>NC_137086.1:52036498-52636498 GCF_951640355.1 Cnephaeus nilssonii | reverse complement strand
TTTCTGTAAGTATAGGGAAACACTTTTATGTCGCCAAAAGACAGGCATTTCATTGCTGTAGACCCACATTTTTAATTTTTTTAGATTATAACATTTCTAAAATTGGGATGTATCTTATCATTGATGGATTCTTGTAATAAATTGGCAGCATTTCTCTTTCTAGTACTTAATAGTCCTTCTTAAAATGCAGTGGTGTTTTAGATTTGATGAGATAAGGTACTTATAGCTAAGCTTGATTTGTAAGTAACTATTAAATGAATATATAATTTTGAATTTGAATAGTGGATTGTTTGGGGTTTGGAAGTGGCTGCTGAGCTACTCTGCTATATTTTAAGGTTCTATGGCAGGGGTGGGGAACCTTTTTTCTGTCAGAGGCCATTTGGATATTTATAACATCATTTGCAGGCCATACAAAATTATCACCTTAAGAATTAGTCTGCTATATTTGGTCAAACATTTAATAAACTCACCCCTAATGCCTTGGCAGGACCAGACGAAATGATTTTGTGGGCCTTATATGGCCCACAGGCTGGACATTCTCTACCCCTGTTCTATGGGTAGGGAGCATGATAGCTGTATTGTAATGTATATCATGCAAATGTAATACATACACAATAAATAAGCATAATATATCTATAATAATAAAAGCATAATATGCTAATTAGACCAGACAGCCAAACGACCTTCCAGATGTCCTCTTGGATGTCCTTCTGGATGATCTTACGGACAAAGCCAGGGCTGTGAGGGCCGAGCCCCTTGTGCATGAATTTCATGCATCGGGCCTCTAGTATTCCTAATAAGTGTTACATTTGTTAAATTCATGAGTATGTGCATGAATAAATGAGTAACAAGGACACAGTTTGAGAGGTGAGTTGCAGGAGGAGTATTTTGATGAACAGAGTCTCAGATGATGGTTAGGAACATGGTACAGTGATTTGAGTCAGATCTGGGCAGGTGCTCTTTGGCCATAGCTTCATTAATCCTGCAGCCATCTTGTCAAGGATGTGGTTGCTCTCTATGTGGAAGAGGACTCAGCTTGTGGCTGACTGATTCAAATTTGCAACCCCTGTTGCAAGCACATCTCTCTCCCATTTCTCAGTTCCTTTCCTTCATCGCCTTTGTTACGTTTTGCACTTTTATAGTTTTGTGTTTCTTAGTTTAATGTTTAGCTTTTGTACAGACTTCATGTGGGTAGGGCCTGAATCCCTAGAACCAGGCAGATAACTTGGCACAATGAACACCTTAGAGCAGTTTGGTCTTCTCATTCTGCATTAGTAATAAAAATGATAATAAATAGCTAACAGTGAAATAGCATTTGCTTTTCCTTAGGCATTATGTTACATGCTCTACATATTATGAATTCATTTAATTTCCAAATTGCACATGAGGTACACCATATTATCATTATTGTTACAGTGCGGCTGCACCTTTAAAACGTTTCATATATTAAAAGTTTACACGTTATACACATACACATTATATATAGATATGGATTAGTATTATTTACATACAAACATTTATAGGATATGCATGAAGATATATATAAAACATTCTGGTTGGACTTATTTTAAAATGTGAATTATACAGTATATGCTCTTTTTAGAAGATGATTTACATCTGTGCTCACATCGGATGTGAACCCACTTTTGGGAGTATACCAGTCATTTTGCTACCCAGTTATAGTCATCATCTCATATCAACATCACAGCATCCTCGTGGGCAGCTGTTATTCCATTTACGGATGGGAAGACTGAGGCTAAGGGAGATCAGAAGACTTTCCCCCAGGTCACATGGCTGGTGAGCAGCTGAGCACACACTCAGTCTGTTTGATTCCTGGGACTGTGTTCTCAGCTGCTCCTGGGACTCAGTCCCAAGGTTAGGCTGGCCAGTTTGTAAGAACCTGAAGAGAAGGCGACTCCAAACTTTCCCTGGAGGGGGCCCAAGGTGCAGCAGCTACAGTCTTCACCATTGGGAAATTCTTCCTGGCGGCCAGCCTCAGGCCTTCCTGCCGCCCTGGTGTTTAGTTAAAAATGCTCATTTTCTTAATATTAGTAAAGTCAGGTGTCTCCTCATATTTGACTTAACATTTTCCTGCCTTCAGTTGTCTTTCTTGTTTGTGGCCTTTATTCATTGTTCTGTCAGGCTTTTGGTCTCTTCTTGTTGGTGTTTCATGTTGCTAAGGTTAATTTTTTGTCAACATGTTATGAAAACATTCTCTTGGTCTGTCACTGCCTTCACTCTGCCTGTGGTATGTTTTGCTCTAAGCTCTTTCTTCAGGATTACATGACTGCTCCTGGATTTCATTTGTTAAAGAAAAAGGTTAGCATGGAATTTGTACTAGATTGATACAGTGTTGAGGACAGCTAGTAGTAATTAGGGCTGGATTTCTGTGTAATCTCTACAAATTTTAGGGAAACCTCCGATCTTTATATTTTCAAATCACACAAAAAGAGGTAGAACTTAGGACATTTTGCTTGATATAGTGTTTCTTTTGCAGACCCTGCGTCTTGTCCTAAAATTCAAACATTTTATGTGCACCTGCACTTACCATGGTGTATAAGACATGGTTCTTACACTCAGGGATTTACGGTGAGAAGTTCTAAAAATATTTAGATGGTACTTGAAATAATCTAAAAATAAATTTAACCAGAAAATAATTCTACTTAGATATAATGTAGTAAAGAAAGTAACAAAATTCACACACCCATCCTCATACAGTGTGTGGCATTAGTATTATATGTTATCTAGTACACTAAGAATTTCATTAGGCTAAAACACCCTAATGGTGATTGTAGAATCACCATTGTGGCTTGCTGGGGCACCTCAAGGTTTATTTCTGGGGTTCAGAGGCCACTTTGATTGCCATCATTTCTCATTCAGTTGATCCACATATTCTAGAGCAGTGATTCCTTACCTAGGACCTCCTGTTACTAGTTTATCCCTGTGGTGCAGGTGCAGATATCAGTTTGGATGGCATGGGGTCCTGAATCCCTAGTACCCGGCAGGTAACATAGGGTACTAATATTTGCATGTATTATATGCCCTAGAACATAGGGCATACATGGGCCAGCACTAGGGCAGAGGTGAAGAGAGTTTTTAGTTCCTGAGGGATTATAGCCATGGCCAGGAACACAAACCACTTTTTTTTTTAGAAGGTGGGAGGTCAAGTGTCAGATTTTAGGAATGAATTGCTGGCAGCCCAGGGCTCAATTTGGAGGTAGCCCCAATGAGGATTCCATTCCTTAACTCTACCCTCTCTCTATCCCTGGGTCTCCCCACTTCTCCTCTCCCCCGACAGATTTACTTGGGATAGGAGAGTTTACCCCAAATGCCCAAGGCCTACAACAGTACTTTTCACACTGTGCAGTTGTGGCCCACTTTATGTCAGTTCAGATGGATTGTGGGTTTTTTTTAGGTCCAAGATTCTCTTACTCGGCACTTAATTCTTGATACTCAGCATTGTGGCTTGGCATAGGTTCTCCTCAAATATTGATTGAATAAATGAATGATCATAATAATCCCAGGGACTGGGTATTGCTTGATATTCCAGCATCCTCTTATTTCAGTACCAACGTTATCTTGTCTGGCATCATCCAGGTTTCTTGTCAGGACAAAATGTGGTCAGGAATTTCATTTCCTTATCTTTGAACATGTATTTTTGGGTTGGCTCCCAGTGATAGTCTGTTAGTTCTAGCTTACCTGAAACTAGGTCTGAGGAGCCTGGGCTGATATAATAGATGGGGGGCTCGCATGCATACATACACACATACCCACACGTATGCAAGATAGCTCTCCCAAGATCCCCTTCACTAGATCCTATAGAATAGCAGAGTCATTGCACAGGCTGAGCAATAACAAAGGGCTAGGAGACTGGAAGGGGAGCTGCTATTCATCACACTTTCAAAGCAGTTTTTATGAGCACCAGCCATGTGGTGTTATGAAGCCTGAGCTCCATAGAGAATATCTAGAAGGTCCGGAGTAGGAAATGGAGTAAGAAAAGGTAGTAGTCTTAGTTGTTCTGGTATTGAGATCATGTTTATGTACATAGGCAGACCTGTCTTTTCTCAGGATGAGAGGGGGCAAACGTTATCCTCCTCTGTAGAAGAAGACATTAACTGTCTTATATCTCCTTTCCTAAGTGAGTGGGTATAAGAGAACATGTGGAGAACAAGACTTTACCTTCAAAAAGCAAGTATTTCCTTTTAGCAAGTATGGGCTCCAGGTATTCTGATTTTATCATTTGATCGTTAATCAAATCTACTTTCCTGCCTGAAAATTCCAGATAGATGGACTATTTATTGGAGATTCCAGGAATGGGGAGCTGGAAGCAGATTCTGCCAGGAAGAGCAGCAGGGGAGGAAAGGGTGCAGCTCTTCCATAAGGATTGTGGGATCCAGCTAGGAGAATTGGCAGCTAAGGACAAGAATGGGTCTTGAGTGACAGCACTGGCTAGGGTGGGTTCTTAGGCCATAGATTCCTGTTGTAGTGTCTACTGGCCCAGGTTCAGCTGCTTGGCTGTGCCCAGTATGCCAGGACTTGACCCTCAGTGCTCCCTCATGGCCCTTTGCTCAGCATAATCTAGTTCAAGAATGCAGCTGTTTGTTATCCAGCAGGTCTGTGTGCACACGGAAGACTCCTTTCCCGGTTGGTAGGGAGACATGGGCCTGTCTCTCATCTGGAGGTCGATGGGACTCCAGAATTTAAAGTATTAGAAGCTGTGCTCAGCATGGGAGTTGAGATGACCCAGGGAGTGCTCAGAGGGCCAAAGCAGATAAGTTATGAAACCTAAGGTCCAAGGATTTAGGAGAGCTATGAGGCAGTGATTCAAGACGAAAAGCATGGCGTGGAACCTGGCGTGATAAGATGTTCTTTTCTGGGGCTAGCTTCTCTCGACTACCTCAGTTGTAGGTGGACAGCCAAGCACTTTGAAAGGACAGTGGGCCACAGAGACAGTAGTTTGGGGCTCGAATGGGGGTTTAAAGGTAGTCAGAAGTAGCCCACAATTTTAATTCATCTGATCTCTACTTTCTGTTGGTTTTTGAAATATGGGGAGTTGGCTTTAGTAACTACATAGGTTTCTCAGTTTTTGTTGAGATACATAGGTTGCTGAAAATAACTTTTTTTTTTAATGTTTCTCCCACATCTACTTTTCCTATTTTATTTTCTCTATTTTTTTATATGTAAGGTCTTGAGTGTTATATTTGAAGAGTTTAAATGAAGTAACTTCGGATTATTTTAGATGTTTAATTCTATGACTTAACATTGGATTCTATTTTAGATAAGTTTTATTCTAAGACTTAGCATTTGATGTTAATATTTAATGTTAACATTTAATGTTATTATTATTGGGGAATGAGATACAGAGTTCTGACAAAGTTTTACTCTTATCTCACCTGTTTTTATAGATTTTGGGCTTAACAAGGTTGGGTCCCATGGGGAAACATGTGGCTGTCTAGTAAACATTATTAGGTGGAAGAGACACGTGGATTTCAGTCCCTGGATTTAGTTTGAGCCATTTGTCTTTCAGCCTGTTTTCTTTTTGAGGACTGAAAATTATAAACTTGAGCTTTTCTTTGTCAGCTCAGAAAAAGCTGTGAGAGGTTCTCAGTAAAGGGGAATTCTGGAAAACAGAACAGTGTCTTTTTGTGTGTGGATTGTTTATCAAATCTAAAACGTGACATTTATCGTTGCCGTGATCACAAGATAGCTCCTGCATTAGGGAATTTTTTTTTTTGTCACCAAGTTCAATTGATGATCCAGAAGTTTGGAAAAATTATAACGTATCATATTTGCTTTACTTTTCAGTGCAACAGAATGGAATTCGGCATTGTGCCTATCTGGCTTCCCGGAAACATCTCTACGTTGATAAAAATACAAAGGTTATTTGTCAGGGTTTCACTGGTAAGCAGGTATGTTTCAAGATTTTGTAAAAAAGATGTGTACTATAGATGCAAAACATTTTTCATGATTTTCTATGTTTTTAATACAACAAAAGTTTTAATACATGATTGCTGCAGAAAAGGAACACAGTACAGCAATGGAGTTGTATCTTAGGAGGAAGTTCATTATTATACTCAGCCTTTAAGATGAAAATTATATTTAATCTTTCCTTGTAAATTCCTCCTGGGATTATATTATGTTGGAAACCCACATGTTCTCCTTCAGCAAGTGTAACACTACTGGTTTTCCTCCAGCACTGGAGCAGATCACAATTTCCTTAATTAAGCAGTAGGTAAAGTAGGCGGCTTGTGTTTAAGTCTTGTACAAAAATAATACACAGTTAAACATGGCTCTATAGTCAGTGTGGGGAAATGTGCAAGCCCAGAGAGGCTCCTGGGGTCTGAGGCAGGCTGAGTTAGCAGCTCATTGACTTCTCCCATCTTATGTTCTCTCTGTGCAATGGTCTTGGAGGAGAATAACAGGAAGAATTGCTGGAAGCATTTTAATTTGTTCTCATTCATTTATATTTATTCTCTCTCCCTGTCCCCTGCCTACATTATAGAATTTGCATACATTTAAGTATATCTGCAATGTGACTCCATAATAAAATGCAACACAAGAATCTACTGTCTCTTTCCACCATTCTTCTCTCCTGGAATTCCTTCTGTTAACAAGTTGAATGTGTCCTTCCAGATATTTTTCTTGTTCATATGTATACTTATATAATGTTCGTTCTACAGAGTTTATTTTATAATACATACACTATTGTATACTATATAATACATACATATCTTAAAACACATTATACAGTGTATAATATAGATCTTACAAATATCTATATATATAAAAGGCTAAGTGACCTACCGTCCGTCTGACCAGTTCAACTGACTGACCGACAGGTCGGTACATATGACACACACTGGCAATTTAAAAATAAACGTTAACTCGTACATGCATGATACATATAAAGCTCTTGCTGGCGCCAATCGCACGCAACGCCATAATGTATCTGAAGACCAACTATTGGCACAACGTACCAGGGTTTTTAATATTAAGCTGAATGCTCTCTTAAATGAGATATGTAAATTTGATTTATTTGACAAAGTAATGGCTAAAATTCATACCATGAAATTTCAGAAGTGCGGACTGCCTCACGCTCACATATTATTGATATTAGACAGTGAATCCAAATTATGAATGGAAGATGACATTGACCATATAGTTAAGGTGGAATTCTGGATGAAGACCAGCGTCCTTGACTTTTTCAAATTGTAAAATCAAATATGGTACATGGACCATGTGGAATACAAAATCCAAATAGTCCATGTATGGAAAATGGAAAATGTTCAAAGGGATTTTCACACTTATTTGAGTGATGATTCCATTGATTCAACAGATGATGCCAAAAAGGAAAATTTTCCCATTGAATTTCTTAATAATATTACTCCTTCAGCAATGCTGTGTCATAAATTAAAATTGAAAGTAGGTGCAATCATCATGCTACTGAGAAATCTTAATAGTAAATGGGGTCTTTGTAATGGTACTAGATTTATTATCTAAAGATTGTGACCTAACATAATTGAAGCTAAAGTATTAACAGGATCTGCAGGAGAGGTGGTTCTGATTCCAAGAATTGATTTGTATCCGTCTGACACTGGCCTCCCATTTAAATTAATTCAAAGGCAGTTTCCCGTGATGCCAGCATTTGCGATGACTATTAATAAATCACAAGGACAAACTCTAGTCAAAGTAGGAATATTCCTACCTGAACCCGTTTTTGGACATGGTCAGTTACATGTTGCTTTCTCTCGAGTTTGAAGAGCATGTGACGTTCAAGTAAAAGTTGTAAATACTTCATCACAAGGGAAATTAATCAAACACTCTGAAAGTTTTTACTCTTAATGTGGTGTACAGGGAGATATTAGAATAAGTTTAATCAATTTATCGGTCATTGTTTTTATCAATGTTGTTTTCTATATCATGTTTTTGTTGTTTTTATATCATGTCTTTGTTCTTGTTACATCATGTTGTTTATTTATTAATCAATTTATCAATCATTGTTTTTATCAATGTTGTTTTTATATCATGTTTTTATTTTTATATCATTTCTTTATTTTTATATCATGTTATTGTTTATTAATTTATATGTTATTTTCATATACATTTTACTAATTTTCTTTCATCTCTGACACTTCTATAATAGAGAAAGGGCAAATAGTGATATTAAAATACTTTGTATTTTAATTTTATGATACTATATTATATATACTATTTTGACATGTAATTTTTTGCAGTAACGTAATTACCGCACGAATCTTTCTTCTAATTAATTTCCTTTCAATGCACGAATCCATGCACTGGGCCACTAGTATGTCAATAAAATATATTCTCAAAAGTAATTTTGGGTGTCAGAGTTTCTATGTATTAAAAATTTTAACAGCTACCGCTAAGTTGCCCTTTAAAACATTTGTACAAATTTGTAGTTGCACCATGGTAGATGCACAGATTTTTCTTTAATGAGGGCATACTACTAAATCAATTAGATGATTGTGTCTTAACTCAAAGTATCCCTTTATCACTAAAGGAGAAATGACAAGATAAAAGCAGTTAATGATTTTTTTTTTTGTAATTTAAATGCTATTGATTTTTCTGTAATTAAAAGAATTGTCATGCCCATTCTGCAGCATTTTGGTAATCTAGAGTAGGAGTTGGCAAGCTTATTCGGTAAAGGGCCAGGTTGTTAACGTGTTAGGCTTGGTGGGCCATGCTGGCTCTGTTACAGCCACTCAATGGCATTGTAACAGCAAAAGCCACCATAGACAATTGTCAGTGAATGGGCATGGTTGTATGTCACTACAACTTAATTTAAGGCCATAGTTTAGCAACCCCTGATCTAGATAGAGGATGCCACCTAAATATTCAATTTCTGTAACTTTTGTTTTTAAAGTACTTAGAAATCACTTTAAAATTATATAGTCCTTTTTTTTTTTTTTAAGAAAAAGAATTTGGTTTGAAGGTTGTTTTATATAAAATGTCCCTTTGCTTTTTGACTTGTTTCTGAAATAACTGGGCACAAAAATATGAATTACAGTGGACTTTCGTTTTTCCTATTTCTCTACTATCTTAAAAAAAAAAAAAGAAAGCCACTACTAACAAAAAGAAACACCTACAAAACCTTGAAATTTTCTTTATAGGTAAAGATAGCCATATATTTTATGAGTATCATTCCTACATTCTAAACAAAGTTGATGCTCATCTAAGAATTAAAGTACATGTTAGTTTGCAGCCCCTGCCAATGAAAGCCATATGCGGTCCCTTTTTGATTATTATTAATTTTGTTAGCATATAACCAAATGTTTGATTAACCCCAATTCCCCACATATGTTTATTACATATAATTTTGTTTTTCTGTTTGCTAAACTTTATATGATCTTATGACATTTAACCTCTGACCTATTTTCTTAAGAACCATTATCCATGGTGTAAGGATTATTTGGAACTGTCTCTAATTAGGTGATAGTTTGCCTAAATATTGAAATCTAAGGTTGGTGACCTGCAATTACATTGTTTCTCCTTTAGTTAGATTTCTTGGTTAAGATTCTAATGTTATTGGTAATGATGAGGTCTGAAATATAGAGCTTATCTTCATAGGAAATCTGCATTTTGTCTTATTAGCTCTTTATTATTTCAGAGTGGATTCCAACAGTGCAGGTTTCCAATGAATTTCTTATACTGGCTTAGATGGCTGCTAAAAATATTCCAGTTCTTAACTGTGCACTGGCTAACGATAATGGGAAAACTAAGAAAAATCAGCTTACTAACAGGAAATGTTACTCCTGTTTAGCACTACATTAGGAATGAAAGTCCAGTTTGGGTTTGTTTTTACTTGCCATTCTAATGTAGATTAATACCTTTGCAAAATACAAGAAAAACCGCAGCAGTATATTGCTGTAAAAATTTGCAGATGTTCTCCCTTTTTGTTCTTTTTTATTAGATTTTTTTCCTTTCTTCCTGACTTCCTTTCTTGTCGTTTTCCTGTGTGTGTGTGTGTGTGTGTG
This sequence comes from Cnephaeus nilssonii, assembly GCF_951640355.1. Taxonomy (NCBI): domain Eukaryota; kingdom Metazoa; phylum Chordata; class Mammalia; order Chiroptera; family Vespertilionidae; genus Cnephaeus; species Cnephaeus nilssonii. Next base: position 52,626,500 of record NC_137086.1, on the reverse strand, counting down.
TGTGTGTGTGTGTGTGTGTGTGTGTCACTGCAGACCAGAAGGAGTCTGTATACTTTGACTAGCGCTGCTTTAAAGAGAGAGCTGTGGTTCTTTCCAAAACTCCATCACTGACTTGAGACAAGTCAGTTCACTTGCTAGGGGCTAAGCTTCCTAGTTTGAAAAATGGAGTAGTTGAATTAGGAAATGTCTAGGTCCCTTTAAGGCCCTAATTTTTATGCCTTTAATAGAATTTGAATAGTTGAGTCAGCATTTTTAGATCCTTGTGGAATGACCACATAGATCCACACAGTATTCAACAAGTCCTTAATTGAGAGCCTTTTGTATTATGTAAAGTATTGATTTAGGTGCCATCTCACAGTGAGCAAAAAGGATAGAAATCACTGCCTTCATGGAATTTACATTTTAGTTGCAGGGGAGAGAAACACATTAACAAAATCCATGAGTAAGTTAATGGGATATGTTAGAAAGTATAAATGCTATGGGAAAAATAAACCAGAGAAGGAGGAATGTGTGCAAGGTTGTGGAGTCGTGGTGGTGATTGGGAAGGGGGGATTTTATATCATGTGGTCAGGGGAAGCCTGAATCCAGATCTAAATGAGATATGAGAGTGAAGCAAGTGGATATGTAGGAGCAGTATATTGTTGGGGAGGAGAGCGTGGTGCTGGTATCTGCTGAGTGGAGGCCAGGGAAGCTGTGGAGGGGACCGCGAGGCTGTGAGGCGGGAAGGTGCCTGGTATGTGTGGAAGCTGCAGGGCCACTGTGACAAATGAAATGAGCAGTGAGAGAACAGTAAATGAGGCAAGCAGGTAAGGGTTCTGTGATGGGGAGGCAGGTTGAATACTGACTTGTAGGCCAGTGTACCAGTAAGAGTTTGGCTTTTACTGTGAATGACATGGAAAACCACTGGAAGGTTTGAATAGAGGAGTGACATGATCTTCCTTGTGTTTTAACAGGATCACTGGCTGCTGTGTTGGGTATAGATTGAAAGGGAGCAAGGGCAATACTTTGTCAAGAGTTGAATATGACTTAGACCAAGGTGGAAGCCATAGAAAGGGTGAGATGTCAGTTTTATTTTGAAAGTAGGGCAATGTGCTTCACTAATGTATCTGATGGGAAATGTAAGAGAAAGAGAAGAATCAAGGATGACTTCAGTATTTTTGGTTGAACAACTGTTAGGAGTGGAGTTGTCACTAACTGCGATGGGTAGACTGTGGAGGGGAGTGATCAGGGACTCAGTTTTGAGCTCTTTAAGTTAAGAAGCCTATCAGTTCTCCAAGTGGAGATGTTAGCTAGGCAGTTGACAGTGTGAGTATGGAATTTAAGGCAAAGGTCTGGGCTACATATGTGTGTGTGTGTGTGTGTTGGGGGGGGCTGTCTGTGTGTGTATGGTAGAGGGGTCACCGTATGGATATTTATTGCCATGATAAGGAAGGAGATCACCAAGGGCACACATTTAGATGAAAAAGAGAAGTCTAAGGAGAGAGTGAGAAGAGGGAAATCAGGGGAGGTAGAGCCCCAGAGGACTAGTGAGAAAGAATGGGTCAGTGTCTGGAGGCATTTTTGGTTGTCACAACTGATTGTGATGGGGAAGAGGGCGTGTTTCTGGCATCTGCCAAGTGGAGGCCAGGGAAGCTGCTAAACATGATACAAAGCAGAGGACAATCTCCATAACAAAGAATCAATGTGTCTAAAATGTCAGTTGTGTCAAAGTTGAGAAGGGAGAGTGGATGGATAGGGAAATACAGATGTTGTCTGGGCAGTTAGTGACCATAAATTTAAAGTGAGATCAGTTAGCATGGTTTGTTTTTTCTTCAGCAACTGTTTGGCTACACATGTGCCATCTTAGAGTAGGTAGAGAATTGGATTTCATGAAGGTTGTGATTTTGCCAGATGTGTAATTGAAGTGCGGGAGAGCCAAGGTTGCTGTGTGAGTGTAATGACTGATCATGGGTCTTAAATTGAGTAAAGAGGGGTGTGAGGACACCAGGAGCTGAGGAATAGTGACAAAGAGGTGCCAAGTAAATATGAGGGTGTTTCTGACCCCCAGCCAAATATGAAAACGGAATAAAAAGAGACCCCCCCTTTTCACTCCCCCCCCTTTTTTTTATAAACAGCTTTTTTTGGCTCTGCAAAGTCCTGTTTGCTTCAGGGTTTAAAGCTATGTAGTAAGTTGGTGAGAATGCTGGATATTTGCTACTGTTATCTCTGAATAGTTCACTTGTTTGTTTTCCTTTTCCAAGTTGCTGAAGATTGCCTTTTGGCTTCCCAGCTGCCCCTTCTCAGAGTCCTGTGCTTTCTCCCCCTCAGGGCACCTTTCACAGCCAGCAGGCATTGGAGTATGGCACCAAGCTCGTGGGAGGAACCACTCCAGGGAAAGGAGGCAAGACGCACCTGGGCTTACCGGTCTTTAATACTGTAAAGGAGGTAATTAATGGTACCTGGGTGTGGTGTGGCAAGAAAAGAAAAGCAAGGAGGGCCTAGCCAGCATGGCTCAATGGTTGAGTGTCGACCTATGAACCAGGAGGTCCAGGTTCAATTCCTGGTCAGGGCACATGCCCGGGTTGTGGGCTTGATCCCCAGTGTGGGGCATGCAGGAGGTCGCCGATCAATGTTTCTCTCTCATTGTTGATGTTTCTATCTCTCTCTCCATCTTCCTTCCTGTCTGAAATCAATAAATATATTTATACTAGAGGCCCAGTGCACGACATTCGTGCACTCGTGGGGGGAGTCCCTTAGCCTGGCCTGTGCCCTTTCACAGTCCAGGAGCCCTCGGAGGATATCTGACTGACAGTTTAGGCCCACTCACTGTGGGGAGTGGGCCTAAGCTGCAGTTGGACATCCTTAGTGCTGCCGCCGAGGTGGGAGAGGCTCCTGCCACCGCCGCTGCGCTCGCCAGCCGTGAGCCCAGCTTCTGGCTGAGCGGAGCTCTCCCAGTGGGAGCGCAATGACCACCAGGGGGCAGCTCCTGCGTTGAGCATCTGCCCCCTGGTGGTCAGTGCGTGTCATAGCGACCACTCGTTCTGCCATTCAGTCAATTTGCATATTACCCTTTTATTATATAGGATTTTAAAAAAAGAAAAGCAGGGAGGAATGAGCATCCTTTGGATAGAGATCTTAATTGTGCCCCTTTTGGGAGAGTCATGTGCCATTTTAAAATCCAGTAACCTAGAGAAATTTAAATCACAGTGAAAACCAATGGGTTCACTTGAGTCACACATGTTCAGGATGTTTTCTCCACAGCCTGTGCCACTTCTGTTTACAGGCACACATCAGCTCCTAGGGGAAGAGTGCTGTGGCTCGGCTTCTGTTTGGTTTGTTACCCTTTCTATCCTTTTTTCTTCCAGGATGTTAGTAGTGCACATGCCAGCATCAGCCCTAACACTTACTGATCATGGGCCAGTTGCCAGGCACTGTACTAGGTGCTTGACATACAGTTCCTCATTCAGGCCTCACTCTGAGGTAGGTGCTGTTATCCTCTCCATTTTAAAGGCAAGGATATTACTAGTGCAGCGAGGTTAAGGGTCCAGCCCAAAGTCTCGCAGCTGGTAAGTGGCAGACTTAGCATGGATCAGAGTGGTGTGCTGTTCCCGTGTGAAAAACTGAGCTGTTGTGTCACATTGACACGTCACAGAGTTATAATCTCTTCCCCAAATTGCTGATTTCTTAGTAAAATTTTAAAAATGATTTTTAAACTTAACTTCGTTACAAAACGAAAATGTGCTTATTGTACAAATTCAGATGATATAAAGGTTTGTAAAGTTAAATTTTTGCCTTTATAGAGAGCTATTAATTTAAGCCATGTGTAGTTCCTTTGTACACTTACATGAATATATACAAAAATAATAGTATTTTAAAGGAAATGGGGGTAAGGGGAGGTAGAAAAGGGTAAAGAGGATAAATGGTGATGGAAGGAGACTTGATTTGTGGTGGTGAACACACAGTACAATATACAGATGACATATTATAGAATTGTACACCTGAAACCTATATAATTTTATTAACCAGTGTCACTCCTAGTAAATTCAAGAAAAAAGAAAAAAATGAAAGGAAATGGTAGTACAAATTCTGAATATTTAATTAAAAATATCTAGGAAATAAACTTAGTACTTTGGAGTGATGTATTAATGATAAAAATTATATACTGCTCCCCCTTTCTTTTAGGGCATGTTTTAAGTATTACATTTTTTAAAGTACAGATTTGTAGATAACTTCTTTTCAGAATGCTAACTTCAAAGTGGAAGTTAATTTGTACTTTGAATCCTAAGATGTAGGAAAAAACGAAGTTATCATTCAAATTTGAATTTTTTATTTTACTTTAAATTTGAAAATAGGGTGTACTATATGTGTGTGTGCTTTAAGTGTATTGTATTTTTGAGAGTTAAAGGAAGTTACAAATAATATGATCAGTGGAAGAATCATTTAAAGGTTTTGCTTTAATATTTTTGTTTTTTCCTCCCCTTAAATTGGATTATGGCTGCCTCCAGGACAGGCAGTGTTAGCTTCCTCTGTTTGTCCGGTTGTCATTGTCAGTTTCAAAATACGGGAGGAGCAGTTTTCATAATTCCTCCAGGTAGATTGAGCCTTTTTTTTTGCTCTCTTTTAAAGAAAATTTTTGTTGCTAAGCAATTTATTTTTTATTTACCATGATACAAATAGATATATTTGGAATATTGTGTAAGTTCTTTGACAGGTACTGTTTATTTCTCATTTGTTCAGCTCTTACAAGGAGCTTTCTGAATGAGTAGGATGGATACCTTTCATCCAGTATTACCTCCAGCTTCTGTGACAATATTTGTAGCCTTAAGAGATTGAGAACTGTAGGAAATATTTTCCATAAAATGCCTACATGCCCATGATCTGACTTCTGGTTCCAACCTACTTTTTATTTCTTTTGTTACCCTTTCTCTGTTACCATCTTGAACAGAGTTTTTGAAAAACATATTTTTAACCTTTGGCATCATTTGTAGGTGATCTGGCAGCATCCTTTGATTTTTATTCTTCTGTCATCGTTAAGATACCTCTTTTTATTAGGGATGCAGTAGATAAAGTTTCCCAGTCTCTGTGGATGTGAGCATCACTGTCTTTTACTTCTGTCCCCTTCTAGTGGCACCTGAATGTTCTGTAGCTTTGTATTTGTATTATCCATTGTAAAATCCCATGGCACAGCCTTCCAAAGGGTTTTGCTTTATATTGTGACTAGTTACCTTTGAACACTTGCGGGGAGGTAGCCTGCTGTAACTGAAAAGACTGGATGCTTTGGGATCAGATAAACATAGTTTTGAATCTTGGCTCTGCCACTTCCTAGCTATATAACCTCATGCAAGTTATTTAATACCCCTTGGCCTCAGTGTCTAAGCACAAAGGGTTGTGGTGAAGCCTTAACTGAGACCTATGTAGAGCCTTCTCACAGGAAAGGTGCTGCTACTCTTGGAGAGTCAGAGATCACTGGTAATCTCCAAGTGGCCACACGTAGAAGTGGGGAGAAGGCTACATTCGTATTGATATACAGAGAGTAGGTAAAGCCCAGGCGCTACCCTGTGTCCACAGAGAGAAGGATGGTGAAATTGATGGTCTTTAAAGGCTTTGCATTGTGAGGGGTGATGTACAGGATGCCTAATGCTTCTTTCACCCACATTCTTATTCTGTGGCCACTTATACATGATTATTTCTAATAAACATGCAGTTAGAGTAAAAATTGTCAGCTAAAAAACACTTCACTTTCGCTGTCTCTTATATTTATCAAGTATAATATATGTATTTTTAAAATTGATTGATTGATTTGAGAGAGAGAATATTGATTTGTTGTTCAACTTCTTTATGATTCACTGGTTGATTCTTACATGTGGCCTGACCTGGAATTGAAGCCACAATTTTGACGTATTGGGATGATACTCTAACCAACTGGGCTAACAAGCAAGGGCAATTATACTGTATTTTTAAAAAGATGTTTGAGAGTCTAATTCCGAGGCTCAGGGACTCAATAGTCCTTTTTCTCCTGAGGAGGTATAGGGTCTTTGGTACTGAATAGGTGGTACAATGTCTTATAAGCAACAGATATTAACATGGCCATAGGAATGAGGGACACAAATGCAAATCAGGCCATGCTTTCAGGTTTACTGATAAGCCATCGCCTGAGGGATGTCTCTGAGGGAAGTCTTAAATTCAGTGGCATTCCAAGGGGGCAGGGAGGAGGCCAGGAGGACATACCATGTTCCTGGTGGTGTCCTTTTATGACCCCAAGACATTATTAAATTCATAGTATTGAATTCATTTTCCAATGGTTATGACTTAACCAATAATAAAGTGCTCTGTGCTTAATGTTGCAGGCCAAAGCACAGACAGGAGCCACAGCTTCTGTCATATATGTCCCTCCTCCTTTCGCTGCTGCTGCCATTGACGAAGCTGTTGAGGCGGAAATGCCCTTGGTCGTGTGCATTACTGAAGGTATCCCACAGCAGGACATGGTACGGGTCAAACACAAAATACTGCGCCAGGGAAAGACAAGGCTGATCGGGCCAAACTGCCCCGGAGTCATCAATGTGAGTGTACAAAAGAAGAAGCCCGGATTTAGCCTCACAAGGCTCATTACCTTTGGATCAGTCCAAGTGTACTGTGTGGATGACCTAGGAGTTACCATTTTATTTTCACTTTTCTGAAACTATGATTTCCTTTTCTTCAGCCTGGAGAATGTAAAATTGGTATCATGCCTGGCCATATTCACAAGAAAGGAAGAATTGGTGAGTATGTTTCTTATAGATTCAGAAAAAATTCTTTGTCCTAAGCTCAGAACTTACAAAGAGAATTTGTGACTGTGTAAGTTAAATTCATTTTAATTGGCAGGGAAGTTTTGTAGTGTATCAGTTCTATATCTTGAATTAAATGAGTTTGAGAAGTTGTAATGATTCTATAGAATCAATGAAGATATTTTAGGGGTATTTTAAACGATTCTTTTCCTGCTCAGATGCCATGGATTCTTGGATGTATCAATAGTTAATTTTGTTTTATTGCTAACTAATATTCTGTTATGTAATTATATCACAATTTGTTTATTCTCCCATTGATGAACATTTGGGTTGTTTCTAGGTTTGAGCCATCCTATATAATAAAAGGGTAATATGCAAATTGACCCTAACAGCGGAATGACTAGAAATGACCAGTCCCTATGATGCGCACTGACCACCAGGGGACAGACGCTCAATGAAGGAACTGCCCCCTGGTGGTCAGTGTGCTCCCATAGGGGGAGCTCCACTTAGCCACAAGCTTGGCTGACAGCTGCGAGCTCAGCGGCTGTGGCGGGAGCCTCTCCTGCCTCATCAGCAGCGCTAAGGATGTCCAACTTTGGCTTAGGTTCGCTCCCTGGGGGACATCCCCCAAGGGCTCCCGGGCTACCAGAGGGATGTCTGACTGCCAGCTTAGGCCTGTTCCCCTGGGGAGCCGGCCTAAGCTGACAGGTGGAAATCCCCTGAGGGGTCCCAGACTGCTAGAGGGCGCAGGCCAGGCTGAGGGATGCCCCTCCCCCCCCGCAAGTGTACGAATTTTCATGCACCGGGCCTCTAGTTATAAATAAAGCTAAAGTGAATGTTTATGTAGAGGTCTTCTTATGGACATGGTTTCATTTCTCTTGGGTAAGATACCTAGGAATGGAATTGCTAAGTCATAGGGTTTCTTTTTACCTTCCTACTGTCAGTGTTTGAGCATTTCAGTTGTTCCATATCTTTAGTCTTTAATTTTAGCCATTTTACTGGGAGCGAAATGGTGTCTCATTGTGGTTTTGAGTTTCACTGATGACTAATGAGGTAGAATGTGCATATGGACTATTTATATATCTTCTTTTGTGAATTACCGGTTTAGGGTTTTTGCACATTATTTTTTATTGGATTGTATTTTTATTGTTGATTATGGGGGTTCTATAAATATTCTGGATAGAAATTCTTTGTCGGATATAGGTGAATATTTTTATTGTTAGTTCTTTTGTGTCCTGTCCTATAATTACTTTGCCCTCTTGGATATCACAAACTTTCTCAAAATGTTTTGGGAAAATTGTACTGCTACTTGTTTAGTTCTGAAGGTCATAACCAAATTAACATCTCAAAGTCCATTATGCCTGTTATTATACTCTTCACACCTAACTCTCACTAATCTGTACTGTTTCTGCACAGTAACTGATGGTTACAGTAATTTATAAGCCATGACTATTAATAATTATAAGAATAATCAACATAGTAAGTGAATGTCAGCTTTGTAGTTTACAGGACTAGGTTAAAGGTCATAATTTTCCTTTATTACTACTGTCTCCTAGAGCTGGCAGCCCTGATGCCAGTAGGATACTTGCCGTGGGAATTCCCTAGACCATCTGAGTTGCAGTGGGGGCCTGACTCATTTAGACACTGATCCTCTTGTCATATTTGAGTATTTTTTGTGCTCTTTGGTCTGCTTTGAATGGCTACTGCTATAGAATTGAGGTGATCATAGAAGAAGGAGTGCCCTATGCCGAGTTGTCTTTCTGAGCTCTAACCTGCTTTTCTACATTCCCATAAACTTAAAAACCAGAAAAATGGGAAGTTAAGGGAAATCCTTTAGACGTTGGTGCTCTGAATGACCATAACACATGGATGAAGCAATCCTCTGGAACACTGCTTTTAATTCCTTTGAGAAAAAGGTCTTTAAAACAAATTCACCTAAAAGAAAGTATGTGATACTACAAGATTTTTGAGGAGGTGAGGAGAGAAAAGATGATTATATGCACTATTTCTATTTTGATACCAAACCTAATGTCCTCAGAAGCCTTATTATCTTCAGATCCTTAAGCTAAGAGTTTAGGGAAAGGATCTTTTAGTCCCTTGGGTATTTCTTGGGACATTGTAATGTAATACAATAGCAGTGCAATACTATAGTGACTTTCCAGTTTGTGTTAGTGAGTTAATAAAAGTATATATCAGCTAATTGAATTTACTGAAGTGATTGGATTCCAACGTGATATTTAACTGCATTATGGTTTTTAGTTCTCTTATGATAGACATTATTTTTACTTTCGACCCTACATGACATACTTGACCCTTCTATCCTTTTTACAAATTTTATTTTAATTGCACTTTTTATATTTAGACTAGAGGCCCAGTGCATGAAAATTCATGCACTGGAGCGCGGGGGGTGGGGGGGTCCCTCAACCCGGCCTGCCCCTCTCACAGTCTGGGAGCCCTCAGGGGCAGGAGGCTACCCAGTGATCAGGGGAAGGCAACACCCCACTCACATCTCTGCTGCTGCCACTGCCGGCCGCGCAAGCCTTGGCTGGCCCTGGTTACCTGAGCCTCGGGTGGCCCTGGGTGGCTGTGCAGCTGCCATCCGAGGCTTGCCTGTGCCTCGGGTTGGCCCTTGGTGGCTTAGGGGCTGAGGGAACTGGAGGACTTCGGAGGCAGGCGCGCGGCGCGGCCGGTCCTGCCTGGGGCTGGGCCCGGCCATGCCGCACACCTGCCGCCCCAGCGGGGCTGAGGGGACTGGGTGCCACCATCTTGTGGCTGTGGGTGCCGCCATTTTTGAGCGCGTGGCTGTCAATTAGCATATTCCCTCATTGGCCGTGGGTGCCGCCATCTTTGTGAGGGTTTGACAGTCAATTAGCATATTCCCTCTTTATTAGATAGGATAATTTTCAATTTACATATATTTGCCAGAAATAATATAGACAGATTTCAGTGTACCCTTTATCCAGCTTCCCCCAATCGTAACAGCTTGCAAAAACTGTAGTACAAGGTCACAACCAGGATATTGACATTGATACAGTCACCTAAAGGATGTTCTCATCACCACAGAGATCCCTCATGTTGCCTTTTTGTAGCTACACCTACTTCCTTCCTGCTCCCACCCCTTTCTTAATTCTTAGTAACTAAAATGTGTTCACAATTTATATAATTTTGTCATTTCAGGAATGCTTTATAAATAAGATCATACAGTATGCACTTTAGGATTGGCTATTCACACTCAGTGTAATTCTCTGGAGATTCAACCAGGTTGCTGAATGTATCAGTAGTTTATTCCTTTTTATTGTTGAGTAGTGTTCCATGGTATGAATATATCACAATTAGTTTGACCATTCATCTTTTGAAAGATGTCTCAGTTTCCACTTTGGGACTATCCTCCTATATAATAAAAGGATAATATGCAAATTGACCCAAACTGCGGAATGACCAGTGTCAATGACACGCACTGAACACCAGGGTGCAGATGCTCAATGCAGGAGCTGCCCCCTGGTAGTCAGTGTACTCCCACAGGGGGAGCTCAGCTCAACCACAAGCTGGGCTGACAGCTGCAAGTGCAGTGGCAGTGGCGGGAGCATCTCCCACCTCCTTGGCAGTGCTAAGGTTGGCCAACTGTGGCTTAGGTCTGCTCCTTGTGGGAGTGGGCCTAAGCCATCAGTTGGACATCCCCCAAGGGCTCCCAGGCTGCCAGAGGGATGTCTGACTGCCAGCTTAGGCCTGATCCCCCAGGGAGTGGGCCTAAGCCAGCAGGTGGACATTCCCCGAGGGGTCCCGGACTGCGAGAGAGTGCAGGCTGAGCTGAGGGACCCTCCCTGAGTGCACGAATTTTCATGCACTGGGCCTCTAGTTATTAATAAAGCTTCTAATAAACACATAAACATTTGTGTCCTGGTTTTTGTATGTACATAAGTTTTCATTTCTTTGGGATGCTTAGGAGTGCAATTATTGGTTTGTATGATAGTATGATAGTTGCATGTTTGTTTGTTTGTTTGTTAAGAAACTGCCACATTTCTATCCATTTTGGCCATAGCATTTTACATTTCCATCAGGATCGTGATCCACATCCTTGCCAGCATTTGTGGTATTACTATTTTTTATTTTAGCCATTCTGATAATTATTCAATGGTATCTCATAGTGTATTAATTTATATTTCATGTGCTTGTCACCTACTAATATATATCTTCTTTAGTGAAATGTGTCTTCATGTGTGTTTTTTTTTGTTCATGTTCTAATTGGATTATTTGCTTTTTTACTGTTAAGTTTGAGAGCTCTTTATTCTAGATACTAACACTTTTAGGATATGTGGTTTGCAAATATTTTCTCCCACTCTGTAGCTTGTGTTTTCTTCTTCTTTCGTCATCTTTCAGAGAGCAAATGTTTTTTATTTTGAAGAAGTCTAATTTATTTATTTTTCTTTTGTGAAGTGTTCTTTTGATGTCAACTCTAAGAACTTTTGCCTAGCAAGATTCCTATCTTTGTATTTTACATTTAAATCCATGATTCAATTTCAATTAAATTTTCCATAAGATGTGAGACTTAGATCAAAAGTTTTTATTTTAATGTCTATGGAGGTACAATTGTTCCAGCATCATTTCTTGAAAAAAATATTTCTTCTGCCCAGCCAGCATGGCTCAGTGGTTGAGCATTGACCTATGAACCAGGAGGTCACAGTTTGATTCCTGGGTTTGGGCTCGATCCCCAGTGTAGGGTGTGCAGGAGACAGCCCATCAATGCTTCTCATCATTGATGTTTCTATCTCTCTCCCTCTCCCTTCCTCTCTGAAATCAATAAAAACATTTTTTAAAAAGAAAAATATTTCTTCCATTAATTGCTTTTGCATTTATGTCAAGAATCAATTGATATATTGGTGTTGATCTGTTTCTGGTTCTCTCTTCTGTTCATTGACTCATGTGCTTATTTAACACCAGAACATACCACACAATCTTGGTTACTGTAGATATAATAATGTCCTGAAATTGGATAGACTGATTCTTTGCACTTTATTTTTTCTTAAGTTTTTTAGCTATTCTAGTTTCTTTACTTTTCTATATTAATTTTAGAAAGATTTTCTCTATATCTAGACAAATTCTTATTGGGATTTTGATAGGAATTGTGTTAAATCTATATGTCAGTTTGGGAAGAATAGACATTTTTACTGTCTACTTGCCCTCGTAGGGAGATTTTATTGTTAGAAATGAATCTTCTGAGTTCTTAAAAAGTGCTCCAAAGCAGAAGTTTAAAGAAAGCAAACCATGGACACCACCCAGAATTCATGTGCTGATTTAGCCCGTATAAGTTTGTTGTTTTATTAAAAAAAAAACAACACATTTTTATATCATGTGTTCTAACAACTGAAGTCATTCATTTATATTTCTCAACTTATTAAAATTAAGGATCCACTCATTATTTACAGATTGTGGTATGAAATAAATTACCTTTTCTGTAGCTCAGTCAAGAGAAGATGGTCTAGCTGCCACTGCCCCACCCCATACATCTGCACACCTTGTCCAGGTGTGAAATGAGGTCCTTTCACACAGGCTCATTCTATCTAATAATAGACAAATATGCAAATTGACCGCACCTTCGCTATGCCCACCAGCCAAGCCACGCCCACCAACCAATCAGGACAAATATGCAAATTACCCCAACAAAGATGACGGCTAATTTGAATATCAAGACAGCGTAGAAAGAAGCCAAGAGCTGCAGAAGGGAGCAAAGCTGTGGATAAGCAAGCAAGCCAGGGGGAGGAGAAGGGAGGAGCGGAGGCAGGGTGGGGGGAGAAGGAAGTTGAGCAGGGGGGTCCGGGGGAGAAGGGAGGAGCGGAGGCAGGGCCGGGGGAGAAGGGAGGAGTGGAGGCGGGGCCGGGGGAGAAGGGAGGAGCGGAGGCGGGGCCGGGGGAGAAGGAAGGAGAGCGGGCTGGCGGAGAAGGCGGGCCGGGGGAGAAGGGAGGAGTGGAGGCGGGGCCGGGGGAGAAGGAAGGAGAGCGGGCTGGCGGAGAAGGGAGAAAAGCAGGGGGGCTGGCGGAGAACGCAGGCCAGGGGACAAGGGAGGAGAGCAGGCAGGGCAGGGTAGAGTGCAGCAGGAAACCCTATTGCAGGATTTTTCCTGCAACGGGAACGCTAGTTGTATATAGCAGTGGTTCTCAACCTTTCTAATGCCTCGACCCTTTAATACAGTTCCTCATGTTGTGGTGACCCCCAACCATAAAATTATTTTTGATGCTACTTCATAACTGTAATTTTGCTACTGTTAATGAATCGTAATGTAAATATCTATGTTTTCCGATGGTCTTAGGCTCTACAGCAGCGGTTCTCAATGATCCCAAAATAACAGTAGCAAAATTACAATTATGAAGTAGCAATGAAAATAATTTTATGGTTGGGGGTCACCACAACATGAGGAACTGTATTAAAGGGTCGAGGCATTAGAAAGGTTGAGAACCACTGGTATAGAGGAAGTTACATGGTAGACTTGAACTCAGGGATTGGGACCTTACTTCCCTTTAAAGCCTATATATTGTTTGAAAAACATTAGAAAAATAGTTGTGGGAAGAATAGATAGCACTGCTAAATGTGACTGGTGGAGGTTTTGCAAGGCTGAAGATTTTGGTTGTTTAATAGATTGGGTATCTATAGGTCTAATCTGTATATTCTGCCACCCTAAGCAAGATTGTTCCCTGCAAGTTCACATGGATATTATTATCCCTTTCCCAAAGATTCTTAGAAGAGGTAATATATGTCTTTCTTACATTGTTTTTATAGGTAATAAAATAACCCCAACTAATAATGTGCTTTCTCCTATAACTTTTAAAACCTCTCTGTTTTAATTTAAGCTTTTTCTTCTTATTTCATCACTTGAAGATATTGTTGATTTGGATGACAAATCATGGAGTGGATTTTATATGTACTCATATTTGCAATTTAGTTTATTCTGTGATAGTCTGTCATATGAACACAATCTGATATTTTTGAATTCTCTTTCTTCAAGGTATTGTGTCCAGATCTGGCACCCTGACTTATGAAGCAGTTCACCAAACAACACAAGTTGGACTGGGGCAGTCTTTGTGCATTGGTGAGGGATTTGTGCTAAAATCATTTCATTGAAATGTAGTATTTTCATTGAATGAGTATGATAGTAACTGTTGTTTTGACTATTTGCAAGAGATTTTGATACCATTTTATTAAAGAGATGCTTTGATCTCAAATTTTATTTTCAAAATGTGAAGTCCTACTGTGTTTTTCAAGATTCATAGTCCAAGATTCCACACCGAAGAGCAAGCATCCTTAGACATGTGGCTCTGGGAGAGGTTTGGTGCCTGAAAACATCACTTACTTTGCTTACCGTGAACAAGCTTCATATTAGGACTTTTGTTGTTACAGTTATTATTTGCTATCATTATAAGTTATATACTAGTAATTCAGTGCTTCATAGTTACTGAATTCTTTGCCATTTATTATGATTCTTTTTTTTTTTAACCCTCACGTAAGGATATGTTTTTGTGTTGATTTTAGAGAGAGAGAAACATTGATGTGTGAGAGAGAAATATCAGTTGGTTGCCTTTAGTATGCACCCCAACTGGGGATCAAATCCACAACCTAGGTATGTGTCCTGACGGGTACACGGGTCGACGCTCTGACCAACTGAGCCACCTGGCCAGGGCCTTATCTGATTCTTAAGGCAACCCTCTAAATTACCTCTGAGCTGAAAGTTGGTGAGAAAGTCTAGGTTGAGCTCCCCAGAATTGCTCTTTTTGCTGCATCATACTGCTTCCCACTGGTGAAAGTAAAAAGGTATTTAGATTTTAAAATTATTTTGGTATTTGTTGCCAAAAGCCAGGCAAATTTCTCATTTTCATAAATATTCTTTCAAATTCTTAGAATAGCTTTTAAAAACCTTTTAAAAATAGCTTTTTATAATAAAAATTATAAAATATGGCCAAGGAGTGTTTTTATGAAGACTCAAATCCATAAATTAGATAGGAAACATGGCTTTTCTGTGTATGAAGCACAATCTTAGATTCTAGGTAACTTAGTCTGATGGAGAATGAGAGGGGTTTTGAGGCCTGGCTGGTGGCTCAGTGATTAGAGCATTGGCTTGTGGCCTATTCGTGGAAGGGTCATGATTTGATTCCCAGTCAAGGGCAAGTTCCTGGGTTGCAGGTTCGATCCCTGGCCCTGTTTGGGGCACGTGTGGGAGGCACCCAATCGATGTGTCTCTCTCACATCGATTAGTTTTTTCTCTCTGTCTCTCCCCTTCCTCACTCACTTCCACTCTCTCTAAAAATCAAAGGAAAAAAATATCCTGGGATGAGGATTTACAACAACAAAAAATAAAGGTTTTGAAACAGTTGCCAATTCCATCTTCTCCACCTTCTGTTTTAATTTGTAAATTGAGACTAACAGGGCCTATGTCACAGAGAGGTTGGAAGTATTAGGAGACGGCAGGTCTGACGTGTACTGAGACAATAGTTGACACATGTTGTCACTCAGTAAATGCTGCTTCCCTTCCTGAACTTCATTCTTCAGAGACGCACTAAATCAGTCCTGCCTTCAGTGAGTTCATAACTTTAAAAAAAGGTGGCATCTAATCTGTAAGGAACATTGCCTTTAATTCTATCCAAGTGCTTGTTCTTCAGATGTCATGTACGCGGAGTAGAGCCCCTCCGTGTATCTCTGTCATCACCCACTCTGGAGCTGAGGGAAAGAAAGGCGCCAGGGCCCCCTTCACCCTGTCCTTCACTGGGCCTTGTGTCTTAACACTTGTGAGTGTTCTCTGAAACGTGCCTCACCTATGTTACTTTGGGCAAAGAAATGTGTTAAATGTTAAAAGACATTCTCGCTTGTAACACAAACATACATTTTCTTTAAAATGCTCACTTTGAAACAGTTATCTAAGCATAAACTTGTGGGAGGGAAGAGGATTGATAAAGAAGCTAAAACAAAAAGAGGTTTTTCTTTGTATTAGAATCCAGCCACCATTTAGGGTTCATGTAATATTAGAAACAACTAAGTGCACCATTTTGTGATTTAAAAAAACACACGTTTAGTGCAAGAGAAATGATACCTTTGAAAATATTGGTGAGCGGGGTAGACAAAATAGGAAAAAAATTGAAACAACATTTCTCAACCTAATTCTCATGCTGTTGATATTCATTGATCTTTTCAGGCATTGGAGGGGATCCTTTTAATGGAACAGATTTTATCGACTGCCTGGAAGTCTTTCTGAATGACCCCGCCACAGAAGGCATCATCCTGATTGGTGAAATTGGTGGTAATGCAGAAGAAAACGCTGCAGAATTTTTGAAGCAACATAATTCAGTGAGTTTGGCTTTGGAAAAATATACCTCTTTACTCTTGAATAATACCATTGGCTTGTTTTAGAAGCTATTTTTTATAAAGATTAAGTTTTCAAGAAAACACAAAAGATAAAATCAAACCTTTCTGAGCTTGGCCTTTATTTATTTATTATTATATTTATTTTAATATATTTTTTTATTGATTTTTAGAGAGAGAGGAAGGGAGAAGGAGGGTGAGAGAGAAACATTGATGTGAGAGAGAAACATCAATCTGTTGCCTCCTATACAAACCCTACCAGGGACTGAGCCCGCAACCCGGGCATGTGCCCTGACCAGGCATCCAACCTGAGACCTCTTGGTTCGTGCTGAGCTGGGTCTTTAATACTGGCCACTTGGAAAACTCTTTCTGGGTTGCTCTCCTCTCCCTTTGCCATGGGGCCTGTTGTCTGCTCTGAGTTCTCCTCCCTAGGTATCACTTCACACATGGATGGCAGGTTATTTGGACTCCTGCTGAACGGAGAGCTGTTCAGGTCATTGGCCCAAAAGCCCTCACTTAACCTGCCCATTGTACTTTTTCTTTCTCCTCATCTTAGGGGCTATAAGTGTTCTTTTTCTTGGCTGACCTTCTAAAGACCCTTCCTTTTATACCCTTTCCCAGGTTCTCATCTCCCTCTGGCTTCAGAATTTCTTTGCGGAATAGTACTTCCTTCAGAGGTCAAGTAGAAAAGCTTTATTATCTATGTCCTGTGAAGGCTTTCCCCGTTGCCTCTCTCTTGGAATTAAACATAAAACGTGTGGAATTGTGTCATAACTTCTTTTAGCTAAGGCAGTTAGGCTCTGTTTCTGGGGTGGAGAAGAAAGAGAGGGTGCAGTGAGGACTGACGCAGCTTGGTGCCCAGCAGCCCTACTCTGTGACTGTGTTCTGGACGCCATGGCAAAGACCTGGGGGCAGCAAGCCAGTGAGTTCGAGGATGTCCCTGACACTGAGAATGAAGGAGCATGGCCAGTAGGCCAGGCAAGTGGGAGGAGATCACTTTCTGTGTTTGTGAAAGAAATTGAGGAGTGAATGAGTTAAATGCCACAGAAAAATCATGAATACTGGAGAGTTAAAGGAACCAATAGTATCACCTCCAGGGTAGTATACATAAAACAGTGCATATTTATGTGTGATTTAAGGAATATTCAAGGGCTGTTTTGAGTATACTTGATTTTTCTTCTGTAGTGATTTTGTTGTTGTTAATCTTCACCTGAGGATATTTTTCCATTGATTTTTAGAGAGAGTGGAAGGGAAAGGAAGAGACAAAGAGAAACATCGATGTGAGAGAGACACATCGACTGGTTGCCTCCCACATGAGCCCCGACCAGGGCCAGGGATTGAGCCTGCAACCCAGGTACATGTCCTTGACCAGAATCATACCCAGGACCCTTCAGTCCTCAGGTCGATGCTCTATCCACTGAGCAAAACTGCCTAGGGCTGTGGTGATTTTTAAATGAAATTTATTGGGGTGACATTGGTTAACATGAACATAATGGGTTTCTATGTTATAAGAATTACCATGTGCCCACCACCCTGTAGTGCAGGGGTCCTCAAACTACGGCCCGTGGGCCACATGCAGCCCACCGAAAACATTTATCCGGCCCGCCGGGTGTTTTTGCCGCCGCTGCCTGTCCTGCTTAGCAGCCGACTTAGCAGTGTGCATAGGAATTTGTTCATAGTTTTTTTTTTAAACTATAGTCCGGCCCTCCAACGGTCTGAGGGACAGTGAACTGGCCCCTGTTTAAAAAGTTTGAGGACCCCTGCTGTAGTGATTTAAAACTCTGATCTCAGTAGGAGATGTAACAACTCTCCCCTCACTTTCTGGATCTCTCTCCTTACTTTTTATTCACCCACTAATCCTCAGCACCCTGGAATCTGTCTGCTACTTAGAATCAGTGTGACCTTGGACATGTTACTTAACTTCACCACGCTTCCGTTTTCCCTTGGCAAATAGGACTCCAGCAGTGCCTACCTCCTAGCATAGTTGTAAGGATTGTGGGGTTTAAATGTTTTAGGAATGTGTAGCAGAGTGCACCAGGCACGTAGTAGGCACTCTTATTGTGCTGTTTGCTGTTGCTGCTGAATCTTACTCTCCTGACATCGCTTCTGCAGAGGTCACCAATGGCCTCCATACATTCTTCATCTTCTCCATCCTCTTGGTTTATGTTCCTTGGAGTTACTTTCTGTGCCTGTTTGCTTAAGTGTGAGTGGTTATTGTATATCATCAACATCATGTTTCATGCAGCTTCAAGACAGAAACCTCAGAACCATCTTATATCTCTCATCTCTCGTTTCCACTCAGTTCCTAACGTCTGTTTCAGTATGTGGCGATTCAGACTATCATCTATAATTAGTTTTTCTGACCTGGTTCTGGCCCTCCTGGCCTATGTTGATAATTTATTCTTGATATCTACTCCTTTATTCCCGCCCCTCAGGCCATCCTGCTTGTGGCCACTAAATTGTCTGCCCCTCAGAAACACAGACATCGGTGCTTCCACCCTCCTGGCTTTAAACCGTTACAGTTTCTTATTACATCGGGATAGAGGCCAGATTTCGTGTGGTCTTCCAGCCCCTGACATCCCTCTACCCTTCCTTTTCAGAACCAGGCCCCATCTGACATGCCAGTTGTTTTCATTCCCACCTGCCTTTGTTTATGCCTTCTGCGAGGCATGCATACCATCTGGCTGTCACTCCAGACTATTATGGACAGTAGGGAACTGGCATCCTTGGTGCCCAGTCCAGTCCTTGGCACAGTAGGCATCAATACATGTTGAATAAGTGAAGAATAAAATAGATTGGCGTAAGATGTATTAGAATCTCTTGAATTCAGAAAAATGTAAAGTTTGAAATGTAGGTAAACATTTAAGAAAAAGATTTAGATTAATATGACATTATACTCCGTTAGAGTGAATTTTAAAATGTACTTAGGCACAACTCTGAATCCCTTGAACAGGGTAGATGTTAATGGGCAAAACTAAACATACACGTTTTGTTTCATTTGGACATGCTTTTCTCTTCCTGGCTAGTTCTTACGGAGCTGATTTTTATTGAGGACCTGCTGTGTACAAGATGCTAGGTGGACAGTTGAGTTGATATACACAGCACAATACCTGGCACAGAGCGAACTCTCAGTAATGGTGTCTGCTGCCACAACTACTATTTTTATCATTGTTACAATGACAGTAATTATTTGCAAAAGTAGTACATTGCTTAACCTTTATCTTGACCCTTTGTCCTTGTGTATGAGTGAGGAAACTGGCCCAAAGAGGTTAATGGCCTGCCTGAAAACCCAGGTCTCCCTCCTTCTCCCTCAGGCCATGGAGCGGCAAGGGTCAGATTTCAGGGACTGGAGGCAGGAGTCAGCAGTCCTCTGTGTCTACTCCGATTCCACTGATAGCTTCCTAACTGGTTCTGTCATCATTTCTACATCCTATTTTCAGACTACAGTTCCCCTAAAAGTCTGTTAATTGTATTTTTCTCTGCTTAAAAATCTCCAGTGACTTTTCCTTGTTAATAGAATGGAGTGTAAACTTGTTTGGCATTTTAGTCTCATCATAATCTTGTTCCTTTCTAGTGTGGTATTCCACTATTTTTCCCCCCACTTTTTTAAAAAAAAATATCTTTATTGATTTCAGAGAGGAAGGGAGAGGGAAAGAGAGATAGAAACATCAATAATGAGAGAGAATCATTGATTGGCTGCCTCCTGCATGTCCCCCAGTGGGGATCAAGCCTGCAACCTAGGCATGTGCCCTTGACCAGAATCGAATCTGGGACCCTTCAGTCCTCAGGCTGACGCTCTATCCACTGAACCAAACCAGCTAGGGCTATTCCACTATTGTATAGGACCATGGGAATTAAGTGGAGTTAGTGCCACTCATGTGAGATGCTCATAACCTCTGCAGAGCTTGCGAGTGAATGAATAAATGACTGTGTAATCTTTTCTTAAGTGAGGACACAGTCCCTGTGTTCAGGGATTTCACAGTTCCATAGGGGAATATGTAGACATAAGTTACCGCCAGAGTGCTCAGTGTGAGTAGAAGTGTGTGACAGGCACAGCAGAGCCATGGGGCAGAAGATGATTGACTGAAGGGCATCTGTGGAGAGTGTGGGAGGAGGCGTCCGGAAGGCTTGAGAAGTCTTAAAAGTTAAGTAGAAATTTGCCAGGAACCCAAGGAGGCTGGCGACATCCTCAGCAGGGCAGAGGCGGAGCGTCTGGGATTACTGAGCAGGAAGAGTGGTGGGAGACGGGCTGGAGTAAGCAGGCTCAGACCGCATAGAACCTGGCCTGCTGGCACCTCAGCACGACTTAGGGCCTGCACGCAAACTGCCTAGTCATCGTTCACTGCCAGGTACTCCAGGGGAACAAAAAGAAACAAAAAGCCAATTTTATTGAAGAATGTCCTTATGAAGCAGTAAAAATCGTTAATTTAATTAAATTAAATCTTAGCCCTTGAGTCAGTTTGTGATGAAATGGGAAGTAAAGCACTTTCCCACTAAACTGTGAGCTGAACTGGCTGCCTTTTTCACCAGTTTTACCCAGAAAAACAACTGGCAGACAAAGTGGTTAACCAGACCTAGGTACTTGGCAGACCTTGTCTCAAAACAAACAAAGCCAACCTGCGTGTCAAGGAAAACAGCTCGTGTATTTGTTGCCAATGGCACAGTTTGAACTTTCAAGCGAATGCTAATATTTTGGAAAACTTATGTCTGCCACTGTGAACTTGACAGCATCCCTCCTGAAGACTTTCCTGATGAGGTCAGAGCTGACGCTGGGTGTGACCTGCTGATGCTGGAGGACGAAACACGTCAGCACTGGGCACGTCTGCATAACTTCCCACCTCACCTCTATTTCCGCAGGTTTATTAAGGGTGAACTCGAAAGGAATTAAGACAAAAGCAGGTTAAATAAAACAAGCTGATCGTGTTTTAATTAATTATGATCACAAATCACATGACATGTGTTTTCAAGTGCGCTTTTTTGTATGTATTAGTACAACAGTTGGTACAGCAAAGTGGAAGTTTAATATCTAATCAGGTAACAAGTTTGCTTCTCCTGAGTTTGTCTGAGAAGTTGAGTCGTCACAGGTGGGGAGAGCAGTGGTCTCCCTCACAGCTTAACATTTGTGTGGTTTCCTTAGTGAGGATGAGGGACGGCCTGGCCACGCCACTCACCCATAGGGTTGAAATTGTTGTTCAGCGTTGATGAGCTTCATTAGATGTTTGAAATGTCACCTTGCAGGGCCCCAAAGCCAAGCCTGTGGTGTCCTTCATTGCTGGCTTAACGGCTCCTCCCGGCAGGAGAATGGGTCACGCAGGTGCCATTATTGCTGGAGGAAAAGGTGGCGCAAAGGAGAAGATCTCTGCCCTTCAGAGCGCAGGGGTCGTGGTCAGCATGTCGCCTGCGCAGCTGGGAAACACCATCTACAAGGTGAGCTGTTCGCACCGGCCTTGGAGTGGGCCCGCACGGCACCCGGAAACCATGGCCTTCAACTCTCTCTGTGTCCTGATGTCCTGCACGGGCAAGACCAGGAATGATGTTCTGATTAAATCATTTCTTTTTAAATTAGCCCTTGGGATTTGCTCTTTTGTGAGTGGCAGGATATAATCCACAGGAAAGCATTTCATAGTCCATAAATACCACAAATTCCATTTTAGAAGCAGTGCAAAAAATTGCCTTGTGTTTTGTTTTTCTTTCCTATGGAGGGCCTTTGGGATACAGCTACCCTGATCCCATAGTTTTCTGTTTCCAGTGGGAGGGGTTGACGGCTGAGTAATAAGGAATTAAAGCTGGAGGAGAGGGAGCTGGGGTGGAGGGAGATTTAGAGAAAAGGGTTCGGGTTCCAGCCTTTAGTTTCTGGCCCTGGTTGGGATGGGAGGTCATTATTGTTACAGGTTGGAGGGTGACTTCTTACACATTTGCTTTTTTCCCCCCTTTAAAAAAAAAAAAATATATATATATATATATATATATATATATATTTTAATTTCTTTATTGATTAAGGTATCACATATTTGTCCTCGTCCCCCCATTCCCATCCCACACCCCTCCCCACACATGCCCCCACCCCCCTGTTGTCCTTAACCGCTGGTTAGGCTCATATGCCTGCACACAAGTCCTTTGGTTGATCTCCCCCTTTACCCCCACCCTTCCCTACCCTCCCCCCGAGGCCCGACAGTCTGATCCATGCCTTCTTGTTTCTGGGTCTGTTCTTGTAAAAAAAATATTTTTAAAAATGTGTTTTTATTGAATTTAGAGAGAAGAAGGGAGATTGAGAGGATAGGAGAGAGAAACATTGATCGGCTGCCTCCTTTATGCCCCCTACTGGGGATTGAGCCTGCAACCCGGGCATGTGCCCTGACCCAAATCGAACAGTGACCTCCTGATTCATGGGTCGACACTCAACCACTGAGCCACACCAGCTGGACTCGTTTCTTTTTTTAATAGGACATTGTATTTAATAGGTTTAAAGTATTCTAAGATTTGTTATCTTTAATAATCCCTTTGTAATGATTCTCAGCCTGTTTCTTTGCGTGATCATTTAAGGCTCTCTGTTTTTTATGATTATAGCCTTAACAAAAAGCAAACAAACATCAAACGTTATAAGCAGGACACGGGCCCAATTGTATTCCAAAGAGGGAACAATGCAATCTTACCCTTGTTTTAGGGATTATAAAATGGACACCTTATTTTATTCCAAAAGCATAATGCTGCCTTTTGAAATATGACACTGTAACTGTATGCCATAGCGTTTAAAGAAATCTGGGTTATTAGAGTGTGTGAAGACAGATTTTTACAAGAGGGGAAGGGGAAAAGCAAATGCTTAAAAATTCACATTGGAGACATGCGTTACCACTTCACTCCAGTAAGTGGCAGTAGGCATCTTCGAATTGTTCCAGTCTAGAGAAATGTGATTCTCGGTACTGTTTTCCTCACAGAAATTTCTGATTTCCTTGATCTTTTGTTCAAATCTTAACTGAGTCTGTGAAACCAGTTTTCATTGCCTTATGAGAAGGGCCAGTGTGGTTCACGTATTGCTTTGAAAGTCTGGGTAAGCTCAACCAGGTTTGTCAGCTCCTAATAACAACTCTGCCCTGGAGAAATAAGTGTAATTCACAGCCTCTTGCCTACATGTTTGGGAGACGTAAAACTGAAGCTCTGCCTCCAGCTCAGTGAAATTGAGGCTGACACAGACTAATGTGAGAGCTGCTATTTTGTAGTCAAGTACCTCATCCCGGTACGCTTTACTTCTGTAATTTTTGGTTGTTCAAAGAATCCTGAAGAGCTTTCAGATCACTTTGATCATGAATGTAATTTGGATCTTTTATCTTTTTCCTTTCTTCTGTCTCCGAAGGAGTTTGAAAAGCGGAAGATGCTGTGAAAGGGAAAACAGGAAGTTCCCTGAGCCTGTGGAATGAATCATTGTGTAAAGTGAACCAGTGGCAGTTGCTTCTGTTGTCCACTGTCAGCCTGCGCCTGTCCCTGGGCTTCCCACAGCGGGAGGCAAAACAGAAACAAGGCTTCGAAAGTTCTGTATCGAGATGTTCTCGCCTCATGTGTAACGGAGACAGCCAATAAACCTACCATTTGATTTCAGTATGACTTTGGCGACCTCTTATTGCTGCAGTGTGGGGGCATGGGGGCGGTAGGAGAAACTGAGGGGTGTGCGTGCATGTGTGTCTAGGTGTGAGTGTGCGAGTGTGTATTTTAATGGGTTCTGTAGAAAACATTCTAACTAAATCTTTTGAAAGAATGAGACTAAAAATTTTAGTATGGCAATTGTCTAATTATCTGAGACATAGAGTGACCTTAGGTCTCTTTGGAGTTGTGGATTGCTCATGTGTATCATCCTACCTTATAATAGAGAAACATGCAAATTGACCACACCTCCGCTACGCCCACGATTGGTCCGGCGGGAGGCTGGGGGTGGGGACTCCGGGTGGCCTATCCGGCGGTTGAGAAGATCAAGATAGCGGCGCCCAGTCCTCTTAGTTCCTGGGGTCCCTGGGGAGATCGGCACCCCGGGGGGGCGTGGCCGGGCCCATCCTGGGGCGAGCCGCTCCCGGGGGTCCCTGGGGCGATCGGCACCCCGGGGGGGCGTGGCCGGGCCCATCCAGCCGCTCCCGGGGGTCCCTGGGGCGATTGGCACCCTGGGGGGGCGTGGCCCGGCCCATCCAGCCGCTCCCGGGTGTCCCTGGGGATATAGGCAACCTGCGGGGGCGTGGCCGGGCCCATCCAGTCTCTCCCAGGGGTCCCTGGGGAGATCGGCACCCCGGGGAGGTGAGGCGGGACTCGCCCAGCTGCTCCCAGGGTCCCTGGGAACATTGCAGGCATGTGGTTGCTGAGACCCAGACCAGGCCTCTGGCCACAGATTCATAGCTTTGCGGAGACCTAGGGCAGGGATCTGCCTCATCTGCAGAGAGACAGAGGTTCTGCAGTGCCCCCAAGACGTGGGTGGGCCCAGCCAGGGATCAAGGGGCATGGAAGGACTCCTGGCAGAGGGGCAAGGACCCTCACCCCTGAGGCGGGGGTTGAGGGGTGGTGCCACCTCAGTGGAGGGGTGCTGCACTGCAGGGTACTGGACTGACTGATGTGATTCAGAGAAGCTCCCAGTGCTAATGGGCCTCGCTCAGGCAGCCTTCACACTTCAGAGGCGGTGACTCCTGCTCCTGCCTTGACCCAAAAGCAAGCTCGCTACACCCTGCCCCATAGCAGAGCATGCCTAGGCAGTGAGTGGGAAGCCTTCCACCTGCTTCGGAGAAGGGGGGGCAGTAAAGAATGGGGGGAGAGGAAAGAATGTGGAGCATCCGCAATGAAGAGGTGCTTGAGAAAGAGGCTCGGAAGCCTGACTGGAAGGTTTGTTCTGTTTGCTGGGCCGCTGCCCCTTAGAAAGCGCAAAGAGCATGGCTCTGAGGGCTTCCTGTGTGCTGAGTCAAGTTCCACAGCCAACTGGAATTGGCCTCAGTTTCCTGGACTGTAAAATGGATTAAGCGTGTCCCAGTGCCTTCACTGAGCTTTGATGGCCAATTGAGATACTATATAAAGAAAATGAGGGAAGAAGTGAGAAAGAAAAGGAAGGACATGCAACACGAAAGAAAGACGGGAAGGAACCTGTAAACCCATTGTCACTTAAATAGGGAATATAGTCAATAGTGTTGTAATGATGGTATGATGCCAGGTGGGTACTAGAAATATCGGGGAACACTTTGTAAAGTATATGATTGTCTAATATTCTGTAACTAATATAAAACCTGAAACCAATACAAAATAATGTTGAATGTAAAGAAATGAAAATTGGAGTGAAATTTTTATAAATTTCAAAGTTTAAATAAAAGCTGTAAAGGAAGGTAGGGGAGAATGAAAAGTGTTTTTCATTTTGCCACTTCATTAAAAAGACAGTTGTCTTTATATGGTGCTTTTATACTTTTCTAAGTCATTATCTCATTTTAATTTCCGGGCAACTTAAAGACAAGATAGGTATTCCCTCCACTATTCAAAGAAAGGAAATCTTGGTGTCTGGTCCTAATGATTCAATCGTCAAGCCCTTATTGTAAAGCAGGGTTAGTAAAATTTTCTGTGCAGGGTCATATCTATACTAATAAAAGCCTTGGGGGTGATCAGGCCAGCAGGGGAGGGTATTTGGGGGCAATCAGGCCTGCAGAGGAGCAGTTAGGGGGCAATCAGGCCAGCAAGGGAGCAGTTAGGGGGCAATCAGGCAGGTAGGTGAGCGGTTAGGAGCCAGCGGTCCCGGATTGTGAGAGGGATGTCCAACTGCAGGTTTAGGCCCGATTCCACAGAGATCGGGCCTAAACCTGCAGTTGGACATCCCCCGAGGGGTCCCATATTAGAGAGGGTGCATCCTGGGCTGAGGGACACCCTCCCCAGTGCACGAATTTCGTGCACCGGGCCTCTAGTGTATATTTATAATAGTCCTCATCTTGCAGAGTAGTTTTGAGGATCAGAGATAAATATATAAAGTCCTGGCACATGATAAGCCACCACCACCACCACCACCACCACCACCACCATCATCCCCAGGATTGCAGGTAGAAGCTCATGTTTCAGTTTTTGTCTAACTGGGAAACGGAGCGTCTCCCACAATGCTGTGTTGTCCTGCAGTTCTGCAGAGGGCTCTTCCCCTCACTGTCCAGAGCCCATATTTCTTTGAGGTTTAAGACATTCACTGCAAGAAAGCAGGAATGCTGTTAGCCCCCCTAGTTTGTGTTTAATGGAGCTTGTTAACAAGAAGCACTTCCTGTAGATACTTGTCACTCCCCAGGACAGATGGCTCAGCATACATTCTGAGGTGGAAGAGACACAAAATGTTTTAAATTGTGTAACTTCTCTGAAGCAAACAAGAGTTTCAAAAAATAATATTAGGGAGCTGTCCTTGAAGAAAGGCTGTTTGGGAAGGCCTCGTGGGTAGGGGACAGGAGCTGGGACCTGAGAGCTGAGAAGGTACCAGCCATGCAAAAGGGAGGTGCACCCAGTGAAGGTATGGGGGTAGAACCCACTTTGAGGAGCTGAAGGAACACCCAGTGCCTGGGGCAGCAAGCCCTGGGAGGGGCTGGAGGAGGTTTTGGGGGTATTGGCTAGGGTAGCAGCAGCAGGTCTTGTTTTGAGAGAAGTTGGGGAGAAACTAGATCTCAGGTACCACGATTATTTTGGGCAAAATCTGATACCTCCAGGAAAATCCATAGTGGAGTTTTGCATTATACCCTATATCAGTGGTCGGCAAACTCATTAGTCAACAGAGCCAAATATCAACAGTACAACGATTGAAATTTCTTTTGAGAGCCGAAAACCGACTTCTGCGCATGGGGCACGAAGTTTCAATGGCACTGTACGTGTGCGCCCACACGTGGTATTTTGTGGAAGAGCCACACTCAAGGGGCCAAAGAGCCGCATGTGGCTCGCGAGCAGCAGTTTGCCTACCACTGCCCTATATTAATCAGTTTTCCCCAGGGGAAAAAGTAATTGGTGTGCTCTTTTAGGAGCTGAAAAAGAAAAGGGTGTTTGTAGGTAGGTGAGTGTGGCCATGGCATTAGGTTCCTAGAGTGTTCGTGAGACGAGTGAAGAGATCTAGGATGTTCTAGGGAGTGAAGACTAGCTGCAGACCAGGGCCCCGGAGGTGAAGGGCCTGGGACGGGGGGGGGGGGGGGGGGGGGGGGGGCGGAGAGCTCAGGAGGCGGGCGATGCAATGTCCTTGGAGAACCCAGCACTCACGCTCCGCAGTCCCGGTGGCCACTGCGCAGTGTGCGCTTCTTGGTCCCGGGCTGCTCTCTAGCTGGCTTTTCAAAGTGGTTCCCCGGAAGTCGCCTGGCACAAAGCCGTTGTCCAGAGCCCAGCAGGCCGGTGGGGCTTGTGCCTGAGGCACAGAGGCAGGTAGCACTGGCCGGGGAAACCATTCTCTTCCTGTGGCTTCCAGACAGTTTGCCTTGGTTCCTTGTTTCCTGAGTGACACAGAGATGCTGTAATGAGAAGATCTGGGAAAGATTGACCTTCCCTCATTCTTCAGGTGCCACACCCAAGGCTCGTGAGGAGGGCATAGGATCGGGGCATCACCAAGCCGTTTAGGGAAGGTGATTAGAATAGATGTTTTCAGTGATGTTAAAGGCGGTCATTTAAACTGTGAATTGTGACCGTGACCACCCTCTTTGAATTTGACCTGTTCTACATGTAGGATAGGTTCACCTGGCAGAGGGCATGGTTAGAGTATGTCCCTGGCCAGGAGATGGTGCAAAGCTGGAGGGCTGGGCAGAGGTCAGGACTTTGTGTGTGGCTTCATTCTCGCTAAAGAGCCGACCACAGACGATTGAGAGTCCAGGTGGTCCCGGCAACTGTAGGAAAGGCCGCTGCGAAGGAGCTGCGATTCTTCATCAGTTTCACTGTATCAGGAATTCCCTCAGACTTCTGTAGGGCTGGGAGTCTGGTGTCAGTGCCGTCAGATCCCGAGTCAAGATGCGAAATTGCTCAGGATCAAAAGCCACGTTAAATCTGCTGTGGTCCAAGGGAAAACTGAGCGGGCAGTGTGAAGGTCGGCACTCCTGGCTTTTATTCAGACATGGAGTTCTGTCTTGTAATCGCGTTCAGCTCTTTAGTATTCTGATGTGGGAAGGAAAGCATCTCTCAGCGGCTGAATTAAAGATGTTTCAATATGAGACCTTTAATTCGGACGCCGGGGGTGGGGAGGCCTCTGCAATGTGATCTGGTTGGTCTTTGGTGATTCCTAGTAGCTGGAGGAGTAAGTGGTGATCCAGGACAAGCACGTCACCTTCCACAAGGTCAGGTTTCCAGTGAGGGGGTGAGGAGGAGGAGGAGGCACTGACACAGGAAAGGACTCTGGGAGAAAGTCATCCTCAAACACCATCTAAGACTGGACAGAGTGAAGTCGGTTTATAACAGTGTCAGTCAAGTTAGCACTTCCCTGCTCCTGCTCTAGCCCCAGAAGGATGAGAATCAGCAGGTGGCCGGTGAGGAAAAGGGTGAGGAGGAGGGATCAGCTGGGCGGGAGGGGTAGGGGAAGGGGGGTGCAGGGGGAGGGATGGTAAAGCTGAAAGTGGTGAGAAGCCTTAGGTCTGAATGGACTTTCCTATTACTTGGAATTGGACACCCTAAATCCTGACGCGATTTTGTGATTTAAATTAGTGTCAGGGTTTTGAACCTTTACATGGGAATACAACTGTAACCAGGGGCAGGACAAAAAAATAGCCCCTGTTATTTTCCTGGGACTGTTATTCTCCTGAGGACTGTCTCATGCGCTCTTTCTCTTCAACCCTCCAACCACGCTCCTCCCCGTTCACTCCCTGTTATTTTCCATGCAGAGGATCACACACCGGGCAGTAAAACAACGGGGATGTATTCTCTCACCGCTCTGGGGGACAGAGCCCGAAATCAGGGTGTCAGGAGGTTCGCACTCCCTCCAGAGGCTCTGGAAATCGTCATCTTCAAGTGGCTGTGGGTCCCGGTTTGCAGCTGCATCCCTTCATCTCTGCCTGTCTTCAGGTCACCTCCCGTTTGTCCCATCTCCCCTGGGTCTCCCTTATAAAGACACTTCCATTGGATTTGGACCCCTCGCCTCTCCCCATCCCCCCAGGATAATCCATTGACCTCTTCAAGAGCCTTAACTTAATTACATTTGCTAGACCCCTTTTCCTAAATAAGGTAGCATTCACAGATTCATGGAATTAAGATGCAGACATCTTTTGGGGTGGGGGTTAGGGTACCATTCCTAAAGCTGTGATTGCATGGGTGAGTCCTGCTTGTTCAGTGGGGTGGGACCTGGGCAAAGAGGAGGCAGGCCTGAGGTCTCCGCTTGCACTTTACTCTGCAAGCCTCCAGGGGGCACAGCAGGCGTAGGATCGGGCACACCCTCCAGTGCAGCAGGAGGGAGGTTCCAGGTGAGAGGGTGAGGCGTTGCCACTGGTTTCTTTCTTCTTTTTTAAATTTCTTTATTGATTAAGATATTACATATGTGTCCTCATCCCTCCATTAACCCCCCCGCCCCACATACACACACACTCATGCCCTCACCCCGCTGGTGTTCGTGTCCATTGGTTAGGCTTATATGCATGCATACAAGTCCGTTGGTTGATCTCTCCCCCTTACTCCCACCCTCCCCTACTTTCCCTCTGAGGTTTGACAGTCTGATCGATGCTTCTCTGTCTCTGGATCTGTCCCTTTTCATCACTTTATGTTGTTCATTATATTCCATAAATGAGTGACATCATGTGGTATTTATCTTTCTCTGACTGGCTTATTTCACTTAGCATAATGGTTTCTTTTTTCTTTAAAAAAATAATAAAAAATTTCTCAAAGAAATGTGGACAAGTCCTCAGCTGAGAGCGAAAGGGGAGGAGCGTGGTTGGAGGGTTGAAGAGAAAGAACGCATGAGACCATCCTCAGGAGAATTGTGAAGGGAGCCAGTACAGTCTTTGTCACCTCAGGCTTCAGCGGCATACTGACTCATAATTGTTTTCTGCCTCAACCCTCTCCTCGTCTTTATCGTCACACCTCTCCCTATTCTTCTCTGTTCTTGCTCAAAACCTTGAGTGAATCCTTACGGAGAGAGCGAAGTTGAAACTCCATAGCCCAGCATCACCCACCATGACCTGGACCCCACAGCTGCCCTGGTCTTTGATCTGAGCTAGTGGTAGCTCCTGGGATGAAGCAGGGGAAGGCAGGGGTGGTTTTCTTTGTTGTTGTCGTTTTGTTTTCCTGTAAAACCCAGATAGTAAGTATCTTAGGCGGCTCCTTAACTGCTGCTGTGAGAATGCAGAGACAGGACCATGCGGACGAGCGCGGCTCTGTTCCAGTAGCACTGTCGGCTCCAACATTTGAATCGCATATCGTTTTCATGTGTCACAAACGATTTCTTTGGTTGTTTTTCAACCATTAAAAAATGTAAAACCCATAGCTGGCAGGACTTACAAAAACGAGTTTGGCCTGTGAGCCATAGTTTGCTGAGCCCTGAGATAAATCATGTATGTTCCTCCTTTCTCTCTGACCACCAGCCTGCTGAGAATCTGCCTCCTGCAAGGCTAACTGTCCGAAACTTTAACCTAAATGCTTCTCCTCCCTTTCCATCAATATTCCTCTGCCCCCCACCTGCCCCTAAGATCGTGGGACCATGCCCGGCATTGGACTTCCTGTAGCCCACACAGCCTGTGCTCCTCAGGATGTTCAGTGGGGCCTGCTGTTTATCTTCTTTACGTCTTCCTTGTGCCTCCCAAGCAGACTGTATATTTCTGAAGGGCAGAGCTTGCATTT
Organism: Cnephaeus nilssonii; assembly: GCF_951640355.1. Taxonomy (NCBI): domain Eukaryota; kingdom Metazoa; phylum Chordata; class Mammalia; order Chiroptera; family Vespertilionidae; genus Cnephaeus; species Cnephaeus nilssonii. Next base: position 52,595,649 of record NC_137086.1, on the reverse strand, counting down.
TATGTCCCTGTGTGACTCCTGCAGTCATGCCCTACACCTACTCGGTGTTCAATAAAAAGTCAAGGAAAAGGACACTTTTTAGACCCTACTTTGCAAGGCTCAAAGGAATTGTTTTATTCACAAAGTTCAGAAATAAAAAGCTAAGCCCCAGCAAAATCGCTTCCTTTTGCATTCTTCATTTTGATGATGTCTCCAAGGTGTGGTTTCCTAGATTCTTTATGCCCCTAATAGACTCCAAATTACCTTATATTTCTGTTGTGTCTCATAGATAGGAGGTGACATGTAAGGGTACAGGGACCCCCGGTCACCTAGACTCATATACCAAAACCAGTCTGAGTAATCTCATAAACAGACCACAGCAGACAAGGTAAAGGCTTTTACCTTGTTCTCGATAATTATGCACCATAAAGTTCATTCACACTGGAGAGAAGCAGCAGGAGTCTGGGTGCGTTAATGTAAGTCAGCCCGTTGGGACAATAGTGATAGGACTACTCTCGTTGAAACTATAATGAATTGTTCTGATCCAGCCACTACTTGGAGGTCACTGACTGACCAGATGTTATTTGAGGTACTGCTATACTCTGGGAAGGGAGGAGAGGGAGAAAACCGCAGAAGATTTTGAATGTTCCAAAAATCTGTGTCCATGGTATTTAAGCCTATAAACTCCTAACCCACCTCCATTGCCTGGACATTCAAAGTCAATCTGTTGAAACCTTGACCTGAACTCAAACTAGCCTACACACTACTTGTGCACAGTAGACAATGATAATAGTTGAGGATGTGTCTCCTTCTAAAAGCATTTTTTAAAATCCTCACCTGAGGATATGTTTATTGATTTGAGAGAGAGAGAGAGAGAGCGAGAGAGAGAGAGAGAGAGAGAGAGAGAGAGAGAGAGAGAGAGAGAGACATGTGAGAGGGAAATATCCATTGGTTGCCTCCAGTACACGCCCCAACTGGGAATGGAGCCCACAACCTTTTGAAGTATAGGACAATGCTCCAGCCAATTGAGTCACCCAGCCAGGGCCCTCTAAAAGCATTTTTAAAAAATATATTTTTATTGATTTCAGAGAGGAAGGGAGAGGAAGAGAGAGATAGAAACATCAGTGATGAGAGAGAATCGTTGATCGGCTGCCTCCTGCACGCCCCACACTGGGGATTGAACCCACAACCTGGTCATGTGCCCTGACCAGGAATCGTGATCTGGTTCATAGGTCGACACTCAACCACTGAGCCATGCGGGCTGGGCTTAAAAGCTTTTTTTAAAAATGAGGGCTGACCTAACATTTCCCTTCCTCTCTCAGAGTCTTATTATGTGAGTTAATTCAGGGCAGTTGGTGACTCAGAGTCAGCCACGGGAACCCAGCCTTCAAGTGACTGCCAAATCCTGCTCGCTGTCTTTTCTGCTGGAAAAGACAGATGCCACACTCCCAGAAACCCACATGCACACATTCTGCACCTTCCTTCCTCCCTCGCCAGGATATATCGCTGCCTACAAAATCAGAATAATTAGTTGGTAGGTACTAAAATGTCTCACACACAGGAGCCGTTATACATACATAAAACCTGCAAAGACCATAGCAGCAGAATGCTGATCACTCTCACCCATTTCTCTCCCTGATAGTCTTTCTATGAGAGCCTTTGAGTTTGCCCTACATTTATTTATTTATTTAAAAAATATTTTTATTGATTTCAGAGAGGAAGGGAGAGGGAGAGGGAGAGATAGAAACATCAATGATGACAGAATCATTGACTGGCTGCCTTCTGCACACCCCACACTGGGGATGGAGCCCACAACCCCGGATGTTCCCTGACCGGGAATCAAGCCTTAACCTCCTGGTTCATAGGTTGACACTCAACCACTGAGCCATGCCAGATGCGCTGTCCTACTTTTAAAGGATTTCATATTCTCAGGTGGTCATTAGCTGTGGTGACCAGGTCATTGGCCTAGATTTCCACAGGAGACCTAAAATCTTCTCTTCCTTAAAAATTGCTAAGGCAAATGCAAGATGTTCAATCCAAGAGGCCAATGCGTGCCCCCAATGGACAGCTGTATCGCTGGGGTCTGGTCGAGTACTTGGTACCTGGAAGCTGTGAAATGCATCTGTCTCCTTGGGCCATGCTCATAGCCTATACAGAGCTCTATCATGTTCAATAAACAACGACACATTTTAGACTTTACCTAACAAATGTGTGTATATTTGTTAAATGTGACACGGATCTTGACTGCGCACACTATTGCTTCCCTTGGGAAGCTGGCCTGGATGGGAATATGTGCAGTTAGAAGGCGGTGTGAGTCCTAATCAGGGAGCTCCCTGCGAGGCGCTTGCCTCTGCGGTGCTGAGTCCTCGGTCCTGTGCACTCCGCACACCCACCAGTTTCCCACCTTTCTCGCCTCAGGCCAGGACCACCCTGTGAGCAGCCTCCGGTGCAGGCCCCTGTTCCTAGTCATGGTGCTGATCACCTTTCTTTGGTAAAAGAATGCTTAAGTGTCTCTCTAGACTGTGAACTTCTTAAGGCAAGGAGCAGGCCTTTATCTCTATCCCCAGGGTAGGTCAAGCACAGTATTTGGCCCAACTCCTATTTGTTGAATAAATAAATAAAACAATAAGATGATGTTAGTATAAGGAAAAAGGATTTGTTTTATAAATTATGAATGACATCACTCTTTTAAAAATATATTTTATTGATTTTTTACAAAGAGGAAGGGAGAGGGATAGAGAGTTAGAAACATCGATGAGAGAGAAGCATCGATCAGCTGCCTCCTGCACACCCCCCACTGCGGATGTGCCTGCAACCAAGGTACATGCCCTTGACCAGAATTGAACCTGGGACCCTTCAGTCCGCAGGCCGATGCTCTATCCACTGAACCAAACCAGTTAAGGCTGAATGACATCACTCTTACTTCTGATATCTGTATGCTCTCTTTTCTCTTTCAATGAGAGCAACTTGCCTTCCCAGCTGCATCGTGATTTTTTGTTGTTGACTGAGTCCATGGTTTATAGGATTAGGATTAGGTTAGGGTTAGGGTTAGGGTTAGGGTTAGGTACCACTTGGGTCTTCAGCACAGTGTTAAGTATATAACAAAATTCTAGAAAATATTGTTTAATTGATGAAAGACTAAATGTAAGTATATATTCGGATCACTTATATTTTACCTATACAATGTTTCTTTTTATTAAAATAAGGGTGTGACAATTGTGATAATGTAAGGGTTACTTGAACAGGTGACATATGAGGACATATGTAAAAAGGCTCAAATACTGAGGGATGTGAAGTAAATGAAATGAACCCCCCTTCAGGGGAGCCCAAGCCATGGCAGCGAGGTGCTGTGGTCAGTCAGCAACCCTGGCTTCCTGAGAGCCCATCCTGCCCATCTCAGGGGCTCCCGAAACTTCTTCCTGGTTCATTCACTAATCTTCTTTTTCCTTTCTCAGAAATAGAAAAGCTAAGGGAACCATGCATCTTCCCTTTCAGTCTGCACAGGATCCTATGCGTACCCTCTGTGTTTCTTTTCTTTTTTTCAGGAGAGATTGCCCTGCTTCCCAATGATATAAAAATAACTTAGAATAAAAACCATTAAGAGCCCAAACAATTAAAAATAGTGCTTTAGGCCAGTGGTTCTCAAAGTGTGGTCCCCAGAGCATCAGCATCAGCGTCACCAGGAGCTTGTTAGAGGTATGCACCTGGGTCCCCCTCAGACCTACCGACCAGCAACGCCAGGGTGCAGCCGTCCGTGTGTTAACAAGCTCTTCAGGGGATTCTGAAATAGGACGACATTTGAGAACCACTGCTGTTGACCTTTGGCTAAACATATAAAAGGAATGCATGTTTCCCTCCCCGAAGTTTTCCCCTCATAATTATTTTAAAGATGTTTAAACAGCACAGGCCTATTTTTTCTTCTTTTTTATCCTCACCTGAGGATATTTTTCCATTGATGTTTAGAGAGAGTGGAAGGGAGGGGGAGAGACGCAGAGAGAGAAACATGGATGTGAGAGAGACACATCAATTGGTTGCCTCTCACACGCGCCTGGACCAGGGTTGGTATCTAGCCTGCAACCAAGGTACATGCCCTTGACCCCAATCAAACTTGGGACCCTTCAGTCTGAGGGATGACACTCTATCCACTGAGCCAAACCGGCCAGGGCAGCAGGGACCTATTTTTATTTTATTTTTTATAAATTTTATTGATTTTTTACAGAGAGGAAGGGAGAGGGATAGGGAGTTAGAAACATCGATGAGAGAGAAACATCGAACAGCTGCCTCCTGCACACCTCCTGCTGGGGATGTTCACATAACCAAGGTAGTACATGCCCTGGGCCTGAATCGAACCTGGGACCTTTCAGTCCGCAAGCCGACGCTCTATCCACTGAGCAAAACCGGCCAGGGTGAGCAGGGACCTATTTCTGAACAGCCATGTAATTGTTAGAGCAAGACACAGTTAGGTTACACAGTAGCTGGGAAAGCAGAGTAGAACCGTCATTAAGAAAAGGGCTCTGAGGCCAGGAGTCAGCCGAGTTCACATCCTGCCACATACTCCTTGCGGGACCTTGACACATTGCTCAGCCTCTCCGGGGTCCAGATTCCTCACCTGTAACACTGGCATCACAGTAGTGCCTTCCTCAGAGGGAGGGCTGTTGCAAGGAATGAACGAGTTCCTATGGATAAGTGCTTGGAACAGTGCCTGGCACAGACTGAGAGCTCTGCGAGTGGTTGTGAAATAAAGTAAGTGAACTTGAAGCTGAAGGTGTGGATGGATGCGATCTAAGTCCCCTGTGAGAGGGACACAGAACGGGTGGGGGGAGCAAGCCACAGCCCCTTGCTGCTCGGCCTTTGCCACCGCCTGCTGGTGCCACTGCTATGCATCAGGCCAGAGCTGTTCTCCCAGATGCTGCCGAGAGACCTGGGCTGCCAGGCACTACAGATCCCAGGAAATCTCTCTATATTCAGGCCGGGTGGACAGCTGTCCTGTGCTGATCACGAGAGAAGGAGGCCATAAGAAATGCAGTTATTCTTCACCAGGATGAGGCCGGTGTCCGAGATCCCTAGGCCATAATTTGGCCAAATTTTAGGTTTTAGAGCTTTCATAGGTAATGCTTTCTAAAAAAAAAAAAAAAAAAGGAAGAAAATACAAAATCAATTCAACATGATCTAGGTCTAGGCACTAACACCCATTCCTGTGGCTTGTTTGGTATATTCTCCATCACTCGGCAAGTTTGATGTATTGGAACCCAGTGTTCGGCTTTCTCTAAGCTCGCTTCATCAATCCTCGCTCAGGCAGGCCTGCCTTCATTTGGCAGACGGGGCAGGTTTCTCATTTCCCCGTGCACATGACTTGTTTATTACAGCAGGGGTCCCTGGTCTTTGGAAACAGTTTGCAGACATCCCTGCCTAGAGCTCAGAAAGGACCTCATGAATAATAACGCCCAAGTAAACCTGGGATGAGCTTGGACCTTGCGGCTTTGAAATTGATGCATCATTCTAAGTGCCATCAAGTACACAGCACGTGCAGAAGGCGTCCTGGGCAGGCTGAATCTGAAATATGATTTCTTTACAAAATATCATTTCAGCACAAAACAAACAGCAGAAAGCAAAGGTGGGAGCAGGTGACTCGCAGAATGTGTTTTACTTGAGCATAAAATTTGTTTTTCTGATTTTACTGAGACTCTTCACTGTCTCTGGTTTTCACATTATAATTTACGTGTTTTTTTTTTCTATTAAATATTCTCCAGCTTCCTTACTTTTAGATGATACATTTATGGTGAAGGGCACAACAGTGAGGATGGGAAGGCGCCATGTGAAGTCAGTTAACTCTCAGTTCCACTTGTCTTGGGGGACACACGACAATCGTGGGTGCATTTGCGGCATGAGCTTCAGCTTCTGTCTAGACCAGAGGTCGGCAAACTGCGGCTCGCGAGCCACATGCAGCTCGAGAGCCGCGGTTTGCCGCTCTGTTGACTAATGAGTTTGCCGACCACTGCGTAAGGCATTACCCTTACCCAGAAGTTTTGACTTCAGGTTAAATACATTAGTACATTATTAAAATGTTTTTTAAGTGTTTTTCCCTAAGGTAGTGGAGCCGCAGTTTGCCGACCACTGGTCTAGACCACAGGTCCTTAAGCTCGGCTGTATGTTAGAATCACTTGGAGACCGTTTACAAACACTGATGTCGGATCCATCCAAGCTCTTCTGGCCGGGATGTGCCAGGGACATGGTGATTTTTCAGAGATGTCTAGATGATTCTAACCTGCAGGGAGGTTGAGAACCACTGGCGCTCACTGTGCCAACAACATGGATTGGGGGATGACAAGGCATTTGTGGAGAATACCACAAACTCTGCTTGGAGGTGGGAGGGAGGAAGGAGCCAGGCAAGCCAGGTTCCAAAGCTGGGGTTCTGCTTCTGGGTACAAGCACTTCACTCCGTCACTGCTTGTGTCTCGGTTGCAATTCTCGGACCTAGGGAGAGAACCAACAGCTTGACTCTGAAAGTCCGGGCAATGGAGGTAGGTGGAGAGTTTATAGATGTAAATTCTGTAGACACGAGAGAGAGAGAGAGAGAGAGAGAGAGAGAGAGAGAGAGAAGGAGAGAGAGAGAGAGAGAGAGAGAGAGAGAGAGAGAGAGAGAGAGAGAGAGAGAGAGTGCTATGAGCAGAAGCGGCAGGCATTTTTCCAGTAGAAGCTCTGAAAAGCCTTGGGCCCAGCAGAATTGGGAACACTGTAACACAATGACCCAATGGGAAGCGGGCTCCTCTGCCCTGTCTCACAATGTGCATCAAATCGGGGCCTCTCAAAGGCTGAGGGCAGCAGTGTAAGTGGCCCCATGAGCCACAGTGACCCCGGAGCAGGTTCAGAGCAAATCCCGCCAGGCAAGGGCTAGCGGTACTAGGCGAGGCCTGTGCGGTGGGGTCTGCAGGAACAGGGGCTGCATCTGGCAGAAACGCTGGAGGACAGCAGATTTGTCAGAGCTCCGAGGTCACGTACCTTGGCAGGTGACAAGGGAAAAGATGCTTGGAATCCAGGAGTGTCCCTATCAGCAGGTGAGGCCTGGAGACTCAGGCGTAGTCTATCTGTATAACCAGGGATGCAAGCATGTTCCTCTACTGCTCTGTACGGAAAGGCAGAATGCCACCTTTCTGACCATATTGATTAGAACCCTAAAGAATGGTTGGATTTCATGTTATACTCTTCGTCTGAATTGAGGCAATAGCTACATACGAAGGTTTTGGTGTTACTCTGAAATGGCTGTTGAAAGAATTGTTCATTAAATCATTCAATGGCCCTCCTAACATCCCATGTGCCAAATTCCTTTCGGAATTCAGGAGCGAATCTCTGTAGAATAATTGGTCTGTTTCTATTTACGAGATGATAAGAACTGCAACCCATTACATTTCCTGCCCTCCTCCCATCCTCAGCCATCAAGGCCTCAAAACCAAATCTAATGCTTATTTACAGCAAATAAAACCTCTGGTGTTAACAAAATTAACATTAACATGGATCCTTCTTATTATTGTGGCTTTACTGTGGTTTAATACATTTTTCTATATGTGTCTTTTGTTTTAAACTACTAAAATCCTCTTTTGTTAAAAGAAGCAAGGGGAGAAAATAAAATCTCAGTTTAATAGAATTTTATTTTTCTTAGCTTTCTTTCTTACAGCGTTATTATTGTGGTATAATATACTGAATAAGATGTATGCAGTTCAATGTAACATTTGGTAAGTTTTGATATAATATACACCCCTGAAACCATGAACCCATCCCCACGATTTAGATAATGAATATCCTACCCCCTAAAATCTCCTATGTCCCTGTGGAATCTATCCTCAGGCAACTGCTGGTCTGCTTTGCTGTTGCTACGGTGAGATTGCATTTCCTACAGCCTTATGCAAGTTGATTTACACAATATGTTCCCTTTTCTGTCTGACTTCTTTCACTCAGCGTAATAGTTCACTTTTACTGGTAAGTAGAATCTGTTGAATAGGTGTATAACAGATGGCTTATCTCTTTACCTGCCAATGGACATTTGGGCTGCCTCCAGGTTTTAGCTATGATAAATAGAGCTGCAGTGAACATGCACACACAAGTCTTTACGTGGACATATGCTGTCATTCATCTTGAGTAAATGCCTCTGAGTAGAATGGCTGAGGTGTGTGGTAAGTGCATTTTTAGCTTTTTAAGAAACTGCTGAAGCCCTGGGTGGTGTGGCTCAGTTGGTGGGGACTTTGTCCTGTGCACCAAAAGGTTGTGGTTGATTCCAGGTCAGGGCACATGCCCAGGTTGCCAGCTCAATCCCCTGTGGGGGTTCCTCCTGATCAGAGGCAGCCAATCAATGTTGCGCCTCACGTCGATGTTTCTCTCTCTCTCTCTCCCTCTCCCTTCCTATCTCTAAAAATCAGCAAACAGTTCTTAAAAGAAACTGCTGAGGTGTTCTGCAAAGTGTTTGCACCATTTTACATTCCTGCCGGCAGTGTGTGACAGTTCTAGTTGCTCCACATCCTCTCCAACACTTGGTGTGGTCAGTCTTTTACATTTTAGCCATTCTGATAGGTGTGCAGTGATACCTTATTATGGTTTGGGTTTGCATTTCCCTAAGACTAATGATGCTGAACATCTTTTAATTTGTTTATTTGCAATTCATATATCTTTGGTGAGATGGCTGTTCAAATCTTTTGCCAATCTTTAAAAACCGAGTTGTTTGTTTTCTTATTATGCTTCCAGAGTTCTTTTATGTACTCTTGGATACAAGTCTTTTATCAGATGTGCAATTTGAAAATATTTTCTCTCAGTCTGTGGCTTGTCTTTTCATAGAGTCTGATTGTTAAGTTTCCCATTGAAGCTACCCAGCGCAGTCCAGGCATGTGAGTGTGAGAGGTGATGTTCAGAACGATGACTCTGAGGCTCTGCAGCATCCTCCGGCATCATCCCACCGGCAGCCCTCTTAACCGAGTGTCCTGAGCGGGTGGTAACACTGGCCCCAAACTGGTTTTCCCCTCAGAAGCCTCACCTTTCCTCTGCCTCCTCCAGCCACTGTCTGCCACACAGCCGAATCTGAGATTCACAGTCACCAATGGATCTCCACCTGCTAAAATAGATCGGAAGTACTTTGTCTTTTTTTCCAAAGACTAAAGTTGGGGAGAGGGAGAACCAACAGTCTAGCTTAACTATCTCTTGTAGTCAAAGCGAATTAACTGAAATTACTGCTCTTTTGTTGGTCCAAAAGCATTGAATATAAGTGTATTTGTTTCCTGGGCTGCTGTAACACAGTAAAAATTGGCTGGCTTAAACAACAAAAATGTATTGTCTCACAGTTCTTGAGGCTAGAAGCCCAAGACCAAGGCGTCGGCAGGGTTGGCTCTTTCTGAGGGCTGCGAGAGAGGAGCTGTTTGGACCTTTCCCCTAGCTCCTGGGGGTTTGTTGGTAACCTTTGGCATTCCTTGGTGTGTATGTATGTATGTATTTATTTCTGTTAGCTATGGCTTTTTAAAACAAATATATTTTTCAAAGCCTATAGGATAATTTGCACATACTTTTTTTTTTCTTTCAGAAGGGACTCTTCTTGTGAGGAAACCAAACATTTCAATGAAACTAAACTATAAAGATTATAACACAATTGAAAAAGAACATCTGGGGCACTCCTTGGTTTTAGATGCACCAACCCAACCTCTGCCTTTATCTCTCGTGGTGTGCTCCCTGTGGGTCTAAGTTTCCCCTTTTTATAAGGACACCAGTCACATTGACTTAGGGCCCACTTGGATGATCTCATCTTAACTAATTGCATCTGCAATGACCATATTTCTAAATAAAGTCACATTTTGACATACCGGGAGTTAGAACTTCAACATATGAATGGGGGGCGAAGCGGAGGGGGGGGGGGCGTGGGAAGGGCATAGTTCAACCCACAACAGCAGGCATTTTCATATAGTTCAGCCTAACAACACTTTCCATCCATCTGTTTCTAGCTCCTGACTTCCTCCCCACCTTCTGCTTTGGATTGGTTCCTCCAATCCCTAACCTTTCCAGGGTACCTTGGGGTCAAATTGTCTGTATTCTCTTTAGTTCCTTCATCCCTCTATTCCATATGGACTGAGTCAACTTTTCTCCCCTGGGTCTGCTATGACATTTGACATTCATCAACCTGTCTGCTGTCTGTCTTGATAGACAGTGGTCTATGATTAGAGTTATCACCTAGGCCAGTGGTCGGCAAACCGCGGCTCGCGAGCCACATGCGGCTCTTTGGCCCCATGAGTGTGGCTCTTCCACAAAATACCACGTGCGGGCGCGCACATACAGTGCAATTGAAACTTCGTGGCCCATGCGCAGAAGTCGGTTTTCGGCTCTCAAAAGAAATTTCAATCGTTGTACTGTTGATATTTGGCTCTGTTGACTAATGAGTTTGCTGACCACTGACCTAAGAAATAGAAATAAAAAATCTTGGATGGCCTAGGCCATCCAATATTTTTTATTTCTATTTCTTTTTTTTACATGGTGTTTAAGGGCCATTTCTGAGAATATAGAAATGTCTTTACCCTGCCATTCATCCCCGAGGATCCTGCTTTCATTTCTCCAGTGGATAGATGCCCTTGTCCTTTATTAGCTACAGGAAGTCCAGAGTTTTTACAAGCTTTCTCTCCTCTGGGCAGTTTGGAGATCCTGCAAGGAAGGCTTAGTCTGCTTTGCATGGTGGAGACTTGCTCCTTTGGGGAGCTCTCTGGCCTGTGCACCCTTCTCGGCCCCATCACAGGCCCTGCTCACTCACTGCTGTGGTTGCTGGCCAGCTCCCTTCCAGTGTGGTTTCCTTTGTCTCAATTGCTTTTCCAAAAAAGTCAGCATACATTCTCTCCTTAATTCTCCTCAGTGATAGTGGCAACCTGGAGGAAATTTTTCATTTGTTTGTTTGATAATCCTCACCTGAGGATATTTTTTTCCCCACTGATTTTTAGAGAGTGGAAGGGAGGGAGTGGTGGGGGGGAGGGAGAGAGAGAGAGAGAGAGAGAGAGAGAGAGAGAGAGAGAGAGTCGTTGATATGAGAGAAACACACCAATTGGTTGCCTCCTGCATGCACCCCAACTAGGGCAGGGGGTGGAACCCACAATCCAAATACATGCTCTTGACTAGAAGTCAAACCCTCAACCCTTCCGTATGTGGGTTGATGCTCTAACCATCGAGCAACACCGGCCAGGGCCTGGATGCAATTTTAAAGTACAGTGAGAATAGGTAGTGTGTATTTGGAATAAGTAACAAAGGCTGTTCACAGAGCCCAGCATCTCAGAACAAAGATAGAGCACGTGTTCTCTGTTTGCATAACTGTGCAATGGGAAGTGAGGAAGACAGTGGCCACGGGAGGGAGGGCCTGGCCTGTGACTTGCAGAAGGAGATGCTATGGGTAAGGAGAAAGGGCAGGCCCAGTTCTGGTGAACTTGGTCCAAGCAGAATGGACTCTGAAAATATTTGGAAAGTAGGAATCTATTTTTATTTGGCAAATAGTAATTTTTATCTAAAGGCCCAGCTAGATTTTACATATCTTTACATGCGTAAATATATTTTAATTACCTATTTCTAGGAGATGTGAACCTCTCTATCTCGAATAACTGGTATGCTTCCATGTATGAGATAATTAGAACTGCAATTTTTAAAAAGAAGATTGTCCCTGCCATATTACCTACTTGTTAATCTAGTTTAGGGACAGGTGGTAGAGGGTGTTGGGGAGGGGAGGGGGCAAAGGGAGGACTTGGGCCCAAGCCCATTGGTTCAGTGGATAGAGTGTCAGCCCATGGACTGAAAGGTTCCAGGTTAGATTCCAGTCAAGGGCATGTACCTCGATTACAGGCTCGATCTCTAGCCTCAGTCGGGGTGCATGCGAGAGGCAACCAACCCATGTGTCTCTCTCACATCGATGTTTCTCTCTCTCTGTCTCTCCCCCACCCTTTCACTCTCTCTAAAAATCAATGGAAAAATATCCTCGGATGAGGATTAAAAATAAAAAAAGGATTTAATGGGGAGACTTATGTATGGAAACAGCCAGTCTCCAAGCCCCAGATAGGAACACTAGGTAACCTCATGAGAGGGCCTCTTACAACATCCCATCCTAGTGTCCGGGAGGGGAAGAGCAGACCAGATGGAACCTTTTATTCCATCCCAACGTGCATGAGCGATGGTTTCCCAGGACCACACAGATGTCCACATAAAGAGAGTTGGGTACACAGCCCAAGGGTCACATTCCTAGGTGATGCTCAGTTCTCTTTGTCCTCAGCAACCATCTGTACTGAGAAATTCTCCCCCGCTGTTATTGCCAAAAGGTTTGGAAATTCCACAGGACTCGCTGCTCTGGGTTCTGTTGAGTCTACTCTGAAATGCCAATGTTTCTGAAAGGACACGGAGCAGGAGAGAACTCAGGAGACACATGCAGGTGGCAGATTGTTCCACAGGCGAGGAGTGCAGGAAAAACAAGAACGCGTTGCTCTATTTTACAAAGATGAATGTGAAAAGATTAACGATGGCAACGTACCTGGGCTAGTAAGAAATCTAATATTAACAGGGCAACCCTGACACCTTTCTCAAGTCTTAGATTAATTTCATTCCGTGATGTCTGGGGAGTAGGAATGGGCCTTGGGCCGCCGTTTTTGTTCTCTGACAGGCTGCCTATTGAACCTGGCTCTCCTCCTGCCAGCCTTTGCGACTGGCACTGTTAGCTGCTCGCCCAACATCCATTCCCCTTCTTACTTATCATTATCATAAGTGCCCAGCCCTGGGTAAGCCTGTGGTTCCATGCTCCCAGCTGACCTCAGGTCTACACTGAGTGGCCAGATTATTATGATCTCTGAACGCATAATAATCTGGCCACTTAGTGTGTGTGTGTGTATGTGTGTGTGTGTGTGTGTGTGTGTGTGTGTGTGTGTGTGTATTAGAGGCCCTGTGCATGAATTCGTGCATGGGGGGGCGGGGGTCCAGCCAGCCTGGCCAGGGGGAGGGGACATGGGCAGTTGGCCAGCCTGCCTGCTGGTCGAACTTCTGGTCGAGGGGACAATTTGCATATTAGTTTCTTATTATATAGGATATACACTGAGTGGCCAGATTATTATGCGTTCAAAGATCATAATAATCTGGCCACTCAGTGTAGACTCGGTCATGTGGCCTAATTCTGATGTAAAGGAAGAAGAGGCAGTGGGAGCTTTGGAAAAACTTTGTTTTACTGTTAGAGCAGATGGAGCCGGCATCATTTCCCCTTGTTCTTGCCTCGAATGTGGGCAGCATAATTAGAGCTGGACTACCATTTTGTGATCAGATAAAAGACTATCTTTTTATGGTTAATCCTCACCAGAGGATACATTTTCATTGATTTTTAGAAAGAGTGGAAGGGAGGGGGAGAGACAGAGAGAGAGAAACATCAATGTGAGAGAGACACATCGATTGGTTGCCTCCCGCAGGTCCCTGAGAGGGGCCGGGACAGAGTCTACACAGTCCCACGTTCTTTCTCTCTTTCTAACTTGTACTTGTTTTTGTTTGATCCAATGTCTTCCTTCCCATCTGAATAACTCTTTTATCTCACTTTGCTTTATTTTGTTTTGAGAAATGTTCATGACTTAAAACCATATTTTGTGTTTATTTTTCTTTTCTGTCTGACAACAGTTGTCTTCCTTCTTCAGTTTACTATTTCTATAAGAGGCACACTGGTGGGGTAGAATGAGAAATAAGCCAGTTGCTTCTATGTTTCTATCTGGAAACTGAATATCGCTTGGATCAAATCTTTTTGGTCTTTGAAGAGTCACTTGAGGGCTTCTTTGCATGTGTTCCTATCACTCCCAGTGTTCTTTCTGGGGCGACAGAGAGAACACAGACAGTGTGGGAGGGGAGATAGACAGACAAGGTGGAAGTAAACAGAGGTGCCGATAGTGAAGGTTCCTTTCTTGCTGAGACTTGATCAGACCAAAGCCAGTGGAAGAAGCCGTTTTAAATTAGATAAAAGATTGAATCTTAGATGTCAGTGTGGTTTGGAGCCAAGAGGCTATTGCCATAGGACAGGTGAGTGATGGCAGGTGAGAAATGACAGGACCAGGCATTGGCTATGGGGAGATAAAAAATGCTTGATTCTGAATCTCTTTAGAGGGCAAAACAAATGAAATTTGTTGTTGGATTTGATGTGGGCATTAAGAGAAAGAGAGGAGTCAGGACTACCTTCGGGAGTCAGGATTTCAGGGCCTGAGCAATTTGGCAAATGTGGGTGTCATTTACTAACAAGGAAGGAGCAGGTTTGAGGGTAAATTAAAGCCTGATTTAGATGGGATGTTTGAAATGTCTTTTATAGGCTAGGGGGTAGAGAAGAAACTGTCTTCTCTAGCTGGAAGGGTTCCCGCATGCTTTAGCTTTAAAAGCTTTCTCTTGCTGTGAACTTTCTGATGTAGAAAAGCTCTGTAAAGCAGGTGAAATGAGTGGTGGCATGGGGTGGCTGGCAAGGCTTCCCACATCCATCACACGCATAGGATTTTTCCTGTACCAGTTTCCTAATCTAAGATGGCAAATGATTTCCTGTTGCCTGCCAAACTAAACAAATCGTCCTCATTAACAACGGGCGGAAAAATAATAAATCAATATGATTTACCATAAAAGATTTAATAGAAGTACATTTTCATCACTGATTCTAATAAAGTTATACAAAGGCCTTATCAATATTGATGATATTTTAAATTTGTTTTACTATGTAAAGCTGTTATTTTCTTTTGGGAGAAAAGTTATTTCTGACTGGATACAATTTGTAGTGGAGAAAAGGCCCATCAGGAAAAATTAGTTATTAGGGAAAATTATCAAATAAAAATTATATTCTTTAAAAGTTATGAAAAGTATCTACATGAATAAAAGAGAAATATGCAAATTGACCATCACTTTGTGACACCCACAAGCCAATCAGGAGTGATTATGCAAATTAACCTAATTGCCTCCATGGAAACTGACAGCAGGGAGGAGGCAGCTCCCAGCACGGCCTCCTTGGCCATCGCCGTGGTGACCCGGGAGCAGGCAGGCCCCACAGAGAGCAGAGAACCACGGGAAGCAGGCTTAAGCCATCAGTAGGACATCCCCTGAGGGCTCCTGGATTGGAGAGGGTGCAGGTCAGGCTGAGGGACAGCCCCCAACCCCCCCCCCCCCCCCGTGCACAAATTTCGTGCACTGGGCCTCTAGTTAGATTATAATTTTGGAATGCGCAGATACCTCAGCCTCAATTTTCAGGCATTACAGCCAGTACCTGTATTGATGTCACTCTGCAACTGATAGGTAACATCCGGGGTTAGTTCAGCATTTGGTCTTTAGCTGAATATCAAGTCAGCTCAAATCAATGAGTGCATATAAAAGTTAATTTGGTCTTTATTTAAAAAAAAAAAACCTTGAAAAAATAGAACAACTTACTATG
This sequence comes from Cnephaeus nilssonii, assembly GCF_951640355.1. Classification (NCBI taxonomy): domain Eukaryota; kingdom Metazoa; phylum Chordata; class Mammalia; order Chiroptera; family Vespertilionidae; genus Cnephaeus; species Cnephaeus nilssonii. The sequence continues at coordinate 52,580,255 of NC_137086.1, read as the reverse complement.
GCTTTAAAAAATACTATGTGTTTGAGTCTGGGTTAAACACAGAGTACACACAAGTGATGGGAACTAACAAAGTCAAGGTTTTGTAGAGATTACATGATTGTTGTGGGTTCAAATATACATGTGTAAAGCAAATCTCTGTCTTATTATTTAAACTGCTTACAAGTTTTAATAACTTGTTATGTCTGTTTTAAATATTGAAAAATAGTTTCTTATAAACACAATTATTTCTATTATGTATATCTTCTCCTTTCTCTTTTTTAACTACCAAATTTCTAAAAGTCAAAATGGAAAGTCAGTATAATTTACAAAATCAAATAAAGTTAATTTTAGTTTTTGTTAGCAGATTTTTGGATGGCAATAAAATCATGAAAGAAGCCAATATTAAATAAAATATTCACAACGATCAAGCTCAAAAATCAAACGACAGCATCTAAGCCAAATGGAAAGTCTGGGTTGGGGTTTAAGTCATTTACAATGAGAAGGTTGAACAGTACACATGACAGATCAGAGAACTGCACAGAGTAAGATTTTCAAACAAATAGAAAATTCAGCTAGGCTTGAGTCCCTAGGATTATGCTTAGTCAGGGCACACAGCGTGCACACGTGTTGCACGGCATCATAGAAAGGTGATCAGATGTCTTTATAGTCATAGACTTATTGTCATCCGATTATCTTACTCTCCACAGAAAAGCTAAGACATCTCGGAGTTCATTACCATAAAACTCAATAGAAACCCAAATCAATAAAGTCCTATTGTTTTACATTTATTTCCTTCTAGAAATTTAATTGGAGTGTCAAATGAGATGATTAAAATCCAATATGAATTTAAAGATCTACCTGTGATATTAGCAAATTATATCTAATGTATATAATATAGATATCTACTTACCATTCCTACTTGATGACTATAGCAAGATGTATGTGCTTCAACCAACAACTTTATGTCCATATGTTTCTTTTCCACCTCAGGATAAATCTCTGATGATGAATAAGAAATTTATTCTGGGGGCACTTTCTGGTGTAGAATAAACTATTTCTATGGCCTTTGAGCTGTTATTACCCAAGCCATCTTGTTTGCTTAGAATGTAAACCAATTCTTCAGAACCCCGAGAATGAATCACTGATTCTTGTCTGAGCGTGAAGGCTAAGCACAGCTTCTGCAGGTGGAAGTCATGGCTCGGGAATAAGAATATCACACTTGCAGTTGGGAGTCCTCGTTTGGAGTGCCCCTTCTGCTACTACCTCAGTATGTGAAACCCAAACTTCCCCAGACTTTCCTCACGTTTGAGTATAAAATTATATCATATCAGTGGTCAAATTTTATTGTAGACTAGAGGCCCAGTGCATGAAATTCATGCACGGGGGCGGGGGGGCATCTCTCAGCCCGACCTGTACCCTCTCCAATCCGAGAACCCTCAGGGCATGTCCTGCTGACCTTAGGCCCACTCCCTGTGGTTCTCTGCTCTCTGTGGGGCTTGCCTGCTCCACACCATAGCGATGGGCAAGCAAGCCCTGCTGGGTGCTGCCTGCAGCTGCGCCTGTCTGCTCCCGGGTTGCCGCGGCAACAGCCAAGCAGGCCCTGCTGGGTGCTGCCTGCAGGCCCACTTGCCTGTTGTGGGTCCCTGGCAGCTACAGCCAAGCAGGCCCTGCTGTCTGCTGTCAAGCTGCGCCGCTGCACCCACCCCCAGGCCCACCCTGAGGTTGCCTGTCCAGCCTTGCCTGGCTCCCCGGGCCCCACAGCAGCTTCGGCTGCTGGGGTCTGGCCCTGCCTCCCTCTTTGGCCCTTGAAGCAGCCTCAGCGGCTGCTGACCAGGCCCCCCCCCAGTGCAGGTGCATGGAGGCGGGTCCGGGCGTGGGCGTCGCCCCGACCCTCGAACGCTGATGGGGGCGGGTCTGGGCGCCACCGCCGCCGCCCCTTGAACGCTGATGGGGGCGGGTCTGATGGGGGCGGGTCTGGGCACCACCGCTGCCACCCCTCGAACGCTGATGGGGGCGGGTCAGGGCGACACCACCGCCGCAGCGCAAATGCTGATGGGGGTGGGTCTGGGCGCCGCCGCCGCGCGCGAAAGCTGATGGGGGCGGGTCCGGGCCGATCCGGCCGTTGAGAGGCCACCCCGAGTCCCGCCCCCCAGCCTCCCGCCTGCCCAATCGTGGGCATAGCGGAGTGATGCTTATTTGCATATTACTCTATTATTAGATAGGATGCTTATACTTAACCTAATAGTAATGTGTTTGGCAGAAGAACTAAGCCAAATACAATGACAAGCTCCATTTTTTAAAACAACTGTGGTTGAGGCCTGTATGGCTGCACCAGCTGGGGGCTGGGGGACAGATCACTCATCACTGAATGCCTGGCACCAGGGAGTGCAGAAGAGGCATTCTCAAATTTCTACTGGGGGCTTTCTGTTTTTCTTTTTTTCTTATTTACTTATCTATCTATCTATCTATCTATCTATCTATTATTTATTTATTTATTTATTTATTTATTTATTATTGATTTCAGAGAGGAAAAGAGAGGGAGAGATAAAAACATCAATGAAGAGAATCATTGACTAGCTGCCTCCTGAATGCCCCCTACTGGAGGATCAAGCCCGAAACTGGGGCATGTGCCCTTGACTGGAATCGAACCTGAGACCCTTCAGTCTTCGGGCCGATGCTCTATCCACTGAGCCCAACCAGCTGGGGCGTCTAATGAGAAGTCACCTGGGTCTAATTTTTGTTTGTTGTGGCCAGACTGTCAGTACTAGTCTAGCAGCTAGACCATACTTTAGAGAGGAGTAATTAAATCAGTATGTGAGTCTCTTATTCTGTTAATTCTCAATAAGTCTTCAGGTCAAGACTTAATTTCTAACTATATCTAGTCCAAGGCCAAATGCTGAGTCTGCTTCAGCCTCAGCTACCTCCTGCCTCTCCCCTAACGAGGACCTGGTTCTGGAGGATAATCTCAGGAGCAAGTTGGTTTGTGCCCAGTGAGTCATACTTGGTTTGCCTGGGATTTTTCTGAGTTGAGATTTCGTAGAGTCCAAAACTGTGTGTAGACATAGGTAATGTCACAAAGGTCTCATTAAACACCCTGACCACTTACCTCAATTGGGCTCTCCCCTGGAGTCAATGATTGTCAATGCTGGCTACATAAACTAATCCTCTGAGGCAGGCGTCCTCAAACTACGGCCCGCGGGCCACATGCGGGTGTTTTTGCCGTTTTGTTTTTTTACTTCAAAATAAGATATGTGCAGTGTGCATAGGAATTTGTTCATAGTTTGTTTTTTTTAAACTATAGTCCAGCCCTCCAACGGTCTGAGGGACAGTGAACTGGCCCAGATTCTGAGGAGTTAAACAATGCCTGGGCCCCAGCCTTAAATATTTGGATTCAATTAGTCTGGGGTAGGCCTCCATATCCACATTGTTATCAAGTGCCCAGGTACTTCTATCTAATGCCTGGGTCAAAAAGTAGCCCAGAGAGATGGGTATTGAACCTGGACTGCATATTAGAATTACCCAGATGCTTGAAACATTACTTCATCTTCAAGAACTGCCATTCAATTGATGTGGGGTGTGGTCTTTTTTTTTTCTTTTATCACAGGTGTCTGTCTATCTTCTCTCTCTTTCTCTCTCTCTCTCTCTCTCTCTCTCTCTCTCTCTCTCTCTCTCCCCTTTTCTTTCCCTCCCTCCCTCCCTCCCTCCCTCCCTCCCTCCTTCCCTCCTTCCCTCCCTCTCTTCCTTCCTTCCTTCCTTCCTTCCTTCCTTCCTTCCTTCCTTCCTTCCTTCCTTCCTTCCTTCCTTCCTTCCTTCCTCCTTCCTTCCTTCCTTCCTAGGTTATAGCTTCAGTTGTTTAAAAAAGTTCCCATTCCACTGCCTGGTTACACTATATAGGCTGTGTTGAGAATAGCGGTCATCATAGAGTTTACAGACTAGGAGAAGGCTATGTCTGTGAGTGTCAGGGGCCTTCAAGCTGCCTAGCTTGAATATATTCTTCCCATTTTAATTTCTCCCACCAAACGCCTGCTTTATTAGCTGGATCTAAAGACAGGAAGGTGCTCTGGGTGCTGACTGCTGTCTTGTCTTGAGCACCCAGCAGACATTGCTTCTCAACGGATCTGATTGGGCTTCTTTATAAAGCATCTTAGGTGCTTGCACACCAGGGCAGGGCTTAACTTCTTGAGATCATTATGGAACCCACTTCCCAGGCTCAGGGTAACCCCTTGTCTCAGGAGTTCAGTACATCACACATTCTAGAGCCAGTCAAGGGTGTTCTAAAACCAGACTCACTGAGCACCTGCAGTCTTATAACCTCCACGCCTGATCAAGGCTGAGGGTTGTTGGGGGACTCTATGCTCAAGGAGTTCGCTATCCATGTCTGGGAATTTGAATTCTTTATAGGAGTATGTGGGTTGAAGGAAGTGCCTACTTTACACAAAGAAACACCAGCATATTTTAGGTGCTCACATCAAGGCGACAGCATTGCAGTTTCCTTTGGAATGGGATTGGTATTCCAGGGATGAGTCAATAAGTGGTACCGCCAGGAACACCCCTTGAATGATGTATCCAGCAGGCGCTCTAGTCCCTGAGACTTAGTGAAACTCTTACTTGGACTGGTATGAAAAAACAAACAGCCAAAGTAGTATATACATTTCAGGCTCTGCCCCCAACTAAAAGTAATATTAAGATTCCTAAGGAAGAATGTGAATATGATCAGAACTGCCCTCCTGTAGTTTCCAATTTGGCCCCAAAATTCTAGCCCTGGGGTTGATGTGTCATCTTCTACTTCAGCACCAGCACTCCCCTCCCCCCACCACCCGCCCGAATCCCCAACCCCCCAAACAGATACCTTATTTTTCTCTGCAGAACTTCACTCTCTTTCATGGACCAGACAAACACTTGTTTAAAAAATCCAATTCTCAGGCAGCACCCCTATAACTTATGCCAAGTTATTTGCCTCCACTTTGGCTATATTGACGCCTTTAAGAGATGCCCCACCAGGATCTGCGCAGAACACCTAAAGCTCAGGACGTTTGCTCAGAAATTCAATAAAGTACCATCTACAACCAGAAAGGACCTCAGAAATGTCATGAAGAGCTGGAGACAACATGTCCTGAGCCTGCTGACTCATGTGAATGGTGTGTCTGTGTGTGCCATGCTGCCTCAGAAACGAGTGAGCCTGGAGGCTGATCGGGCCACTCAGGGTCGTTATCCTGGGTCCCCTTTCCGACAAGCCTTACCACCCACCTTGTGCAATGAAGCAGAGTGGCAGCTGACTACAAAACGTAGAACAAATCTTTGATGGAGTTTCATGCTGCTTCTGTGCTGCTCTGTGACCGGCTTAGCGTCCGAGGTTCAGGAACAGTGTAAGTCCACCTGCAATCTTTGACAGCCAAAACCATTTCCTTGCTACACAGCTGAATATTACGTGGCTTGCCAAATTATTTATTTCTGTAAGTCCTCACCCAAGGATATTTTTCCATTGATTTTTTTTTTATTTTTTAGGGAGAGTAAAGGGGAGGAAGGAGGGGGGTGAGAGAGAGAGAGAGAGAGAGAGAGGAACATCGATGTGAGAGAGACACATCGACTGGTTGCCTCCCGCAGGAGCCCCAGGGCTGGGGATTGAGCCTGCAACCCAGGTACGAGCCCTTGACCTAGAATGGAACCAGTAACCCTTCTGTCCCCTGGATGAACACTCTAACTACTAAGCCAAACCAGCCAGGGCTTGGCTTGCCAAATTATGAAAACAGAACCTCTCTGTTAACTTGATGATGTTACTAATAAAAAAGTGTTAAAGCTCCAGGAAGGGAGTAGGAAAACTTCAGAGGAAGGATGGAGGCGGTGATGGGGTAGAGCGGCAGAGGGGCCCCAGAAAATGCCTGGCAAAGAGAGGAAAGTTAATTGAAAAACCAGTGGCCAATTAGAGAAAATCACCTGCCTGCACTGACCTTTTCCCCACAAACCTTCACTCCTCTTTTACAACAGAGCAGTCCAGGAAGTTGCAACATCATCTTTATTTTTGTTTCCTCAACGACACTGAAATTAAGTACCTTGTTGATATAGGGGCCAGCCTTCTATCTCCTTCGATCTAAGCACCAGAGTTTCCTCCATATTCCATCAGCCTCCAAAATATTTAGGGCAGGAGAAATTTCCCATCATATCTTCGCATGCTCATGCAAACATCACATGCAAACATCTCTTTCCCATCTATTTCTGACCAACACAATTTCCTCCTAAACCCATTTTCTCCTACGAAACTGCTAGATCTTCTGTAAAATGAGATGCCCCTCTTTCCTGAGGAGGAATTCTTTGTATTTAATTTCCCACTGCAGAGCCTCTTTTCTAATAACCTTTGCTCATTAAAGAATATCTGCCTCTTCATCTTACCGCCTACCCCTTCGCCTCCAAGTATAAATGAGGTCAGACTCATTTATTCTGCCCACCAGTGAAAATCAATGGCAATCCTATGAGCCAGGTCCTTCCCAAATTGCCTCGAATTGCTTGCAGTCGGTGTCAATCATATTTTTCCTGCTGTATTCTGCCAGTTAAAGACCTAATTCCTATTGGATCTTCAAATGGTAGGTGCACAGGCTTGCCTTCTTTTCCTGTCATAATCCAAATATTTTAGTGATGCATTTTGGTTCTACTTTCTTATTCATAATAATAGATATCGACAGGCAATTTCTTTTTACTTTCTTCCCATCAAGGCTTCCATTTTACATAGATCAGAATTTCCCAAGACTAAAATCCCAAATCATACAAAGTGACTTAGATTACATTGGACTTCCTGGAAACTTCCTATTTTGTTTTTTTTTAAACTTTTTTTTTTGTTTTGTTAATCCTCACAGGAGGATATTTTTCCATTGACTTTTAGGGAGAGTGGAAGAGAAAGGGAAAGGGAGAGAAACATGACGTCAATTGGTTGCATGAGCCCAGGGCCTGGGCAGCGGAGGAGCCTGCAACCAAGGTATGTGCCCTTGACTGAAATTGAACCCTTTGGTCCACAGACTGAGCCAAACTGGCTAGGGGAGAAACTTTGTGCTTGTTCTACACATAGTAACCTATTGGTAGGCCTTCCTAGCCTAGACGCTTGCAAATAAGATGCCTTCTTCATCTTGCTTGCTTCTCCAGCACTCTGGGCTGCACACACTTCTGATGAACAATTACAGTTAGGCCAGACATGCCTTGAATTGTCTGTGACTTAGCAGATGGCATCGCAGCAATATAGAAACACTTCTTCTGATTGGAGACTGTCCTCGGGGCCCACAGGCCCAGCAACCCCGTATGTACGCCCTCCCCCTATGTGTCCAGGTTTGGTTGGGAGTGGAAGCAAAAACGTGCTTCACTAACTACGCTTGTGGCACACCCAACTGAAACGGACAATCCAGAACAAGCAGCTGCACCCCCTTCCCTTTGCCTAAAACACAGTCCATTTTGTAATGTTTGGTTCTTCTCTCCTGGGCATAGTACGCTCACTCCTTGTCCCATCCCAAACTTGTTCTCTTCATTTTTGGTTCCCAAAATGCCCAGAACCTCATGATGATCTTCATGTTAACTACCCATGTGATTACATTTCACAAGGGCTCAAAGAAACCCCACTTGAAAATTATGGTCTCATTTTTTTTATATAGATGGGTCTGGTCTAAAACTCTCAGGGAAAGATGGTCCCCAAATGAGATCGTAAGAAGTTTCCTTTTGCCTTCTTGTATTCTGCTCACTTCCCCATTCCCCTACCTAGGAAGGCAGCTTTTCTTTTCATAAGCCTTTGCTTTTGCATTGATGGTTATGCACAATTGTGGAATCAAGATGGATTTTCACTTCTGGACAGAAAAACTCTAATGGCCCTCACGTTGTCTTTTATACGTCTACTCAAACTGCTATGACTCTGTTGTTCAGCCAAAGCCTTCGATGAGGTTACATGTAGCATTGGGTTGATGCTTTGGCTGATGTTTCATCAAAACCAGCAGCCAGTCGCCCTTCCCAGGACATGCCTTTGTTTCTATCCTACTTCTCTGATAATTCTCTCTGGTACTTCCTGTTCCCACACAATCCTCATTCCAGACATGTCATTTCTACCAGCCCTGCCACGAAGGGCCATATTTTCCACATTGGATCCATACCTTCACGGCTGGAAGGTGCTGCTCTAGGGGGACAATCCAGACTGATTGTGTTGGTACTTTCCCGTCAGGGAAGAATGGGCTTCATTAATGACCACCATTGAAATCACCTGTGCACACAAGTGAACAGTCGCTCAGGTGGATGTAAGTTTCTGCATCATTTTCTTGCTTGCTCTAGTGTTACATATAAATGAAGGAGAACGGGTTTGAGGAAAAAACACAAACAAACGATGTCACCCAAATAAATTTAACTACAAAAGAAACAAAAGGCATTAGGTAAAAACTAAGAAAATCTGGACAAAGTGTGAATTTAGTTAATGATGATAATGGTAGCATAGTTTTACACGTGTAAATTGTTATGAAATACATAAATATTACAATAAATATGAACTTTACCTTGGAAAAAGAAAAAGAAAAAAAGCCGTTATAGAGTGAAGCGGTTTTGCTGCTACAAACATGTACAAATTTTTAAGTACTGGGTCTGTATTAGTTTGCTAGGGTTGCTCTAACAAAGGTACCATCAACTGGGTGGCGTACAGAACAAAAATTTTGCAATTCTGAAATTCAAGTGTCAGTAATGTTGGAGGCTGTGAGGGAAGGATCTGTTCCAGGCCCGTCTCCCTGGCTTGTAGAGGTCGTCTTCTCCCCGTGCCTCCTCACCTTATATTCCCCTACGCATGTCTCTGTGTCCAAATTTCCCTCTTTTGTAAGCACACCAGTCACATAGGGCTAGGGCTCACCTTAGTGACCTAAGTCTAACTGTCTCTGTAGAGATCCTGTCTCCAAATAAGCTCACATTCTGAGCTACTGGGGCCTAGGACTTCAACATGTGAGTTTTGGGGGATACAATTCAACCCCTAACTGGTCTTTTTTCAAATCCCACACAGTTCACACATCATAAATATATGCATGTCTCTGAACCCAAATCATGGACAGGAAATAAGGTAGGTGTTTTTCTATAGAAGTTTCATCAGCACTTTAAAAAAGTAGTGGATATAATTCAGATGGCCTGACTCGACCTCCCCATAGTGAAGCCCATGTGTAGGGCACATCCAAGTAGCAACTCCAGTATTAGAAACAGGTGAGTGATACAGTTCCAAATCTTCAGAATTTATAGAAACAAGAAGAGCATGATTAAGTATAGGTATAAATAGCATATCTACTAAAGGAGTTATCTCAGGAAAAAATAAATGTGTATCAGGAAAAACATTTTGAAAGAGGTGGGTTTGTGCTTTGGAAGATAGGAAAGATCCACATAATTGTGGAAGGAATTGATGGTAGAGAGACTTTCAGACAAAACACTTATTTATAAGCTAGAGGCCCAATGCACGAAATTCGTGCAAGAGTAGGCCTTCCTTCCCCCAGCTGTCGGCACCAGCTTCCCTCCAGCACCCAGGACCTGGGCTTTCCTTTGGCTGCTGGCAGGCACCCGGGACCCAGGCTTCCCTCGCAGCCCTGGCTTCATCCAGAAGGTCATCCAGAAGGACATCTGGTCTAATTAGCATATTACATTTTTATTATTATAGATCTTCATAATTTCTGGGGACTAGATCAGAGAGGAGACTTAGATGGATTCAGTAAACTTTTCCTTCAGTATTTGGGAGGAGTGTGTTTTGGTGTTTGAGGTGGGGTCAGATTGTGAAGACTCATATTTATTTCAAACATTGCTGAGCACAATAAAATGATTTTGAGAGGAGTGTGGAGAGCAGCTACAGCATTCAAACAGGATCAAGCTTTAGACTGACTTGTGGCAAAGCCAGATACAAGTCCCAGCTTGGAGGGCAAAGCCCTCCCAGCACAATTATAGCCAAAGGCTATGGTTATAAGCTTGACCTATATAGTCCGACCTTGCAGTCCTAGGTGGCTAAGGGATGTGGGATGTGGGAGGTGCAGCAAGTGCTGCCAAACCAGGCTTGATAGAGTTCAGAGAATGGCAACAACAGGAAAGAAGCAGATGTGAAACTCGCAAGAACATTGTAAACATCTTGCCCTTGTTTTGCTTTGTGTGATCTGACTATAAAATAAAGACCATGGCTACAGTCTGTGTCACTGTTTCCTCATCCAGGCACAGTGACCCACCTGGCCCCAACTGTATTCTCTTGTCTGTTTTCTTTAATCCTTCACTGCTCCCCCTCGCCCCTCCTCCTCCCCCCCATCCCCCCACGCCAGCCCAGGTTCACCACTTCACCACTGGCCATGCTAGACATGGTTCAGGGGAGGAGTGATGTGATTGGGGAAATGTTTGAGGGACAAATGATTGAGTGGATGAGTGGAGTGGGGAGTGCACAGTGAGGGGAGGTACTGATAGATCCGGGTTAGGAGGTTAATTCCTTCTGAGCCTATTAGTCATAATAACATTAACACTGAATATTGACATAATGTAAATGATAAAGGTCCATATTGGGCAGGTGGGGAAATGTGTGTGGTTAGGAAGAGAGGCATTGATATGAAAGAAAATTAATATAGGAAATCAGTAGATAATGATGAAAAGGAAACCTCAACAATTCCTAACATTGTCTCATATTACTTAGGAAAATGGAGGACTAAAATAAGCACTAAAAGTAATTGCTTATAAGGAGCAGGCAATGGTGGTGGTGGGGAGGGGCTAATAGGGGGAGAGCAGACTCTCTAAATAAGGTCTATAAGTAACTTTGACAAGGTTAAACTCAGAAAGAAGTGGTAATAAATGTAGTGGGTTCTTTTCATCTCTCAGGATGGAAACCTTTAAAATACTGACAATTTTTCTAAAGGGCCATTTGCAATATGTATTAACAATTTAAGCTCCACACTCTTGTGCTCAGAACCCCTGGTTCTAGAAATTGACCCTAGAGAGTAAAGGATAACTATGTTCAATGTGTGATCAGAACTGTTCTCTGTAAGCATCCTTGTCAGCCGTCTTTATGAGCATTTACCTGTGCCTGGCACTACGGACAGCATTTGATTTAATCCCACTGGCAACACAATTATTTAGACATTATATATACAAGGAAATAGCTCTTTCTTGTTCTTGCTCTCCTTTTCCTCTGCTATTCCTTCTCTTTTCTCCCGTTTCTCCTCACTTGCTCCTTTCTCCTCCTTCACTTTCGCTTCTTATATGGTGGGAACATCAGGTTAGGATTTCTGGCTCAGCAGGATGCCTTCCATTAACGTAGGTGTTGAATTCAATTTTGTAATTTTGTTCCTTTTGTCCACAGAGTATCAGAGTATGTTCTGCAATACAGCTTTTTTTTTTTTTTTTTTTTTTTTTTTTTGTTAAAGAATGTATTTGTTCTCCTGTTTTTCTCAGTGATAACTTGAGGTGGAGGGCAGTGAGTCATCAGACAGAACCCAAACCTGCAAGAATCAATGTAGGAGAGAAAAAAAGAAAAGTACTAGTAATTAGTAAAACCATGGACTAAAAGAAAGTTGGGTAAAGCAAGAAAACATGCTGGATTGCAGAGATCAGTGTAAAACCATAACCTTAAAAGGAAAGAGATATTCCAGCTTAAAAAAAAAAAAAAGGCCCAATGGCAATAATAATTCCAACAGCAGCAATTTTTATCATTCTAGCTCTGATATGTGTTGCTAAGCCCAGATTTTCATCTCTTACTTTTAAAAACCCTCACCCAAGGATATGTCCTTTTAATAACGTGAGAGAGAAGGGAAGAGAGAGAGAGAGAGAGAGAGAGAGAGAGAGAGAGAGAGAGGTATTAGAGAGAGATATTGGTTGCCTCTCACATGCCACCCCCCTCTGGGGACTGAACCTGCAACCTAGGTATGTGCCCTGACTGGAATTGAATCTGAAACCTTTTGGTGTATGGGACAACACTTCAACCAACTGAGCCACTTGGTGGGGCTCATTGCTTTTATTTTATCCACTGAAAGAAATAGGACTAGATCTTCTTGAAGAGGAACTGATCCCTGTATCTTGGGCAGAAAATTTCAGGATGGGTCTGGAACACATTTTGCTGTTGCTAGAAAGCAAGGACTTTCAAGGTGTCAAAACCCACTAGTGAAAGGCCATCAGGAACATGTTCAGATTTATTTAGCTTGCTGAGCAAGAAAGAACACAGTGCTTAGGTGTTTGGGTACAAAGAGAGCTGGAAGGGACTTATAAGACTTGTGCTTATGCTGCAATGATTTTATTGGTAAGAAAGCAAAAATCACTCAGAGATCTTTTTTTCTTCTAGTTGCATTATGCCTACGGCAATGTTTGCTAGGAATTGTTTATCATAGCTTGACAGCCAGCAGGGCTGATTTTCCCCTTCTCAAAGATACTCCAGGCAGTGAGTGCTAAAAGAATGAAGGAACCACCTCAAAGGGGCTTCTACTGGCTAAGCAGAGACAACTTGAGTATCAAACAGAGAATGATAATTATGCTCATTAAGGCGATGTGATCATTAAAATATTCAAAATGAAATGTTAATACAAAATATAAAAAAGGTAGCTGTAATAAAAAAGGTAAGTATGATAGAATGTATTTAATTTTTATTGATTACTCAGGCTTCCAATTAATACCCATAGACATTTGATATCTACTTATGAAGAATGTCAGCCCTCTGACATAGAGTATTACGCTAAGTCAACTAAGTCAGAGAAATACAAATACCATATGATTTCACTTATACGTGGAGTCGAAAGAATAAACAAAAAAATAAAACAGAAATAGACTCAGACGTAGAAAACAGACTGATGGTTGCCAGAGGGGAGGGAGGTTGGGGGGCTGGGTGAAGAAAGTAAAGGGATTAAGAAGTAAAAATTGGTGGTTACAGAAGAGTCGCAGGGATATAAAGTACAGCATGTGGAATAAAGTCAATAATATTGTGCTAACTATGTATGGTGCCAGGTGGGTACTGGAAATATCAGGGGGACACTTTGTAAAGTGTCTGATTATCTAAGTACTATGCTGTACACATGAAGCCCATACAAAATAATACTGAAAATAAACTGTAATTGGAAAAAAAATCAGCCATCCAAAGGTTTAGTTAACTCATCATTTTTGAGAAAGCAACATATTTCAAAAGCTTAACACCAATCTGAAAGGCAGAGACAAAAGTCTCATGAGGTAACAAGTAAAACTTTATTATATAAAGAGACTCAGCCTAATGCCGCAAGGCTTATGTTTAGATCACAGTGGTCACAATCAGGACCTTTGGCCAACCAAGATCTTACCAGTTGCAAAATTCCAGAACTTGCTATTTTAACTGGTCTGAGATGATATTCTCTCTCTGTGTGTGTGTGTGTGTGTGTGTGACTAAACTACTTCAGCCCTAGGAAACCTTGGGAAGACATAAAACCAAAAATCCTAGGGAGGAAGAAGCATAGGAATGTGTGATAAAATTCATCTTGATTTGAGCACTTTTGTAACCAGTTAAAGTGAAAGTATTATAAAAAGTATTTAAAGCATTGTTTCATTGCTCCTCCTCTTCCGGTCCCAGGTGCTTCAGCAGTCGCTGCTTCAGTGCAGACAGGGCCAAGTCCAAGAACCACACCATGCACAACCAGTCCCTAAAATGGCACAGAAACAGCATCAAGTAACCCTGACCACAAAGACACAAATCTCTTAAGGGGTAGACCCCAAGTTCCTGAGGAGCATGCGCTTTGCCAAGAAGGACAACAAGAAGGGCCTGAAGAAGATACAGGCAAACAACCCCAAGGCCATGAGTCTGAGTGTTGAGGCCCAAGGATGTGTAATGTGAATGAGAAATAAGTCTGTGTTGTTTAAAGCCACTGAAATTCAGGGTTGTCTTGTTACTGTAGAATAACAGAGTCTATACTGACTGTTGCATCCCTGAACTAAGAACAAGACAGTAGTTCTTGTCTTCTTGGAGCTTATTGCTGAGTGGGGAAGATAAATGCTGAAAAATAATTACATAAAGCTTTTCTGACTATCACAGCTCTTGTCTTCATTTGTCCCCCCAATCAGCCTCTGATACTGTCAAATGCTATTAGTTCTCTGACCAAAAACTTCCTTTCTGCCTAGTGCAAATCCTTCCAGTTGCTATTAAAAATCATTGTTTTCCTTAAGTGTCTCTCCAGTGTAAGCATTCATTAAAATCCAGTGTAACCAGGAGGGCTTGTTACACCACTGATTGCTGGGCTTCATCCCCAGACATTCTGACTCAGCAGGTCGTGGGTGGGGTCTAAGAATTTGCATTTCCAAAAGGTTCCCAGGTGATGCTGCTGCTGCTGTTCCAAGGACCGTAGTTGAGAACCACTGCTTTACTGGCTCTGTGTCTTAAGGACTTGGAGCACCCTCATCTTTTTTTATGCCAGTCTTCCGATACTAGTTAGGTCTGGTTTCAGTCTTAAAGGGAATTGTTTTCATACCAGGGAGGGAAAGAATACTTGGGAAGAAAAACCAGAGACAGGAGTGGTGACAGGTAGATGCCCTTGGGGTTTGTGATGCTACCAGAAGCAGAGGCAAACAAAACCCTCACGGTGGATGTTGAGTCCATGCCTTTGTGGAAGTTCAGCTCAGCCTATACTGACTGGTGAGGCTGAGGTAGGGCATGTGGCAAAACAACTGTAACCTATGGGGGCTACAGGGACTATCAACGAGATAGTAGGACCAACCCCCAAAGGATTTATGGCTTAGAACTGGCAGAAGATCAACTCGATTCAACATGGCAAATAAGTTCACCTGACGGAGACCCCTAGCCTCATTATGCACTCATTGTAATAAGTTAACATTCTGACCCCCCCATCCTGAGCCACCATGATCAGAAATGGAAATCCCATACAAGGAGACAAAATGACAGATGGGGCTCCTCTGAGAAATCTGCACCCCTTTCTCAGGGAGGTCCTGAATATTTTTCTCCCTTATTGAATGCCCTAACCCTCGATTAAAGGAGCCTCAATAAACGAAGTAAACCCACTAGGGAGGGGCTGCTCTATTTCTGGAGTGGCCTTCTTTCTGTCCCACTGCTTCACTAGTAAGCTCTCTTTCACTTTAAACTTTATGTTGGCTTGTGTTTGAACTCTTTCCTTTGAGAAACAAGACTGCAGTGGGTCACTTATACCAATGCAATGGTATAAGATAATGGTTTAGGGGAAAGTTTTTTTCCTAACCACAATACTTTTCTTCACACATCTTCCATTTGCCACCAGTTTCCTCTATTTTCTGCTTCTGCAACACCTTTTGGGCATATGGGGGTGGTTCTTTGTCTATTCTCCTGTGCATATAAACTTCAATTTCTGTTTAAAATCTCTATTTTCTACATTGATGTATTCTTAATCGGTCTTTTAATACTTTCTTCATACTTACTGACATCCTTTCCTACTGAGATTATTTTACTATAGTGATGACAGTTTAATTTTTGGTATTCCGAATCCATTCTTTTAAAAATCTTTTTTTGTTCCTGACTCATAATTGTTTGCTCTTGTTACATAATTATTTTTCCTAGGTATTTGGGTATTAGTCATTTTTTTCTTGGAGGATTGAAATCATGGTACTTTAAAGTCATCTTTTACAGAAGATGCATTATTATTTAGAATCCCGAGAGTTTTCTCCCCTTTGTTCAATTTGTTAGCTATCTTTTCTGACATTAGTTTTTCTCACCTGCTTTGAAATTTAAATTTGTGAGCTGAGGTTGGTTGAGTTTATGCGTCTGATTTTTTTTTCTTGTTTTGCTCATTCCTACAGTTTCCACTCTTCTCCTGGGGCACACAGGTCAGAACCAGTTACTGATGTCTTAGAGCTGTCCTTCTCTAGGGACACAGTAGATCTGATTCCTGAGTCTGAGGCGGCTGCCTTCTCCAGACTTCCCAGGCAGCACCGTGTTACAGCTATGGCCCTAGCTCCGATCATAGCCTTTTCCTCTCTCCAGGTAGCTTGGCTTTGGTCTTCCCACCTCCTTGAGGATGATTATCTTGCCCAATCCCAATAGATCTAGAGCTTTGGCTTTTCAGCTGTTGTTGGGTTAAAGCTGTTGTTGTGCTGTAATTTTGTGTTTAAACAGTTTCAGCTGTTGTTGGGTTGTGCTGTAATTTTTGTGTGTCTCACCTCCTCAATAGTGTAAGCCCTCTTCTACTTGTATTGCTTGTGAATGCAGTTAAGACTTGCAGATTGTTTTGGGAGCAGGTGAAGGTTCTGAATGAAATCATAGTGCCATCTTGCCCACAAATCAGGTCCTTCATATTCCATATTTTGAAAATGCGAGACACACTTTCCTCTTGCTAACATGTACATATTTTATAGCATAACTTCCATGAATTATTGAGCTAACATTGTCTATGTCTCTTTATCATAGATTCCATCTCAAATGTTCCTGGAATAAAGTTAAAAGGAAGTACGAATTTGGGGAGGGGGAGAAGGGAACTGTTTTGCCACAAAATATGTGTTTTTCAGTTCAGCATGATTCATTAACACCGATCTTATTTTTTTTTATTTATTTATTTAAAAAAATATATTTTATTGATTTTTTACAGAGAGGAAGAGAGAGGGATAGAGAGTTAGAAACATTGATGAGAGAGAAACATCGATCAGCTGCCTCCTGCACACCCCCTACTGGGGATGTGCCCGCAACCAAGGTACATGCCCTTGACCGGAATCGAACCTGGGACCCTTGAGTCCGCAGGCCGACGCTCTATCCACTGAGCCAAACCGGTTTCGGCATAGATCTTATTTTTAAACAGACTTATGCAGGCTAAAACTCTAAATGTGTTCTAATGTTAGTTCTTGGACTTTAGTTGTTATCTTCATGGCTTAGCTCAAACTCTTTCTTCTTCTATGATGCCTTTTCTCCCTGCTGCTACATGCAGACACATTCAGTTTGTACCCTCAGTGTCTCACTTAATTATGCACCTGTTAGGGGGGGCACATTGAATTCTACTTGTTCTGTGTGTTTTACATGTAAAACTCAATAGCCTATGTCCTACAAGGGCAGACTGTGTCTTTTCCTACTTTTTGTGATGGCTTATGCAACAATGAATGCTTATTGAGTATGTATTTATTTCTTGGCGAGGTATGGGATTGGTTACAGCAGACACCACTACCCTGGATGTGCTGATTTGAACATATCTCTCAAGTTTATACCTCTAAGACCAGAGTCCATCTTATGGTGTCATTTACTTCATATTTCCTGTGCTTTAGGGTATTAGTTTATCAGAGAATTAATTATAGGATTGGAAAGAAACATGAAGGACATACAATCCATGGTTCTCAGATGTTTTCCTAGAAAGCACCAACTTCAAAAACCTTAATGTCAAATGAGTAACGGAGATGGTAGTAAATCTGTTCTTGTCACATGGGCTCTGGGGGAGAGACATGTACACACCTGGGCCTCCACATCTTTATGATTCTCTCTACCTCTCCAGGTGTGACCCAACATGCAACTGGAGAACCAGAATCCACAAAACATTTGAAAATCCACGATCTACACTATTTTCCTTATTATTACAAACTGAGACCCACAGAGGAAAAGTAGCTCATCCAGCGTCTCATGACTGGTGGCAGAATCAAATTTAGGACTGGCTCGTCATCTGACTCCCCTCTTACCGCCACAATCTAAGAGAGGTGGGGAAATATGAAAATTTAAATTGAACTGTTAACCAAAATTTTAGTGCATGTTTCTTAGTTTTCTATGCCATACATCCCTCCTGTGCTGAGCTCCACATGGCGAAGCCCGCTCAGTCTGCTGTCAAACCCCCTGGCTTAGTCCTCTGGGGCAGATCACCAGCTGAAGACACGTGAGGAGACCTGATTTCATTCTGCCTTCCAGAATGAAAGTGTCCATCAAAGACTGAGCATCCAATCCTTTCTTCCAACCTCCATTACTCTTCTGACTCACCCACAATACCCCAGTTCAGCAGGTCTTTGCTAAGAGCACAACTGGGCTGAGGGGGTCAGTCTAGGTGAGAAGGTGTTATGTGATTACTTAGGTTTCAAAAAAAGATGCCATGAATTTCCCTATCCATTTTTAGTAGTTAATTATACTGCTATTTCACCAGAAAATCAGAGAATCAAAATTCTACCCATTTTCAGGAATTTTAAAAATATAGTCATATAAAAGTCAATGTAGATTTCTGAAAAGAAGTTAATCTCCAGGATACTGAAGAAAACCATTTTAGAGAAGAGCTGTAAAGCTTTCAGGTGTTATTCAGCTAAATTAATGAACGTATTTAGATTACATTATAGTCTGAAAGGTACTTTTAAGGCCATCATTTCACTGAATTTTCACACCACCACCAAGATGGTGAAACCAGGCACCAAATCCAGATGCTCCCACCTCCAAACTTCATATTATTTTATGTCCTTTAAACAGCAGAATACTGGGCAGGACAGACCATTGATCTGAGCCAGTTCAGTAGTTTTAATGTACAGTGATGGCTCATTAATTTCATATTACTGGGGAATGAGCTGTTCTACATAAGTGAATATTTTATGTAATGGAAGCTATAAGCACTGAAGTTAACACAAAACTTAACCATTTTGAAGGGGGTCTTTCTGGCTTATGTTAGATATGTTTGTTCCATAGGTCACTTTCTGTGCCAGCCCCATTTTTCTGTCCCAGTGTTGTCTGCCATCTGCAGACCCCACCCTGCCTAGGCTCGGGGCCAATGAAACCAGGGACCTAGGTGTGCACGGATAGTTGCTACCTTTGAGAAGTTGGAAACTGACTTAGGGGCTCCAATTGCTTATTGAAATGTGGGTGGATGTAAGCCCCTGAGTACCTTCAAGATCACTGAGCTGTGGCTAGGTCTCACCCCATCATGTGCCCGGACAGCAGATGTTATCTGGCTTTTTCATGGGCACCTGCTGTTCAGTTACCCATTGGAGACTGCAGGGCTGATTACTGTCCATTAGAACTGGAGGCCTACCCCATACTCTTCATGGCCATTTTTCCTAAGATAAAGTCCTGCTTCAATATTTTTGGTATTTTTGAGCCCCTTGATTAAAAATGTGTGTCCTCACCTGATGTCAAGAAGCACAGACCCCTGAGTATTATAATTGCTTCTTGCCCCATCCCTTTGGATCTGACCCCTTGCATTTGAGTGATGGCTCAGGTCAGGCTTGGGTTTGTTGGTCTGGTCAGTTTTCCTTAGCCCTCGTGCTCTAGTCATCCTATCTCGATGGCAGCACATTCCACTCTTTAAATGAGTGGCTTTGGGTCAGGCTGCTTATGACATCTGACTTCATTTTCAGAGTCATTTAAAATTTTTATCAAAGTGATATTTTTATCCAAATCAAACATAATTAGAATTCTATTAAAGAAAAGAAAACAAAACAACCATCGCATGCACCATACCTTCCTAAACTCTTAGAGTTGAATGCTAGTTCTTGCTTTACCAAATTTTATCATTTTCACTTTTTAAAAGTATGTCTTTATTGATTTCAGAGAGAGGAAGGGAGAGGGAGAGAGGACTAGAAATATCAATAATGAGAGGAAATCATTGATTGGCTGCCTCCTGCACACCTCCTATTGGGGATTGAGCCTGCAACCTGGGTATGTGCCCTGAAGAGGTTCATAGGTTGACTCTCAACAACTGAGCCATACCAGCTGGGCTACCATCTTCACTTTTTATTGGCTTCTTATGAAGACTATTTCACATTTTTATAAGAGCCAACACCTCTGTTTTCCCTCATTTTTCCAAATATCTATATATTAAAGCCTAATATGCAAATTGTCCCCTCGCCAGTTTGATCTGGAGACTGGGAGTTCATTGGCTCACTGTGATGTGCACTGACCACCAGGGGTGGCACGGAACAAAGGAGGCCCTGGCCAGCAGCCAGAAGGCCCCGATCAGCCCTGATTGCTGGCCAGGCCTAGGGACCCTACCTGTGCACGTATTTCGTGCACTGGGCCTTTAGTAATTATATAAAAAATGTTAGTTAAAGCAATGCAAAATGTTTGCCTATTTTACATCTAGTATTTTGTGATTACATTTCCTTCCTTGTTCAAAATATTTTCCTTAGTGGAGTTAATAATTACCACATTTTTTTTCTCACCTGCTTATTTATCTACATTTCTTCCTATCACAAATTATTTTCAAACTCTCCAATCCCAATGACCAATCATTTCCCACCCAGCCCAGAGCATCAGTCTTTCTTTGTTCTTGGAGATGTCTGTCTAAGAATTTTCTGTCCTCTTGCTCTTGTCTGGCCAGGGTGTGCTCTAGGAATGCCATACAGATGTGCTCCTGGCTCTTCCCTTTGCCTCTCTTCTAAGATGTATCTCATTTCCTAAATCCCACTCATTTTCATCCATAGTGTATACCCTGATTTTAGTAGAGCATGTCCTTTAGTAGCTTCTTGAGAAAGCATGTGTGAGAAATATTTTTTGAAGACACAGAAAAATGTTAATAAGCATTATTCTCTCTTCACACTTAATTGATCATCTGACTGCATATAGAAGTCTGGGATGCAGAATTTTTTTCAACAATTTGAAGCTGTTGATCCATTAACATCTAGCTTTGACTGTGTTGTTGAGGAGACAGGTAATATTTCCATTTCCAGGCTTTGGAATATGAACTAGTTATTTATGACTTGAAGATTTTAGTATATTCTCTTTATCCCTGATGCTCTGAAATTTCACAATGATGTGAAGCTGATGTGGGGATCTCTTTATTCACTGTGCTATACATTGAATTGGTGTTTTAATTCGAATATTCATGTCTCTCAGCTATGAGGATTTTTGTGCGCATCAATATTTTGATAGTTCCCTCTTTATTTTACTTGACTCTCTTTTTCTGGAACTCGATTACATGGCGGTTAGGCTACCTGGATTAACTGATACTGAAACTTCCTTTTAGATCCTATTGTTTATCTCATTGTCTTTTTGTAGAAAATCCCTTAACTCAGTGGTCGGCAAACTCATTAGTCAACAGAGCCAAATATCAACAGTACAATGATTGAAATTTCTTTTGAGAGCCGAAAACTGACTTCTGCGCATGGGCCATGAAGTTTCAATTGCACTGTATGTGCGCGCCCGCATGTGGTATTTTGTGGAAGAGCCACACTCAAGGGGCCAAAGAGCCGCATGTGGCTCGCGAGCCGCAGTTTGCCGACCACTGCCTTAACTGCATTCTAAACTTTCTACTGACTTTTTTTTTCCTGTTAAATCTATTATTCCAAGTATCATATTTTCAAATGTTATACGTTCTAATCTGTTTCCTGCACCTTGTAAAATATGGCATCCTGTTCTTTTGTCATGGATGAATCTTGTCATTTACCTACGTTCAACGTTTTCCTCCTTCACTGTCTTGATTTCCTTTTTTGTTAGTTGGGAGGCTTGCTTCTAGTGCTTTTTGTCTATTTTACTTGAGAATATTATATTGGAGCAGATAGGTCATTTTGGGGTGGGGTCATTTTGTGGCGGGGGGAGGGGGGAAACAGGGCTTGTTAACATGCTGTGGCTGACTCATGACGAAACCTTTGTGAGAGTGTAGTATTTGTAATTACTGAGTATGCATAAACACTGAGTATCAGTATTTAGAGATCTTTTCTCTGGGTACATTCTGTTTTCCTGGACAAGAGGGAGTGAATCCCTAAGGTGCCTGTTCTTAGAGTCCACAAAAATAGGGCCTCTGGGCCTCACTGTTCGGTGGGCGGACTGTCACTCATGTCCTTGTTTTGAGCTGTGTCTTTCTCTACCATCTGCTGTGGTCCTGGGGCTGGGTGTTCTCTGGATCCCTTTCTCTGTGGACCAAACCTCTGGTTTCCTGCCAAGGTGGGAGAAGGAAACTGAGAATTTAACCACTCTCTTAATAGACTTCAAATCTGCAGCCCAGCTCCTTATGCTCCTTGTAAATTGCCTCTGATTTCTAAGTCTTTCCAGGGGTCTGAGGCCTGACTGGCTGACTTCTCATGGGCTCCCTTCTGCCAGCCCTGCTGTTCCTCTTTATCAGCTTTGATCATTTCAATTGGATGCATTTTAGCTTACAAATGTTGGCTGACATCCCTTGTCCACGGTGAGTCCTTTCTTGTCTTGGAGATCACACACACACACACACACACCATTCTACCTTCATTTTAGTAGGATACTAGGAGGTAACAGAGGCAAACATCTGTGTTCAATCTACCATGTTTAACCAGACATAATTATTTGCCATCTGAGAGCTTACTAAGCACAGTTTAAAGTTCCCCTGCTGTCTTCCACATTTGCAGTGTGTGGAAAAGTCTTTAGGAGGCTCTTCAGGTGTGTATGGCCACCTGTGCTTGATTTAAGTGTTCTCTGACCATTGCAAGTTAAACAAATGTGTCTGCTTTCTGTAAATATTGCTTTCTTTCATTCATTCGATATTTATTGAATACCCAACCGGGCGTGTACTATGTGCCTGGTTGGGTATTTAGCAGTGAATCAGATAAAGTTCTACCCTCTTGAAGATTTGTTTTCTCCTTTGGGCTTTTGCTTCTTCTTCTTATCAGTGTTCTTGCCTATTTCTTCTATTTTGCCCCTCAAATGCGTCGTGAACCTAGCTGACAGGGCAATCAGGTTACTAGGCCAGTGTATGAAGAAAGAATAAATTGATTCTGAGCACCAGCCTACCAGGTTCTGAGAGGTATGGAATTTATGGACTTGGTAACTCAGTTTATGCTTTTCATGGTGGTTTTTCTTTTTACCTTACTTTTTAAAAAAATATTTTATGGATTTTTTACAGAGAGAAAGAAAGAGGGATAGAGAGTTAGAAACTTCGATGGGAGAGAAACATGGATCAGCTGCCTCCTGCACACCTCCCACTGGGGATGTGCCTGCAACCAAGGTACATGCCCTTGACTGGAATCGAACCCAGGACCTTTCAGTCCTCAGGCCTACGCTCTATCCACTGAGCCAAACCAGTTAGGGCTTTTTTTGCCTTACTTTTGATTCATGGTTATATTTTAATAGTTAAAATAGGCAGAAAAGTGGTTTCTGAGTACAGGAATTATTTAAGATCAAAGAATTTTAGAGCTGGAAGATACCTTTGAGGGCACAAAACAAACTCTTTTTTTTTTTTTTTAATAGTTGCAGTAGTTCATTCATAGGGAGGTGAAAGGAATTGCTCAAGGTCACACAGTTAGTGATTAGCTGATCCAAGGTGGAACTTAGATTCCTGGGGACTTTGTGCCAAGAAAGGCTCAGATGTATAACCTTAAGAAGCATGCATGGAAAATTGGCTGCCAGTTCAGATAATGGGGACTGACACCAGAGAGGAGTCTGCTTCTTCTGAAGGAAGTGGATCTCATTAGCATCCCAGGGCATCTTCGCTGAGCCCACCCCAGGCTGGAGCAGGAAGCGCTTTAAGATCTGCACCCCACTTACTTGTAATGTAATTACATTTTCACTTCAGCTTAACTGGAAAAAGAGCTTGAATTTACACTACACACAATTTTTATGTGTTTTCTGCTGATCATTGCTTAACAAGGTATTTCACAGGAGAGGTTTGTTAGCTTTAATAGTCCTTAAATTACTTATGGCAATTACCTGCATCACTTTCAACTCCATGGAGGTTATTAAAATGCTCTCATGGCAACTGTAAAGAAATATAAAAATAGGTAAAGATGAAATTATGCCCTCAGGATGGCAGCATAGGTAAACGCGGTACTCATATCCTCCCATAACCACATCAAAATTACAACTAAACGACAGAAAAACCATCATTCAGAACGACTTGAAATCTTGCTGAACAGAAGTCCTACAACGAAGGATATGAAGAAACCACATGAGACTGGTAGGAGGGGTGGAGATGTGGAACAGGCTGGTCCTACACTCATGTGTGGCAAATAAAAATTGGGAGGGGATGTCTCAGCTGTAGAGGTCCCCCTGAGGAGCAAGGGGTCCCAGCCCCACACCTGGCCACCCAGCCCAGGATCTAGTGCTAGGAAGAGAAGTCCCCATAACTGCTGGCTGTAAAAACCAGTGGGGATTGTGGCTGAGTGAGATGGAGGTCTTGTGGAGTCCCAGGCATTGCTCTTAAAGGGCACCACACACAGACTTAGACTCACTCCTTCTGAGTTTCAGTGCTGGGGCAGCAGCCTGAAAGGCTCCAGGGACTAATGGGAGGAACTGAACTGTCTGGCATCAGGGCAAGAGCTGGAGGGGCAAGATGTTAAAGACAAGAAAAAGCTAAGGGAGTTCATCAACACCAAACCAGTACTACACAAAATGTTAAAGGGCCTTCTTTAAGAAGAAAAAGAAAAAAATCAAAATATGAACAATAAATGGCAATAAATACATATCTATCAACAACTGAATCTAAAAATTAAAATAAATGAATAAGCAGAACAGAAACAGAGTACATTTTGATGGTTGCCAGGTGAGAGGGGGATTGGAAGTATGGGTAAAACAGGTGAAGGAATTAAGAAGAACAAATTGGTAGTTATGGAATAGCCATGGGGATGTAAAATACAGGAAAGGGAATTTATTCAATAATATTCTAATAAAGATGTATGTTGTCAGATTTACAGCATGACCACTTAGTAACTTATATAATGTTTAATCATTGAGATGTATACCTGGAACTAATATAATATTGCATCTCAGCTATAATTGAAAAATAAAACAAGTGATTTAAAAGAAAAAGGAAAGAGAAATTATGCCCTTTCCCTGAAGGCATTTGCTTGGAATGTATTTGCATTGCTTTTATACAAGAGGATGCATTGAGTTGAGGATAAATATTTTAACCAACGAGGCTTAATGAACCTAAAAGCTGACATATCTCATTTAAAAAACTTCTTTTCTCATCTCACTATCTCCATTCCAGTGCTGTCCTCACAGAGGTAACTGGAAGATATTTTGGTTGAGATTTAATGAGCATTTATGGAGCCTCCAGTGGTTCTCAACCTTCCTAATGCCGCGACCCTTTAATACAGTTCCTCATGTTGTGGTGACCCCCAACCATAAAATTATTTTTGTTGCTACTTCATAACTGTAATTTTGCTACTGTTAATGAATCGTAATGTAAATATCTGTGTTTTCCAATGGTCTTAGGCTCGACCGCTAGCAGGGTTGCCTAAGACCATCGGAAAACACAGATATTTACATTACGATTCATAATAGTAATTCATAACAGTAACCTGCTTCTGGGAGGTTATTTGCAGAATTCAGGGGAGGATTTTATCTCATCCAATCCCTGGAATTTCTTGTACAGTATTTCTGTGTGCTAAAGTGCTTTCTGAGATTCTCTTACACAAATCAAAACCCAAATTTGGGTAGTGTCTTACAAAAGTCTCTAACCCCTAAGGCCTTGCTACTCAAGGTGTGGTACCTGGGCTGGCAGCACTAGCATCACTGGAGCACGTTGGAAAGGTAGACTCTCAGCTTCTCCACCCCTTCGCCCCCAGAGCTGAGTCAGAATCCACAGTTAACAAGATCCCCGAGGGATGTATAAGCACTGCTCTTTTTTTTTTTAAAAAAAAAAAAAAAAAAGCTTGCGAAACACTGCTCTAATATGAGGGAGTTTGCCAAGACTTCCTTTTCTGTTTGAGAGCCTTGATCATTTGGAAGAGTAGGGTGAGAGGAAGAGAGAGGACTCAGCAGGTGGCGAGGGTCCCACTGCCTAGAAGGACACTGCGTCTGGATCCCACGACATCCCCATTGTGTCTGGGACCTGCTCCAGGTAACTACCACAGGCGGGGAGTGGTCGGTGCCTATGCATGCTGGGATGATGTTCTTACAATGCCTGTTGTGTTATTCCTTGGGCAAGGGCCACAGTTCCTTCACGTGGATGGATGTGTTTGTGCCTACTGTGGTAAGGAAGACGCTCCCAAGCCATGCCTCCGTGACCTTAATTTTTCATCCTGTTCTTCCCCCGAGTTCTAATCTCTATTTCTGACTTGTTTCTGAGCATCCTAATTCAAGAGACTCATGGTAGCTTCTAAAAAAACACCTAATTCCAAACACATCCCCGTTCCCTTCTCTCCTACAACACAGCTGTTTTTATCAGTGGTCAATAGTGACATGGATTTATTAATTCAACAAGGAGTTATTATGCAGCTGCAATTAGCTGGTCACTGTTAATCGTCCTGATCTTGAGGGCTGACACTCCCAATAGGGCAGATGAACATGCCAACACACCATGCCATGGCAGGGGGCTAGCTGTTCTATTAGGCTGCGCTTGCATTGGCCACACGTGGTTACCGAGCACTTGAGACGTGGCTAGTCTGAGCCGAGATGTGCTCTAAGTAGAAAAGATACACTGTATTCTAACAACGTAGAATGAGAAAAAGAATGTAAACTACCTCATTAATATAGGGTACCCCCTCCAAAAAAATGTGTACACTGTACAGCAGCTGGAGATGAGATGTTTCTTTTCAGATTTAACCCATTGGAATGAATTGTTCAGGGTGTGTTATACATTTTTATGGGGGACACCCTGTATTTAAAAACTATTGACTGCATGTTGAATTGATACTGTTCTGGATACACTGGGTAAAATAAACTGTATGATTAATATTGGGCTCACTTGATTCTTTTTACCGTTTTTTAGAGCAGTAATGAGACAATTTGAAATGACCCATGCGTCAGGCATTGTGCTTCCCCGGGGCAGGGCTCCATTTCTGAGTCAGGCAAGGCTGCAAAGGGTGCTGGGGCGATAGGAGTTTCCCAGGTGAAGGAAGAAATTCTCTGTGGCTTTAATAACGAGGAAGGCAGGCGAGTTGAAGTTAAAGGGAATGAACGAAACTATCACTTTTCTGTCACTGGCGATCTCACCGCGGAGGAAGGCAGGAAGCTTCGTGGCGGGAGCAGCCCCCCTGTTGAATGCAGCCCTGCATCCCTGCTGCCGGGCCTTGAAAGCCCCTGCACCCCCCTCCCACCCCCACTCCCCCCTCCCCAATCGGAGCCCTCGCCCCGCCCGCAGGGTACAGCGTGGGAGAGTGAAATCGAATCCACTTCCAGTGCCAGGGGGCGCGCCAAGGGTAGCTCAAGGTCTGTTGGTGATGTTCTGTTGTCTCTGCTAAATGGTGACTTAAAATCAATGATAATCAAATGGAAAGAGGCAAAACTTGCTGATTCCTGGGACTGGAAGGAGGGTGGGGAGCAGGTTAGGATTTCGCTCTCACGTTTTCCTTTAGGTAAAAGCTGGCGCTGAGGTCCCAGGCTTATGGCGTGGTTGAGAGTCCCGAGGTGTGGCCCATTTACAGTCCCCGGGGTACCTACTACCCCAAATCCGTCACAGCGAGGCTGTGGGACCCCCGAGGGGAGAGGAGGCTCATTGCTGCCTGTGGATCTGTTCATTTCTCCCCCCTCTTTGGAAAACAGAGGGTTTCCCTGGGAGGCCCCAGAACTACAGAAGAGGAAAGGGTGAGACAGGAGGGAGGGCCTTAGGTACCAGCACCCCGGCTGATGTGCTCCTGAATCATCAGCTTTAGAGAAAGATCCTTTTGGGAGAATAACTGGAGATTTTACCTGCAGACCCAAAGCTGGCTCTGAACATGTGACGTGTATTCAACTCATTTCTCAATGCCCACACTGCTGTGGGGTGGGGGTGGGGGGTGGGAGAAAGGAAGAACATCATCCCGTAGGGTAGATATTGTGGTCCCTGTTTTACAGGTGAGAGAACTGGGGTTCCATGCCTTGATTCCAGGTGGTCTTGAAGGCCAGGCCACTCACAGGGCTCCCTGGTTTTCTCCTCTCCAAAGCCATGATGCCTCCCCGGCCCCTTTCTCCTCTCCATTTCCACTCTGTTGGGGCCCCAGGGTAGACATTCCTTGGCCCCCAGACCCCAGGGAGCTGAGAGGCGGTGGAAATACCTTCCTTCTCAGTGTGTGTTTTGAGGGATGAGAAGTGGGGGTCAATCTTGCAAGCTTGGCCAATGCTGCCCGGTGACCTCCGCCCACCGGCACAGGCAGCTGCTCTTTTAGGTGAAGGGCAGGAAAGCAGCTGACAGCACCATTCTCTTCATGTTCATTCTTTCTTCTGAGACTTGGTGTCTCTGAGCCTGACTACAAACACGTTTATAGTAAGTGTGACATGAAATTTCCTCTAATCTATCACATAACGCCCTAGTCCCCATCCCCAGGCAACCAGAGGACCTGGGGAGCCCACGGTTCTGGGCTCTAGCTGCCAGATGTCTGGGTCCAATCCTGAGATGTCGGCTTTGGATTCTCAGGAACCAAATTGCAAGAATGACCAGACATATAAAGAGAATACATTTATTCCATTGGCTGATAAGTAGTTATCAAGTGTGTGAGGGATTATTGTGGAAACCATCAGGCAAACCTCTCTCTCCTATGGGCATGCCAGTTTTAACGTTGGAAGAAGACCTGTTCTGGGCTTAATTCATGTGTTAAAACCCTAACCCCGCCCAATGTGATGGTGTTAGGAGGTGAGGTCATGACGGTGGAGCCCCCAGGATGGAATTGGTGCCCTTATAAGAAGAGGGAGAGACCCCAGAGCTTGGACATGGTGAGAAGGTGGCCATCTGCTGCCCTGGAAAAAGAGCCCTCACCAGAACCCAGTTGAAACACACACACACACACACACACACACACACACACACACACAGAGAGTCTGGGAGACAGTAAATGACTTGTCCCGAGCCACCAACACTAGCCTCTTGTGACTAAAGCATTTATACCCAGCACCACAATCTTGAATGGGATCTAGCCACTTAACCACCGTCAAGCACTGATCTTGAACTTGCAGCCCTATGACTGTGAGAAATAAATGTCTATTGTTTAAGCTCCCCCCAGCCTATGGTATTTTGTTCTAGCACCTGGGCAGTCTAAGGTAAGATCTAAATGCCATGTCACAGGCAGGAAGGACTGAGGTGGTCACTGCATCAGAGAAGGGAGAGCTGAGGAGGACTTCAGAAATCTTCCATCCAGCCCCTTGTTTGACAGACGTGGAAACTGAGGCCTGGAGAGAAGTGGCAGAGGAACCTACCAGGTGGTAGGTGGGGGCAGGCTGGGACCTAGAATTCCTAATGGCTGTTCCAGCTCTCCCCGGGGGAGAGCAGCAAGTGGGGTTGCATCAGTTAGGAAGCCGAGGACACGAACATCCCCTGGCCCCCATCAGCGCTTTCCGCGAGCGGGGTGAGCTGTGATGTGTGGAGCTCACCCAGCCCTGGTGGGTACTTGGCATTCAGCTCCACGTTCCACTGTGGAGAGGGTCTGTTACCTCCGGCGAGGACGCTGTCTCTCCTTCTCCCTGTCAGGGAATGGGGGCCTGCTGGACTTGCTGGATTAAATCAGGTAAGATGTGGAGAGATGTCAAGAGACCCTCTGGAGAATCCAAATCAATACCAAGCAGGAAAACAAAGCCGGCTTTGAAGGCCTGAGTTCACAAAAGAAAGTTTCTTTACTGCCAAGACAAGTTAGAACAACACAAAAATGCTTGAAACCAGTTCAGGAGGTTTTTTTTAAGAAATCATTTTTTCTTTTCCGTCAGAAAGTTTTGGCATTGGGAAGGGATTTTCCCACAGTGCATCTGGGCATATTTGGGTCTGTATGAGGAGGAAGGACACTGAAGTAAACGAGTTTGCCTTCCGTTGGTTGATGGTTAATAAGCAAAGCTTTCTCTCGCCCTCTGTCCAGGCACACAGGACTCACGCTGCAGCCACACAGAGCCCACACTTCTTGAGCATAGACTCCATTTCTGGAACTTTCCTCCTTCTACCCAAACTTATATGCACCATGTCCATCCACCCTCACCCCCATTCCTTCAAGGCCTTGGTCACCAGTGCTTGACGGTGGTTAAGTGGCTAGATCCCATTCAAGATTGTGGTGCTGGGTATAAATGCTTTAGTCACGAGAGGCTAGTGTTGATGGATCTGGACCAGTCATTTACTGTCTCCCAGACTCTGTGTGTGTGTGTGTGTGTGTGTGTGTGTGTGTGTGTGTGTGTGTGTGTTTCAACTGGGGAGAGAGGAAAGGAGAGGAATAGAGAGAGAGAGAAACATTGTTGAGAGAGGAACATCATTGACAGGCTGCCTCCTGCACAGCCCCTACTGGGGATCGAGCCCACAACCTGGGCATGTGCCCTGACCGGGAATTGAACCGTGACCTCCTAGTTCATAGGTCGATGCTCAACTACTGAGCCACACCGGCCGGGCTCCCAGCCTCCTTTTCCTTATTAGTGGTGTTTGTTCTACCAACCAGAGGATTGCTGCCAGACCCCAAACCCATGTGAGTTCATGAATGGAACTGGCTTTGTCCAGCATGCTTTAGAAAACGCAAGGCAGCATGAGGAAATGCCAGGCCGAGGGAAGACAACTGTTTGTAGGTAACCTCTGACCCTCAGATGTGCCTGTGGGCCCGCGTTGCCTGTGCCTGTCTTGCCTCCTCATTTGGTTAATCCATTCCTTGTCTTGCCTTCTTCTCCCAGAGGAGAGGGGTGGGGTGCCCAAGGTGACATCCCTCTTCTGGAGCAATGTTGAGCTGACGTGAGCCTTCAAGGCCCTGTCCAGCATGGACGGGCGGCAGCCG
This sequence comes from Cnephaeus nilssonii, assembly GCF_951640355.1. Lineage (NCBI taxonomy): Eukaryota > Metazoa > Chordata > Mammalia > Chiroptera > Vespertilionidae > Cnephaeus > Cnephaeus nilssonii. The sequence goes on along the minus strand of NC_137086.1, from coordinate 52,549,832 downwards.
CTGGAGAAGAATCAGACGGCTTTGCCTTTCACTCCCTTCGGGCACCCGCATGACTGCGGGACTGGATGTCTAGGGAGCAGCTGCTGAGTGGGACTTTTCACTTGCCCAGAATTGGTACCCAGGGGCCCAAAAATGAGGATGAAGAGGCACCAAAGGACCCACCTTCTGAAAAGAGAAGCCACAAATGCACCCCTCTGCTAGTCCAGCCTTCTCAGAGCGGGCAGCTGTCCCAGACGGGGACCCCCCCACCACCACCACTCCCCACTGCGGCATCGTCACTCTGGGAGAGAACACGGGGCAGGCAGAGAGCTCTCAGTGGCAGGAGCCCATGTGAGGTGTGAGGGCCCAGCACAGCGTGTCCCGTCCTCGCTGTTGGGGAGCGGACAGTGTCCTTTGCCCTCCCTCAGGCCAAGTGGGGCGGGAGGGCTCCAAGAGCACCACCTGTGAGGATTTGGGGTGCGTACAGGAAGTGACAGATGGCTTTCATTGCCTAGAGCAGTGGTCGGCAAACTCATTAGTCAACAGAGCCAAATATCAACAGTCCAACGATAGAAATTTCTTTTGAGAGCCAAACTTTTTAAACTTAAACTTCTTCTAACGCCACTTCTTCAAAATAGACTCGCCCAGGCCGTGGTATTTTGTGGAAGAGCCACACTCAAGGGGCCAAAGAGCCGCATGTGGCTCGCGAGCCGTGGTTTGCCGACCACGGGCCTAGAGGGATGCTCACTCCTCATCTGTCCCGGCTCTGTGTGCGGGGACCAGAGTAGGTGTCATGGAAACAGTCTATGTTCGTGTGGTTTGGTGGCAAAGACATGAAGGTTCCCTGTGGATGAGGGGAAGCGCACAGAAGGGACCCACTGCACCAACAGGCGGGCCTGCCAGCGCATCCGGGCAGCAGATGCTGTCGGGTCACTGCTGGCGGCGTCCACCCAGGGGTGAGTGGGGTGACGTGTAGCTGGAGCTCCCTCTCCCCCAGGGAGCTGTGCTCAGGGGGTCTTTGCAGTTCCTCCAAGGAGCCCCTCAGGCAGAGCCGGCACTGGCTTCCTGGAGGCGAGTTTGTATTTGCCAGAAAAGCAGCTACAACCAGCAGTGAGAGGCTCCGAGAATGGCAGTTGAGTAGAGAGACATTCCACCTTGACCTCTCGTCCCTCTGCACCCTGCGGGTGAAGGGGCAGGAGGCAGACCGCCTCTCCTCTCTCTCCTCTGCTCCAAGAGCCAGGGTCCCTGCCCAGCCCCCGCCTTGGCAGAAGGATGGAGAAGTTTATACGTTTTAATAACCAGAAGTCTCCCCAAAGTTATGGGTTCTGTTCAAACGTTCACGACGAGGTCTGCTGTCCAGCGGGGAGGGATGAAGTATTAACAAAAAACAATAACTTGCAAGAATCCCTCCGGGACTCCCACTGAGTTGTGACACTTCAGTTAATCACTTCCCCCGGGGGAAGGAGACAGTGGGAATGAAAGACAAGACACAGTGGGAATTCATTTGGTTGCTCGCATGCCTCCGTGTCTTGCTCCTTTCCCCGCTAACGCGCCGGGTCTCTGCCCCAAAGACCTGGCCTAAAGAGCAGTTCATCAGAAACGGGTTCCAGTGTGGGAGTGTCAGGGCCCCTACAACAGCTTTTTCCCTGGAGTGGCCTTGGCCTTGGCAGCAAGAGGAATCTGAAGGTCCTGATCAGCCCCGAGGTCCCAGGAGCCTCAGAAATGCCCCAGGGCACATACTATCCTGTGGTCCTGCTCAAAAGGCCACTGGCCAGGCAGGAGTGAGGTCAGTGGAAGCCTCCAGGCTCCTGCCTGGGCATCTGCTGTCAGGGAGCTCTCCTGGCCTTCGGTCCTGATCTGAGCACCTGGTCGTTTTGTGGTTCTCAGGATTTTGAAATGTCCTTCAGACCCACTCGGTCCTCTTACCTGCGGAGCAGCCTGAGTGGGCACCACCCCTGGCCCCCTTGCTTAGCTCCCATTTTGTGTGTGTGTGTGTGTGTGTTTTGGTTGTAGCCCAGGAGCTCCACCTTGACTGGTGAGCCTGCAAGGTGTTAGGTGAGTGCAGACCACAAGGTGGCAGCAGAGGACTAGCCTGGCCCCTTGCTCTTGTCGTTGGGAGGCTTCCTGAGGGGAGGGAGAAGGCGTTTCCTCACCAGAAGGGCAGGTTGGAAAGGAGAGGGAGTGAGGCAGCATTTTAGAGGCTGGGCGATTAATACCAACAGATGCAGAGAGATTCCAGAAGGGTGTCGAGGTGGGACTTGAATGGAAAGAATAATAATCATGTATTGAATATTCACGGTGACCTTGGCAATGTGCTTAACACATACACTATTTGACACATTTCTTGAAACAGCCTTATAATTATCCCTTTTCTGCTTGTGAGGAACTAGAGGCTCGATCAATTCAATTACTTGCTAAGTTCACACAGCTGTTAGGTGATGGAGGCAAGAATCAAAATCAGGTCTGTCTGCCGTGAACCTGGGCTCTGAACCTTTGATGAACAGTCAAATGTCAGGCTAAACGAGGGGTTCTCATGGTGTGGTCCTGGGACCCCACTCTCATTACAAATGCAAGTTCTCAGGCCCTATCCAGATCTACTGAATTGGAAACTGGGTCGGGCTCAGCAATCTGTGTTTTCTAAAGTTCTCTGAGGGCCCAGCCAGCGTGGCTCAGTGGTTGAGCATCGACCAGGAGGTCAGGGTACATGCCCCGGTTGCGGGCTAGGTCCCCAGTGTGGGGCACACAGGAGGCAGCTGATCAATGATTCTCTCTCATTATTGATGTTTCTCTCTCTCTCTCCCTCTCCCTTCCCCTCTGGAATCAATAAAAAAATATATATTAAAAAATAAAATAAAAAATAAAGCTCTCTGAGGGATTCTGATGCCAGCTCAAGTTTGAGAACCACTTGTCTTATAGACAGGAGTCCAGTTTGCTTAACCCTTGGGCTGTGGCTTTGCCTCTAGGCATTGCCTCTCACCTGTCCCCAGAGGGCATAGCCTCAAAGGTAAAGAAGTGACTTTAGTTAGGTTCACCTCAATTCTACCCCAACCTGCCAACACCTCTTTCTCCCGTTCAGCTTTGAGGGAAAAAAATCTTTGTGGAACTTGGAACTTTCCTCTTCATTAACATGACAAACAGGCTACCTCTATCAAGGGCAGCCAGTGAGACCAGCCTGGAATTTAGAATCTCCTTATAAATAAAGTGTCTGCGTTAAGCATTAATGAAAGACAGGGATCTTTATGGCGCCATTCATTTCCGGCCTTTCCAATTCAGTAGCTGAGAGTGTCTTCTGTCTTCGCCCCTGCCACTAATTATGGAACTCTGCCCTGATTTGTGATAGTTTAGGTTCTTAACAAAACCATTATTCATCGAAAAATATTATATAATATGTAAGACCCAGAGGAAAAGATTCTAAATTATTAATAGTTGTATTTCTAGCTAGGAATTTCTAGCTGCTTTTATCTTGTTTCTTTGTGTCTTTATTATTTTTTTTTAACTTTGAAGTGTGTATAACCTTTTCAGAAAGAAAAAAAAATGCTGTCATATAAACAAGTCTTTTAATTTGGGCGATGAAGCCAATGGAATGAAAGTTATGAACCTGAAATTCCTGATGGGGACGATTTGACGAGGAAGAACTGTTTGAAGTTTTTATATAGCCATTTAAGGGGAAAAAAAAATCTTACTAATTTTCACTTTATTTGTTTGAAATTTGTTATGATTTCCATAGCAGATGGGACCCTTTTTGGCTGAGGCTACAGAAGGATATTATGACCATGACCATGGTTAGGAGCACAGACTGTCTCCATGGAGTTTGAACTACCTTCCACATTCTCACTTACATGCCAGCAGTGGATATGTATTTTCCTTACATATTCATTAGTCAGGTTGCAGATGATAAGCGTGTGCACCTATCTCTTGCCTTGAAGTCAGATTGTAAGATATATCAGGGCACCAGTTAAGCTCTAATTTTTTTGTGAATGTTTATTCAGACAAATATGCAAATCCTCTCTGCAGGCTGTGTTCCAGACACACAGTGGGTTGGATGAATGAAGTTGCAGAACTAAAGCAACAAGATCTACTGAAGTGACCACCTCTCAGAAAATGGGCTTCTGGACACGTCAGAACTCTTTAGAAGTCAGGAAGCCTTGGGGAGATAAAGATATCTTAAGGGCAACTCCTCATTATAAAGGGATGTAAAGTGCAGCACGGGCAATATCCTATATAATAAAAGCCTAATATGCTAAGTGTCTGGTTGTCCGGTCGTCCGTTCAACCAATCAAAGTGTAATATGCTAATGATATGCTAAGACCACTCAGCAGCTTGCTAAGACATGCACTGACCACCAGGGGGCAGATGTTCTGACCAGTACGTTAGCTTGCTGCTGGGGTCTGGCCGATAGGGACTGAGCGAGATAGGCTGGACATGTCCTGGAGTCCTCCTGTGGTCCCTCCCCATCTGGCCAACCAACCGTGTCCCTCCCTGGCCCTGATTGTGCACTGGTGGGGTCCCTTGGCTGGTCCTGCACCCTCTCACAATCTGGGACCCCTTGGGGGATGTCAGAGCTGGTTTTGGCCCGATCCCGCAGGCCAGGCCGAGGGACTCCACTGGTGCATGAATTCGTGCACTGGGCCTCTAGCAGTCTATAATATTGTGATAGCTATGTATGGTGCCAGGCGTATACTGGGATTATTGAGAGGATCACTTTGTAAGATTGTCTAATCACTATACTGTATACCTGAAACTAATACAAAGTAATATTGAATGTCAACTTTAATTGAAATATAATTTTTTTTTAAAGGAGTGGACTTAATTCTCCCCCCATTGAGTCAGATCCCGTGACTTCCTTTGACCAAGTGAATGCACTTAAATGGACATTGTGAGACTTCTGAACCAGGTCTCAAGGACAACAGTCTCATTTGGAGGCACTGAGGTTAGAATTTCAACATGTGGATTTTGGGGGGACAACTCAGTCCATAATACTGCCTAAAGTCTAAGACAGCTTATTTTCCATGTATTTCTTGCCTACTGACAGTTAGAGGAGCAATTGTGTGAGCTTTGAACTGATCATCCATTAAGTTGCCAGGTACCATTCTTAGCAATACCCTTCCAAGTATCACAAATGCATAAACAGTTTAAGGAGTACAGGTCCCCATGTCACGTCCCCACCCCAGTACCATGTCCTTCCTGGCTGTGTTCTGGAGTTGCCTGAGCATCCTCTGGGGCTCACTGCCAATGGCAAGAAGGAGCAGTCTGAAGGAGGAGCCAGCAATCTGTGGAGACCACCACCACCCGGGGCCATCTCTGCTGATACTTCGGAGACCGTCTTGTGTCAGGGCAAGGTAGGGATGCGACTTTGGCCAAACTCTCAAGGAGAGAAGCAAGCTCACATGGTTTGGAGAAAGCAATTTGCTCACATTCTAAGAATTAGACCCGGCCCCTTAGCATCCAGCCTCCAAATAGAGACAGGAAAGCCAGGGTGATGGCAGGATGGATGGTGCCTGTGTGTGTCTGTTGACCTTGGTTATCAATACACACACAGCAAAGCAGGAACTGGTTAATAGAATAATCTAGATTTTTGAAGGGTAATAGGTTAGTAAGTATTTATTGAAGACTTGCTACCTGGGAAGCCCTGTGTGATGGGTTGTGAAGAAAGATTTCCATCTTAACTCTTGCTGTTTAAATAATTTCTGAAATGCCTGAGTCGACTTTTCTGCCTAATTGAGTCTAAGTTAGATCAGAGAGCTGGATCTGATGACTTGGCTCCTGTGGAGCCTCAAGTTGCTAGTTCTTGCTTCTAGTGATCGCTGGCCTAGGGCTGGGGCTGTGGAATGGATCCAATTCATTGTCTCATCTGTCAACTCAACAGACATTGTTAAAGATCTTATTAGGGTGCCAGAGCCCTGACATCCGCAGACCCCGAACCCAGGGCCACTGTGTTTAAAGACTCAACCTTGAAATTGTTCATTTGAGTGAATCCTTGAAAATAACAGCAAGTGTTACTTGCTGCATTCCAGAAGAGGAGCTCAGAGAAAATGTTCTAAATAGTGAGTACCAGGTAGTGAGGTTACGTGAAATTTAGTTACGTGTACCCACTTCATTTTGTGTGTATGGACAATGAAAAAAAAACAACTAAGAACTTTTGTCAGCAGAAACACAAATAAGAGAGTTAAAGACAAACTATGGGGCGGGAAAGATATTTTCACCAATTATTATTACAAAAGACTAGTGCCCAGAATACATAAATGACTCCTTCAAATCAATAAGAAAAAGACAAATAATTCAAAAGAAAAATCAGCAAAGGATCACAATACACTCTTCATAAAAAGGAAATGTAAATGGCCAATAAATGGGAGAATGTGCTTACTTCACTAGCCAGCAAGGAAATGCAGAATAAAACCACCAAGGAATATCATTACAAACTCACCCAAAAGGCTAAAATTAACTCTGAAATACCAAGTGTTGGTGAGATGTGGAGCAGAGGAAATTTTTCCTCCCCCTGGAACATAAAATGGTGCAAAGACCTTGGAAAACTGTAGTTAAAGATCTTTATTCCTTATGACTCGGAGCATCTTTTCTGGGGACTAACTATGAAGAATGTGTGCACAAGTGCACCAGGAAGGGTGTATCAACAATAAGCAATGTTCCTAATAGCTTTGCTCCTGATTGTCACCAACTGAAACCAACCTGAGTGTCTAGTAACAGAGGGATGGAGAAATAAATTGTGACACCTAGATACAGTGGAATATTATGCAGCAGTGAAAAGGAATAAATGACAGCTACACACAATGGTGTGCGTGTTACAAACATGATGAGCGAGGACCACAAGAAGAATGCCATCACTTCTGCCATTACCAGGACCACAGCCCCTCCCGTCCGCCCCCCCCCCTCCACCACCACTTTCCTAGTGCTGGGGACGCCCCACCCCATTTTCCTAGTCCCAGGGAGGGGCAAGAGCAGCCTCTGATCACCTCAATCATGACATATGTGAAGCACAAGAATTGCCCTGGCCCTTCCACCCGAGGGCATGGGCCTGTGCTGTTCTCTGCCAATTGCACAAACCAAGACATGCTTGAGTGTTAATGGATTAGGAAAGTGCCCTCCATAGTAGCATGCTTACATTTAAAAGGTGTCTTCTCCTTTTAAAATACCACACTAGGCCACGTGGAGATAGACTTGGGAACCAGCTGCCATTCAGGCAGAAATAATGGCTCGCTCATTGTGAGGCTGCGTGGTCTAAAACCTTTTTTTTAAAAAAAATTAAACAAAAATTATTTTAAAACCTCTTTTGCTGTCCGTTGCTAACCTCTGAGATAAGGTGCTAATAGATGCCACCAGAGAATTCCTCTGGTCTTGGGATTCAGAAAAAATACAGACGGATGGTTCTACCCTGGCAGAGGGGGGCTGAGTCTTTGATGGAGTCCGTGTTCCTTGAGCAGATGGTTTCCCAAGTGGTCCAACCTGCCCCCGGTCACAGGAAGGCAGCAAGGGTGGAGTGGAGTGTGCCCTGCCCTTCCAGCGTGAGGAGAGGAGAAGCCCTGGGCTCGGCAGATCCTGGAGCTCACCATTCAGAAGCTGCCTCCGGCGCTCTGTGAAATCGAGTCCTCAATTCCTCCCTCCGTCCAAGGAGATTTAAATAGAATGATTGCTGAGGTCGATCTGAGCTCTGAAACGACTCTTTCTCCTTTCTTGCCACATATTTCAGCAAACACTTCTCAAGCTGGCAATATGGATTTTACAATTCTCAATTCATTTAGCTGCTACTAATTATCTGCCTATGGATGGAATATCTGTATCTTGTAGTGGCTAAGAATTCCCCGGACACAAGCTGAATGCTTGATTTAGGATGGAAAATTTCTACATGGCAGTACTCGCTGAAAGAATCACCTCACTGTGAATCAGTAGCCTAGACTCGGTTTAGTGCAGTGGTTCCCAACCTTTTCTTGGCCACGCCCCACCTAAGCATCTCTAAAATCCTAATATCTCCCCCCTCCCCCAGTGACATATAATTCTTATTATTCAAAAAGTGCACTCCTATTCACAGGAGGAAGCCTAAAAGGCCATAAACAAGCTTCCAAAGAAATGGCATCCTTGAAAGAGAAAAATAAAAGAACAAAAGGACAGTTGAAGCACTGAGGAAGAAATCACTAAGAAATTGTTAAAAAATAATAATAATATGAAGTGTTATGAAAAAATAGCAAAGTTTCAAAACATAATAGAGAACTAAAATGCATAAATATGTCAGAAATATATTTATTTGTATACGAGGCCCCTAGAACCATAAGAAATGAAAAAAAAATCACTGTTCATAAGTCATTCTCAAATTGCCCCCCTTAAAAATCAAATTGCCCCCCAGTGGGGCATGTGCCCCATGTTGGGAACCACTGGTTTAATCTCTTGACTTCAGGGTGCGGTCTGATGAGGGCCAGGCAAGATGCCAGGGTCCTGGGCAGCCAGGTGGCACAGAGGGCATGGTGTGCTGGGGCCTTTTTCATTTTGACTTCATTCCCGTTATCATGGGGACGCAGGCCTGGCTGGAGGCCAAGGGGGCCGGCATGTGGCTCTTGTGCTGCGACTTAACTCTCCGATGCCTAGAACAGGCAAGACTCATCCCTCACAGAGAGGCTTTCTCAGAAACCCAAGTGCCTCCTTCCAATTCTTCTCAGTGCCACCCTTCGGCTGATCAGGGGTGGCACCGGGATGGGGCCACTTTGACATCTGTGAGAGAGAAAGATGTGGATAGTACGCTTAACTTAGTTGGAGAATTTAGGTTTAACAGATCTAGCCCCAAATGGCATGGCCTGTGACAACCCGCAGCCTTCCAGTTGATTGCTGGAGACTTACTTGCTCAGGGCCCCTTCTGCCTTCTGATTCTGTTTTCAGCGCTTCCTGTCCCACCCGGGATTCACCACCAGCGTGTTTCCTAGTAAACACACCTGCGTGATTTTACTTGGGGAGTCCTGGGGGCACCGCTACATTTCAGGAGGAGCTGTCACTTGAGTTTATCTCTCTGAATTCCCATCTACTCCTCTCCAGGAGTAAGCATAGCCTACCCCTCTCATCCACAGCCTCTCAGTTTATAAAAAAATTCCTCTGGGCCAGGCACTCACCTTCATCCTTTGCAGACATTATTTTATTTCATCTTCACACAACCTCATGAAAGATTCACTTTTATTGACCTCATTCTGCAGATGAGAACACAGAGGCACTGAACAGCTAGGTAACTGGTCTGAGGCTACCCAGCTGGCAAGCGACAGACTTGGGATTCAAACCCAGGCAGTCAGATTCCAGAGTCTGTGATCCTGGCGCTGACACTTGACTGTCACCCATTAAAGCATTTCGTCTAGGCAAATGCAGAGCTCTCCAACGGAGAGCCAAGCTCAGTGACAGCCTCTATGTCTCTCCATAATTATGTGTATTTCTAAATTTTGCATTAGATAGTCAACACTAGAGGTACCCAAGATTGGGGATACTGTATTATATTGACTCCAAGACATCATCGATGGGAAAGTGCACCGTAGTTTTATGCATCATTTGAAAGAGGATACAAGGTCTCAGTGATACTACAGCAGGTCTAGTGACTTGGTCACATCGCTTCTAAATGTCTTGAACAAATTTCAAAGTCTAGGTAACTTCTGCTGCCTGCAGTCTCAGGCACTGTCACCAAACATTGCCTGGCTTCACCCACTTGCAGATATCTTTCTTTCTTAGGCCCCACAAAGAACTTGCTTGTTATTTTCTCTGAAAATGTAAAAAATTGCAATTATTCCTTCAATGTTAAATATCTGTTTCACTAACGTCACATTGATACCCCACTGCTCTATTTTCTTCTTTTTCTAAAAACACACAATAAGCGTTTCACTTCAATGCTGAATCACTGTATATTTTGGAAGACTTGATTCCTTTTTGTTACGGAAATGCTGAAGCGCATAAAAACAGTGAAAAGAATGGAATAAGGAACTCCCATGAGTCCATTATCTAACTTCAGCAATTACCAACATTTTACTGTTCAGGTTTGAAGACATTTTAAACTCCGTGCATGAGCCTAGACAATGGGCATAGCTCTCACCACGTTGGGGCTCGTGGGCAGCCACAATCCACCGCGGCGGCCGGCCTTCTGGTTGGGAGAGATGGAGGCCTGCAAGATGCAAGCCCATTTCAGAGATGTTAACATGTGAACAACTGTGCATCTTCGCACTGAAGACATGAAACAGCAGCGGTGAGGCCAGTGCCTAAGGGGGTCATGATTTTCCTTACTCAGTTCTTTGCTCAATGTTTTTCTGTTTTTATTTTCCTGTTTCCCCCTTTTGGCCTCCCCCCTAGACCAAAACACAAACAGAGCAGAATCTTTGCAAGCACCTCCTCCTCATCCAGATTCTAGACTGTCAGGGCCGGGGAGCCTTCAGCAGTCCATTGATCACGTTGCCGGGTTTGGCTGGAGAGAGCCCAGTGCCTGCTGCTTTTCCTTCCGGAGATCGGGTCACCCCCACATGCCTGAGGGTGCGTGTGCAGCTCAGTGCTGGCCTGCTCTCGGCTTCCAAGCCCTGACCAGACATGTGTGTTTCTTGAACCACAAGCGGTGCTCACTGTCTGCAGAGTTAGTGCTTGAGCCAGGTGCTGAGGTCCCGTCCCCTCCCTGCCATGAGGGTCCTGCCACGTGGACTCACGTACTTGCCTTTCTTCTTTCTTGCCCCTTGTCCTGGGTCTTGTTCTCTCTCCTGCCAAACTGTGTCCCTGGATCAATATCCTGATAAAAGATCCCCTAGGCCTGGAAACAGGCCCCCAATTCTGTGAATTCTCATGTCAGGACTTGCAAGGCTGGGCACTGGGGGCCGAGTGAGAGCCTGGAGAGGACAGCTTGGCCAGGAGATGCCATCTCTGGGCTCTGACCCCACGGTGCTGCCCCCTGGCAGAAAGCAGTGTGGGCAGAAACCTCACGAGGCCGGGAGTGCTCATCCACAAGGTCAGAGGAGAGCCGCAGAGTGGACGGGATGACAGGCACCGAGTTCTGATCTTACCTCTGCCAATGGCTAGCTGTCAAAGTCCCCGTGAGGTCACACATCCGGGGTCCTCACCACTTCGCTGCGCCCTGGCCAAGCTCACTGCCAGCCTCTTCTTCCCTTTGTCGGCAGGCTTTCTCCAAGCACTGTGGGGGGCCGCTCTGCCCATGCCTGGGCTCTGCAGCCTCAACAAATTACTCTGGGGAGAGGATATATGCCCTCTGGCTCCCCGACTGCATGGTGGGGGAGGCGAGGGGGGGACACACAGTCACCACGAGATCCATGTTCCGCTCCACTCCCAGACCGTCCTCGGGGACTAACCTCCTGTTGCCCTCACTGGCTGCCTTCTCTCCCTGGGCTCATTGTCCCACTTCTCTGTGTTCTCACGTCTCTTAAATAAACTACTTGCACTTGAACCCTTGTTTGAGGGTCTGTCTCTGGGGGGAACAAAGCCCAAGACAATGAGCAAGTGGGCCATTTAATTTCCTCAGGCCACAGGTTTCTCACCTCTTACGTAACAGCAGAGTTTGCAAGTGTGTGTGCTGTTGGTTTCCAGGGCATTTTTACACGTGCCGTCTTATTTGGAGCTCAGGAAAGACCTGTCAAGGTCTTGTTATCCCATTTTGCAGACGAGGAATGAGGTCCTGAGAGGTTTGCTGCGTTTCCCAAGACCCTTCCACTGTAGGTGGCTGAGCTGAGACCAGCCAGTTTCCCCTCCAGTGTTTCTTTCTTTCTTTTTCTTTTTTTTAAAAAATATATTTTTATTGATTTCAGAGAGGAAGGAAGAGGGAGAGAGAGATAGAAACATCAATGAGAGAGAGTCATTGACCGGCTGCCTCCTGCATGCCCCCTCACTGGGGATCGAGCCCACAACCCTGGCATGTGCCCTTGATCGGAATCGAACTCAGGCCCCTCCAGTCCATAGGCTGACACTCTATTTACTGAGCCAAACCAGCTAGGGCCTCTCCAGTGTTTCTTGTCCTCACAGTTTCTCTTCAAAAGCTGTTCTTATAGTTCTCAGAGTCCAGGAAAGAAGAATTCAGTGTCCAAGACAGATTCCATCATCTGGGCTTTGTCCGTTGGAGCTGTGGTCCGTCTTGGCTGGAGGAGGTGCCCCTGGGGGTCTCTGGTAGCCTGGCCGGGCTCAGCATCCTCCACAGGGCTCGCCAGGGTGCTGGCCTCCCAGGCCACTGCGCCTTAAGGAAGACAGTCACATCTCAGGATCCCACCTCGGGCAGGCCTCTCCAATGGGCATCGGGCCTTCAGCCCCCGTGTCACAGCTGAACCCAGAAGCACGGTCAGGGCTGCCTTGGCCAAGGGCTGCAGGATGGCTGTTTACATGGCCCCACAGCTCCACTTGGCCGATCTCCTAGCAGCATTAACTGCGTCTTGGTACTGACTCTCAGCAAGGCCTGTTATATAACCTCCTGGGAGAGAGGCCACCACGTTCTAGAGGAAGAAGTAAAGATGCCCCAGTGAGACACTAGCTGTATTATTAGCCCATCCCAGGGAGCAGGCCTTTGGATGCCGTCCACCCTACAGCTCTCACCTGGTCCCAGATCCCACTCAGCCTGCAGGCAGGAAAACGAGTGTGGGCTGTGAACTTTGTCGGCCACTCTCTTGGATTTGTGGGTGGCTTTCCTTGTTTATTCATGGAACACTGTCACCCCAGCAACTTCCTCTGTTCCTTCCGTTTCTCATTCTCAGTCTCATGCTCTCCCTTAGTTTTTGGAAGGTGACAAAATCCAGCCAATGCCGCTTTGATCTTACATTCCTCAGGGTAGGCTGACAGTCATCCCCGCCTCCGTCAGTTTCTGGCTATTTCAGGTCACCGCTTCCCCGGCGCCGGCTTCCAGGGCTGGTCAGGGGCTGATTTCTTGGCCAACACCTGCCTGGGCCATCGCGACCACTCACACGGAGTATTTGAAAAGGTGCCCTTTCCCACTTAGGTGGTCTTTATACCGCTGGACAGAAGCAGCAAAGACTAGGTTGAGCCTTTGCAAACTCAAAGCCACCTCGCTAGCCTTTTTCTATTTTCTGGGCCGTTTTTACTTTGAGAGGTTATTCTTGGCCATTAGCTTTGATCGTGATCAGAGTGATGGGGAGGCAGTGATGCTCTGAGTGAGGGAGGCTGGCAAGAGGCTCAGCCCCCGCCCAGTGATAGCTACGGCTAGTAGCTGTGGTGGGGCCGGAACGCTCACATCACTGTGGGGTTCGTGTCGAGTCAACAGAGCTCTGGTCAAGGCAGCGGTGCTATCCGGGAGTGGAAGGCGCTTCCTAGGGACTCTAATGATCAGATTCGAATAGATCCGTTGCTTGGAGAGAGGCCAAGGGAACAGGACGCAGGCAAGGCCAGGTAAGCTTTGAAGGAGGGGAGAATAGTGCCCCCCCCTGAGTGTAGGGTATGTAAGCCACACAGCGAGTTGCCTTGCTTAGCAAAGGGGAAGAATGAGGGTCCTGGGCATTGGAGGATGGGGGACACAAAGGCGCTAAGGGCCACCAAAGGCGGTTTTTCAGTTTTGCCGGAGATCAGCCCTCACTTTGATCTGTGTCACCCAAACTTTATAGCAGTCTTTCCCACCCATTTGTGAGTTATGCCACCTCATGTTAAAAATTCTATATATTTTTTGGAGCAGCGGGGAATAGTGGAGAGAGCATAAATCAGAAAGGAGAATTTAAAAGATAATACTTGAGTCTCCACGTTCCCACATTTAGAATGGGAGAAGTATAGATTTATTGTGAGGATTCCACTAAGTGTTTTAAGGATTTTGTAAACGGTGAAACTCCCAGGCAAATGTGCACTTTAATGATCTTGGGAAACACCTCCCTTCACATTGTTAATTACTCGCACCTTTTGAAAATTAGCCGAAGATCTTTCTGGGTTTGCAAATTCTGAGTGAGGAAGGGTTTCAGCAGGCCCGCAGGCAGCAGTGATCTTTTGTCTTGGACGCCCTGGAAGGAGCTGCCAAAGCGGCAAACCATGCCGGGGAGGTTCCGCGGAGACGGCGGTGGGCCTTAGGAGGCAGACAGGGCTGCGTTGTGAACACACGGGGCTGCCTGAGCCCTTCGTCTGGTGTTTTCTCTGCCTCAACTAAAAGCCTTCCCCGAGCCCTCGCTGGTTTGGCTCAGTGATAGAGCATAGCCTGTGGACTGAAGGGTCCCGGGTTTGATTCTGGCCAAGGGCACATGCCTGGGTTTCAGATTCTATTCCCAGTAGGGGGCGTGCAGGAGGCAGCTGGTCAATGATTCTCATCACTGATGTTTCTATCGCTCCCTCTCCCTTCCTCTCTGAAATCAATACAAATATATATATATATATATATATATATATATATATATATATATATATATATATATATATGTATATATGCCTTCCCTGATTTGTGGGGTGTGCAATGGCAGTCACTGCTGCCTGCGAACCTTCTGCAAATGTCAAACCTATTACCCAGCAGAGGAAGACAGGGTTTTAATTGAACGTTTCCTCCAACCTTCAGCCATCCACAGCGATAACAGGACTGCCAGTGGCATTACGGCCTTTTTGCAAGACCCAGACTGGAAAAAGCAAATGATCTCCAAAGAAATGTTTGGACCGGAATAAGTCTGAAGTTCTGTTTGTTTTTGACGTCCCTGTCTCTCTGCCTGCCAACATTTTCTGCTCGCAGAAGGACTCCCTGTCACAACAGGTTTTCATGCAGGTAAAACCTAAAGATGGCAAGCAAGAAAGGTCGAGGGAGAATCGGGCTGACACTTTGAAGGGCGTGTCTTGCTTTCCTTGTAACTATGAAGGTGCTCAGACTGTGAGGCATCTCAGATACTGAGACATGGCCCCTTCCTCACCCTGCCAACCCCCCTTTAACCCTGAATTTTCTCTTTCTCTCCCTATGGCCAAGCTTCTAAAAAAGGTAACCTATACTCACTGTCTCCATTTTTATATTCCATCACTGTCCACCTGCTCTCCTTCTGGGTGTGAGTGCATGTGTGTTGTTACAAATGGTGAAAGAAGGCAATTAGGTGATACAAAGTTTATTTTTAAAATTTTATTTTTTAAAATCCATGTTTTTATTGATTTTTTTTAGAGAAAGAAGGAGAGAGAGAGATAGAGAAAAACATCATCTATCGGCTGGGACAACACTCAACCAACTGAGCCACATGGGCCAGAGCTGATTTCAGTGTTTAAAACAACCTCTTAGTGTGGTGCTGAAGCTAGAAGGCTGGGGCTGTGGCAAGAGTCTCAGTCTCTCTCTCTCTCTCTCCTGTTGAAAATATAGTTCCCAATTTTATTTATTTTTATTTGCTGGTTGCACAGCAAGGCTCCAGGATGCGGTCTTGCGCTTGACAGAGAGCCTGAGGCAGCTGTAGCTGCAGTTTTGACATGATGCTCAGTGGCGTGTCACTTCTCTGTCTGCTTTCCTTTAGTCCGAGGCTGCGAAACACTTTCCCTGCCTGTGCACAGCTGGTGAGGGCTGCTTACCACAGTGTTGTCCTCTGTTTTGGTGGCCTGCTGTCCACATTGGCGTTTGAGGATCCTAGGATTTCTAGTCTTCCTGCAAAGCCCCGATATCTTATCATGTGGATGCAGGAAGTTTTTTTTTCAATGCTTCCTTTGCTTCCATTTTTAGGTGTGATTGAATTCTGCAAAAGCCTCTCAGGAGAGTGAAAGAATGTTTTTTGACAGGCACTTGAAATCCTCCGTTTGTCACATTCCACTTTTACTTGGTGTTTGGGCTACTGTCTACCACGTGGTACCTGCAAGCTCTCAGTCTCTCTCGCAGGCACGTATACCATGGGTGTCCCCTCATGCCTGGTCCCAGCCCACATAACAGCAGAATTTACTATTTTCAATCCATTCTCCATCTCTGAGCCTATTTGGGGGACAGTGGACTTCTTGCTCCTGAATTGATCCACTACTTTATTTTCAGGTCTTGATCACCAATGACGTGACATGGCCCTTGGGGGCTACAGTCCCCTCAGTAAGACCCTGCTACCCTCATGGTGTCCCCAGACACAGAGCGCGTGTGGGGCATTGATGTGTGCAGGTTGCACCTGCACCACGTGCACACCACACAGCTGGCCCATCTTTCAATTCGCCTTAGCATCGCCAATGTGATGTGAACAGTCTCAGAATGAAATCTTGGGACTTACCAAGAAGAATTACAAAAATCTAGAAACTCTTCTCCAAATTGACTCCCACTGAAAAATCTCCCTCTCTGATCATGTCTTACCTGAGGCCCCAGCCATCTGCTGAGTTGGTATTTGGAGTTTTCTTCTCAAAGACAAGTTTTCCACCTTGTTCATTATTGAACTCAGAGCCTCCACCTCTACCTATAGGTTGTTCAAAAGGAAGCTCAAATTCTATTTCTTTATTACTCAGAGTAGTTCCTCTTCTGTCTCAACCATTCTTTCCAGCACAACCTTGGGACCTCATTTTCACACTGAAATACCAAACAAAAGGGCAAACTTCCCCTCCTCTCTCTTGAATTTTGCCAATCCCCTCAGAATATAAAACTGATTATATTTAGTTCCATATTTAAAATCAGTAATGTTCTTTTCCCTTATGGCACACAGATCAGACCTTTCGAATACTCACCCACAGTTTTATATTTCAAATAGTTGTTCCTTATTGGTCCATTACAAAGAAGACACTTTAAACTCAGGAATCCATAGCCATTTCAGTTACAACTGATCCACTAATTCACACCTATTACAATAATTGCAACAATTGTTATGATGACAGAGGAAATTATTACATTATTATTAAGTCTTGGCATATATCTGTTATAAATACTTTCGATAGCTCCTAACTACACACTCATTATTCCATAAAAGAATATTTTTCTTTGGATTCCATACTTAAATGGATTTAACTGGTACAGGGCACCAGAGCAGTGTGTCAGCCAGGACACGTTATTGATCCACTGTGACTTTTCTGATTGATAGGTGCCCTGCTTAATATTTGCAATGTTACTTTTGTCTACTCATGTCTGGCATCCAATTAAGAATTGAAAATAAAATCAGTCAAACTTCTAATTACTTGGAATACATAACTCCAAGTCATTAATTTATTTAAATTATGGAATCGGTTTAACTAATCAGGTACACGTATCAGAACAGACATATTGAGTGTGTAGAATCCCATCTTAGGGGTTGGGACTGTGTGTTCAGGGATCTGAAATCCTGATTAGACAGATGGGATTACCCCACATGATGATAACTCCATGCTTTTGTGTGTGATGCTTGTTTTCCCGGGCCTCACCCACGCTTGAGCTAGCCCTGCGCTTGGTTGATGGCGACAATGGTTTTTGACTCCGATAATCTGCACAATTTGATTTTCAAGACTGTCTGTCTTGGGTTTCCAGGGGCTCACTCACTCCTCAATGGTAGTTCACTGGGCCTTGGTGACTATTGTAGTTTTCCTGCCCCTGTCTGTATGGCCCCCCTGGGTTAACAAGAGTCTTGGGGGTTCAGCCTGAACTTGCAGTGGGGCAGAATTGGGTGACAGCTGTGGGCTGTAGAAGAAAGAGGAACCACCGACAGCATCTCAGACAGTGTCACACCCAGTGGAAAGTTTTAGAGACTGGGTAGGAAGCAAAACCTAGATCATGCTGACGAAGGAGATTCAACAGGGAAAAGAGCCAGGAGATATCTTTGAGCCCACAGACTGTGGAAGGTGGAGACTTTTTAAAAAAAAATATATATTTTATTGATTTTTACAGACAGGAAGGGAGAGGGATAGAAAGAAACATCGATGAGAGAGAAACATTGATCAGATGCCTCCTGCACACCCCCTACTAGGGATGTGCCCGCAACCAAGGTACATGCCTTTGACCAGAATCGAACCTGGGACCTTCAGTCCGCAGGCTGACGCTCTATCCACTGAGCCAAACCAGCTAGAACTGGAAGGTGGAGTCTTTAATGGGGCAGAGGTTGGTGGGGGGGAGGCTGGTGACTTGGGGTAGGAAGGAACTGTGAAAGACTGGTGACATTTCTCATTTTTTTCTATCATTGTTGGCAATTTCACTCAGTAGAAGATTTTGTTCACATCTCCAGGACTTCACTGCTCCTCAAGTTGCAAAGGAGCCCCTCAAGGGATTGCACATCTTTAGCCAACACGGTGTGATCTGATATCCAAGTAATGGAAGATCTTAAGTCTTGTACTTTTAATGTTATCATCCCTTCTTTTACGAAACTTAAAACAAGTTTTCAAGGGAGCATGACCCCTGTGACAGTACCCGAAACTACCCTCATACCCTTGGGCTGTTTTAGGTCCCACATATATCAGCTCTTTCTTAATTCTAGTGTGCTCTCTGCCTTTCTAGGGTACTCCTTTAGTGGAATCTTCTGTGGGTTAGGCTGCCATCACATTCCCCTCTGTCTAAAAGTCATAATTCCAATGTCCTATGGCCAGACCTTATTGATCTGGCATCATTCTTGCACAGTTTCCTAGGGCCTGTTCGTGGAAGCTCAGCGTAGGAGGGTCTCAACTCTTATAGCTCAGATGGTACAGAGATGGAAATGCAAGAGAGCATGCAGCGACTACCATTCTGAGGCTCTGCTGTGGCTGTGAATATCAAGAGAATAGGTGGTCCCAGCCCAGGTTTGTGCTTATTTCCTCTGTTTTATTATAATGTCTGTCTGCTACCCCTGCCTCCCTGTCTCCTGCCCCAGTTCTGGCTTGTCAGACTAATGAAGTGACCTTAGCACTAATTATTCCATTCCTTATGCCTCTGAGCACCATTCTACATGCTAATGCCTCTATCAATAGGCGTGAGGTGAAGGGTTCTCAACACTGGATCCTCATGATGCCCCTCTGGTCGCTGCAATGCCAGCTCAGTTTCGCAAGCCTGTCATTTGCTGTCAGTTATGGGTTGTGCAATTCGGGGCTGCGATGACATTCCAGGAAGGAAGCCAGAGAGGAATTTTGTCCTTCTTTTTGAAAATCGCAAGATCCAGGTTATCCTTGGTAGCAAGGTAGACCCTGTTTTTCTGGTAAAAAGTCCGTATTTCCACATTCTCACAATCATTGCAGTCTTTGCTGAGAGAGAAATACAAGTCAGCTGAGACCCTCCTCCAACCCCCAGGAATGCTGATGGTCTGGTTTGAGAGTCCGAGCTACATGTTAGAAATGGCATTGGAGTAGTATAGGGATCGATGCACTAATAAGAGAGAGAATCATGGCCAGTGGGTCTCCTTGGAGTAGAGTACAAAGCTGTGGTCTATGAAGAGATGAAGGCCCTAGGCCACCCCCGCCATTACTTGTGTAGCTTTAGCTACTGTCTCAGTTAATTCAGGCTGCTATAACAAAACACCATAGGCGTTGTGGTTTATAAACAACCGACATTTTATTTCTCATAGTTCTGGAGGCTAGAAATCTGAGATTAGGGTGCCAGCATGTCTGGGTTCTGGTGAAGGACCTCTTCCAGGTTGCAGTCTGCTGACTTCTCACATACAGAAGAGATTAGGGAGCTCTCTGGAGTCTCTTTTATAAGGACACTGCTCATGAAACTGTGCCCTCATGACCTAATTGCCTCCCAAAGGCCCCACCTCCTAATACCATTACCTTGAGGGGTAGGATTTCACCCGTTGAATTTTGGAGGAGGAAAGACAAACATTTAATCTATAACAGTTAACCTATATTTGGATCTTATGATTCCTGTCTGTAGAATAAAAGGATTGTTATAGATAGTTTCTAAATTCTAAGCTGAAAGCACTTGCAAAATGTCATAGATTTAATGTTTCTGGACTTCAATAAGGCACATGGAGATACTTTGTATATCCTATATAATAAAAGGCTAATATGCAAATAGACCGAACGGCAGAACAACCGAACAACTGGTCACTATGATGTGTGCTGACCACCAGGGGGTGCGCACAGAACATGGTGGGTATTGGCAGCAGGTGGCAAAGCACAGAACATGGAGGGCATCGGCTGTGGCGGGATAGTGAAACAGGTGAGTGGGGGTGCCAGACCAAAGTGGGGCACAGGTTGCTTTCATTGGGGAGAGCCTCTGGTGGTTACTGAAAATTCTTTGATCCCACGTGCCACGGTCCGGCCTGGCGCTCGCACCCGTTGCTGGTGCCTGGCGCTGGTCCTGATTGCTCAGCACAGTCAATGGGTGAAAGTGGTGGCTGCTGGCCCTGATCACTCCTGAGGGTTTCTCCACCTTCCCCTGCTCCTGAGGGGCAATCAGGGCAGCAGCCGCCACTCACACATACTGACAGTGCTGGCCCCGCTCTCACCCACTGCTGGTGCTGGCCCCAATTGCTCTGCACTCTCAGCAGGTGTGAGTGGGGCTGGCACCATCAGCGCATGGAAGTGGCAGCAGTGGGAGCAGGGGGCTGCAGCAGACAGGGGACCAGGGGCTGCGGCAGGAGGGGCCAGCCGGCGGTGTGGAGGATGGGTCGAGACCTGCCTCTGTACCCACCAGAGCCTTGTGGCCCACAGTTCCTTTCAAGGTGCACGAATTTGTTTGCTGGCCCCCTAGTTTTTATATAAGATACCAACATATGGATTGTGGTAACCACAATTCAGTAGTTTTAAAATAGGTGAGATGCCATAAATTTGATATCTACTAGTAACTAGGAACTAAGTACCTCATGGTACACTAAAATGCTCTATCCTAAAATTGTCTTGATAACATGGGTGAAGATATAGAAAATGTTCATCCACTGTGTGGATGGTTGATGCCTGAGAGAGATGGCAAGACTGAATGATGCCCCTCTAGTCGCATATGTCTTGACCTTATTTTTTTCCTATTGTCCCTCAACTTCCAATGCACAACTCTCCCAACTTCTGAAAAAATCTTAAAGAAGTATATGGGGGTAGAGATCTGAGCTTAGAAGTAGCATTTGGAAAAGAGACGTTAGGCCACAATTTTTATTTTTTGGGGTCATGAACCCCTTCAGCATTTGATGAAGCATACATATACACATAGATATACACACACAGATAGGCACACATACAATTTTTTTTATATACCACATTCAAGAAATCTTGGAAGCCCACATATTAATTGAGTGTTATGAATCTCTGTTTTAGGGAATTCAAACAACAACATGATGTAGTCACGAAAAGTCTCATGGAATCATGGATGGGACTAATAAAAGTAAAATGTTTAGTGATTGTCCAGATCTAATCTTTTCACATAAGCCAACACTGGGGATTTGTACTCTGCTTCCAGGTGATTCTTTTAAGGGATGTACCCAAACCAGAAACCTTTCCAGAAGAGTGGCCTTGGAATCTTGTCAAATGCAGAAAAGTTGAAGGAGCCTCAGAAAGCTTGTCATGGAGAAGAAAGGATATGGAGGAGAAAGGAGAAAGGCATGGGCAATGATTAGA
Source organism: Cnephaeus nilssonii (assembly GCF_951640355.1). Classification (NCBI taxonomy): domain Eukaryota; kingdom Metazoa; phylum Chordata; class Mammalia; order Chiroptera; family Vespertilionidae; genus Cnephaeus; species Cnephaeus nilssonii. The sequence continues at coordinate 52,528,520 of NC_137086.1, read as the reverse complement.
ATGATGACCCTGATGACGGTTCTTAGTCACTGGTCAGAATAATTTTCACAAAAGCTATTGGGATTCAGGATAACACTCAGTTGACCAGAAAGCTATTTACAAGAAACTTTTATTCCTCTAGCGCTCAGGTTAGTTGGGGTGTTATTCCACTGACCTGGTTGCATGAGTGACAATGTATGGCAGATGCCTCAACTCTGATTCTGTGGGGTAAACCTGCTGATCTCAGATAGATGTGGAGACTGGATCAACCAGGCGTGCAGGGACTGTATGCTGCTTAAATGAGCACTAAAAGACACCAAGAAGGTCCTTAACATCTACCCAGTGTCTCTATTCTCCATGCTTCCCCAGGTATCATAATGTTCTAGATGGTTCTGACCACAAGCTCAGAAGTGTAGTATAAATGCAACTTCTATTATTTTTTAATATAAAAGCCTGTCTTCTAATTTAAGCCCACATACTGCCTATTTAATCCAGATTTTCAGGGTTATTTTGGATATAAACTCAATTCAGAAGCTCCCTTTTTTTCTCTCTAGATTCTGGATGCTGATGTGGGTGAAAGAGAAGGGGTCCAGATGTTGGAAGGGTCATCTGGATCTTAGCTATTATGACCTTGGATGAGATGTACATCATCTTTAATGATTCTTAGTCACTGGTCTCTGTTCCTGCCAATATCCACTGAAATGTCTGTGTTCACCCCTGCCATGTAGCTATAGTTACACATACAGGGGTGGGCAAAAATAGGTTTACAGTTGTTCATATAGAAAAAGACATGCAGCCGAAACCGGTTTGGCTCAGTGGATAGAGCCTCGGTCTGCGGACTGAAAGGTCCCAGGTTCGATTCCGGTCAAGGGCATGTACATTGGTTGCGGGCACATCCCCGGTGGGGGGTGTGCAGGAGGCAGCTGGTCGATGTTTCTCTCTCATCGATGTTTCTAGCTCTCTATCCCTCTCCCTTCCTCTCTGTAAAAAAATCAATAAAATATATTTAAAAAAGAAAAAAGAAAAAGACATGCAGGTTATGATTATAATAATACAAGAATAAACTCTGTGTTTCATGTACTCACAACTGTAAACCTACTTGACCCATCCCTCTATTTACATTCTGTTTGTCTCTCAGGCTTATAGGTCCTTGCAACCAATTTCAAGACTCTCTGAGAAACTGTTCACATTTTTTTTTTTTTGTTGTGGGGGATGCTCTGTTTTAAGTCCTATTTCTGCCAAAAACAACAACAACAACATAAAACACCACATAGTACTGTAAGTTCTACTCAATTTCTGTTCTACCATGATTGTGCTGGGAACCATTCTTACTTCCCAAAGACATAAGGTATTGGGGTCCTTTGTTATTAAATTCCTCAGATTTGTCTGGTACTTCTGTCCCCTCCCTCCCTTTTGCTTTCCCTCCCCCAGGTCCCTGGAGGACTGAGAGATCCACCAGAAAGTTTACACCTACTTTCTTTACTTTGACTTTAATTCTCCCCCAGCCAATCTAGTCTAGATTGGAGGGGACCCTGGCATTTCATGTATTCTCATTTTTATTTGAAGAAGCTAATGTTTTATGCTCTGTATTCTTTACAGCTTAGACTTGCAACCAAAAAACCTCAATAAGTTTGCAAATAAAAACCCATCTCTTTTAAGTCTTTGCTAAAACTCTTCAAATTATTTTTAGAAGCTCAAAAGGATTGTGAGACTCTTTCTTTGGATTCTGGGTAATTCTTCCTAGGAGGTAACACTTGCCACTGACTCAGGGCATGTAGATAAAAAAAACCTGATAAGAAAGTGTGGAGATGCGAGATTTTAGGAATAGCTAAAAGGATCCTATGGTACAGTGGGATATATCTTCCTTTATTTAACTTAAGTCCATTTTCCCATAAATATCTCTTGGCAGAAATAAAACAGGATTCATCATCAGTCCCTATTAGCAACTTGATGTGAATTAGTTTCTCTTTTTTCACCATCTGAGTTCTGAGATCAATTGACAGGGGAGAGTGGGTTAGGATGAGGGCGGAGGGGAGGACAGGTGGAGTGGAAAGAAGGGGCAGCCAGGGGAGCTTTATGGGTAGGGAAAAGGAAAGGGGGAGCACAATGAGGGGCACTTTACACATACCCTAATTATGCCAGAGTTGGGGAAACTTGAGGTCAGCACATTCAGGCAGAGGAAGAGAGAGGTCTGTGGTCAGAGCCAAGTCAAGATTTAGCTCACCTCTTTCACCCAGTCCCCCCAAGCCCTTCCCTTCTGGCAACCACCAGTCCGCTCTTTGTGTCTGTGAGTCTGCTTTAATTTTGTTTGCTCATTTATTTGGTTTCTTAGATTCCATATATAAGTGAAATCATATGGTATTTGTTTTTCTCTGACTGACTTATTTTACCTCTAGGTCCATCCATACTGTTGCAAAGAGTTAAGATTTCATTATTTTTTATAGTCCAGTAATATTTCATTGTATATATATATATATATATATATATATATATATATATATATATACCACCATTTTTGTCCACTCATCTATTGATGGGTACTTGGGTTGCTTTCATATCTTGACTACTGTAAATAATGCTGCAGTGAGCATAGGGGTTCATATATTTTTTTGAATTAGTGTTTTGGATTTCTTCAGATAAATATACAGAATTGGAATTGCTATGTCATAAGTTAGTTTTATTTTCAATTTTTTTAGGAACCCCCATATTGTTGTTCATAGTGGCTGCACCAGTTTGCAATCCACCAACAGTGCACAAGGGTTCCCATTTCTCCACATCCTCACCAATACTTGTTTGTTGATTCATAGATGATAGCCATTCTGACAGATTTGAGGTGATATCTCATTGTGGTTTTTATTTCTCTGAAGATTAGTGATGTTGAGCATCTTTTCATATATCTATTGGCCATCTGTTAGTTCTCTTTGGAGAAGTATCTATTCATGTCCTCTGCCATTTTTTTTAATTGGATTGTTTGTTTTTGGTGTTGAGTAGTATGAGTTCTTTATACATTTTTAATATTAACCCCTTATCAGATGTATCATTGGCGAATGCCTTCTTCCATTCAGTAAGTTGTCTTTTCGTTTTGTTGATGGTTTCCCTGGGTGAAAAAGGTGAAGGGACTAAGAAGTACAAATTGTCACTGAGATGTAAAATACAGAACTATAGGGGATATGATAAAAAACATTGTGATAACTATATATGGTGCTAGGTGGGTGCTGGAAATATTGGGGGGGAACACTTTGTAAAATATATGATTATCTAAGTCCTATGCTGGATAATTGAAACCAATATAATATTGAAAGCAAACTGTAATTGAAAAAAAATCTTAACAAAAAGAATTGACTATTGATTTGTAAAAGTATATAGGAGACTTACTATTCAAATTTCCAGATAACTCAAAGTGATGGAAGTAATCTCCAATAAGACAGAGGTTCAAGCAGCAAAAGAAAAATGAACCTGAATGGTCCAGTGGGAAGATAAGCCATTTGGAAATATAGAAGGAAAGAGTAATGCTTGCATGACCTGAACTCATTATGGTGCAGAGGGTTCTAGGCTGGGGTATAACATTCCAAAATTAGAGCTTTCACCTCTAAAGTGAGACAAAATAGAGTAATTTGTTTATTACACATGACTGAGAAAAATAGCTGGACACTGTCTTTATGTTCTTTTCAGTGTTCTGTATTCTGCCTCCTTACTCTGTTTCTGTAGGAAGAATCAGAATGCTTTCCAAACCTTTGCTTTGATCACAAACATCGGAAAGGGTGACATTGCTTGATAGGCAGGAAAAGGAAGAAGTCAGCTTTTTTTCTTGAAATTTCCTTGTGTTCTGAGCTTTAGACTTCCTGTTTAGGATATCTTTACTAAAACCATTCTATCACATGATGGCAGCAGAGATATAGCATAAATTTATAAGCTATGATGCATGGATGCACCCCAATGGGGAAACATCTAATTTATGTTTGTCCGTGTATTTTTCTTTGGTAGGTGTTTGTGTTCTAAGTTCTGGGAGACATCAAACTTAGAAAGGCCCTGTAATTCCAGACAGGATTAAAATGAACAATATTTCATTCTGGTAGTGAAACCATAAATAAGAGAAGGTACTTTTATGTGGCCTCTAAATTTTTTGAGATACTACTCAAGTGCCCATAAAAACCAAAACCAACTCTCTACTTGCATTCTTAATTCTCTCTGCACCTCATTTCTTTCCTGGACAGAGACATTTTTCAGGCTAGATAGGAGACAAAGAGCACTTACCTATGAAAGACTCAGACTTCCCCTTTTCATATTATCTTCATCCTAACTCTGAATTGCTTCTGTTTTCCTCAAAGAAATTTTTTTCTTGAGTCCTAACCAGTGATCAACAAAACAACAGAGGAAACATGGACTTCATTAGGATGGGTCCCAAACCTTTGTCTGGGAAGATTTGTATATTTTGCCCCTCTCTCTAGATGTGCATTTCTCAAGGCACAAAAGGGTTCTGTAGAATAACCAGTCTTCTTTGATGACACCAGATTTTCTCCTGAGAGAGAACGCAAATGCCTCTCAGATCCATTCATTCATCAAACACAAGAATGGTGCACACTATACACCACACACTTAGGAACTAATACTAGCTAGTTTTCACACTAACCACGGGTCATGGTATTCCAAGTTCCTTATGCATATCACCTCACTTGATCCTCTCTACTTTGCCATGAGGTAGTTGCCAGCAATATGCCATTCATTTTACAGGTGAGGAAACCAAGGCACTTGAAGGTAAGGTAACAAAATCAGATAGCCAGTCATAGACAAGCTCATCATTAGCAACCAGCCAGTCTGACTTCAAAGTCCATGCTATTCACCACCAAACTGCAGGAGACAAAGGGTCTGTCTTCAGTTTATAATCTAGTAACGAATGAAAGCATACAATCTAAGGCAGACATGCTGAATCAAAAAGATGACGTTTTGGTGACACACTGGATCTGACTCAGGAGAAAAGTTTGGCCCAGAACATGAGTTGATTCATTAAAGGTTCATGGTTGATACAGGGAAAAATTAGAAGACAGGAAATCCCTCCATCTAGAGAGTGAGATGCACATTTCCTTTCCCCACTTCAACCCTGGACATCCCAAGGTTTTATATGGGACCTTTGATAAAAAATATGAGGATAGTCACTTTCAGATGTTTCGATTGGAGATTCGATATGGAGAGGAAGGCAGTGGCTACTGGCCTGTGTTTTTGGAACTATTTTGGTGGAGCGCTTTTGTGGGTGCTTTTGAGTGTTTTTCACTTTCACTGTTTTTCCACTTTGAATGCCTTCCTACCAGGAGTCCCCTTTAAATCTTGAAAGCTCTGAGACAAGCAGCGGGCTACATAGCTGTGGTGCTGAATTCAAGGGTGAGAAAGGAACCTTCAGATCTCCTCCTACTTTGTCCCTCTCAGCTCCTTTGGGATACAAAAGGTGGCAGGGAGTCAGGGCAGAGGCTCTGTCCAGGAATAGAGTCTGCATTTATGTGAAATATGTCTTGGGCTATAATTCTCAGGAACCAGGTGGAAGCAGATGGGTTATATAAACCCAACACCGAGCTCTTCATGTGAAAACAGGGAAATTAATTCTCTGCCGGAATAGCAAAGGTATCATTAAATCATATTCTGGGTGCATCCAAAATTCTGTTAACTTTATATTTTCCAGTTAAATTTTATTTTAAGAATAACTTGGAGTTGTTTAGTTTCTCTTGTCCTAGAAAAAACTCATTTTGGGACAATTTTAGTCCTCTCTGTTTTGACTTTTCCACATTTTGAGATTTGCATGGGTAAGTTAGAAATTAGATTTCTAAAAACACCTGCTTTCTTTATACTTTTAGAGAACAGAGATGAGTAAGCTCTTTTCTAGTCCACTTTTAACTGTCTAAAGTTTGAGAAAAACATCTTCAGAAGATAGATCATTGAATTGTGTCCATTCTTAGGAATGGTGATATAAAATAGTGCTAAGGGCACTCAAAACGACAAAAATCCAAGGTACAAAAATAATGCTTAACTTTCATTTTACTGTTGAGCCATTTGAACTATTAAAAGTGAGACAATTTATTATAGTGCAATAGTTTATGTTTTCCCATTTCTAAAGAGATAAATAAACAGAGAAATGGGCCCATATTTCTCTAAAGATGAATGAATATTCACTAAAAGCTATAATGAGTAGGGGCTAAAAATACAGCCACTTTGTGATGTCTGTAGTAGCTCTTCAGCTACCTGCATTTTATAGGGTGGAAGAGAAAATATCTTCACTTGCCCCAACTTACTCTCTATTCAATGCACTTAGTCTACCTGTCACACCATTTGCTGCTATTCTAGGTCTTTCCTTTTATGTTTACATTAGCAAGAAGCAGATGGGCTTAGACGGCCAATCTGAGGTGGGGTGGAGAGAGAAGGCAGGCCTTGCTGTTATCATTTTGACCAAAATGGCTATCTGTGTGCATCTGAAACCCTAGAAGTGAAACTTTTAGTCATTTGTCTTCAGTTTTTAATCTTTATGTTGCCAAGCATCCTTATTAAGAATAAATAAATAAAATGAACTATGAAATAGGAGAAGGATGCTGTGTCCATTAGTAAGATTACTCTAGGGTTGCATTTAATTAGTTGATTAAAGTTCTGTTCTATGGAAGATGCATCTGTATATCCTATAGAGAGAAAGCTGCCCATTGTCAGTCAACCCTTGCTCTGATTCAGAGACACATGTAGGGCCTAATAGGATTAATAGGACCATTAGTTCTAACATGAGTTCAAATGATAAATGAACCTCTGGAGAAGTGTGAAGTAGTGAGGATCTCACCTCAATAGTTCAGAAAGAAGGTCTGCTGGTCAGTTCTGTTATGTTGACTGTGCTCATCAAAATTCAGAGGTAAGCAGAATAAGTTATCATCATCATCTTTCACTGTGTAAATTCTCTCCTCCGGCCTTCCAGCATTCTCTGTACAGGAGCAAGCCAGCTGTTGGTTCTGCTCATCTCACAGAAGGGCTCTGAGTACTGGTCATTCTCGCTGAAATGGGCCAGCTATCCCCAAGACCCAGTGACTCTTCCCATTTTCCAGAAATTATTCTCCTGTCCTCATCTACAGGTATGCTCTTCCGGTCCATGTTGGTTCTGCATGACTGGAAGAGGAGAGATTCAGTGGAAAACTACTGGAAAGCTACTGTTGTTTTTTCTCACTTTTACTCCATATCAACTTTCTTAGCTTGTCCTCTTTTGAAAGTAGGGGAATATGGCGTCCCTACAGCCCCTAATATTGTGTGTTTTCCGTTCATGCTCATTCTTTCTCTCCCTCTCTTTCTCCTTCTCTCTCTTCCAAATCCTGTAAAAGAGAATGTTCTCAGGTTGAGACAAATTTCAAACCCTGATAAAGTTTGAAATGAGAACAAACTCCTGTTTAAACAAACTCCCACTTAAACAAACAAACAAACAAACAACAAACAAACAAACATTATTTTGTTCTGATTAGCTGAGGTTTTTTAACAACTAACCTTTATTAAAATTATGTGATAAAATACATACCAATACCACCTAAGTTCAATCAACATTAGTTAGAAATGAACATTTTTAGGAAGGGAATGAATTCTACCATTAGATTTCTTTGTCAGGAACGAAAAACAACTCAGTAGTAAACAAATAATTGAGTGAGAATGCAGAAATACTATATTCCAGAAAATAATTGTTCAAAATGTGTAATTACATCTTTGTCAACTACATAAATTGCTTAGCCCAAACAACTTAGCCTAAAAACCACGTACCTAAGATATGCTTCTGTCAAATAGTGTTTTAGATTTAGCACTGTAAGGACACTTTCTAATATATAGAACTTCCTTTATCTAAAGCTTAAGCTAATTGAAAACACCCATGATGGGGGCTACCATAACTGAGGAAAGCAGTCTAGAATTTTGCTGGGAAGAGAGTCACATTTGGAGAAATATTCTCAGAAACTCATTTCAGGATCAGATGTCCCCAAAGGCCCGTGGAGCCAGGGTCTGGGCCCTTCATGTGTAGGTTGCATTTCTGGTGTCCCTGTTACAGTGAAAACACTTCCTGGATGACAGGTATGCTGGAAATCCATCTGGCCGAGATGGACAACCTCTCTTTTTCACCCCTCCCTGTAGATTAGGAGAATTTTCTCACTGGAATTGGGATAATCTGGAAAGACAGCTTTCAAGTTTGTGGGATTAGGATAAAATAAGAGCAAATAGTGTGTTTCCTGGGTCCAAATCCTGAAAAAAAATATTTGTATTGATTTTTGGGAGAGAGGAAGGGAGAGGGAGACAGAGATAGAAACCTCAATGATGAGAGAGAATCATTGATCGGCTGCCTCCTGCATGGCCCTGACTGGGGATAGAGCCCGAAACCCAGGCATGTGCCCTGACCTAGAATTCAACCGTGACTTCCTGGTTCATAGGTCAACACTCAACCACTGAGCCACGCTAGCTGGCTGGGCGCTGTTCAAACTTTTAACAACTGTGGGACCTGAGGTAAGATTTTAATGAGATAATAATTTATTTAAAGGGTTACCTTAGTGCTTGACACATAGTAAATACTTAATAAACTAATATTTTATAATTTTGAGTCACTATTATTGAAACACTATTCTTGCTTAGATTTACTAAATTATCTGACAATTTAGAGTGTTACCCCCACCCCCATCAGTGCTATGAAATGTGAAGGTTGGGTGATTTGATCCCCATCTGTGATGTTCTGAGGCCCTCCTCCCCTTCCCTGACACCAAATGGTTCACTCAAAGCAGAGGAGACACTTATTGAGTTGGACCCAATGTGATGGAGATGATGGTTTCATCCATACCTTTCTCAGTACCCTCTGACTTGGTCTTAGTAGACACCAAGATTGATGTGAGTGGGACTGATAGACATCTTAGTCCATAAATACCTTTTCCCCACTTTGTCTCAGTGATTGAAATTCCTACCACAGGTCACTTTTTTTGCCTAATGCCAAGAGGAGTTTTGCAGGAGCAAAGATGAGTTTGAGTAGTTCATCCTTTCTTTTTAGAGGTGAGAAACCTGACAGAAAACTGAGCTCTCCTACATCCCAGCTCTTGGCTTTTCCTCAGAAATAAGTTCCTGGACAGGAAGGCCCATGGGCAGCTTTTAAAGTTTCCCCATATTTTACATGGGTGATTTCTACAGGAATAAACATAACACACAAGCAGTTTCTCAATGCCTCGTGTTGAAATCCATGGACTTCCATTGGCACCTTGGCCTTAGGCTTTGATGGTTCATATGACATTCTCCACTTTAGCTATAGAAGCAGCAGGTGGAGAAGAAAAAAAAAAGCCTGTTTAGAGCAGACAGATTTTGTTTTGGTTGTTAGCTAAAACAGAAACTCTATCATTCTGGACTTGGCAGCTTGTTAGTAGAAACACCACCGGGAAGCTCTGAGTTGGTAATTTAGAGCACGGAATTATTCCCTGATACAGCTGCATAGCAGTAGGTGGCTGTGACTTAGGCAAATACTAACTTTAAGAAAAAATGGAATAAGAAATGGAGAACTCCCCCCCAATATCAGTATGGCTAAGGATGGGAGAATTTATTTCTTGTTCCTCTGGATTCTCTTTTTATTAACTTGCTTAAACATATAGGACAGCATTTTACTCAATTTAATTCACTTTAACAACCACTTATTGAGCACCTACTGTGTGCCAGACACAGTGCTAGGTTTCGGGAATTGTCATTCCCCACTTCAGATTTTGGTTTGGAGGCAGACATACATATATATTCATAATAAAGGAACAAAGATATTCCTTCAGGACACTGGACAAGGAGTGATTCTGCCTGTGAAATGGGAGAAGCCTTCTAGGAGCAAGTGAGCAGAAGCTAAAGGAGTAAGCAGAGCAGAAATTGATTGGGTTGGAATAAGAGGGTTCCAGGTAGAGGGAGTTGTCAGGGAAAAATCTGAAGGATATATAACCAGTTGAGTGTGAGAGATAATAAGATAGGGATGTTTATTCTGTGTCTCTGTCTGATGGCTATGCTCCTATTAAAAACTAGAGGCCTGGTGCACAGATTTTAGTACTGGTGGGGGGCGTGGCCTGCGGGGATTAGCCCGCTGTGGGAGTGCCACTCATCTCAGTCAACCGAGTGGCTGTGGACCTGCCATCTGAGCAGCTGCTCCCACTGTGGGAGCACACTGACCACCAGGGGGCAGCTCCTGCATTGAGCATCTGCACCTCGGTGGTCAGTGTGTGCCATAGAGACTGGTTGACTGATAGTCCTGCTCGTGCCACCATTCCGTCGTTGGGCTTTTATATACATAGATTGCAAAGGGTTCTTTAGACTACCTGACCAAGCCATCTGCCGTGGGAGACCACACACCATTGATACTCCAGATCACAAAGGTATGCAGGAACTTTTTCTTGTCATATGGCATGTGGGGAGAGCAGAAAGAAAAATTATCCAAAGGAGATGGAGACTAAGAGAAACTCTGGAGACAAATTTAGAGTAATAAGAGTGTAAAAAGATAAATGGATCTAAAATGAATCTAGGAAAATTAATAACTTTTATCTATACATATATTACTATTTCAGCATTATAATGGAAAAATATTACCCATAAGAGCAGTACAAATGCAAAACACGTGTGATTAATCTTAATCAGAAATTTGGTGCAAAGCCTAGATAATGAAAACTACAAAAGCTAGTAAAACAGGTTACTGAAATGATTTGACTAAATGAATAAAAATAAAATGGTCATCAATGGGGACCCTCAATTTGTAAAAATATAGTGGGTTCCCTGATTTTATTAAGTATAATGTGATTTCAATTAACTTCCAACAGGATTTTTTTAAATGTATAATTCTAAGAGTTTATTGTTAGAATAAATGGCCAAAATATTAGGGAACTTTGGGGGGAAAAAGAAGTGTTATTTTACTAGATCATAAGTAAAATGTATTTTAAATATAAAATGCATAAAATTTTATAATATTGAAGAAAAATACATATAAATAAATGGAATAAAAACAAAACAAAAATCTGAAACAGACATTTGCATACATAAGAATTTAGTATTTCTACATAATGATTAAAAGATTTGTTAATTTATGAGCTGAGACAATTAATTAACTATATGGAAAAATTGTCCAATTTTTATAGCACATATTAAAATACATTAACATTTAATTAAAGAGTTAAATTAAAAGTAATAAATCATATAAATATTTTAGGAATATAAAGTTACTTTGTGTGAGGAAAAAAACTTTTTCAACATAAAAGCAAAGGCATAAACTATCACACAAAAAATTTGACCACCATGATTTTTTTTATACAAAAATATTGTGAATAAAATAAGTGAAAGGAAAATATTTGCCATACATAATTAAAGGAGTTGGATCTTTAATATATTAAAAAGTGTTAATACCCTAGCTGGTTTGTCTCAGTGTATAGAGTGTCCGCCCTTGGACTGAAGGGTCTGGGTTCAATTCCCTGTCAAGGACATGTACCTCAGTTGCAGGCTTGATCTCCAGCCCTGGTTGGGGTGCATGAAGGAGGCAACCAATTGATGTATCTTTTTCACATCAATGTTTTTCTCTCTCTGTCTCTACCCCCATCCCTCCCACTCTCTAAAAAAAAAAATCAATGGAAAAATATCCTTGGGTGAGGATTAAAAACATAAAAGTGTTAAGAGATCCATGTGCTAAAGGTAAACAGCAGAGTAGAAAAATAAACAGAGGATATGGATAGGTAATTGGCAAAAATGAAAAGTAAAAAGAATGCCAAGAGACTCTTTTGGTTTGATTACCAAATTTGTAAAGAATTTAAAAAGTATAATATTTGGTATAGATAAGAGTGAGGAAATGGAAATATTTTTTAGTGTTCATGAGAATTTAAATGCCTACAACTTCTAAAGAGCGATTTAACAAGAACATATGCATAACCCACAAAAAGTGGCAGTGGGATTGATTCCAGCTACAGGCGTTCGTTTAAAGGGTCCAGAGGGAGGAGATCTGAGGTCTCTGGGGACAAAAAATAGGTTGGTCAGGCTTGTGGTAGACAGTTTTTGCAACTTTATAGAAGTCTCCCCACTGCTGTTTATTTCTAATTTGAGTCATTGTAAATGCACCACGGTGAGTGAAGGAATGAAAACGTTAAAAAAAGAGGTTTGCCAGGGAGACTTGAAGAGCCGGCTGTCTATTTTGGGCTTCCTATAGCCCTGAGGTTTTTAACTGACAGCCATTGTTTAACCATCTAAATTTCTCTGACTCAGGAGCAGACTGTTGTCATGTTACAAGGATACAGGATGGCCAAAGTCTGGCAGTGAGAGGCCACGTGCTGCAGAATGGACTTCATCCACATGAGCCACCATCTTTCTATATTCTGTTGCTGCTGCCTGTGCACGAAAGTCAGCCAGGGATTTTCCCTGGTACTCTGTCTGGTCAGCCCTTTTAGTGTGAGCCTCAATTTTGATGACACCAATTTCAGAAGCTAAGAAGAGAGCAGTAACAAGGTTTTTTCTTTGTTGCCTATTTTGACCTGGATCCCAGAGCATGTCAGAGAACCCCTTTGTTTTCAGAACATCCCCAAATCAGACAACCCCAAAGACACACGGCTGTCTCTATTAATATTTATAGTTGGCATGCTCCGGTAAGGACATGGAGCTCTGCTTGCTGGGCTGACTTAGCTTGTGGAAAGCGCCTCCTTTTGAGTAAGCCATACGGGGTAGTACTATCACAACCAGCTTTTTCAGTTTTACAGGATGACCCATAACAATCAAGAATAGATCAGGAATGGCTAAAGGGATGTCTTGTAAATCAGGACAGTGTCATAGAATGGAACATTATTACCTGGCAGTCATGGGGCTCACCTTTGTGGGAAGTAGTAATGCAGCAAGATTCAGAACTTTGTAACGTTTCAGACGTAGATTAGGTGGTGAAAGTGGAAGGATTTTATAAAAAGTGAGTCCATTTGAAGAGGAATGCTGAGTCAATTCAGACTTAAGAGGGCTTTGGACAGCGTGTGGAAATTGCAAATTAATGTCATTTCTAAGGTCAAATCGGCTGAGGCTTCCACTAGTTTTACAGCTGCAGCTGTAGCTTTAAGACAGCCTGAGCCACTGAATCAAGCTCCTGCATGAGCATTCCCAGAGCTTGATCGTCTCTTTCACGCACAAATAAAATAAAAGCTTTTGAATAGTTAGGTAGCCCTCAGGCAAGTGGTTCTCACGGTGCTCCTTTTAGTCTTACAAAAGCCTGCTCTGCTCTTGCTTACCTTCCCAAGGGAGAGGTTCAGGCATTGAAACTTGAGTACATTCAGAGCGTGGGGAAGCTAACAGAGGAAAATTAGGGACTCACAGTCTTCCATAAGCAGCCAAGCCTAAAAATCCACGAGTCTCTCGCTTAGGCGTGGGTCTAGGAAATTCCTGGGTTAGCTTAGTTCTTTTTTGGAGATAGCTAAATTCCTTCAGCATTCTGACCTCGGTAATGAACAGTGTCCAGAGATCATTGTAGTTTTTCCTTGGAGACTTTGTGTTATGTTTCAGATAACTGTTGCGGCAAATAGACGAAATCTTTTATGGACTCCTCTTTGGAGTGCAACAAGAGATTATCTATATGCTGCAAAAAGGTTGATTTCCCAAGGACAGTGCTTGAACCCTGGCGACGTATTTGGGAAAAATAAGAAGGGGCCTCAGTAAATCCTGGAGGCATAACCCTCCAGGTATATTGTTGATGGTTCCAAGTAAAAGTCAACCATATCAGCTGGATCTACAGGAAGGCTGAAAAGGCCGAACAAAGGTCTAGGACCGGTGGATTGAGTCAGGTGGATCTTGTGACAGTAAGGGGTTTATGTTGGAACAACTGGGAAATGGGAAATAACTTTTTATTAATAGCTCTCAAATCTTTGACAAATCACTACCCCCATGCATAAAGTTTCTGGTCTGGCAAGATTGGCCCCAGGCAAGGTCAAGTGGAGAGAATGATCAGCCTCTGAGCAATTAGGTCTTTTGCTGTGGGTGTGAGGCCTTGTATGGCCTCAGGCTTTCATGGATACTTAGGTAATTTAGAAAGAGATTTAGTTATATTTATGTGAATCTTTATAAGTTCTGCACTTTTTATTCTTCCACTGTCAGTGTTAGAAGCAGCCCGCAGGTTTTTTCAGGCACTCTCATTAAGTTAAGGGGCTTTGTTGGAATCTTTCCTCTTTTTTAAAAAATCCATTTTTTATTGATGCCAGAGAGGAAGGGAGAGGGAGAGAGAGATAGAAACATCAATGATGAGAGAGAATCATTGATCGGCTGCCTCTGGCACGCCCCCTACTGGAGATTGAGCCTGCAACCCTGGCATGTACCCTTGACCAGAATCAAACCCAGGACCTTTCAGTTCACAGGCAGACACTCTATCCACTGAGCCAAACCAGTTAGGGCTGGAATCCTTCCTCTTTTATGTGAAGGACAGACTAAAGAATGTAAAAGGAAATGCTGTACAGGAAATTCTAAGGTGAGGTCTGCATTGGAGGCAAAATATATTATCCTTTTTAATTCAGAAAGAAAATGTCTACCTAATAGATTGACTGGGGCTGTATCACACAGCAAAAAGGAATGTTTTATTGTTGTTGTTTGTTATTTTTTTTCAGTAAAAGGTCCCAGAGTCACCCATACTGGATAAAAATTCTCTCTGAATTTTATTAGATACCTCCACTATGGGAACTTTCTTTTTACTCTGAGGGAGCTGTTGTCCTCTGAGGCTGGGGTTTAAAATAGAAAGTTGTACAGGGCAAGAGGAAAGCGAACTTTTTGGCCACTTTGTCAATCCACTATGAAGTAAGGGTCAGCCATGATGGTTCTTCCAAGTGCTCTGTCCAGACTAAGTTAAGAGGTGTAATGAGAATGCCCTTGTGAAGGAGCCTGGACCCATTCTAGCTCTAATTGGACCCAGTCCATCTCTTGGCCTGTTAACCACCAATGATTCCCATAGAAACTTGGATTGGGGAAAGGATTGGACCAGCAAACCAAAGAATGAGGACTGTGGAGCAATTCCAAACAAAATGGAGATATGCAACTGCCACCAACAGTTATCAGCATGGAATCTGGGGGGATTTCAAATCAATGGGGAATCTCAGTCTGAAAGACAAGGAGATTGGCTGTGGGTACTACCATCTGACAGCTCAATTAGCTCTGGGCAGAATCCTCTACCAGCTCACTTGAGTTTCTGGGTTCTGGGCAGAATTGTCTATCAGCTCAGCCTGCCCTGCCCAGTAAAGGAAAGCCAATTAATTATATTGGGTGCTCAAACCAAGAGAGATTTACCAATGGTGCTTAGAAACGGTGAGTTTCTCTTTATCCTGAATTTCATAAAAAATTTATTTTGATTCCATCATTGCCATCAACCTGTTAAAAAAATAAGACTCAACTGAGTAAATTTGAAGATCTAATTTGATTTATTAAGCAATTTATGAGTCAGGCAGCATCTTATCTAGCAAGTTGAGGTTTACTTTTTGTGGTTCAATAGTATTCCATTATATATAATATATAATATTTTATATATAATAGATAGTATTCATAATATATATATATATATATATATATATATATATATATATATATATATAATATTTTCTTTCTCCATTCATCTGTTGATGGACACATAGGTTGTTGCTATGTCTTGGCTTTTGGAAATAATGCTGTAATGAAAAGGAGGTACAGATATCTCTTGGAAACAGTGATTTTGTTACCTTGGAATAAGTACTTAGAACTAGAATTGCTTGATTCTATGGTAGTTATATTTTTTCTTTCATTGCTTGTGCTTTAGGTGTCATATCAAAAAATTATTGCTAGCCACAACCCATGTCAAGGAGCTTAATCCTCATGATTTCTTCTAGATGTTTTGTGGTTTCAGGTCTTGCATTTAAATCTTGAATCCATTTTGAGTTGATTTGTGTGAGTGATATAAGATAGGAGTCTAGTTTCATTATTTTACATGTGAATATCCAATTTCCCAGCACCATTTATTGAAGACTGTCTTTTCTCCACTGAGTATTCTTGGCTCCTGTGTTAAATGTTAGTTGGCCATACATATATGGATTCATTTACAGGCTAAAAAAGCAGCATTTAAAAAGAAACTTGGTCATCATTCTCCAAGTTTCAGAGAAAGTCCTAGAGAGATTTGCTATTTCCTCAATAGAGTTCCAGAGGTGTCTCTTCTATGTCAGTAATGAGGTCAACAGTAGCATGGTCGCAGACTTAGTTCCTAAGCAGTAAATTTGGGCCAATCAGTATAGAACAACCCCCTGACACATACCTTTCAGGTAGGCTCTGGTAACCTATTCAAACTACTGATTTTCTTTCTCTACAAGGTAGGAGGGAGAGAGACTGGACTTAAGGAGTTTCTTGATTTTACCTCCATCACTTGCTATGTTCTGTTCATCTACCCATCTGTTACCCTTCCATTTCAATGCTGCCTGTAAATTCTTATTCTGTTTGAGTCAGTTCATCTGCTTCTCAGATCTCACTGTTGCCTAAGTTCAGGGTCTTTGTTACATCTTCAAACCCAACCTTGACCTCCTACCTCTGACTCTGGATATTCTTTGATTTAAGTTTTTTATTTCCTGGTACTGCTCAAATTATGACTAATCTATATATATAAAAGCCTAGGTGACCAAACAACCGGTCAACCAGTCGCTATGACATGCATTAACCATGAGGGGGCAGATGCTCAATGCAGGAGCTGCCCCTTTGTGATCAGTGTGCTCCCACAGCCAACTTCCCGCAGCCAGCCAACCTCCAGCGGCCCTGATCGGCTCCGATACCTGGCCCGGCCAAGGGACCCCCACCTGTGCATGAATTAGTGCACCAGGCATCTAGTATAATGATAAAATGTGATACACAGCGGCCCCACATTTGGTTCACAAACAGAATAGATTAGATGCCAGACACTTCCATCCTAAAACACTAACTTTAGAAACACATGGTTCAGTGTGTTCTAAGGAGCTTTGCTAGCCTGACAGATGCATCTAAGCTTTCGCCACAATGGAAAGTCTCAGGTCTTGCCTCTGGACATTTTATCAACAAATTACAAAATATAACCTTTGATTAAATCTCCACAATTATGTGTTTTATTGACGTAAAAACAAAAAGCACAGGCTCCGCTGGGATCAGAGACAGCAGTATATTGTACACTCTGCATCTGAGAGTTGAAAATTATTTAACCAAAATCTCAGAAGGAACAATAAAAAGCATTTCAGTTTGGATTCATGGTGAGGCTCATGCAGTATGACCAAGGAGGGCAGCCAGCTGACACCTGTGTAGGGTGAACAGACCCATGCTGCCTTTGTTCTTGGTTGCACATGTAAAATCTGATAGATCTGTGGAGGAAATGATAAAGACCATACTTGTACGTGTTTACAAGACCACTTTATTTGTTTCCTGATCTGGCCTGGAGTTCTTAAGTGTTACTTCAGAGTCCCTTCCATAAAAAGATCTAATTCCCTTCAGCTATCTTCCTACATCTCACCCATTCTCCCCACTGGAATTTTCTTCCTCTGAACTCTTGGAACTTATTGTCCATTCCATTCATTTTCCATTGGTTATTTCTCACCTCTGCAATTTGATTTTGAGCATTCTGAAAGCCTATTCCATATTGTTATTCCTTATATTGTAGAAACAAATTTTTCATTCTTTTCCCCTAACTTCTGCCCCTTTGAATACTTCTCTTCCCATTTGTTCTATTCTACATCCTGTTCTCAAGAGTGGAGGAGCTGCTACTCTGAGTGTTAACCAGCTGGGAGTCAATTATGAGTAAGCAAGGTCACTGTGCTTTGAAGGTCAACACTGTCTGCAGTACTTTGGTACTTCTTGCTCCTGTGTGATAAGTGTACCCTGGAAGGCTAATTTCTCCCACTTCATGTATTAGCCTTCTCTGAGTTTCTCTCTATCAAGACCCGAGAATCTCTGTTTGTGCTGGTAGGGTGGCATTATGTGTGTGTGTGTGTGTGTGTGTGTGTGTGTGTGTGTGTGTGTGTTAGTGGAGACTTAAGACTAAAGCCAAATCTATGTTCTTTCTCTGAGTCAGAAAGCCTTGCATTGGGTCTTTAGCTTAATACCATTTAATGTAGGGAGACTCCACCAAAAAAATTTTAACACGATGCATTTTCCGTAGTGCTTTTACACTGTGCATAATTGAATGAGTGAGGAAAAGAATGAAGCAATGAAGAAGATCTTCAGAGAGACATCTATCTTAAGAAGTGATTTGAATATTTGACAGTAATGGAAGAAGGCATATTCTCTGTGTCTGGGAAAGGCTGGCCTGAGGCTACATTGTCAGCTAGTTAGCCTGGTTGTCAGGGGCCCCCTTTCTAGCTTAGTCATGTGAAGTATGGTAGCAACCATACTTAGGTAAAAACTGCTGTTTGAATTTTAACCCTGCTATTCTGGCTTCTGTACACACTTGCTTGCTTGGACAATAGGATGGTTTGAAAGTTGGTACAGCTGATCCCCTTGGTTTCATCAGTGAGAGAATAAGTGCTGTACAGGTTCTAATGCTCAGGTAACAATACCAGTCCCTCCGCCAAGGAGACAGCTTTGGAGAAGGGTATATAGAGACAGAAGTTCCATGATTAGAACTTACAAAAAAGCAAATGGGGGAATGATAGAACCCACAAACCCCCTTTTTCCAGTACTGGGAACAAAGACCTTAAACTGTTCCAGGAAACAGCTCTGAGCAATAGGGGCTAACAATTAAGAAAAATAGGAGATAGGGTTATCAGATAAGAACAACTGACTAAGTCAGGAGGTCTATTGTAAAACTTACTGCAAACAAGCCCAATTCCTCTTTAAAAATTCCCCGAATTACATTGTACCCCGCCCCAGGTTATAGTTTTCCCTTTATAAGCTTGTAAGACTCTGCATTGGGCGTTCAACTCCTCTGCTCCTGCGTGAGTTACGAGTTGGGCCCCAGCGCGCTGGAATAAAAGCCTCTTGCGGTTTGCATCAAGTGACGCCTCCTGTGGATGATTGGGGATGCCGTCGGTTCGCGGGACAGAGTAAGGGTCTCCTTTTGGGGGTCTTACAATGTAGTTTTCTAATCCTGCCTTCAGGCTGTCGGAATTCTTCAGGTGGTTTTTATTGTTAGTTTGGTATTTAACCCCCATACACTTTCCTCTTCCATCCACTGTTAAGGTGAAATAAGTTCAGTGTTTGAACACTAGCGTATTTGGAGGCATGGACTCTAGGCCACAGGAATGCATTTCAGAGCACTGTAGGGAAGTCCCCACAGCAGGAGGATCTCACAGGGGTTGTGGGTCTGTGTGGAATAGGAGAGACCACAGGGATGCTCCTACGGTTAAGGGGAACTTGGAATATATTTATTTACTTTTTGTTTGTTTTATTTATTTTATTATTATTTTAAAAATATATTTTTATTGGTTTGAGAGAGAATGGGAGAGGGAAAGGGAGAGAGACATCAATGATGAGAGAGAATCATTGATTGGCTGCCTCCTGCACGACCCCTACTGGGGATGGAGCCTGCAACCCGGGCATGTGCCCTGACCGGGAATCAAACCATGACCTCCTGGTTCATAGGTCAACACTCAACCTCTGAGCTATGCCGATTGGGCACTTTTTATTTTAGATGAGAGGCTGCCAGGGTCTGATATAGGACCACAAAGAGGGCCATGTGCTTAATATGGAGGAAAGTTCATGAGAGGAGAATGTCAGTCTTCCCTATGAAGGGCAGTGAGGTCCCAGGTATGACCATGAGGGCAGTTGCCTATGTGGTATGATCTGAAGGGTAGCAAAGGCCTTATTGAAAAATCAATTATTTGTTGCCTACTACAGTGCTGGAAATGCTCCTGTGCATTTAGGTCTGTTTTGCAAAGCCCTTGACAGATAATAACCAGGTTAACTGGAAGGTAGTACATTGTGCAAGTACATAACCTAACTAGGAGTGGTAATATATAGACTCGTGAAGACCTAAGACACATGGGCTTTGGTTACTGGATGAAGCATGGTTAACTGTGGCTGATCGTGGGAAACAGGCAGAGGTCTAGTCAGTTTGGGAGGCTGGTGTGTTGCCAGAGGGGAATGGAAATTCTGGGAATGAGGAAGGGATGTGAAGTTTTTAAGTACCTGGGGTAAGAGGAAAGAGGAAAAGTTATGATAGGGGAAGGAGATGTCTAGATAGAAAGTGAGGCACTGAAGATAATCTTTCTAACTTGAGAATTTTCCCAGCTTCTAGCTTTCCTGTTGCTCTTTTCATTTGTGTTTAACTATCTGGGGGCAGATCAACAGCTCATCATAAAGGAGACAACTTAATTAAGCTTATATTAGATTAGCAAACTGCTTATCTCAGGTTTATAATGACATCCATCCACAGTAGTGAACTCTATGGATTGACTGTCTGTATTATACAGATAAATGAGGTAATTGGTATGTATCCTTTACATCACTCCATGATACCGAAGGAAAAAGAAATGGCTCCTTTTACTGTAGGCTTTAGCCCGTCACATACTTTCTGTTCAAGGAAGAAGGGTGAGGGTGATTTATTGAATTGGGGAATTAAAGAGACACCACATTGGCTGCATGAAGATAGTGAGAAGGTATGAGAAATTGTTCATAAGAAGGGGTATGATGTTCTATTAGATTAAAAAAATGTTTTTATTTATTTTAGAGAGAGAGGAAGGGAGAAGGAGAGAGAAACATCGATTGGCTGCCTCTTGCATGCCCCCTTTGGGGATTGAGCCTGAAACCCCAGGCATGTGCCCTGACTGGGAATTGAACCAGCGACCTTTTGCTGCACAGGATGATGCCAACCAACTGAGCCACACTGACCAGAACATCCTATTACTTTTGAAAAGCCTTCATTAGAAGGCCTATTTTTGTCAACAAATCATTCAGTTACTTTCTCTCCCCAGTCAGGATGGGTAAACCTGCTTCCTAGCTTTGTTGTGGAGGTCCCTCTCCCTCTGTCATTTCTCCTCTTGCTGTGCCCTCTTTTTGGTCAACTAAAAATGATGTGCTTGTTACTGTCTTAGCTGCGATAGGCTCAGCTATGTAGTAACAAAAGTGACATTTCAGCAAAAAAAAAAAAAAAAAATGGTTTTATTGATGTCAGAGATGTCCTGACCGGGAATTGAACTGTGACCTCCTGGTTCTTGGGTCAATGCTCAACCACTGAGCCACACCAGCTGGGCCAGAAATGTTATTTCTTATTTATGACATTCAGCATGGTCATTGAGTTTCTCTTCCACCTGCTGAGTCAGTCATCCGGGCACTGCCTCCCCTATGTTGCTGCCTGCCATGTGGTTTCCGAAGGAAGGTCGGGGAGACACCACTGCTCCAATCATTGGAACAGGAAATGATGCATTCCTTCCACCAACATTCCTCTCTGCCAGGATGTAGTCAAGTGGTCCCAATATAACTACAAAGGACGTTGGATAAAGCCCAGGGAGAGACAATGTTGTGGTGAGGATGTGGCATGGCCTCTGCCATCATCACTGCTAAAGGCCTTCAGACCAGAGTTGGTAGAACTGAAAACAGTGCCTGCCTGTGAGATCAGACTGATATGGGCGTGAACTCCAGGCAGCACTTCATTCCCTGGAGGTGAAGATGAACTCGTGGGGTTGTAAGGAGAATTAAATGATGTAACAGTCATGAAGCTCCTAGTTCAGTGGCTGGCTCAGAGCAGGCACTAAACAAATGCTATTTCCCTTAAATTCCCAATCTCACTACGTTAGTCACAGCATTGTGAGCAAAGGGGACAAGATTATAACCCATCTCTCCCCTATATATCCTGAATAGATCTTTTTTTCTTTTTTTTTTTTTTTTTTTTGGAGGATTAGTGGTGGAAGCTGCCAAAATTTTCAGGCAAATTCCTTCATTTCACGCCTTGGGTTTATCTCCAGTCGTAACATTTACTCAGATAAGCAGGATATCAGAGTGTTGAGCTAGAGGAAGAAGCATAGTCCCTCTTCCTAATGAATCTGGCTGGTCCCCACAGCAACATTAACAAGCTATGATATGCAGAGAGAGGAAGCATTCCAATTATTTTTCTATAATGTGCTAATCCTTTTACTACAAGTGCCTCCCTCGGATGTATAATCTGCTAAATCAGACACTAAAGAAGAAATACCAGCTTTGATTTGACAAGCCTATCCTTCTCACCGAGGGGGGAGAGACAAGCCACCCCAAACCTCCATTCTCACAACAGCTGTGACGCAGGCCCTCCAGGATGGAGTCTCCCGCTGTGGAGTGCTGAGTGCCCCTCCTGTGCTTGATTTGTTTCCTGCACGCGCCACCGATCATACCATTTGGATTCAGTGACGATTTTCTTTCTGACGAGAGTGAACAAGATATGAAGTGGGTGGGAGTGGGCGTGGGAGGAAAGGAGTAATGGACAGAGAGAAAAGCAGGAGGTGGAAAGACTTGCTTTCTGGTGTTTCTTTCCGGCTATACATGATTTCCAATGTACTATTTGTTTATTTTAATGTCATCTTAATCTCAGTTCTTTTCAGTACATAGTCCTACCAGAAATGAACCTACCTTTTTCTGCAATGTCTGTGATTGAGCCATTTTCACCTTCTTTGTTAGTCCTTCTTCTTTGCTTCACAATTCCTATGCATTGTCATAGAAATGACCTTCTTCTTCCTCCCTCCCTTTCTTCCTTCCTTCCTTCCTTCCTTCCTTCCTTCCTTCCTTCCTTCCTTCCTTCCTTCCTTCCTTCCTTCCTTCCTTCCTTCCTTCCTTCCCTCCCTCCCTCCCTCCTCCTCCTCCTCTTCCTCCTCCTCCTTTTTCTCCTTCTCCTTCTCCTCCTCCTCCTCCTCCTCCTCCTCCTCCTCCTCCTCTTCCTTCTTCTTCTTCTTTTTCTTCTTCTTCTTCTTCTCCTTCTTCTTCTTCTTCTTCTTCTTCTTCTTCTTCTTCTTCTTCTTCTTCTTCTTCTTCTTCTTCTTCTTCTTTCTCTCTCTCTCTCTCTCTCTCTCTCTCTCTCTCTCTCTCTCTCCTATCTTTCTTCCTTTCTTTCTTTCTCTGTTTTTCTCTCATAGGGCCTTTAAAAATTGTTTTACAGCATAGCTGTTGGATACGCCCACATTCATTCAGTTTCTTGGCAGCTCTGGTGGCCTCTACCTGTGCTCACTGAATACCTGTGGTCCTCTATATTTCCCACACTCCCTTGCAATTAGAATGGCCATGTGACTAGTTCTGGTCATTCAGGTGTCCCTTCCAGGCAGAGAAGAGTTCAATATCCCTACACTCTCTTCCCCACCATCTGAGGGCTGATGGTCCAAGAAGTCACAAGTTGATAGATTCACAGGTTGGAAGCTGCCTTGGTCTCTAAGTTATGGTTAGAGGAGAGCAATCCAGTCCATGTCAGACTTGCCATGACTGAGAAATGAACTTTTGTTAGGATAGGCCAGTGGTCAGCAAACTGCGGCTCGCGAGCCACATGCTGCTCTTTGGCCTCTTGAGTGTGGCTCTTCCACAAAATACCACGTGCGGGTGCGCACGTACAGTGTGATTGAAACTTCGTGGCCCATGCGCAGAAGTTGGTTTTTAGCTCTCAAAAGAAATTTCAATCATTGTACTGTTGATATTTGGCTCTGTTGACTAATGAGTTTGCCGACCACTGGGATAGGCCACTGAGATATGGAGTTTCATAGTTACCACAGCAGGGACTAATCTACACTAATTAAAATAGCAGTCACCTGGCACCATGGCACAGCTGATTCTAACTGCAGTAGGTAAGTTGGGAGATTGCTAGGAGTTTGTGGGACTCAGGGCCATAAGAGTGTGAGGAACAGGAACATAGGGACTATTGGTGAGTTACTGGACTTAAATTGTTGGTGGTGAGTTTTCTTGGTATCTTGATTTTTAAATGTTTTTTAGGTTTTTTAAAGAACCAACTTATGGGACTATCTTTCTTCTGCTTCTTATGCTTTTAGAAGCTTGGCCTTCCAAAATGCAGGTTCTGAAGCACTTTCTGTCCATAGGGTTATCTCTGATTTTATGTCAGTCAAAAGCCCACCCCCCAAAAAAAAACTGAGAAAGACTTTTGTTTTTCCAAGTCCTTATGGAGGCCTGCATTGCTGTGGACTCTCCTCCCACAGTCTCAGCAATGTCAATTTTTAGTTCAGAATGCCGGAAGCTCCCATTAGGTGAATGACCAAATGTGCCAGACAGCTGCCTCCTCTACACTGGGCTATGGCAACCTCGGATCTGCTCAGGGAAGAAAGAACTGGGCAGATTTTTGGCCTCAGGAAAATCCGGGAGCAGCTTACACTTTGCTTCCCCACATGCCTGCAACAGAAGGTGCATGGAATAGCGATTAAGTGTTGCTTCCTAGGTGGTTTTGTACCATCTGGACCATGATCTGAGATAGAGAGAGACTCATGATGTTTCAAAAACACACATTGTTCTCAGTTCCTTGTCACCAACATCTTTCTGGGGCCAGAGAATATCCCGAGAGGACAAAGAGAAGAACCACTGTCTCTGGGCTTGGTCCCAAACATAATTGCAGATGCCCAGCAGATACAGCTTCACCTTTGGAAGTTCTCAATCTGGTCCAAATGGGCAATCTCACCTTTGACCCTAGGTCGGGGCTCCAGATCTGTTTCTAAATCCCTCTAGAGTTATTGATTTGCAGTCACGGTTACAAAACTTTTAGGAATAATGGAACTTTCCATTTCTCTCTGTCTCTTAGGAAGGTTAAATGATGTTCTATTCTCTCTTATTAAAGAGGTAGATACACAGTTCTAAAAATAGCACTTTTTTTTTTTTTTGCAAATGGCATCAAAGCTGGTCTCTTTTCTTAAAATGTAATGACATCTTCTTAGGCAGGGACTCAGCACCAGGGATAGTTTTCTGCAGCCTCTTTCCTTTTATCATTATAATTGAATAATTATGATATACACTTGAATGTTCTATTTATGCTAATGCATTGGTTATAGAGAGTGACACAACAGTATTCATATTATGGTGGTGCATTAAGAATGGATAAAGGGCCTCGCTGATATAATTTCACTTCATTATTTTTATAATTATTTCCTCCTCATTAATGTTCCCTGAGCTCTTCATAGGCAAAGCTAATGTTGATTGAACAAAATTGTTCTTTTTTAGGCTAGATCATTGTTCACAAAGCCCACAAGGCTGGGAAACATTTAGTTATCATCCCTCCCCGTGTTTACCCCTAAAGATTAGTTTCAGTCATTTCTTGGTAAAAGAGAACTACAATAAATAGGTTCGAAGTTCATTTCTCTCTGACTTGGCAGTGTGGGGGCATGCAGGCAGTCCAAGGTGCCCCGTTTTACAAGTTGTGAGAATCCAGCCTCCTTCCAGCTTGCTGATCCACTTTTTGTGCCTTCTGTTCCTGATGTCAATCAATGGCCCAGGATGACTGCACCAGCACCAGCCACCCAGTTTACAGTCCAGGCTACAGAAAGGAGGAAGGGCTGGGACAAGGGGTATATGCCAACTGGCTATGAAGAATGGTCCCTGTGCCAGAAGCCAATTCCAGCATGTCATAATTGCAAGAGTTTTATCGAAATGTTGATGGAACTTGGAGACTCAACAAGGGCTGTGTCACAGATGGTATCGCCTGTTGGGAATGGCTAAAGGCATTTCCCTAAACCTGAAAAGGATGCATTAAATTGATTGTTTGCTGCCATATAGCTCAGGGCATCTTAATCTACATGTTATTGCCTCCTCATGGCCAAACACCTGAACAGCCGCAGGCAATTCCCCAACTGACAATGGACTCTGTAGATTAACCTGGCCTTTGATGTGTATATCTCCACCTTGCCTTAGGACAAATTGTGTTAATAAAAAGCAAGGGGTCCTGAGACAAGGAGAACTTGGTTTCTTCAGCCAGGCTCCTCTGCCCCCCTCCCCCCATATGCTCTTCAAAATTATGTTTCATCTCTGGACTCTTTATTAATTTATGCACAGCCCCGATTCCAGAACCCTTTTAGATGCCGGATCAAGACCACTGGCGTTAAGTGGCGCCCAACGTCTGGCATTATCCCTGGAGGGGTGATACATCATTTTTGCTTAGATCTCATCAGCCAGAACTCAGGTATCTGGCCCCATATGTATAACTGCAAAGGAGCCCAAAAAACAGGTTTTTCCCCCCTCTACTTCTGTTTCTGGGCAGCCATGGACTGAGCTAAAAAAATCTAAGAGTCTATTACTATGAAAGAGAGAAGGAAGTTTATTGGTAGCTAGCCAGCAGTCTCAACCTCATTTGTCCGCTAACCCTTAAATGAACCAGAGGGACTTGAATTGGAACTTTGGTGAAGAGCAATCTAAATGAGGCTGACAGAAGGTCATTCATATTCTGCCCTCATTGCTGGCCTGATGGGCAGTCCATCTTGGCCCTCTGGGGAAAGACATTTCTTCCTCTCAGCCTGCATTTATTAAGGAGCCCTTTCAGGTCCTTTAAGACAGCAAAGATTTGAATAAAATGCAAATGCTTTTTGAGAATATTAGTGTGTTAACCAGCTTGATGTAGTACAAAGAGCATAGATGTTCAAATCAGACAGATCACCCTTAATTCTGGCTCTGTCACATATAGATGAGTGAATATGAAAATAAATATAAATATTCTGGCCTCAGTTTTATCATATGTAAAATAAGTGCAATAATACCTTACACATTGTATGTATGTGCATAGTAAATTATAGAATATTTACAAGGTGTAAAGTTGGTGATTAAAAATGATCTCTTCTTTGCTTTTCCCTACTAGCCAGGTGCATAAAAGCTCCAATCATAATTGATATAATCAGAAATCTGGGCCCCCAAGGATGGGTATGTTGTGATGAAGGAGGGTCAGAATTATTCTGGGGAAGAGAGGAATCTTTCTGAGAAACTAGATGGTGGCTATGATGCAAGGTCCTGACCAGCATTAGGTAGGACTTGAACTCTATCCAGGAACATGTTTATTTCCACACTAGAGGCCCAGTGCATGAAATTGCACGAGGTGTGTGTGGGGGGTGTCCCTCAGCCCAGCATGCACCCTCTCCAATCTGGAACCCCTTGAGGGATGTCCAACTGCCCGTTTAGGCCCAATTGGGCCTAAATGGGAAATCAGACATCCCTCTCACAATCCAGGACTGCTGGCTCCCAACTGCTCGCCTGCCTGCCTGCCTGATTGCCCCTAAACACTTCTGCCTGCCAGCCTGATCACCCCCTAACCTCTCCCTTGCCAGCCTGATCAACGCCTAACTGCTCCCCTGCCAGCTGATTGCCCCTAACTGCCGTCCCCTGCAGGCCTGGTCACCCCTAACTGCCCTCCCCTGCAGGCCTGGGTCCCCCCCAACTGTTCTCCCTTGCAGGCCTGGTCCCTCCCAACTACCCTCCCCTGCTGGCCCTGTCACTCCTAACTGCCCTCTCTTGCCAGCCTGGTCTCCCCTAACTGCCCTCCCCTGCAGGCCTGGTCCCCTCAACTGCCCTCTCCTGCAGGCCTGGTCCCCCCAAACTGCCCTCCCCTGCTGGCCTGATCACCCACAACTCCCCTCCCCTGCCGGCCATCTTGTGTCCACATGGGGGCAGCCATCTTGTGTGTTGGAGTGATGGTCAATTTGCATATTATTCTTTTACTAGAGGCCCGGTGCACAAAACTCGTGCACGGAGGGGGGGTTGTCCCTCAGCCCAGCCTGTACCCTCTCCAATATGGGACCCCTCAAGGGATGTCCGACTCCCCGTTTAGGCCCGGTGGGATCGGGCCTAAACGGGCAGTCGGACATCCCTCTCACAATCCAGGACTGCTGGCTCCCAACTGCTTGCCTGCCTGCCTTCCTGATTGCCCCTAACCGCTTCTGCCTGCCAGCCTGATCACCCCCTAACCACTCTGCTGCCAGCCTGTTTGCCCCCAACTTCCCTCCTCTGCCAGCCTGGTCATCCCTAACTGCCCTCTCCTGCAGGGTTGATCACCTCCAACTGCCCTCCCTTGCAAGCCTGGTCCCTCTCAACTGCCCTCCCTTGCAGGCCTGGTCCTTCTCAACTGCCCTCCCTTGCAGGCCGGGTGCCTCCCAACTGCCCTCTCCTGCTGGCCATCTTGTGGTGGCCATCTTGTGTCCACATGGGGGCAGGATCTTTGACCATATGGGGGCAGCTATATTGTGTGTTGCAGTGATGATCAATCTGCATATTACTCTTTTATTAGATAGGATAGAGGCCTGGTGCATGGGTGGGGGCCAACTGGTTTTCCCTGAAGGGTGTCCTGGATCAGGGTGGGGTTCCCTTGGGCATGGGGTAGCCTGAGCGAGGGGCCTGTAGTGGTTTGCAGGCCGGCCATGCCCCCTGGCAACCCAAGCGGAGGCCCTGGTATCTGGAATTTATTTTCCTTCTACAATTGAAACTTTGTAGCCTGGAGCGGAGCCAAGCCTGGGGCTCCCTCCGAGTCCGGCAGCCATTTCTGTTGGGGTTATAATTGAAACTTTGTAGCCTTAGCGGGTGGGCCTGGACAGGGTGTGTGGAAAGCTTTGCTTCCCCTGTTGCCGGTGGCAACCCTGGCCTGCTCTCTCAAGCTCCATTCTGCTGCCATTTGTTTGAATTTGTTTACCTTCTATAATTGAAACTTTGTAGCTTGAGTGGAGGCTTAGGCCTGGCAAGGGCAGGCAGAAAGCTTGGCTTCCTCTGTTACCTAGGAAACCTTGCTCTCTGTGGCTGTAGCCATCTTGGTTTGGGTTAATTTGCATGCTTGCTCTGATTGGATTGTGTGCGTGGCTTGTGGGTGTGTCGGAGGTATGGTCAATTTGCATATTTGTCTATTATTAGGTAGGATTAGATAGGATGTTGCTATGATAGTTTAATGCAGTCATTTTAGAATAGAAGCACTTTAGTTTAATTTGAAACACAGCCCACTAAACTTTTACCTTTTAAAATTTGTCAGCGAGCAGGTGAAACCAGCATCCGTCTGGAGTGAATCTCAGGATCTGTGTGAGCCATGGGGTGGGTATCAAGAATGAGGGTGTCACTCAAGGATGGAGTGAGGGTCAGAAATAATGAGGGCACACTTTTTTATAATAAAGAAAAACAGTGTCTTTACTTTTTATCTTTTGAAGCATCAAAACAACCTCATCAAATGAGTCATGTCAAAATGCCCTGCTTAACATAGTCTTAGTGCTGAATAAGTATGGTATTTACCCCATCTTGGGAGAAGACTGAGCCAGGTAGGAGATATGCAATCACTTGAAATGTCAGGAAATCTCCATTGAAACTGGGGAGAAACACAAGGACCTGAAAATCCCTCCAGAGGTTACTTAGAGCAACCAGCAGGCTGCATGCCCGGGACATGTATCGCTGTTTGTGCTTCTGCACTTTCGCATTTGTTCTACAGTTTGTGCTGTGGTCTAGGGTGGAATTGGCGGTGAGTGTTGTGAAGGATTGCTCCCTTCTCCCTGGTTTACTGCTGCCATCTCCATGCTGTATGAGAGCGCAGAGCTGCAATAACGCGCCAACGATGCCTTTCAGAGCTGTGTAAATCCTTTTCTTGATAAACTAGGAGCATGTGGACAAGATAAATGTCCTGGAAGAGGAGGCTATCGGGGACGAAAAGCACCTGACATTTGTCATAATAGACACCTGGAGAAATTCTTCTCAGAAGACTATTGTAGACCCCAGAATTTTGTTTCATATTATGTTTTGTTGTTTAAAAGCCTCCTGTCTGGTAATGCCTAAAAATGTGAGAGGAAATAAAAAAATAAATAAATAAATAAATAAAAGTAGGTAAATGTGGCTGAATATCATATCTTTGTTGTAATATAATATTGATGCTCTTTGGGTCAGCTTTCCTGTCCCTAAAGAGTGATTTAAGAGGTAAGTAAAGTAAGGTAGCTATCATAAGAAGAAATATGGTATATTTTTAAAATTACTGGTACATGACACTACACTTATAGGGTGACAACTGAGAAAGCGGAGAAGTGGAGATTTTGGAAAAGAAATGGGTTAAGCTGTCAGCTTCAACCTACATGTGTTACAAACAGTTCTTGCATCAGATAGATCAATTCCAGTGTTGTGTATCATAATCGTGAGGCATAAATAAAACATTATGGTAACAAAAATGCATGTGATTTTTATGTGGAGAAATAAAAATAACCTATTTTCTACTATAAATTGGGGTATAGCCATCATGTGAGGCAAATGTTAGACCAAGAAATAAAACAGGTGTAGATATGGCCACAATTTTCTGTGTGGAAGTTGATTTTAAATGAAACTGCTGATTAAATCCTGAACCCTGAAACTATAGTTACAGTAATTTGTTGAATTTATAAATGATCTCAAAATATATACTTTTCCCCCAACAGAAATAAAACCTGTTTGTTTTTTCCCTCTGGTTTTAACCAGCTGGAGAAACAATTTGAACTGGACCTGGACTTAAACATATTCAAAATCCAAAGATATAAAATACGAGAGGCCCAGGACACAAATTCGTGCATTGGTGGGGTCTGGCTGGGGGAAGGGACTGCAGGCAATTGGCTGGCCAGCCCCACCCCTGATTGGGATGGGGGGGGGGGGCATCAAGGGTGGGGTCGGCCAGGGGGAGGGGCTGTGGGTGGTTGGCCAGCAGGCCCTGCCCCCTTGTTCAACTCCTGGTTGAACTCCTGGTCAAGGGGACAATTTGCATATTAGCCTTTATTATATAAGACTAGTGGCCCAGAGCACAAAATTAGTGCTCATTAAAAGGAAATTAATTAGAGGAAATATTTTAATATTGCTATTTGTCCTTTCTCTATAATAAAAGTGTCCAGCCGGCCTTACCCCCATTGGGCAACACCAAGACGTGCTGGCCCCACCCCCCGTCAAGCCCCGCCAAGTGGGGGATGTAGCTTAACGTCCCAGCGCCAGGGTGGGGAGCATGGAGCACAGCCTCAGGTCCCCCAGCCCGGTGCCAGAGCAGGGAGCATGGCCTCAGGGGCACGGCCTCAGGTCCCCCGGACCCAGGGCAGGGGGCACAGCCTCAGGGGGGCATGGCCTCAGGTCTCCTGGCTCAGCACCAGTGCGGGGGGGGGGGGGGCGCAGCCTCAGGTCTCCCTCCCCCTGGCACCACGCAGCCTCAGGTCCCTGCTATGATGGTGTGAAGGTGTGATGGAGTGATGACCATTTGTATACTAGCCTTTTATTATGATGATATCCTGGATCAAATAAAAATTCCTTTTCATCACCTCTTGAGAGGGTCAAACCATCAAAATATTCTCATGTACAAATTTCACAATTGGACAATAGAACAGAGGCAAATTGCCCTCCTTTCTCTTAAACTTTTTTCCCCCAAAAGAAAAGATTGTTTTTCTTTTTAATTTACTTGCCTCTAGTGCTCCTTCTAGCATTTAGATTTTCATTCATTTGTCACATGGCACATTTCGCATTACAAATATTTGTTTAACACATGACAGTTTTCTCATTTCTCTAATATTTGAGTTCATCTTGGGCTTTCTTGTTGGTTTTTAATTGAAAAGTTGGTTGAGTAAATATGCCGGACTCTCAAGTCTAGATTCATCAATTCTCCGTGGGCGCAGCTCACTTGCTGTGTTTATTGAATGACATGCTGAGCATTTAGACAGGAGCTCTCACGGAGTGAGGATGATGGAAAATAGTTACAAAGAAAAAGAGAAAACTGGAAGTTGATAACATGCCTCTTTTCATAAATGTTTGCATGTGTCAAAGAAGTTGGGAAGTTTAGATTTGTTTTTGTTTTTTTAAACATGTCTGATGTTCAATTTGGTTTAGATGGAAGAGCCATCAACTATGTCTGATCAATCACCATGGCAAGTTGCAGTAAAAAACAGAATGATTACTGGAGAGACGCTTGCATGTCTTGAAAACCATTTTCCAAGCATTCACACCTTGTCAGAGCCTGTCCTGGTTTCACACTGGTGAATGTGTCTCAGCACCTTCTTTCTCCCCAGGATAACATTCCCAGGTTTATTTAAGGCTACTCAGAACTTAGTTTGGTGCACCTCAGGGTTTGGAATTTAGTGCTACATTACTTTGGTTTTATCTTCCCATCAAATTCATTGAACCAAATCATAAAATACTGCCATTCAGACACAGGCACACACACACATACATGAACACACACACACGAATACACACACACACACACACACACACACACACACACACACACACTCACACACAAGCAGTCCTGATACTATGAGACAAGAATTAGGTTGGTCCTGTTTGGAACAGTAGGCAAGATCGAGCTTCACCCTAAGGAAGTGGGGAAAGCAACTTGAAATTCACCTGGTATAAGGCTCTGAACATTTTATAAACTCTTCGAACATTATATAACTTACTAATTGATCATCTCTTACCCATCTGACACCATACATAGTTATTAGAATATTATTAACTATATTCACTATAGTCAATAATATTGACTTTACATTCCCATGACTATTATTATGGGTAGAGTAATCACTTTGAATATTTCTTGCCACTCTCTTCTGGCCTGCAAAGTTTCTGTTGAGAAATCAGCTGACAGTCTTATGGGCCTTGTAGAAAACTAATTGCTTTCCTCTTACTTTTTTTAAGATTCTCTCTTTGTTTTTAACCTTTGGCATTTTAATTGTGATTTATCTTGGTGTGGGTCACTTTGGGTTCATCTTGTTTGGGAGTTTCTGAGCTTTCTGGACTTGTGTGTCTTTTTCCTTGACCAGGTTAGGAAAGTTTCCATCATTATTTTTTCAAACTGGTTTTAAATTTCTTGTTCTCTATATTTTCCTTTCAGCACCCCCATGATACAATGTTGGTACACTTGAAGTTGTCCCAGAGGCTCTGTACACAATCCTCATATTTTTGGATCCTTTCTTCTTTTTGCTATTCTGATTGGGTGTTTTATGCTTCTTTATATTCCAAATCACTGATTTGATTCTTGGTTTCATCCTCAAAACTATTGCTTTCCTGTAAATTACTCTTCATTTTTGTTAGTGTATCCTTCATTTCTGACTAGCTATTTTTATGGTTGTCATGTCCTTTTTATTCTATTGAAATTCTAAGTTCCTGGAGCATCCTTATAATCATTGTTTTGAACTCTGTATCGGTTAGTTTGCTTGTCTTGATTTCATTTAGTTCTTTTTTTGTTCTTTCATCTGTGACCTTTTCTTTATGTCCTCATTTTAGTTGCTTTCCTGTGTTTTTCTTCATGTATTAGGCTTGGTAGAATGCCCTAGTGAAGTAGATGCCTTATAGGATACAGTGGCACAGCCTTCCCATTCACCTGAGCTGGGCATTCCAGGTGTGCCTCCTGCACTCTGTGTGTGCTGTGTACATGCTCCTGTTGAGTTGAGCTTTTATTGCTGTTGGCATGTCAATGGAAGGTATTTGAAGACTAGCTAGGACCACCAGTGTGGGTCAGCTGTGCAGGAGCCTATCCCACAGAACATGACTTACTTCAATGGGGCTCTTGTGCACACTGAGTCTGCTCCTTGAGTTTGTCACTTGTGGAGGTAGTTGAGCGGTGCTTTGATGTTTTCTGAAGCTATTCACTGAGCATGCTGACTCTGTGGCCTCCTAGGAGATGCAGGCCAAGGTCAGGCCTCCCAGCATGAGCTACAAAGCATTATGCAGATGGCTGCTACTTGTGCTGGGCTTGGAGGTGCCCAGGAGAGTCTACGCTGTGAATCAAGACTGGCTTCTGCTAGTGCCATGCCTGGGACCACTTAGTGAGAGGTACCAGGCATACTAAGGCAAGATACTGATAGTTTGAGAGATTTTAAAAAAGTCTGAAGCATGAGCCAGGACAGGCCATTCGTATGGAAAAGCCACTGGAAACAGCTTGGGTGATCCCTAAAGTTGGGTAGGGCAAGGTCTCAGGGAATCACCAAGGCAGGGGCAAACAGTGTAACCAGGTGGATAGAGACTCAGATATGTTGCTGCCTGCTGGCTATGTGGGGGAAGGGCTCAGAAAAGGAAAAATGGCCTCTGCCAGCACTTATGTCTGGCAGAAAACTGTCCCTCCAGCTCTCGCCTGATGCCAGATAATTCAGTTCTTTCTCATATGTCTCTGTAGCCTTTTGAATGGTTGTCCCAGCACTGGAGCTCAGAGGGAGGGAGTCCAAGTAAGTCTGTGTGAGCTCCTTAAAAGGAATTGCCTGGGACTCCATCAGCCCTCTGTCTCAGCCACTATCCCCACTGGTTTTTATAGCCAGAATGTATGGGCACTTCTCTTCTTGGCACTGGAACCCTCAGCTGGGAGGCCTGGTGTGATGCTGGGATCCTTTGCTCCTCAGGGGGCCCTCCACAACCAAGATATCCCTCCCAATTTTTATCCACCATATGTGGGTGTGGGGCCAGCTAATTTTATGTCTCTACACCTCCTACCAGTTTAGAAATAGCTTCATCTTCATATCCTTAGTTGTAGGACTTCCATTCAGCTAGATTCCAGGGGGTTCTGCATGATGGTTGTTCTGTAGTTTAGTTGTAATTTTGATCTGGTTGTGGGAGAATGTGAGCACTGTATTTACCTACACTGCCATCTTGACTGAGAGAAATTCATTTTTGTTTTAATTTGTGTATGGCATGTGTATCCCTAACATATTGTGGATATGCTAAGGATGAAGCCAAGCTTGCTCACCACTTTTTGTCCTGTTGTTACATGCAGTAGAATCAGAAAGCTGGGCTGATAGGACTGTAAGCTTATCTTAGAGGTAAACTCTGAGAGAAATTGTGTGTTGTTAATTCATGTTCCCCTGGAAGGAGACGTCAGTTCACTTTCCTCCCTGCAGAATGGGGGTGGTCTTGGAGTGACATTTCTGTCTCTTCCTGTAACCTCATCACTTATTCTTTTTCCTAGGAATAAGAACAACTTATTTGATGGTGATATTGGTGAGAGGTTAACTTCTATTGGACCTCATTACCTAGGTGAGAAGGCTAAGGCATGGAAAAGACAGTGCTTGCCCGTTACTCTTGAAATCTCCATTTGCTGATTTGGCTTATGAATGGGCTTTCTCCTTCACTTCAGAATTTTACATATGAGGTTGATGCTTTGATTCCCATCTTATCATTAGTTCTTTGTGTTTATGCCTTTAATGTAATGGAGAGGGGTAATTGGTCTTCCCAATGTGCCCACTGCCTAGGTGCTGCTCACTACTGTGGAGGCCTTTGCAGGGCTGACCACCAGAATCACCTGGGACATCTGTTAAAAATACATATTTCTTGTACCAACTCCAGAGCTAATGAATCAGCACTTCACAGAACAGGGAGCAGATTCTATAATTTGAACAAGTCCGACAGGTGACTGTGATGACCAGTCAAGTTTGAGAACCATCTTTTGAGACTTTTCCCAACATCCTCCTCCACAATTAAAACTCAACCTTTTCCTTGTCACATCCTTTATAATTGCTACTTAGGAAATAATCAATGATTGACTTTTGTGGGGACTATTGGTTTGATATATGATTGCTCCAACAGGGTATTTGTATGTGTTAACAAAGACTTGTTAGCCACAATGCCAGGATTAAAAAAAAAAAAAAAAAGATTCCATTCCAGGCTCTGTGTCAGCCTGTGGGGCAGTATGTGAGTCTTAGTGGTGGCGGGGAGCCTTTTAAGCATTGTTTGAATTACACCTTACCAGGCCAGGCCTCCTGCAGAACTCACATGGGCCCTTAGAGTGTATTTCAGACTGTCAGTCTTTTCTGCTCATGCTGCTTGTTCAAATGTAAATTCTACACATTTTGGAATGAGCAGCTCCTTCTTTTGGAAAAGACACAGGTGAGAGGCCAGAGGCTGGTGACATTCATAAATTATCAGATCCTAAAATTCACAAATCTGACAGGATTATTTTAAAGAGGCTTAGTTCTCTTTGGGTACATAATGTCTTATTCTTTCATTTTAAGCATTTATATTTGATAAAAATGATTCCTCATGTAAATTCATTTATTATAATTCATTCCTTCCTGAACTCTCTTGATATAGAGCTACAGAATGTTATTTTTCCTTTTCCTCTTGAGAAAGGTGCTAAAAATGCAATACTGCCTTATGGTATATGAATTCATCCAAGATTCTTGCAACAAATTATCTTGCCTTTTAGAAGCTCTGCCCTTCTATAACTTGTTTTTTGCCTGACTAACAAATTATTATCACATATATGTATATATTCATATATATATATATATATATTCATATATGTATATATATATATATATATGAATATATACATATATATACATATATATATATACATATATATATACATATACACACACACTAGAGGCCTGGTGCATGGATTCATGCACCTGTGGGGTCCCTCAGTGTGGCCTGCAGGGATAAGGCTGAAACCAGAATCCAACATCCCCTGAGGGATGTAGTGGTGTGTGAAGAGGCCAGTGGCCGGGGAGAAGCCACTCCTTATCATCCCGCCCCGCTCATCCAGTCAGCTGAGTTGTGCTTCTGCTGTGGGAGTGCACTTACCACCAGGGGGCAGCTCCTGCAATGAGCGTCTGCCTCCTGGTGGTCAGTGCGCCTCATAGCGACCAGTTGACTGGTTGTTCAGTAGTTTAGGCTTTTATATATATAGACTAGTGGCCCGGTGCACAAAATTCGTGCATGGGGGGTGTCCTTCAGCCCAGCTTGCACTCTCTCCAATCTGGGACCCCTTGGGGGATGTCCAACTGCCAGTTTAGGACCGATCCCTGTGGGATCATGCCTAAACTGGCAGTCAGACATCCCTCTTGTAATCCGGGACTACTGGCTCCTAACTGCTCACCTGCCTGCTAGCCAGCTTGTCCCTAACTTCCCCCACTGGCCGACCTTCTTGCCCCCAACTTCCCCCCTGCCAGCCTGCTCTCCCCCAACTGGCCCCCCCCGCCTGCCTATTTGCCTTCAACTGCCCCCCACACCATCCTGATCACCCCCAACTGCCCTCCCCTCCTGGCCTGATCGTCCCTAACCACCTCTACCTCGGCCCTGCCATCATAGCTTTATCTGGAAGGACATTTGGAAGGTCTCCCAATCTAATTAACGTATTACCCTTTTATTAGTATAGATTATTGGATTCAATCAATGTGATCCAATTGATCAATTTACCATTCCCTTTTTCTTTCCTGAGCAGTCTGCCTTTCACTACTTTGATGCTTTCAGCCATTTCATTCCTCCCCATGAGATGAATGTACCTTTAGTGTGAGTGTCCTGGTTCGCCCATGGTTCTGCCAATCCAGGATTAGGGTACTGACAAGGGTACCAAGGATGACTGATATAAGAACTGGTCACTGAACTTCCTGATATTGACTTCAAGATTATAGAGGTATATAGTTTATCTTTCCCTGGCAATTCTAAGCTATAATTAACAATGGCATGTGAGTTAGGATGTGTCTTGGGAATATTTAGTTTATAGACTGAGGGTTAGGTAAATGTCTGCTAGGCACTGAGAGAGAGTGAAAGAGAGGGCTTCTGGTGCTTTGCCATGCTGTAGATGAGAAAGCAGATGGATCCAATCTGTATGCTAAGAGGTTCTCTCTGTTCCTGTTGCATGTCAATGCAATGCAGTGCTCTACTCTATAGATGGATTGTGCCTGCCAAACGAAGCTGCTCTGCCTTGGGCCTATTGAAATAGTAGTTGCTCTGGGGCAGTGAGTGAGGAATTCAGCTGCAGGAAGCATGGGGGTCTGTGCTTGCCCCGAGTTACCTCTGCAATCTTATTTGGGACCAACAAGAAATGCTTTGGTGCCCCCAATCCTTGCCGGAAACTGATCATTGTCAACAACCTTCATTGCTCTGAAAGGTCAGAGCTAGTTCGCTCACTACTTAGTTGAAACATTGTTAGCTGAAGCAGCCTCCACCTCTGTTTGTCTTATGTAAATTTCTGTTATTGGAGTTTCCTGCCCAAGGGCTATGGGTGCATCCCATAGTCTCAATAAAAGGGATAGCAAGGCCAGAGCAGCAGTAGTCCTCCCACTAGAGGTGGGCTCCCGCCTGGCCCCCAATATTCCCAAATTAATACTTTTCTAGTCTTTTTTCATTTGTGTGCGGCCTTCTTCAGAACCTGAACCCTGAACCGGAACCCTGAACCACGCGGGACGTGAAAGGGGTTCCCACAAATCCTAACCTTAGAAATTCATTTATTTGAGATAATATACTATACTTCCCGGAATCCTGTGTTAAAATGTAGTGTCTACCCTCCCTAGGTGCCAAATTATTATTATTAACCCAAACAAATGGAGCATGGTCAGTCACCAGATACTAACAGTGCCCTGAAGCTGGGCCAAAGGACCGGAGAGTCTGAGAGTGGGTAAGTGTAGGATGGCCAGATGCTCACTCTCTCCTGGGAAAGTCCCGTCGGCTTTTGGCACTTTTGCTGTATGTAGACAGTGAGTAGGCTGTGTACATGTCTTTGCCTTGTACCCAGCCACTTGGACAGATACTTAGAATGGAGACCTGAAAGGTCTGGGTTCTGAGCTTGACAGTCCCCATTTACAAGTAGTTCTCTGAGTTCTTGAGAACTCTGCTCCCCTCTAATGCAGTCTAGGGAGGAAGTCCCTTGGGAGAAACGCCCACGTCTTGCTGCTTGGATTCATGCTTCCTCTTAATGCAGCTTCATTCAGGGTTTTATTTTTTATTTATTTTTTTAAATATATTTTTATTGATTTTTTACAGAGAGGAAGAGAGAGGGATAGAGAGTTAGAAACATCGATGAGAGAGAAACATCGATCAGCTGCCTCTTGCACACCCCCCACTGGGGACGTGCCCGCAACCAGGGTACATGCCCCTGACTGGAATCGAACCTGGGACCCTTGAGTCCGCAGGCCGACGCTCTATCCACTGAGCCAAACCGGTTTCGGCTCATTCAGGGTTTTAAAAATACATGTTTGCATGTCACAGTAAAGTGGTATGTGGCCACCCTTATACATTTGATTTAAATTTATTTATACTTATACATTTTTTTTTTCATCGAGTGTAGATAGCTCTAGTGCTGCTTCTTAAATCATAATTGTTTTTCAAGTAAAGGGGTAATTTAGATAAAGAGATTGACTCCCAGGACT
Source organism: Cnephaeus nilssonii (assembly GCF_951640355.1). Taxonomy (NCBI): domain Eukaryota; kingdom Metazoa; phylum Chordata; class Mammalia; order Chiroptera; family Vespertilionidae; genus Cnephaeus; species Cnephaeus nilssonii. The sequence continues at coordinate 52,489,617 of NC_137086.1, read as the reverse complement.
GATAGCTTACTGGATGAGGAAGAAAAATTTATTTGCCCAACCACATTATACATTTGCCCAACCACATTATACATTTGCCCAACCACATTATACATTACTTTAGTAACTAATATACTTCTACACTCTCTAGTTTCTTGTTTGTGGAGAGGGATGTGGGCCTTGCTCTTAGGCATGTAAGACTATGCATGGGTAAGTTTCCACTTATTAATGACCTCAAATACAACATCCAAAGTCTTCGGGTTAGGGTATGACTAGCCATTTTGCTTAATGTTTTGTAATTTCATCCTTATAATTTGTGTGAAATGCAATCAAGGATTTTATATTTCTTTTACAAGCTTCTATGTAAACAGGAATAATGGATCTATCCCATAGAAGGAGAGAGGATGCATTGAAAAAAAATCAATTCTATTCTATACTATAAAAAAGGTGTGAGATGGAGAGGAGCAACACAGAGGCTACAGACAGAGTCAGTTTTGATATATACCTGAGAATGGCAGAGGCTCTGAGAGCTCAGGCAGAGGCTCTGAGAGCTGAAGATGTTTATATCCTCAGTACATTATACAAAACTCATAAAATGACGCCTCCTCAGGAGAAGTAAATTTTACTGAAATTTCCACAGTCTGCACCTTAACTTTGTAAAACACTAGATGCCTGGTGCACTAAATTTGTGCACTCAGGGGGGCCCTTCAGCCCGGCCTGTACCCTCTTGCAGTCCAGGAGCCCTTGGGGGATGTCCAACTGACAGTTTAGGCCTGCTTCCCGCTGCGTTCACCAGCCATGAGCCTGGCTTCTGGCTGAACGGTGCTCCCCCTGTGGGAGCACACTGACCACCAGTTGGCAGCTCCTGCATTGAGCATCTGCCCCCTGGTTGTCAGTGCACATCATAGCTACCAGTTGTTCCACCATTTGGTCGATTTGCATATTAGCCTTTCATGCCTGCAGGATTGGGCTGAAACCAGCTCTCCAACATCCCCCAAGGGGTCCAAGATTGTGAGAGGGCACAGGCCAGGCTGAGGGACCCCACTGGTGTACAATCAGGGCTGAGGAGGGACGTGGGAGATTTGCTAGCTGTGGGGGGACCGCTGGAGGGCTCCAGGGCATGTCCAGCTCATCTCACTCAGTCCCGATTGGCCGGATCCCAGCAGCAAGCTAATCTACCAGTAGGAGCATCTGCCCCCTGGTGGGCAGTGCACATCATAGCTACTGGTTGACCAGTTGACTATCTGTCCCCTGGTGGTTAATGCATGTCATAGTGAGCAGTTGAGTGGCCTTAGCATATCATTAGCATATTATGCTTTGATTGGTTGAACAGACAACTGGATGACTGGACATTTAGCATATTAGGCTTTTGTTATATAGGATAGCCATGTAGACATTCACAGATAAAATCAGAACAAATTCCCCAAAGGAGAAATTATAAGGTTGGAATCATTATTTAAAATTCACTGACATTTGAAATAAAAGAGAGCCCTGACAGTTCACCTAACACAAAACAAAGCCACCTGAACATCATGTGATTTAAAGATAAATTCAGACAGAATTTAGGAATTAATTAATATTAAAGAGGGATAAAAACCCTGTATATAAAAATCCATGGAATCAAGCCAAAGTATTATCCAGAGAAAAATGTATAGTTTTTAATTCACTTATTAGAAAACAAGAAAGATTGAAAATCAACAAGCTAAGATTTCAACTTCAGAGCTAAAGCAGGATAACAAAGTAAACCACAAGACTGTAGAGAGAAATATTGATGTAGACATAAGCTAAAGGATATCTGTACAGATTAATGGAGAAATTAATAAAATACAAAATAAAAAGTAGAAGATGCATAGTCAAAATAAAAGCTTTTAGTTAGAAATTATGAGTAAAATTGTTAAAAATTTGTCAATATGATCAAACTAAAGAGCAATAAATAAATGATAAATATGAATAAGAACAAAAAAGGGGATTTATCTGGAGATAAAGAAAACATTAAATATGTAGGAGGAGAGGTTCCACTTTTGTTGAGATGACAGCACAAGGAACATTATAGGTGCATTCCTCAGCAAAATAGGCAAAGCTGGTGAAAACCATTAAAAAATTGTGTCTATAAATAATTCTACAGGCATGTAAAAATGGGTAAGTAGTTTATGCAAGAAAATCTAAAACTTATAAGGACAGTGTGAGTCTGTGGCATTTGAACCATGACCTTCTTCCTCATTACCTCTACCCCAGATTAGCTTGACCAAGCTGTATTCTGGGAGGGTGTAGCCAAGAAAATGAGGTATTGTCTCCCCTGAGTTCAATAAACCTTACATGTCTCCCTGAAAAGGACTGGCAGCTAGCATTTCTCATTCCCCCAACTCTAAATTGATGGCATTAAATTCCTGGTGATAGTGGCCTAGTGGCCAGGGCTCCCTTCCTCCACACGACCCCTAACCATGGGAAGGAGGCTCTGCCTCAGGGGTAAAGACATGACAGCAGCTAGTAACTCAAACCCATGGGACAAATGACAACAGTCAGAAATGGTAAATATAACAAACTTACAAATACATCATTGCTCTTCTTTCTTTTCTCAACTTCTTTAATAGACAAAATTTTATAAAATTATAACAACACTAGAGGCCCGGTGCATGAATTCGTGCACCGGTGGGGTCCCTGGGGGTGGCCTGTGGGAATCAGGCCCCAGCTCTTGCCCCCAACCCTGCAGCCCTGCAGCCCCGCCTGGCACCCCACTGTGGCCTGGCACCATCCCCTCACCTGCTCCACCATCCCGCCGCGGTCCCGCTCTCCTCGGAGCCCAACAGGGCCCACAGTGCCTCCACTGCCACCCGCTGCCGGTGCCATGTCACTGACGAATGCCATGTTCCACGCCGCCCCCTGGTGGTCAGCACACGTCATAGCGAGGGGTCCAACTCCTGGTCGAACTCCCAGTTGAACAATTTGCATATTAGGCTTTTATTATATAGGATGTCAGATTTGTTTTATATATATATATACATACATACACACATATATATATATATATACATATATATGTAACAATAACAGCACAGAAAAGGATAGAAGGGAATAGAGCTACATAGGAGTTACATTTCTACTATCTCATTAGAATTAAATTAGAAGAAATCTGAAGTAGATTTGGTAAGTTAAAGTGTATGTGATAAGCCCTGGAGCAAGCACTAAGAAAATTGCATGAAAAAATTATTCAAAGAATTAAAATGTTCCCCTAGAAAGTATTCACTTAATGAGAAAGGACACAGTAGAGGAGAAATAGAGAAACAAAAAAAGACCAAAAGACCTGAGACATATAAAAAATAAAGATTAAAATGGGCCCTAACTGGTTTGGCTCAGTGGATAGAGCATCAACCTGTAGACTGAAAGGTCCTAGGTTCGAATCTGGTCAAGAACATGTGCCTTGGTTGTGGGCACATCCCCAGTAGGAGGTGTGCAGGAGGCAGTTGATCTATGTTTCTAACTCTATCCCTCTCCCTTCCTCTCTGTAAAAAAATCAATAAAATATATATTTTTTAAAAGAGAGTAAAATGGCAGACATAAATACAATTATATCAATAACTATATTAAATTGAATGAGTTAAAGAATATAATCATAATGCTGAGATTGCCAGCATTGATAAATAAACATGACCCAGCTTTTGCTGTTTACAGCAAAAACACTTTAGTTTCTAAGATATGTATATATATATATGTATGTATACATATTAGTGTATGTACATATATATATAAATGATAAAAAGATATATCATACAAGCAGTGACTCTAAGAAAGCTGGAGTGACTATACTAATATCTGACAACTTAGATTTTAAAAAGAATATTACTAGAGATAAAGGGACATTTTATAATGTTAAAAGGTTCAATCCATCAGGAAGTTGTAATGATCATAAACATATATGCACTTAACAAAGGAATCCCAAAATGTGTGAATTCAAAATGATTGAATTCAGTAAAAAAATAGAGAATTTAACAATAAAAGTCAGAGATTTCAATACCTTACTTTAATAATGAATAGAAAAACCAGGCAGAAGATCAATAATGAAACAGAAAGCTTGGCAACACTATACCCAAAGTAGACCTAACAGACATCTCTAGAACACTTCACACAACATTAGAGTATACTTTCTTCTCAAGCACACACAGAGCATGCTCTGTGGGCCATAGGCTCTATCATAAAACAAGTGTCAATAAATTGAAAAAAATTGTGATCATACAACATATGTTCTCTGATCACAGTGAATTAAAATGAGAAAGACAATAGTGCAGGGAAGGCCTGGGGAGGGGATGGGAGCAGGCTGGAGAGGTTCAAAAGGGGAAAAAGGGGGACATCTACAATACTTTCAACAATAAAGATAAATTTTAAAAAATTGGAAATCAATAACAGAAAAAAATTGAGAACTTTGCACATATGTGGAAATTCATGCACTACTAAATAACCAATAGGTCAAAGGAGAAATGGCATGATGAATTAGAAAACATTTTGAGATGAATGAAAATGAAGATACAACACACCAAAATGTATGGGATATGGATACAGCTAAATTGGTATTTAGAGGGAAATTTATAGTGGTATATACCTATGCCAAAAAAGAGAGAAAGGTATCAAATCAATATCCTAACCTTCTATCTTAAGAAATTATAAAGATAGAGGAAATAAAACCCAAGTAAGTAGGAGAAATAATAATGATTAAAACAGAAATAAATGAAATAGAAAAGAAAAAAAAAACACACAATAGAAAATATTAAGTAAACCAGAAGTTGGCTTTTCAAAAAGAACAATAAAACACACAAATCTTTAGCTAGACTGACCAAGAAAAAGTGAGAACAAATTAGTAAAATAAAAAGTAAAAGGGAACATTACTACCAAACTTATAGAAATATAAAGAATGGTAGAGGAATGCTATGAATAGTTGTATGCCAATGATCACATAATCTAGATAAAATGGACAGATTCCTAGAAAGAAAGACACTACCTAAACTGGCCAGGAAGAAATAAAAGGTCTGAATCTAGAAAGAGTTTGCAGTAGTAATAATAGAAACTTCCCACAAAGAAAACGTAGAACCAAATGACTTCACTAGTGGATGCTACTAAACATCCAATGAATTAATGCTAGTTCTTCACAACTCTTCCAAAAAATTGATGAGGAAGGAACTCTTTCTAACTCATTCTATGGAAGTTATAAAAACACTAACAGGAAATAAAACTACAGACCAATATACCTTATGACTATACTCACTAATATCTTCAACAAAGCATTAGCAACTGAGATTATGCACCATGACTAAGAGGTCTAGAATATGGTGTATACTGGAGAAACAAGAGTTTTATATGATGCCCTAGCTGTGTTGCTCAGTGGTTAGAGCACTGCCCTTTGGACTGAAGGGTCATGGGTTTGATTATGGTCAGGGCATGTACCTTGGTTGCAGGCTTGATCCCCAACCCCAGTTTGGGTGCGTTTAGGAGGCAACCAATAGATGAGTCTCTCTAACATCGATGTTTCTTGTTCTTTGTCTCTCCCCTTCCCTTCCAATCTTTCTAAAAATTAACGGAAGAAAAATATCATTGGTTAATAATTAACAACAACAACAAAATAGAGTTGTATATGTAGTAAAAATATTGTTAAAATCAATAAGAAATTGAGACATTTAAGGTATTTTAAAATCCCACAAAACTTAGAGAATTTATCAATAACAGACTTGCTTTACCAAAAATACTAAAGAAAATTATTCAGGCTGAAATAAAAAACACCAGGTGGTAACTTGAATCAGCATAAAGAAAGAAAGAGTATTTGGTGCCATTTACAACTGGATTCAGATCCCAAGTCAATCACTATTTTTTAAAAAATTACTTTTATTGATTTCAGAAAGGAAGGGAGAGGGAGAGAGAGATAGAAACATCAGGGATGAGAGAGAATCATTGATTGGCTGCCTCCTGCGCGCCCCTTTTTGGGGATTGAGGCCCCAACCTGGTCATGACCAGAATCGAACCTGGGACCTTTCAGTCCGCAGGCTGACGCTCTATCTATCCACTGAGCCAAACTGGCTAGGGCCCAAGTCAGTCACTATTGACTGAGGGTTATTTACCCTCTCTCACCTTCCATTTCTGCATAGACACAGAGGGGTTAATCACACATGTAAACATGGATCAGACGTGTAAAGCTCCTAGCAAAAGTTTTGACACTTGCTAGATTTGCAGCAACAAGTGGCAGGAGCTTGCATTTGTTCTTTCATTAGAGAGTATTTTTCTCTGAGATTTTGCCTTTTCTGTCCTTCCTGCCCTGGGGCTTGTGATGTTTAGTTTATTTCTGACTGAGCACCTGGGATCCTCTGAGAACTGAGCTCCAGGCGGTGCCACCAGGGCCCACCTTTTGTCTTGTGCATGCCACAGGTGTTCTCTGCAGCAGGCCTCCTGGCCGGTCTCAGCCAGAGGCCAAGAAGCTACACTTGCGGTTTGGCCTGAGAACACCAGGTGGCAGCTGTGGCTGGTCTCTGGCTGCTCCTTGCCTAGTCACAGCCAGTCTAGGGCCGCTGGGGAGACTGGCTGGGTTGATAGTTGCTAGGGCGACCAGATGGGCTCCTTGTTTATTTTTCGGCTTTTCTGTTATCCAGGTCTCCTGTTCTCCTGTGCAGCCCCTGGTCCACGTAGCAGCAGCATCCTGAATCAGAAAGCACACCTGCCCTCACTGTAGGTTTTTGGGGTCTCTGAGAATTTTGCCTCCATGAGTCTAAAAAGGGAAAATGTCACTATTTGGAAACACTGCTCCTTTAAACCGGCCTTTTCTCTATTATCCATACCCTGCTGCTTCTCTCCTGGTGAATTTTCATACAGGTTTTATGTCTGAGGCGTTCACACCTGGGCAGTGAACTATCAGATCTCTCTCTGGAGCTGAGGTTATCCAGGGATTTGGGGGTGATCTGGCAAGAGGAGAGGGGCCTGTCACTGATAAATGATTATGAATTGGACCAACTCCTGTGGATGAACCCTCAAGTGCTAGAGGACTCATTAGAACATGTTTGTATGTAGATTTTGTCTACATAAGGAAGTGCATTTGGTGTTTCTTTGCTGTACTACTGTTCAAATGAACCTAAGCAAAATAAGGGGAAGGGACACTGAAAAATGCTGTTATACAGTACGTTGTTTGTCCTGTTATTATTTGTTTCATACTGTTTTTCTCCCAGTAAACTGTGAGCGACTCAAGGTTAGTAGCCTCCTTTTATCTGTGTCTTCAGATAGTTATCCTTGTAAAAACAAGATCTCTATTTTTTTTTTTGTTGGACTACTAAGAGGTTCTAATGAAAGCAATGGTTCACTTTTTTAAAAGCTGAGTTGAAAACCTTTGAATATTATAGTTTATATGCGGGCTTTTCTGCTTTACTGAATCTGAGCTAAGGAAATTGACAGTGAACGCACTCAGCCATTATTCAGAACCTCACTTCTTCACGTTCAGGTGTCAGGAGGAGGGAGTTGGGGTGGGTTTAAGCAGGGCTGACAAAGAGAGGGCTTGAGTGCCTACTCTGCCATCCAGTGCCTGAGGCAAGCATCAATATTTGATCACTACCTGCTCTCCCACTGAGCTCAGATAAAGCCTTAGCCTTCTTCCTGAGGGGTTGCTCTAGGGCTAGGCAGACACTTCCTATGGAAAATGATGGGAAAATAGCAGTTGAGATAGGCTGTTTGCCAGTGTAGGGGGACTGAGCTACAAATGTCCTCTAAATCTCCCTTTTCAACTACTTAATATCCACCCATATTTCTGAGATTAACTCCTTTTGCCTAAACGAGTAGGGAACTCTTCAAATCTAAGCACAGTCAGCAAATTCTTTTGCTTACTATTCATTTACCTTAAAACGTTACTACCGATTTAATGAAATAATTGTTTAGTTATTTTACTTTGCATTGGTTGAGTTCAATAATCCTGATCTTGAAGTAGACACACAGTTGAATTTCTTTCTCCAAGGCAGGACCTGCACCTCCAACATGCCAGCTTGCCCATCTCCAGGAGACACTGCCTCTTTGCCGAAAAAACTTTTCTATTGCCCCAGTTGTCTATAATCTAATTATCTTACAAGAACTAGAAGGCTCCGTCTTTTCTTTCTTTCTTTCTTTCTTTCTTTCTTTCTTTCTTTCTTTCTTTCTTTCTTTCTTTCTTTCTTTCTTTCTTTCTTTCTTTCTTTCTTCTCTCTCTCTCCCCCTCCCTCCCCTCCCTCCCTCCCTCCCTCCCTCCCTTCCTTCTTTCCTTCCTTCCTTCCTTCCTTCCTTCCTTCCTTCCTTCCTTCCTTCCTTCCTTCCTTCCTTCCTTCCTTCCTTCCTTTCATATATTTTTATTGATTTCAGAGAGGAAGGGAGAGGGAGTGAGAGATAGAAACATCAATGATGAGAGAGAATCATTGATTGGCTGCTTCCTGCACGCCACACACTGGAGATCGAGCCCACAACCCAGGCATGTGTCCTGACCAGGAACTGAACCGTGCGTGACCTCCGGGTTTATAGGTTGATGCTCAACCACTGAGCCAGGCTGGCTGGACTCACTTACCTTTCCTGATTTCTCTCACTACACCAGTTTTCATGGTTTCCAGTTTTACCCCTGCAGGATCACACTTCATTGATCACTTTAAGGAAAAGAACTGTAGTTTTAAAATTTTTGTCTCCTGTGGTGCTGGGGATAGTACTCAGCATACAGTGGACTTCCAATAAATGTCTGTGAAGTGAATGGACATATGTGTGCAAGATTTACAATTTAGCAGGTTTTCTTTCGTACACATTAGTCCCCTATTAAATCCTTGAAATGTCTCTGAGAGGTAAATACTATTCCAAAGAGGACTCTGAAGCTAGTGATATGAAATTTTTGGACTGGAACCCAGATTCTTAGTCCGCCAGAATCGAAGAATGAATCCACGGACAGAAAAATGGTATAGCAAAGGTGGAGATTTATTGAAGAACAAGTACAGACTCCCACGTAGGGAGGGGGAGAAGGGTCCCACTGGGTTCCTTTTCCCATGGTTTATAAAGACTGCAGATCCCGGCACCCCCCGATATCCCCTCTGATTGGTCACTATTCCCCTTTGACATGTTACCATAGTAACTCCTGGGCTCAAAGGTTGAACCTCACATAGGACATGTGAGGTTCTCCCCCCCCTCCTTCCATCTGAATGAAGGGCTTCCTTCTCTTTATTTTGTAAATATGACCTTTCTTGGCTACTTCCAGTTTCCTTGTCTAATGTAAATATACCTGTTGCTGCCTCCTTGTCTTATGGAGATGTAACTGCACCTGGCTTCCTTGTGTTATGGAAATGTACCTTCTCCCATGCTTCTCCATGGACCCCAATTCTAAAAACAATCCCTAAGCTTGCCTATGTCCCCCTAAAATTCCTGCTTCACTAGGAGAGATTAGGCAACTGCTCTGAAAATGCACAGCAAGTAAGAGGCAAAACCGAGACTAGAGTCTCACTCTTCTAACTCTAAACTACCACCCCATCCTTTAATAACATCGTGCTTCTGGCTTATGAGCTATGTCATGCACTGATGAATTCTGGGTTCACATTGTCTCTTCATGTAGATTACACACCCCTCAAGGTAAATATATTGATTTTATTCTTCCTGCACGCTTCCTCTCATTATTGCACTAGGCTGGCAATTCTGAAAGCATGTATTCTGCACAACCTGGCCACTGGACATCACAAATCCCTGTCAGCCTAATTTTTTCAGCCTGGTTTTGCCAAAAACCTGATTTGTCTAATAAGGTCATTAAAAAGAGGCATGGAATATGTTCAAAAGAGCCTGGAATTTTATGCTGTGATGGCGGTTCCTGAGCTGCCGAGCAAATATATAAAAACATTAAAGAAGCTGGTGTGCTTATTAAATCTTACAAAAATTTTTCTTTAGTCATTGTCAATGACAAGTCTTCAGTATGACTCTCGCCTGCCAAGAATCATGGATGATCTAGTGGGACAGAGCCTAATAAAAAATTCTGGCACTTGGCACGGGGCCCTGGTCTTGCATAGGTCTCTTAGCCCCCTTTCCTGAATAAGAACTTTCCCAGCTGAAGAGTAATGGTTGGGTAAACCTGACATGTCCCCGTGATATATATATTCCTAAAGTAGATTTCATGGAACTTCTGGGTTATAAAACAATCCCCATGATATGTAATGCTACCAGTTAGTTAATTTGGGGTGTGATATTGAGACAGAAAAAAAATTAGATAGATAGGGGCGGGACCATGGGAGGAGGAAGTGAAACCAGGATTCCAACAGGGCGGAGTTACTAAGACACCCCAACCTGGCAGGGAAGGAAGGGTGCACTAGAGGCATGAACTTTAAAATGTATGGATGTTACTAAGACAGACAGCTGCAGATAACCTATCACAAGGCAGTGAGGCAAGCATCCTGTCTAATAAAGAGGGAATGTGCTAATTGACCATCACTCCGTCACAAAGATGGCTGCACCCACAGCTGAGGCCAAGTTCCTATAAGGAGCCTTAACGAGCAATCAGCAGGGACCTGAGGCTACACCCTCCCTCACCCCCATGGGGCTTGACAGGGGACCTCAGGCCACATCCCCAACCCGGCAGGGCTTGACAGGGGACCTCAGGCCGTGCACCCTGCCCTGGAGTCAGGCTGGTGGACCTCAGGCCATGACCCCCTCTCCGGCACCAGGCCAGAGGACCTGAGGCCATGCCCCCCCACCTGGCCGGACTTGATGGGGGACCTCAAGGTGCGCTTCCTATCCTGGTGCTGGGCTAGGGGACCTCAGGCTTCTACCCTCCCCCCCCCCCCCAGTGCCAGGCCGGGGGACCTCAGGCCGCAACCCCCCAACAAGAGGGCTTGACAAGGGACCTCAGGCTGCACCCCCACCCCAGCACCAGGCCAGGGGACCTGAGGCTGTGCCCCCCTGCCTGGCTGGGCTTGACAGGGGGCGTCAGGCCGTGCCCCCACCCAGCAGGGCTTGACAGGGGACCTCAGGCTGTGCTCCCTGCCCAGCGGGGCTTGATGGGGGACCTGAGGCTGTGCCCCTCTCCCGGTGCTGGGCCGGGGGACCTGAGGCTGCGCCCCCCTGCCTGGCAGGGCTTGATGGAGGACCTCAGGCCATGCCTCCCACCCAGCGGGGCTTGATGGGGGATCTCAAGGCACACCCCCCACCCTGGTCTGGGCTGGGGTCCTCAGGCCACGCCCCCTGTCCTGACGCTGGACCAGGGGACCTGAGGCTACGCCCCCTGCCTGGCAGGGCTTGACAAGGGTGGACTGGCCGGGTCTGGATCTAGCCCAATGGCGGGGTGGGGGAGGGGGGGGCGGCCGGGTCTGGGTCTCATGCGATTTTGAGGCGCATGTGGGTGGGCAGGGACTTGACTCTGGGTCCTGTGGTGCACCCCAGACTCTGACAGGAAGAAGGTTTTCATATACATTTTACTAATTTTCTTTCATCTCTGACACTTCTATTATAGAGAAAGGGCAAATAGCAATATTTAATTATTTCCTCTAATTAATCCCTTTTTAATGTGCACGAATTTCGTGCACCGGGCCACTAGTATATACAAAAAAGTGTGCGCTCCCTTCACTTCTCTCCCAGGCACAGCACACAATAGATTGCTGACATTCCTGCTGGGGAGGTGAGGAGGGTGGGGAGGGAGGGGTGCACATCCCCTGAGCTCTCACACATGGACTATTAGGCTTTAATTAGCTTGTATACTAAACTACTTCAGGCGTGCTAGGTTAATGGCAGGAGATGCTCCCCCTTTCGCAGCCCATGTGACTTATAGCCATGTGGGACTATAGACTTGAATTCACATAGATGCTCTCAATAAACTTAGGTTCCACTAACTATTTTTGATTGAGACTTCATTCTTCATTTTTGGAGAAAAGAACTTGGGCTTAAACACTCACATTTTTGGTGTCAATATGGCCTAATTTTTCTGTGTAAATATATAATCTGAAATCACATTCCAATTAAGCAAGAGCTGAGGGAAAAACCATTCAAGGATTAGTTACAAAATCTTATGCTCCTCAAAATTTTACTCCCTGAGACTTACAGGGAGTAATATTTTGAGAGATCATTAGACTTTGTAACTAATCCAAGAAACTAGAAACACCAATCAGAAAGGCTATATGCACCCCTATGTTCATAGCAGCACAATTTACCATGGCTAAGATTTGGAAGCAGCCTAAGTGTCCATCAGCAGATGAGTGAATTAAAAAAACTGTGGTACGTCTACACAATGGAATACTACCCTGCGGTAAAAAAGAAGGAATTCTTACCATTTGCAATAGCATGGGTGGAACTGGAGAGCATTATGCTAAGCCAGTCAGAGAAAGATAAATATCACATGATCTCACTCATTTGTGGAATATAATGAACAACATAAACTGATGAACAAAAACAGATCCAGAGACAGAGAAGCATTGATCAGACCATCAAATCACAGAGGGAAGGTAGGGGAGGGTGGGGGTAAGGGAGAGAGATCAACCAAAGGACTTGTATGCTTGCATATAAGCCTAACCAATGGACACAGACATCAAGGGGGTGAGGGCATGAGTTGGGGTGGGGGTGGGGGGCAATGGGGGGATAAGGACACCGTATGTAATACCTTAATCAATAAAGAAAAAAATAAAATAAAAAAATTACTCCCTGAAACTTTAAATCTTTTGATTGTTTTTTGCTTATTTAAAGGAGCTCTTTTAAATCTGTAATCACAAATTTGCATACAATTCATAAAGGCTTTCATGGTTACCTATGATATAGAAAACATCAGGTTAGGGCTAGAGGTTTAAGGGTGAGAGACACTCTTGATACCCTCCGGGGGAGGAACTTCCCCCTACTCTCAAGCTGCTTCCGGCTGGCCTAATAATTAAATAGACATGAGGCAGATTAGCAAGAGGAACTAACTAAGTTTAATATATACGTATGTAGGGGAACCCCACATGCCTTAGAGGTTCAGAGATAGAAAGGGGGATTGAGGTATATAAGACATTCTGGGCTAGGGATGAGGTAATGCACCTTGGAGGCTTCGTAGGGTCATTGCAGGATACAAGAAGACCAGATATTTAATAAATAGAAGTTTGTCCTGCGCTGTAAAAGAGGAGAGAGAGATTACAACCAACTTAAACAATTAGGACAGGCTTTATAGAGAAGTTCGAATTTGGAATGGATCTTAAATGTGAAATTGGATTTTGAGTGATAAGAATATCACTCAAATAAATAAATAAAGCCATTATTTGGGGAACTGTGAAAAGTCCAGTTTACCTGAATCTCAGGATGAACAGAGAAGTAGTGGGAAATAAACCTGAAGATGTAGAATGGGTCATTGTATGTGTGGAATTATGATCAATGAGGAGCTAGGCTGTGCAATTTTCTATTGGGAGGTTTTAAATCAAGGTAGTTGAAAGTCCAGGTGAGATAATAGAAGCTGATAAAAAAAAGGGCTTATGTCTGAGTAAATTTGGGATATGACTATAGATTTCAAATACTGACAGCTTTCATGTCTGGTCAAGCCAATTTTTGATCCTGTGTCGATATTCTTTGTTGGCTCATCAAATCCACCCGCCACCCTTTCCAATTGGTTTTTCTCCCAACACCTGTATGGTCTGGTGTTAGTGGGTTAGCTTGCTTTTTGGTTTCTGGTTCGGCCACTGGAAGGAGCTCTGGGGCAGAATGTTAGTGGTCATGGCATTTATTGTTCTGGTTCCCTCCATGCCATGGTTGGCATTGGTGAGGTTCCTTCGGTGACAGGATGCACAGGGGCCTGGCAACTGCTCCCTCCTGTTTCTTCAGGTCTAGGGGTGTAGCTTTGGGAGTGGATTGCCTCCCTTGTTGGTTCCCTTAACCCTGCCCTTTTTAAAACTCTCCTCCGTCACTCATTCTGAGCCTGCCAAGTATCCTGAGGGGGCCTTGAACTGTTAGTTGTGTATTTTGGTTTCCATAGTAACCAAGCTGTGGCAGTTTCCCAGCTTTCCTGGGAAGGAGAACCCAGAGGACTTCGAAAGTGGCCCAACCAAAGCAGAGGAGAGTCGGCCTCGCTCCCATTAGCCTTTAAGCCAAGTTTCTATTAATGCATAATTCATTTTTCTTAGGGAGGAATTGTTTGCAACTAGATTAACAAAGTTTTATTTTTACATGTAGCCAACACTGACCTGGGAAAATAGGTTTGTTGACAAAAAGCTCCTTTGCAATACAGTTTATTATAATCAGTGAAAACCAAGTCTGTTCTGGAAAAATCAAGCTGATCTTGGAGCTGTGTAACCATGGGTAATGCAGGCTCAGATCCATTGGGCAACTCTGGCCCAGCTGCCAGGACAACAGGGCCCCCCAGGATATGTTTCTGCAGGGCTTGTGGAGGGGTTTGTCTTCATTGTCTCCTCTGAATTTTCAAACCCATTGAAACTGCTTTCTGTATCGCTTAACTTTCCTCAGGTCTCCACAGACAGAGTGGGGTATTTCCATGGGAGGTGTAAATTTTGCCTTTCCGGCCTGTCCCCTGCCCCTCAGTCTTGCTCTTTATGCTCTACCTAAAAGCTCCTCTTCTCTCTTTAAGGCGGAGCTCATATTTCCCCACCTCCCCCAAGCCTTCCTTTGTCCAAGGAAGAGGAATGTGCCTCACTGTCTTTTGATGTCTCCCATCGTTTAGAATGGAATAGGCCCTTGGTGATTAGTTCTGGGCTGGTGAAAGAAAAATCAAAGCAATTACTCAGCTAAAAACAATTAAAAAATAGGAACTCACATAGGCCTTGCTCAATAAAATGAGAAATTACAAATAAAATTTCTTTTAGTTTAAGAACTGGAAATACTTCTATTTAGATTTCTGCATGACATTTCCTAACTGGCTCTTGCTCATCCTTCAAAACTCATCTCAAGGGTATGCATGGCCTTTGTAGGTATCTTATGCACTGCCCCCACCCGAGCCAGGATTGGATGTCATTCCTCAGCATACTTGGACCAGCTTGGTCACAAGATTTCACACTATTGATTTGCCCTTAACTATCTCTCATATCTTTCCGTTTATATTATAAACTCCTGAGGGCATGGACCTATGCATTTTAACCTCGTGTACTTGATGCTAAAAAACTAAACAATGCCCTGGCTGGTGTGGCTTAGTTGGTTGGGTGTTATCCTGTGCACCTAAAGGTTGCTGGTTTGATCCGGGTCAGGGCATGTTCCTGGGTTGCAGACTTGATCCCCAGTGAGAGGTGTGCAGGAGGCAGCCAATGTATGTTTCACTCTCACATCGATGTGTCTCTCTCTCCCTCTCCCTTCCTCTCTCTCTAAAAATCAATTTAAAAAAATCTTAAAAAACAAACACAAACACAGAGCCTGGCACACAGTAGGTACATGACAAGTGCTTGTTAAAAGCAAGAATGAAAACAAATGGAAATAAAACCCACTGTATGTGTTTCTCTATTCAGGATGTGAGTTTCAGCGCACATAAGAAGAGCTGGGGAGCTTGCAAATGAACAAACAGAAAAGCATACTGCTGCATCCTGCCCTTCTGTGTCCACTCTCCCCAAGAGATTCTGATTCATCAAGACTGGGGTAAAGCTCAAGAATGTAAATGTTTGAAAATATACACCAGTGGTTATGAAAGAGGATAAGAACTGTTGATCTGATTTCTCCTAGGAGCAGGAGGAGTGCTGGTAACGCGTGCCTCTGCATTTGCAGACTAGTGCAGTGAACTCCAGACTTCAGAGGCTTGGCCTCCATCTGTTTTGTTATGAGTCAGTGTTTGGGGATCTGAACCTTTACTCTTCTCAGTTGGAAAGCAATCATTTCATGTGGACCTGAAGGTCGAGTTGTTTAGATGGTTTTGTATACAAACACATTGAAAGAAACTAGGGTAAAAATTAAAGTTGTTTTTTTTTTTTTTTTGTGAAAATTTAAATTTCTTAAAAGAATTATCAGGATATCAGAAGCTTTCAGGTTAAGATTTTTCATTTTTCTTAGAAAAGATTACCCCTCCCTTCAACTGATTGCTTTTCGTGAATTCTTGACTTAGTGAGGAATTTGTTCCTGCAAGGACATCCTCACTTTATATTGTTAATTTTCTCATCTTCTATTGGATCATTTCTAATAGCAAAGGTACTAAAATATCTTACATTTCTTTTTTAAAAGTGTAGTCTCCACCTTATCCTTCAACTAATATTCAATCTTTCTGCTTTGATTTATAGCTAAACTCTGATAGAAACTTGAAGAATGTAACTCTAGATTGACAGGGATACGTTTAGCATGGGGACTATAAACAAAATCCTGGGTTTTGGGATAGACTCACAGAGGGTATGTGAGCATGATTTACCTAGGAGGGCCGAGGAGCAATCTAAAAACACATATTGGACACACTCAGTGGCTTTGACGTGAGAGTGGGAGACATCTTGTCATCATTTGAAGAGCAAAGAGAGAAAGGAAGGCCAAGAGGGGACACTAAGCCTGTACTTTTCTCAAATATCTTACCTATGAAGAGAGGAAAGATAGAGAGACAGGCTTAGAGAGACTTGGAGATCAATTTGAAAATTGTAAAGCTTCTTAATTCCTTCACCGTTTTCTCCCAGTCTCACAAGCCCCCTCCCCTCTGGCAGCCATCAGTCTGTTCTCTGTGTCTGTTTCTGTTTCAATTTTGGTTGTTTATTTCATTATTTAGATCCCACATATAAGTGAAATCACATGATATTTGTCTTTCCCTGACTGACTTATTTCACTTGGCATACTACCCTCGAGTTCCATCCATGTTGTCACAAATGGTAAGATTTCACTCTTTTTTATGGCTGAGTAAGATTCCATTGTATATATGTACCACAGCTTTTTTATCCACTCATTTATTGATGGGTGCTTGGGCTGCTTCCATATCTTGACTATTGTAAGTAATGCTACAATGAACAAATTGGTAGTCACAAAATAGTCATGGGGATATCAAGTACAGCATAGGGACTATAGTCAATAATATTGTAATAACTATGAATGGTGCCAGGTGGGTAGTATTAGGGGGAACATTTTGTAAAGTATATGATTGTCTAACCACTATGCTGCACACCTGAAACTAATGCAAAATAATATTGACTATAAATTGTAATTGAAAAACAAAATTTAAAGTTTTTTAAAAGAAGCTTCTAAGAAAAATTATATAAAACATTATATGACAAGGATGGGGATTTGACAATTGGATATTTTGAGGGAATGGATGAGGAGGCTTAAAGTTGGCTGCACTTGATTGTGTGGACAGCATTCCTATGTTGAACTCATCAGACTGATTTTCTGATTTTATTCTATGTGGGATCTCATAAATTACAGAGAGAGTCCTTTCTCCTGTTACCAGAACAACATACAGAAACAGTAAGTTCCTGACATTGCCAAGTTCAAATTGGCCACTTTGGGATGTACTGAGTTGAGTGGCCATCTGTAATGGTTGATGAAGGGATGCTGAAAATTGGTTCGCCCCAAAGTTCAATTCTGTCGAATGGATTCTCCTTCTAATATGACGGTAGGACAAGCAATCTCATCATCAGAGCCAGTTCCAAGAATGTGATCTTAGCATATTGAACTGCATTATCTTAGATTTTGGAAGAGTTCCTTTAGTCCAATCTGTGCTCCAGTTTAGAAATTGATTCCAGCATCACCGTAAGGTCTTAGTTTGAACTTGCCTTTGGGACACCTACTGATTCCCATTCTACTTTCTTCAGGAGGAGAACTGCAAGGTGGGGCAAAAGTAGGTCTGCAGTTGTTCTTATAGAAAATAATACAATAATAAATAAATAATAATATAAGAATAAACTCTGTTTCACACACTGACAATGTAAACCCCACTTTTGCCCCACTCTGTATTTGCCATCAGACTTAACTAGTGCTGCTTGCTGCTACTTATCAAAGGGAATGGCTCTCAGAGAATAGAAGTCAAAACAATTGGTGTGAGAATATGAAAAGGTTTGTAGCATGCTTCCCAGGGAGCATCTACTTGGGTGAAGTGGAAGAGTTAGGGTAGAGAGTCCAAGGACGTACTTCAGTGGTAGGACCATCACTGAATGAACACACACACACACACACACACACACACACACACACACAAACACACAAACACATTTGGGTATTTCTTCCATCATTTTGTCCAGCTTGGCTGTGAGTGACAGTCCCACCATGGCTCAGTGCCCAGAGGAGGGCCTGACACATAGTAAGTACTCTATAAATATTTGATGGCTAATAATGATCCTTTGATAGCATGCTGCTATTTAAGAATATCTTCCTTAGCATAAGCCAGGAACCTTCACACATGAAGAAACAGGCACAGAGAGGTCAAGTAACTCGCTCAGCTAATCAGCAGCAAGCTGAGATTTGAAGTCAGGCCAGAGTAGCTCTTGAGTCCATGCTCTCAATCACTGTATCACCTTTCCAGGGCAATGCATGTGAACTCGTGTAACATGGTGCCTGGCACAATTTTCCCTTTGCACTACAACTACTATTATTTTAGCCTCCGGTTAAGCTCTTGCTATGGTTCATAGTATCCCCCCAAAGGGGAAGAAAATAAGATCTCCTAAGCCCAGAGGACACAGCCTCAGCATACTTTGGAATGACCTCTGCTTCCCCAACATTTGTTGGAGTTTTATTAAATGTGATTATATGACCCATATCCTAAGGAGAAACCAATTTCCTTGGGTGCTCAGTACAGCATCTAGAGCAGTGCATACACTTGGCAGTGTACTCCAAGGTGATTATTACACTTGTGTTAATCTATCAGCCAGCAAATGGCCCCCAAAGATTCATGGGAACTGAACAAAGCCATGCTGGATCAATATCATATTTCATTTTGTCGGCAGTGGATCTGGGACAACTGAGTGGGATGAGAGTGTAATCAGCTATTGGGTTATTGAGCGGCTTCCTCTGGAATCATCTGGGACTCATCAGATATTAACTAGGAGCTGAATATCTTGTTGACCATAGACCTGAGAAGAGATAAAAAGTCTTATTTGATAGCTGATGAAGTATCATAACTTATGGGACATGCTGTAACTAATAAGGAGTTTTTTTGGTGATAAAAACTCTTCTCTATTATGGTAGGAATAGATTATATGTTTATAATACCCTTTAACTTTTCAAACTGCTCTGCATGTATTATATTTCCACAAATACTTCCCTCCATTCTTGTGTCTTCTTACTCCTTATTCTTCCCAGAATTTATGAAGGAAAAATAGTTTTCCTGGATAATTTCTCTCTTTTTTGTTTGTGACACTAGGTTATGAAAGTCATTTATTTAACAAATATTTCTGTATTGTTTGCTCTGTGCCAGGTTCTGTGGTAGGTAGAGTTTAATTAGGCTCATTGTCTAGCATTATTAAACTGGGAATCAATCAGGGGAGAGAGAAACAAACAGAAAGAAAAAATATCTTGGAGCCATTTCTTCTGATACTTCTAAAGGTAGGGCTTGGTGAGAGAGGTGAAATGATACAAATAAAAAATTAGAGGAGGTGCTAGTTGGCAAGGGACTGGGGCTATCTAAGGAATTCTTCTATTCCATCAAGATGTCTGAGAACTGACTCAGTATTAGTCAGGATATGATACAGCAGGCTGCAGTGACAAATAGCTCCCAAATCTTAGTTGTTTATGATAACTAACAACTTTTTCCTTGCTTACACTATTGGTTCACTTCAGGCCAGCTGGAGCTTCTGCTCCATTGTTTTTATTTTTATTTTTTATTTTTTAACCTTTGGACCTACACTTACAGAACAGCCCCCTCCCCCATCCTGAATGGTGCCAGTTGTTATGTCAGAAGGAATAGACAGTGAATTTCTTCAATGCTCCCAACTTATTAACCAGAACTAGTCATGCAGCCTTGAAGACCCAGAGATGGGCTGAAAGTATAATACCACCATGTCCCCTGGAAGTGTAGACTTGGAAATATTTGGTGAACAGCATCAGTGACAAACTCGAGCTACCACAGAACCTGGAACAGGGGAGCCAGCTGCTAGTGAAAGAGGTTTTAGGCTCTTTTCCCAGCGTCAGGGAACAGCAGCGAGTGCTAGTGAAACAGGCAGGGGAAGGAAAGTCAGGACAAATGAATTCTAAGCTCAAACCAGTGGGCAAACCAAGAACATGTTTCTATGTCAATTTCCTTATCAAAACCAACTTTATAGGATTGCTCTAAGGATTCAATGGTAGTAAAATGTTATGTGTAATAAGAGTGAGGAAACATGTGAGGAGCCCTTAGAGTTTTCCCGTTTGTCTCCTCTTTCCCCAGTTGTAGTGTCTTCCCCTGCCCCACCCACACAGTTGTGTTTTCTCCATGTCTCTCCTGAGAACAGCTTGAGTGTTTGTTTCAGGACGTCTTCAGGGAGCAGGAGGGACAAGGCTGAGAGAGAGGCCAGCTGGCAGTGGCTGCCATCCAGAGAGCCTCCTGCCCCCTGTGGATGTGTTTGAACATGTGAGGGGGAGCATTTTGGATGTTTACAGTGACTGGGGTGCACTGGTAGCATTTGGCAAGTATTAGCCAAGTATTAAATGCCTAAGAAAGTCCTGCACAATAAAGAATTATACCACTCCTAATACCATTGGGAGAGAACACTGGTAGAGGAAGCAGCTGTCAACACAGAGTGGAGAAGCTCTGTAATTTAGGGTGGCTGTGAGCTCCAGAGAGGCTTGGAGTGATGGCCAGACCCTTGAAAATGGAGTATTAGTCTTATTTTCCTACTTAGGTGACACTGAACGCAGTGATTGCTCAATTAAACACACGGAGAACCGATACCCCGTTTACTGTGCTGCTGGCTCTTGCCTAGCTCTTGAACGACAATGTTCCTTAAGATAGGCAGAGGCTTAAAAGACAGGTCTAGGTAAAATCATGGATTATATTCTAACAAGTTAAACAGTACTGCCAGGGACATCTGGGACATGTCCTCAAGTCAACATCTGGGCAGCTATGTGGCCTCCTGCTGCATAATCCTGGATGACTTGACTCCTTTCAGAAATAAGACTTGTTTCCAGAGGTGCAGAGCCTGGTCCTGTGTCTGGGTTATTCTTTGGCTCATACCATCCCACTGCTTGTCTACCCTTATCTACCTTACTCTGTTCTTCAGTATCAGGCTCACTTATACTTCATTATGGGAACCTTAATAGGGCTCTGGACAAACCACAATCTCTCTGTCCTGTAAACACCTGCTTCATTTATCATCTGAAACATTCCTTTGGACTACCTGTTTCTTCTGATAGATGCAAACAAAATACAAAATTTGTGTTTAGGATAATTTATTCTGCAAGTGAAATGAAGGGCGAGGGTGATAAACAAGGGCCTAAAAATTCTAGATACACTCAGTTATGCTATGACACTTGTTTTGAAACACAAATTTGTTCCAACACGATTGAACTATTAGGGGATGATTGGAACATTGTGCATTTTTCATTTGCTTGTGCACGATTTCGTCTACAGCAAACACGAGGTGAATGCAAACACTGCACTCTGCTGAATCAAGCTGTGGAGGAATGGACCATCTACACACACACCTACCACATTCACCCAGGACTGGCCTTTCAAGGTTCTGGTATTCACAGGCTAAAGAGGGCAAGTGGAGACATCAAGTTCAAGGTCTTTGAACACTGCTTAGGAATTTCCCTGGTGGGGTTGGATGCAGATGAATAGAAAGGCAAATAGCCAGGTTTGAACTTGGTTAGATCTTTGTGCATTTTACATAAGATTTCTTTTAAGAAAGCATTAAGCTATTTAAAAAAAATGTTAGCAAATCAGAGGCCTCGCCCTATGTGTGTGGGGTTCCTGGCTCAGTGTTTGTTTTTTTGTTTTTTTGTTTGTTTTTTATCAATTGTCCTTGGCAAAGAAATTTTATAAAATTAGAGGATGGAGCTACTTTGCATCCAGAGCTTAGTCTTGAAGAGTAAGAAAGGGGAAGGAAAGGAATGTTTATTGATTTCTTATGATAATGCAAGACACCTGACTGTAAACACTTTTTATTTTGCTGTTTGAATAATACAAAAAAGCAGCCATGATTACCGTTTTGTAGTTGGGAAAAGTGAGGCTCAGAGGTTAAGTTTCACGTCCCAGGTCCCAGGACTTGGCAGTTACAAAGCTTTCATGGAGTTCAGGACTCTGGTCTGAAAAACAGAATTCCTTCCATCCTTCACACTCTGCTGAGTTGGAAGTCGCTTTAGATCAAGAGAGACAAGGCCTGCGGCTGCATCTGCTGCCAGCAAGCTGCTGGGAGGCGGAGGCTGATGTATAATGTCTATTAGGGGAGACGGTGTCTATTGGAAAGTTCGCTCGGCTCTTCCAGCTTCAGGTCACAATTTGTTCCACTGCAGTCTTACTGTCTCTTGTTTTCCGCTCCCCGACTGTGATGACATCTGTGGGTACCATGAGTATCCATGTCGTTGTTTTCTTCCCCCTGTAATACTTGACTCACATTTTAACTCTGAGTCTGCCTTGGCTCCCTCATTCCCAACCAGAGTGCTGGAGGCCTTCCCTGGCCCTCTATTCCCGAAGGACAAGTCCCAGAAGGCACAGGGAGAGCAGAAGAGAAACCTCAAGAAGCTGGATTCCAACTCATGGCCTCTGCAGTTGTTTCCGTTTTCCTTCTGTCTCTCCTGATTTCCAAGTCTTTCTCCCGTTCCCATAACATCGCCTTGGATTCTATAGCACTAAACCTTCAACATCAGGGGCGAACAAAAATCACTTTTCATTTACAAGTAGAACATTTTGCGGTGTTTGTTATTTGAGTATGTCTTTTTAATAAAATGGTCAAGAAGAAAATGACAAGTGACTAAAATTCACAATGGCATGCTTGCATAGAGAGAGCCATACTTCGTATCACATGTGCAGTGTCCCCATTTCCAACTTCACCTCACACCAGAAACATTCCTGATGGGGAAGCTTGCGACGTCAGGTGGGTTTTGTTCGGGGTTCTGAGATGTCTGAAGGAAACACAGATGAGAGGAGTTAAAGAGGAAATTACTACAGGTTGATGGGAATAGAGTTTAGTTTTTCCTCTTGCTAACCATAGCACCAAGATTCCTTTTATCACCCAGTCCTCCTCCCTGGCCAGCGAGTGGAGGAAGCCTTTTGTATGACATTTCTCAATGGCTGCAATTTGTGGGAATCAGATTCATAAAACATTGTCCACGTGGTCTACCTGGTGAAGGTAACTTCCCTTTTATCTTCCCACACGTTTACAGCTTTTGTGTTACTTGTTTAAAGATGGTGTCCTTCATTTCCCTGCATTGGTAAGGGAATTGTTTTCCTGTGGCTTATCTAAATTGGATGTGGAGCTACCGGGCCGTGGGGAGTGCATACATAAAGGAAAGTGATCTATTAGATGCCAAGATGTTGAGAGTGACAGAATCCATCTAGGACTTAAATAGTGCTCACTGGCAAGAGCCATTTATTACAAATTGATAAGAATCTGTAAGATGAAAATGGAGTATCCCCAAAATGAAACATCAAAAGCTCTCCCTTTTAGATAAAAAGTGCTAATGATTTCTTCTGGATCATGGGTTATGCTGCTCACAACAGGTAGCTGAACTGTGAGGGGATTGAAAAGAGGTAGTTGTATCAAAGGAAGTCTAGCCCATGAAAGTTTGTTGTTTTTTTTAAATATACTTTTATTGATTTCTGAGAGGAAGGGAGAGGGAGAGAGAGAATCATTGATTGGCTGCCTCCTGCACAACCTACATGGGGGATGAGCCTGCAACACCCTGACTGGGAATAGAACCGTGACCTCCTGGTTCATAAGTCAATGCTCAACCACTGAGCCGTGCCAGCTGGGGTAGGCCATGAAGGTTCTGAGCAACATCAGGGTCATCAGATTTCCTTCTCCCAGTGTGTGGAAAGAGCATCATGAGGTCGATTATGTTTCCTAATGTTTCTAGACCAGACTTCCCCAGAGTGGCCACAGTTTCTCATCAGGAGAGGGGTCATGGAGAAGTAATGCCATGAATTATACAGAAAGAGGCCTCAGTGAACCCCAAGGTCACCTGTGTGAAGAGGTTTCCCTGCTCATGAGTCATCTATTCATTCAGCAAACATGTGCGAGACATACAAGAGAAAAAGAGATCCGGAGGTCTAACCACATATCCAAGCATCAGTGCACATATACTTTAGGAACTGGAGCAGCTGCCAGATGAGTGAAAAAACATCTGGAAAATAGCAAACCTGGAATTACATTGTTAGTCTAAGTTGGCATATTGCTTTTGGAAATTCTCTATTCCCTCATATAATTGCTTAAAGTTTGTTTTTCAGATCTTTTGTCAAATATGTTATTAAGGGTAGTTTCTTTCTGGTATATCTAATAACTATTTCTCATTTTGACAAATATGATTTAAATGGCTGGGTGGTCCTGGCATTTTGTATTCTAAAAATGTCCATCCTTTCTGGGGGCATGTGCTGGTTCTGTCTTTCTGCATATGAGTGCTATGTGTCCTACTTCCTTCTGTGCATATAGGCACTGTCAATCTCAGGTGATGGGAACTTCCCCAAAGATTTCTAAACTGAAATCAGATTGCCCCTTTGAATAGAAAAAATGGGCACTAGAATAGATCCTGGGTAACACAATTAAACACCTCCCCGATGGCAGTCTGTTAGTAGTACTGCACTCTGTTAAGCCATGGGAGTTTTGCCTATGTAAAACCCTCATGCACAGTGTTTTTGGTTGATGTGGATCTGAAACACATACAAGGAAAGCAATACAAAGATCAATTTTGCAGGCCCTGATGCTGGATTCGAAAAGACTGCAGCATAATGGGCACTGCTTGAGTCCCTGGTGAGTCCCCACATGGTACTGTAGGAGACAATAGAAGACCAGAAAGGCATAGCTATACTTCTGTAGGAATAGAGAGGAGCAGAGAAAGCCTAACTATAATTAAAAAAAATTCAATACAGTATTGACATTGCTTAACCAACTATCAACAACTTTTCACAGACTTTATCTTACTAGAGTATGGGAAACTGTTCCAAGCCAAGAATTTAAAGTAATTGTCTATTCTATTAAAAACACACACACACCAATAAAGTGGGAATAAACACATTCCACCACATTTACATTCTCTCTAGTGAAATAAGATGAGATATTGGTACCCTCTATTACCTACTCTAGTTCTAGTATTCTAGTCTAGCCCACTGGAACATAGTCTCAGGGCTCCACGAGTTCTTATGCACACATTTCAGCTCCCACATTTACAAATAACAGCCCCAATCAAGTTGGCTTTAAGTGGTCACCGAGTATGATCACCAAAACAAGATTACTGTGTTGATAGACCGAGCCATGTGATTATGGATATTAAACATTCCACACCTTGAATAATGTAGACTAGAAGCATCCTTGAGGCTAAAGGGCCAAGGGACCCCAGATGAGCAATGACGATTTGATGAGCTTTTGGGGTATGACAAGTGGACCCTGACCACCTTTGGGGTGCTGATGGGCAAAGGTTTGCTGTTCAGAGCAGGTGCGGAATTCCAGAGTGTCATGGTACTGCACGGCCTGGAAGAACCATAGTAGGGGAAGGACAGAATCAGCTGGGGGAGGAATTCCATCCTTCCTGGGCTAAGGAAGGAAACAGCAGGGGGGTAAGCTGGTCCCTATATGCTGCATATAACCAAGCCTTGGGAAGCTCCATCGTTGTGGTACCACCCAAGGCCTCAGGCTGAGAGCTCTGTGAGTGGTGGTCCTCAAGAGCCAGGTCCCCACAAGCCACAGCCAGCAGGGAATCACTATGCCATCTGCTGGGATTGGTGACTGGACAAAACTCTTTCATTTTGAGTCTAGTGCTTTCTATGCGTCCTTCTAGAACATGCACCATTGAGGATGAGGGGAGATAGACAATAAGAAGTTCTGTGACATGTGTGCTCTTAATGGTCACACCCATGCAAAACTCCCTTTTAAGTAAGTATAGTGGAGAGAACATGGATCTGGGAAGCAGAAAGACGGGCCCTGAATTCTGGCCGTGCCCATTAGCTGTGATGCTCTGAGCAAGTCCTCAAACATTCTGTACCTCAGTTCTTTCATCTGAGACTTGAGCACAGTGATAATGCTTGTCTTACTTCACCATTCTTGTATTAGTTTATTTATTTATGTACACACTAAATATTTATAGAGCGCTCTGTGGGTGGCACTAGTTTAGGCACTGTATACAAGACAAAACAATTTCTGCCTTAATAGAGAGGATAAAAGAAGATATCTGATAAAAAATATAAACTTTAAAAGTATAATAGGCATGTAAATGATGATGATGATGACCCTATTATATTACTAATTCAACTTCTTTTCTCAGACAGCTGTTTATCTCCTCACCTTCTGGCAAGCAAGTTGAAGACACACCATCGGCAATTTCCTTCCCGTGGAGCAGAGGTTTCATTTTCTCTGTCAGTCTAGACAAGCTTGCTGCAGTGTTTGTATTTATAATTGTCCCTGCACAGGCTCCCAGGGCCTCCAGGGACAGGTGTGCCAAGGTCGTTAAGAAGCAGCTTCCTCTGCTCTTTGTCACCAGCCCCCAGAGCTACACAGGCAAATGTGTCACTGATGTGTAATTAATGAAGAGGGAGTTGGGCTCAGCCTTAACACACACAAATCAAGACCTTGTCAGCCATGGTGGTGGTGGGGAACTTGACGGGACTTTTGTTCTTTTAGCCATATTTATTGTTACAAAATGCTGCACGCTTGAGTGGGGAAGGGAAGTACCTTTATGACATTAGTGATGTGCCTGTTTGCAGCAAGCCACAGGGACAGGCATCAGCTAGATTTGCTGATTATTTCAAAGCTCTGAAGACGGAAACAGACGAGGGAGCTGGAGGGAACATTCTTCTCTTTAAAATGTGTGTGCAGAGTTCATCTGATTTGAGCTGCCCTTGGTTTCTGTGAACCCAGGGGCTTTTGAGAAATTTTGTCCACCCCAATGACATGAATTTATTGAGCATCCCCTGTGTGTAGGTGATAGAACAGCATGTGGCTCATGAGTTCAGATGGTTTACATTTAGTTGATGGTGAACAAGGTTCCTGCAGACCAGGCAATCAGAGATAGAAGAAATTTTAGAGCTTATGTTGTCCAACACTCTGAGCAGGAATTCTTTTTATATGATGACTTCTAACTGCTTCCCTGTATTATCCTGCCTGTGGTCAAACTGAAAGAGCAATGGGTCATAGCTTCTAATCTGAACACTCACTTTTGGGGAGAAGATAGAGAAGAGGGCAAAGAAAAAAAAGAAAGAGAAAAAAGGACATCCTTTATTTCCTCTGAAGGCTCAAGAGTCTTGTACAGTATCCATGGGCTAGGGTCAGTTTTATTTTATTTATTTATTTTTAAAAATATATTTTATTGATTTTTTACAGAGAGGAAGGGAGAGGGATAGAGAGTTAGAAACATCGATGAGAGAGAAACATCGATCAGCTGCCTCCTGCATGCCCCCTACTGGGGATGTGCCCGCAACCAAGGTACATGCCCCTGACCGGAATCAAACCTGGGACCTTTCAGTCCGCAGGCTGACGCTCTATCCACTGAGCCAAACCGGTTTCAGCTAGGGTCAGTTTTAATTCATGGTCATCGGACCACACACATTGGGTTGTTTAGTTCTAAGACATTGACAACATTCTCCTCCCATAGCCACCATGTCCCAGTCCTTGTCACACCTGAGAGCTGATCCATATCTAAAATTTTATGCTCAGCTTCACTGATCCCTGAACAAAAATTCCTGTCTCTCCAGCCTTCTTGCTTCTTCTCTTTTACACAAACTCTTCAATCTCTCTGCTCCTTCCTCTGTCCCTCCAGTCACGGCTTTTTAGTCTTTCCTGGGCCACTGTGTATCACTCCAGTCACTCTCTTGCCGTGAGCATGCCCAGTTAGCTCACTTCATGGGTCTTATGCTGCAACTTTCCTATGCATTCCCTACTTTTGATCAATTTGACCATCTGCTTCTCTGCTCTAGCTCCCAGATGGCTGGATGCTATAGGTAGGGTGAAAGCACATGACGGTCCAGGTGTGGTTTCCAACTTTAGCTAAATTTTAAGTGCTGTTCTGTGATCTTCCTACGTGGTCCCAGTTGGTATCCTCATCTGTTCCTCACAACAGCTCTTATACAACTCCATCCATTCCTTGCATTTATGCAAAGATGGCCTTGCTTTCTGTTTTCACAGAGAAAGTTAATGCTCACAGCCATGAACTCTCTTCCTCTTTCTCTCCCTACTATGATAGATGTGTTTATTGAACTCATGTCACAAGGTGTCTTTGTCTGGGTTCTCTCTCAATCAAGTCAGATCCAGAGACAAGAATTGCAGTGGGAGTAATTTATTTAGGAGATGATACCAGGAAAAATCAGTAGGAAAGTGGGGAGTGGACACAGAAGGGAAGAAAGCCAATAAGGGCTGCGTTATCAAGCAAGTATCCTCTGTAACTGGAACTTAATCCTAATGGGAACGCTTGGAGTGGGCATAGAGCATGTGTTCAGTTATCCCACCTAAGGATGAAGAATAGTACGGACCATCACCCATCAGTTTGTGACGAAAGGTTGCTCCAGGAGTGATTAGAACTCCTGGCCTAGTGCACTCACATTCTCTTGGAAGGGTAAGCTCTTATACCAACTGGTAATATTTTAAAAATTTAAAAAACCTACCTGGTTTTCACATATTCTGCATGCCCTTTCCAATCTAGTATTTATTTTTTTTAAAAAAATAGATCTTTTCTATAAGGTTATGATTACTTAGTCTTTAAGTCAACATTTTTAGAATAATAAAAATGTCCTCCATCCTGGCTCCTGTATTTGAAAGTTATGACTTTCAAGAGACTTTCTCTGTGTGCATTTGTATGTGATTTAGGTTTACAATAACTAGCTATAGCCTGGTCTTTTGTTTTATCTTCTGAGATAATTAACCACATTCTTTTGTTCTATATTTAATATTGGAGGAAGGCAAAAGATGCTGCTGCTGCTGATGATAAAATGGCCCCCTAGAAATAAAAAAATAAATTGAGGAATATTAAAAAATATTATCTCCCAACATTACATGTGTCAGTGCCTCCCCTGCTTGGCTGCCCATATCACTGACCACAGTGCTGATGCTGACAAAGACATGTGCTGGTGCCAAGTGCTGATTCAAGCTGATGTCCACCAGCATCCCGACTGTTGTCCAGAACTGAGGTCACTCATGTATGGCTAAACCCTTTGCTGCTGAGCTATTGGCACTAAAGCTGCCCCAGTTCTGAGTTTTCTGTTTCTCACCTTTAGCAGAATTGTGATTTGCTTTTGTTTCTACTTAATATTTCTCCCTCCAAGAACTAGTCATGAACTCTTGTGGTCCGTACTTGCCCCTAAGCCTTAGCCTTTTGGTTTCTTTAACATCTTTAAAATGTGTCTCATCCTTTTCATGACCATTGGTGTAGAGTCTGTTGTCTGCTGCCTGGCCCCAAATGGAAAGACAAATAAGTGAGGCACTTCACACAAAGCTCTCGGCACAATCCTGGCCCATAATACATGTTTATTAAATGTTATGTGATATACTGAGTCTTATCATTAGTGTTCTGTTAGCTTTTCAACCTGTTCTAAAATATGCTCTAAAATAATCTTTCCAGAAGGCTAGACAAATCATATAAAAACCTTCCATACATTCCACTGCCTATCGAATAAAGAACTGACTCAGCAGCAAGCCCAAGACCCATCATCATGAGTTGGGTTTTGCCTTTCCCTCCAGCCTCATGTCTTGCTACAGCCTCCTTTTGCCTGATGTCTGAGCACATTCACTTACTCAGACACCTGAGGAGCATGTATGCACAGTGACTTCACTGTG
The DNA here is from genome assembly GCF_951640355.1 of Cnephaeus nilssonii. Classification (NCBI taxonomy): domain Eukaryota; kingdom Metazoa; phylum Chordata; class Mammalia; order Chiroptera; family Vespertilionidae; genus Cnephaeus; species Cnephaeus nilssonii. The sequence continues at coordinate 52,459,900 of NC_137086.1, read as the reverse complement.
CCCCCTTCCCTTTGCTCCTTCTGTGATGCAGGCCCATACCCTACCTTCTGCCCAGGACCCCAAATTGCTTAGAAACTCAGTTCTTCTCTGAAGCTCATATGTGCTTCCAGTAGAGGAGGCCACTGGGCCTCTCTTAGACCCTCATATATAGAAGGTGCATGGCAATCGTATTTACCACATAGGTGGCTGTGGGGGTTTAATGACATAAAATGATATAGAACATGTAACTCCGCATGCTGCACCGTTAATATTTAATGCATGTTAACTTTTTCTATTAGTACTTTAGAGATTTCTACTGTAAAGACTGTCACATATCTATGACTGTCATTAATATACATATTTCCCAGTGCCTACCAACGGTGCACTGTGTCCTATTCATTTTTGTGTCTCCAGTACTTAGTATTATGTTAAATAAATGAATGAATGAATGAAACCTATCACTGACAAGCTGACAATTACCTAGAGTTTTACAGGTAAAAATATACCCCATTTATAATATTATTTAATGCTCAAACTTGTTCCAGGCACAGTGGATATTTTTAAGACAGTGAAACTATTCTGTATAATATTGTAATGGCAGAGAAATGACATCAGACATTTGTCAAAACTCATAGAACTATACAACCTAAAGAGCGAACCCTGATGTAAACTATGGAAATTAGTTGGTAATAATGTATCAACATTGATTCATCAATTGTAATATGTGTACCACATGAATGCACGATGTTAATCATTGGAGAAGCTGAGAGGATAGAGGAGGGAGGGGTGTATGGAAACTTGATTTTCTGTAAACCTAAAATTGCTCTAAAACAAATCCTACTAAGAAAAATAGCTTCATGAGGACTAGTGGGTAGTACTACCTGAAAGTCAGAGAAGTGGCGCACTGGGCCCAAGGTCACACAGCGAAAGCAGTCAGAGGCAAGACTCGAGTTTTCGTAGGCTGCACTTTCTACAGTTATCACCATTCAACCTGTGGTAGGGGATAAGGCAAGCTCATCCTTGACATTCTCCTTTGGGCACTTTTGGAAAGTAAGTCTTAGGTGGGAGTGGAGTTTATTAGGAACTACGAGAATACCCTTCACAAGACTAATTGAGAGTCTTTATGACTCAGTAGAGGCTGTCAATCCTAAGTTATTTGACGTTTAATTCTTGCTGATGTAAATTTTATATGACAAATAGTTTCATTTAATTGTGTCACCTCTGGCTTATATACACCATAAAAGGTTTCAGTTTTAACAGCCAGCAACAGAAGAGCTGAGAGGAATAATGTTGAGAAAACTTGCAAGGGCACGACTGGCTGGGGAAGGGCAGGTGGCTCTCTGAGAGAAAAGAGCTCTGGACGGAGGCTGGGCTCTGGCCAGGAGTGCACCTGTGTTGTCCTAAGAGTGCCTGGACTGGCCAGGGTGCCACCTGTGCTTCGGACATGGACTGATACTCTCTCCTCCCGCCAGTGAGTTTATACACCTGCCCCTCCTCTGGTTCATCCTTTCCGCTGATGGATTTTCCACAAACAGTCCTTGCTTTATAAAATGCTCTAAATAGCACTTATAACAAATTCATATTCAAACTCCTCCAACTCTGTATCTGTTTCCCTATGTGAAAGCACTGTGCTTAGAGATGATGGCATGACTCAGTCCCATTAAGTACTGGGAAAGTGATGACATATATTTGTATGTCAACAAACTATTAATTGAGCATCTACTATATTCTAGGCTCTGTGGGAGATACTCTGGAAAATGAGCAGTCTCTGTCCCCAAGAAGCTTTCGGTGTACTGGGAAAATCTGAAAAACCTACATGATGAGATAACAAAAAGAGGTATATATGTGTGTGGCTCTCTATGGTTTATTAAGGGCTTTCTTGTGTCTATTGCAACAACATTTTTTGGGTGATTAATGCATATATTATTTCTTCCATTTTAATGGTCCATGGTATGCCAACTGGTTTTCCATTGCCAAGGCCTGGTGCTCAGATCTCATCACACTCCGTGCATATCTTTTCCTCCTCCTTGGCCCTTCAAATCTAGGGGCAGTAACAACTATTTACAAATAAAACACACCTATTTAATAAAGGAAACACCTTTTATGTAAACAACCCTTAATTTAAATTGTTCTAATCTGAGTGTACCTTTGTTTTCTATGAGGATCCTTAAAGAGCTCATGTACATTAAAAGGTCCATGCTTCATGCACCTACCTCTCCCCTGGCTTATTCTTTCCACTCAAAGAATAAGTAAAATTAAGCACAGTGGCCTAATAAAGAAAGCCCAGGCAACCTGAGGGCTAGAAAAGGCAATGTGATGTGAATAATGGGGTGACAATGGAGGTGGGCGGAGCTGAAGATGAAAGAAAGGGCAACCTCCTAATAAGAAGTCTTATCTTTCTTGTCTTTGAGTGGCTTACAGAGACTTTGAGGTGTTTTGAAATATAAAGAAAAATTTTCCTTGGGAAGATCTGTTTCTAAAATGCATATGTATGCGTAGTAAGGAAATAGGATGTGCAAAGAGAGGGGACCTGGGAGTCAACTTGTGACCCACTACTTACTAGTTTCATTGTCAACTTCTCTGAGGTTTGGTGGCCTTATCTACAAAGTGCAGATAATGTTGCCATAGGTCCTTAATTTAAATATCCCTTGGGGTTTACTTATATTTTAGATATGTAGAAATATATTTTTCTTAGTGAGAAAAATGCTTTTTTTTTGGGGGGGGTGGATTTCATTTTTATGTCATACATAAATGGAAATATAAATTAATGTTTACCCTAAAAGTTAAGTTCTCCCCCAAATATTCATCAATCAAGGCCAGATTGTACAAAGTTGGGACAATCTCAGTTGATACTAACCTACCATGAGGGAAACTTTGGAATAAGGATTCTGGGGTTGATGATACCACATTGTATCATTAAATGAATCAGTAAAATGTTTATTAAGTAATTGAGTGTTTTTGCAAGTCCCTGTGTTAGGTGCTTCAGGTATAAAAATATGTAAACCATGGTCCTTCCCCTCAAGAAAACCAACCTGGGCTGAAAGAATAACTGGGAAAAGGATAAGAGATGACCTATCAAGATCATAGGTTATGCCTTCTTAGCCTCCTCAGTGCTAACATACCTCCCAGTGCATTGTGGGAATGCATCATAAAAGTTTGTTAAATTTGAATAAATTGAAAACCAGCATTGCCAGGTCTGAGAAGCAAAGACACAAAGTGCATCAGAAATTCAGAGGAAAAGAGAATTCTTTGTGGCCTTAAAAATTCCCTGGAGGTGGAGGAAATTGTTGTGGGCCTTGATAAATGTGTAGACTTGGTAGGTTTAGAGGGGCAGGGATACTCTTCAGGGGAGTAATTATTTACTTAGGATAGATTTATAGAAATAAAATTGCCAAGTAAAGTGGTATGAATTTTAATAGGAAATGACTTATAGACACACATTTACATAGTCTTGATTTTAATATAACTTGATTTACATACACCATCCAAAAGATTGTATAATTTGTTGTATATCAACTAGCACTATGTGAAAGTACTATTTTACCATAACTGCACTAGCATAGTGTGTTATCTTTGGAAAATATTTATTTACTTATGTGATGGATGACACCATATCTCAATTTTTAAAAATGCATTGACAAACAAAATAGAACCAGAGGCATGGGTACATGGAACAGACTGATAAATGTCAGAGGGGAGGGGCTGGATAAAGGAAGGTGAAGTGATTAGCTAAAGCACATATATTCATAGCCCATGGACACAGACAATAGTGTGGTGAGGACCAAGGGGGTGGGGGCGCTGAGTGGAGGTGGCCAAAGGGGAGGAAAATGGGGGACATCTGCAATAGTGTCAACAATAAAACCTAAATAAAATAATAATTGTTTAAATTAATTGAATGAGGACAGGGGTACAAACATACTGTGATTACACTGAGGTACGTACATAAGGCTAAAAAGGATTGAAGCTCAGTAAACAGGCATAGCAAAGAGGTAAGAGAGAGAAGGATGACTAAATACAGACCACGCAGAGGTGGTTGTGCAGGGGTCAATAGGCTGTGGGAAGTGAACAAAGTACAACATTTAGACATTGTGATGTGAAGCGTGTATTCAGCAGGTGTGTAGGAATAGGCATGGTGAATGGAAATACATTTGCCATCCAGAGTGGAGGCTACCAGCTGGGGATCTTGGAGGAAGAGCAATAATGAGTCAGAAAAAGGTGTGAGGTATGGCTTGAGGCTGCAGGTAGGGGTCAGTGCAGAAAAGGAGAATAGGAACTGGGAAGCGAGGGGTCAGATGCATTATCAATACTTTCTTGATGTATCTGAGGATGGGGTCCAGTATTATGAGACAAGCAGGCATCACTTAGAAGCAATAAATGGCAGGAGTGCCCAAGGAAATGCTCTAGAATATTGTTGGGGCGGGGGTGGGGGTGGGGAGTGGAGGAAACCCTGGCAGAAAGTGTAATATTGAGGAGAGGAAGTGTGGCTTAGGGAGAAGTACTGGAGCCAGCTTTTATAGGTGTCAGGGAATCATAGAGCTTATTGCCTGAAAATAGGGCTGCTTCCTCCATTTATTAGTCATTTGACTTTGGACAAGTCACTTTACTTTTCTGTGCCTCAGTTTCTTCACCTGTAAAATAGGACTCCTGTGAAATTTAAGGGAGATGTCACATTTAACATGAACAGAATGGTGTCTGGCACGCAGTAAATGCTCATAAGCGTCAGCCACTTTGTTGATGGCATTATTGTATTGCTGTGGCTGGAGGAATGTCTTATCCCCCTGGTTGCTCTCATTGTATGTTGTTGGTGGAAGAGGTGGGTGTGTAGTGCTGTTGTATCACGGACATCAAGAAGGCAGCCAAGGAGCAGGCTGGAGGCCAAGGTGTTCAGCGGGGATACATGGGACTGATCTCTAATCCTTTCCAAAAAGTGTAGGATGCTGCAGGGGTTGCAGGAAGAATGCTTCTGTGTCCTTTATGGGTATCTCTCCCAAGTAGCATCCTCCTAAGCCTCTTAAGCCTTTGGACATCAGAGGTCTTTTACACACAGTGCCTCTTGGAAAAGAAGCAGGGCAGGGATCAGGGTAAATGTAACATTTGCTGCAGAGTCTATGTCTCACTGTGGGGAGATCGAGAGTGGGGGCTGACTTTTTGAACTTTGCACCAACACGACTCTTTCTGGCAAGCAGCTGGGGGCAGCAGCCTGGCCTCTGCTGTTCACGAAGCCCAGAGGTCCCTCAGTACCCATTTCCGTCTTGGCTTAGTCTTGGTTTTCTGCTCCTTTATGTGGGGGTTTATATGGGTGTCATCTGTTTTGACACGCTTTGCTCCATAAGGGGAGCTTATGAGCTTTGCAGAAATAGCCTCTGTTTTTAGTACCCTTTGGCTCCTTGGTTTATCATTCTTGTTTATCCGTTTAGTCACGTGACCTTTATTTATTTATTTATTTTTCTTCGTGTGGCTAGAAAACAAGTAGACTGTTCCTGACAAGTTTCAGTCCAGAGTTTGTAGCTTCTGCCACTTCTCAGATAATTCTATCCTTGTCTGCTGGTAAAGCCAGTGGTGTGATAGCCTATTTCTCATGATGATTCAGACACTGGCTGAAAGGCTCTGCCCTCTGTGTTGGGGGACAGGAAAGAGTGTCCAACTTTGAGTTTTAGATAGAAGACTTCTCCTCTAAAGCCTTTGGACAGCAGAACTCTTGCAAAATAGTTATTTGGCTGCAATCACTTTAGTCAAGAAGTGATCTGTACCATTCATTTCCCTGCAGGTGTTTCAGTAGGAGAGGCCACTTCTGACAAAGGGGCGGGAGGCAGGAGAGGTCCAGGACCTGCTTAGGGAGGCAGAGTTTGTTATACCGTCACAACTGCGGGGCCTGGGGAATTAAAATAGTGCCTGCAACATACTCTATTATTTCCTGCTGGTGGGGATGATGGTGGTCAGAGTAAAAGGCTTGTGAAAGGGGGAAGAGAGTTTGGAGAAACCATCACAGATCTTTGTGGACAATCTTTTAAAAATTAAAATATAATTGACATGTAACATGATATTAGTTTCAGGTGTACAACATAATGAGTCAATATTTGTCTATATTGTGAAGTAAACACCACAATAAGTCTAGTTAACGTTCATAACCACACAGTTTTTTCTTGTGATGAGAACTTTTAAGACCTACACTTTTAGCTACTAGCAAATTATAGTATTGTTAACTATAGTTACCATACTGTCCATTCCACTCCATTCCATCCCATCCCATCCCATCCCATCCCATCCCATCCCATCCCATCCCATCCCATCCCATTCCATCCCATCCCATCCCATTCCATTCTGACTTAGTTATCTTATAACTGGAAGTGTGTACCCTTTGACCACCTTCACCCATTTCACCCACCCTCCATTTCCTGCTTTTGGCAACCATCAATCTGTCTTTGTAACCATGAGTTTGGCTGGAATTCTTTTTTATTGCTGTTATTTTTTGGCTTCCAAATACAAGTGAGATCATACACTATTTGTCTTTCTCTGTCTTACTGATTTCACTTAGCATAATGTGCTCAAGGCTCATCCATGTTGTCACATATGGCAAGATTTCCCTATTTTTTATTGCTGAATATATACCAAATAATCTTTTCCCATTCATCCACTGATGGACACTTAGGTAGCTTCCATATGTTGGCTATTGTAAATAATGCTACTATGAACATGAGGCTGCAGATATCTTTTCAAACAGTGATTTCATTTCCTTTGGATGTATAATGCTGTATAATGTATATCCTGAAATGAGAATGCTGGATAGGGTAGTTTTATTTTTAATTTTTTGAGGAACCTTCACACTGTTTTCCACAGTGGTTCACCAGTTTACATGACCAGCAACAGTGCATGAGGGTTTCTTTTCCTCCATGTCCTCACTAGCACTCACTATCCCCTGTCTTTTTGATAGCAGCCATTCTAATAGGTATGAGGCGATATCTCACTGAGGTTTTGATTTGCATTTCCCTGATGATTAGTGAAGTTGAACATCTTTTCATGTACTTGCTGATCATTTGTGTATCTTCTTTGGAAAATTATCTGTTCAGGTTTCTTGCTCATTTTAAAATCAAATTATTTGTGGGGTTCTTTTTGACTGTTGAGTTGTATGAGTTCCTAATATATTTTGGATGTTAACTCCTTATCAGATATATGATTTGCAAATATTTTCTCCCATTCCATGGGTTGCCTTTTCTTTTTGTTGATGATTTCCTTTGCTGTGCAGAAACTTTTTAGCTTTTATTTTTGCTTTTGTTGCCTTTGCGTTTGGTATAAAATAAAACAAAAAATCATCACTAAGACCAATCTCAAGGAGCTTACTGCCTATGTTTTCTCCTAGGAGTATTATGGTTTCAGGTCTTATGTTCAAGCCTTTAATCCATTTTGAGTTGATTTTTGTGTATGGTGTAAGATAGTAATTCAGTTTCATTCTTTTGCATGTGGCTGCCCAGTTTTTTTTGTTGACCATCTTGATCTCACAGTGTTATTTTGGGTTAACCCTGGGTGTCCGAAAAACAACAAAAGAGACCCTAGAAAGCTTTCAATCAATCATCTCATGTGACTGGTGAGGAAGGAGCAGAGTTGAGATTACCCATAGTTCCTTTCATTACCAGCTCATTTGAGGGGAGGGGGTTCCACAAAAAAGAATAACTTAGGAGGCATTGCCTGATACAATGATTCTTTCCCTCACAGAACAAAACAATTCTCTTCATATCTTTTCATTACTTAGTGAGCAGCTCATGTGTCGGTTCACAAATTAATTGTTCTGTAGGCTCAGTGGATCTAGCCATAGGGTAAGAAATATAACCCATAGCATATTAATAGAAGATAAAAAAAGATATAATTGCTTTTTAAATATCCACTACAACTAGACTAACTTTACATACCTCTGACTCGAAACCTTTTTTTCTAGTTTCTTCTTTCCTGCCTACAATCTAGACTCGTCTCACAAATCCAGCTCACATACTGCCTTCTCTACCTTTTCTTCCTAGAAGTATACAAATTGATGTTTCTTCAGCTCTGATTTTCTTTATCTGAGCATGTTTCGATTTGCTTATTTCCTTTTTGAAGTGTGATCCTCAAATTTAAACACAATACATCAGATATGGTAAACTAAATAGTAACAAAAATAAAATAACAATTATTTCTCAATTTTTGATATTGTGTTTCTGTTGAAGGCATTGAAGATGGCGGCCATAGTTAGTTTCGTGTCCCCCAAGCCTTCTGGGCCTTTTCTCTTTAGCTGCTTTTGGGTAAGAATATGCAGCTGTTTGTGCAGTTGACTCTTTAGACCCAAGTGTAGGAATTCACATTTATCTTTGCAAAAACGACATCTTGTAAGATCCAGCTCATCACTCCAGGCTGCTAAGATACAGTTGAAACTGGATTATAAGAAACTAATTTCCTTTTTAGCCTAATGTCGTCATCCAGGAAGTTGATAAACATGGCTAGGAACTTATAAAAATGTTGAAAAAGCATAACTGAATACACATTAGAGCTCAGGAGGGCTATTGTGTTGCTTCTAGGCTCAAGTTTCAAGCTGGATTCAGGTCCATAGAAGCCCAAGGGTCACTGAGCTCCAGCCTGCTCTCAACTTCAACATCCAGCACCTCCTTTGCTCTTCATCCGACCATCCATCTTGTCCTTTGAACCTTTGCTCATGCAAGGACTTGAATGACTCCTTTGTAAGCTGTATCCTTCCTTTGTGGATGGCCACATGACTCAAGCCCTCATGACTGATTTGATGTTCCTCTGTTTTCCTACCCAACAGAGATACCTCACAGAGACTGGCAGTGAGCATCCAGTGGTACTTAATATGTGTGTATTAAACTAAAGAGTAAATGAATGAATGAGACAGGTGTTTTACAACATTATTTTTTTTCCTGATAGGATGAAAATATCTGGAGACTCTTTAAGGTGAGCTGATGACCATATATAATTGTCTGGAATACTGACTATATTCATTTGCTTGGGCTGTCATAACAAAGTACCACAACTATGTGGCCTAAACAACATAAATTTATTTCTCACTTCTGGAGGGTAGGAGCCCAAGATCCATGTGTTGGCATGGTTAATTTCTTCTTAGGCCTCTCTTTCTGGCTTCACCTTTGTGTGTGTTCCTGTCCTAATCTCTTCCTTTAAGGACAGCAATCATATTGGGTTAGGCCCTACTCAATGCTTTCACTTAACCTCAATCACCTCTTTAAAGACTAATTCTAAATATAGCCCTGTTCTGAGGTTCTGGGCATTAGGACTCAAAACATGAATTTTTGGGGGGACATAACTGAGCCTTATAACACTGGCAAACAGAATTCAATAGACATCAAAAAGTTTCCAGCATGTGTATCGTTTTTGGAATCTTTCGCCAAGTTAGTGCTACTGATTTTGTTATAAACTAGAGGAAAAAAAATCAATCTTCCCTTTGGACATATTTTTCTCAGCAGTTTGATCTTTTCCTTTTAATCAAGTAAGAAGTATTTTAGATATTTGGGGTTTTTTTTTGTTCTTTTTCTAAAAGTAAAATCAATGCAGTTAATAGGGTGAAATAGGGTAAGTCTATTGAATTAGAAGAATCTAATTAAGAGGCTAATTTCCCCCTTGCATATCGCTTTCCTAATTTGGCTCTCTTTGCATATTTTCCTTGAAAGCATTTAAAGTTAACATTTGACAAACTTGACATCTAAGATGTTGAAGAGTGATCTTGGGTTACGGCTTGTCTAGATTTTTATTGTTACCTTATTATCACCTGCAAGGTTGAACCTATTTCTTCTTTATCTTCCATTTGCCTATGCTCCTCACACATTCAGACCTATCAATGTCTCGTGATTTCAAGGCTGCGAAGGAAAATGATGGCTGCTATCCTACTCTTAAACTCAGCCATTACAGTACTCTTAAATTGAGCCCAAATCTGCTTCCCTTTGGTCTCAGTTCTGGCACTCTATAGAGTAGACCATTTCAACAGCTTTTTTATTTTTTTCTTAGTCTATTTTCTGTTTTGCTGTTACTTTCTCTGCTAGGAAGCAGCATATGTCTCAGTCAGCTGAGATCAGACCATGACCTCCCTTTCAAACGAAAATAAATACTGCCCCTCTTAGACTTTTTCCTCCTGCACATCTGCCCTTGAAATTCTTTTCATGTGTATCTCAGTTGGAGACCTGCAGGGCCTGTGCATCCCAGGAAGCGGCAGCTGATGCGTGTCCCGAGCACCTGGAAACCTGCTCGGAGCATCAGGGAGAGTGCGTTCTGCTGAGCTGGCTGAGTTTTCTGTGCACCTTTCAGAATTGGGGCATGCTGTGCTTTGAGGGGAGGCAATGAGGAGCACACCTGGTCGTATGGCCCCGGTGGGCCTTGTGAGAGCTAACATCTTCCCATGCGGAAGCATTCTGGGATGGCAGAAAACCAGAGACCTTCCTTGTGAAGAAGCACGAACTGACATTTTTGTCTAGATGAGGATGAGACTGTGAACCGGAGGCTGAGTTGACCTGGGAGATTTTAGTGCTTATTCTCATCACAAAGAAGCCATGAAATATATGTGTATCTAGCAATTTGTGTACTCTCAACTTATTGTAGTTAGAGTGAATGGCATGCATTTCAGATACACTCAGGCCTGCCCAGTAGGGCAGAGATGTCATCCAATATTGTTGTCATCCAGCAGCTGTCAGCTGATGCTGCCCTGATATTGATTTCAGAGAGAGGAAGGGAGAGGGAGAGAGAAGAACATCAGTGATGAGAGAGAATCATTGATTGACTGCCTCCTGCATGCCCCCTACTTAGGATCGAGCCCACAACCCCATGTGCCCTGACCAGGAATTGAACCAGTGACCTCTTGGTGCATGGGATGACTCTCAAGCCACTGAGCCACACAGGCTGGGCTGCCCTGAGCTTTGAGAGTAAATTCTCTTACTCCCTTGAACATGCCACAAAATTTCAATGCCCAAGATTTCTGTGGATTCCTGGGAGTTCCCTTCTCCAGGGCCCATCTGATGTAGAGTGGCTTGCATAAGTCGGCACAGTTATGAGTGATGGAGTTAGGTCTGTGGGTCCCCAGTGAGGAGCTTCCCTCAAACTGAGCTGCTTCTGCAAAGGCCGAGGTGCGTTGGCTGTGTCCTCCAGGGATGTGAGGCTCCGTGGGAAGAAATAAAGTTTGTGTTGTTTCCCCATGTCTCTCCTCTATGAGCACCCATGTGACCACCTGAACCTCCAATTCTCCTTAAGTGAGTGGCATTCATTTGATTTTTTCTCTCAAAAGAAATTTTTGGGGTTAGGATTTACTCCACCTCTCCCACATTTATAGCAGGATGGGCTTAGAGTCTCTGGTTAGGGGGAGCAAAGTTGGGGGGCAGGTTGCCATTTCCAGAGGCTGCTGTCTGCTCCACCTACATAGGGGTTCTCAACTTTGGCTGCACTTGAATCACCTGGCAGCTTTAGAAACTACGGAGCCCTGGGCCCATCTCTCCCACCTCCCAGAAGATTCTATTTAATTGGTTTGGGCAAATTTTCTAAAATCTCCCCAGTTGATTCTAATGTATGGCCATGATTAGCAGCCACTGATCCTGGTGTAATTATTGGTAGGACCTCCTAAACAATTCTTAGATGAACATGGGGAGCAAGATGCTGAGATGCAGAATCTGATTTTTAGCGCAACTTGGGGTGAATCCTCCTGTTGAACAAGTAGAGATTCAGAGATTCTTGCTGTATCATGCCGGTGGTTTTTCCTACTTCCTGTTGAATCTGCACACGTGGTCCAAATTAACTTGAGTCACGTATAGCAGATGTAGACACTGATACTCTATTTCTTTTGCTACTTTGGTTTCAACTTCTTTTTAGTCATGTTTCAGGTAGACACAGGGTTGAGCTGGGGAGGAAACTCAGTCCCATTGGGATGGATGAGATTGGAAGGGTATGGATATGTGTGAGACGAGGATGCTGAAGGAAGGTGACTTACTGCACAGGAAGGTCGTGGCGAAGGCTGAGTGCACAAAGGGCAAGGCAAAGAAGATCAGGGGTGATTTTAGCACTTGTCAACTTCATAAAACTTAACCAAAGCACAGTGGTAGCAAATCCAGAGGCAGTCATGAGTAGGCGGTATCTGTTCATATATCACTGGCACCACTCAAGGTGGGAGGACAGCTTCCCGGAGATGGTGGCACTTCACATCCACAGGCAACACAGGGATCAGGGTAGGACCACTGTGTTAGAGCAGAACTGGAAGACCAGTCAGGGGAACTGTGCAGAGGCTGTGGGTTCAGGAGGTGAGACAGATGGGGCAGGTGGTGGCACCACACTAAATGGTAGGGGCTAATCCTGAGCTTAGCAGATACCACGTACTCATGACTAGAACCCCAAAAGCTGAGGCTCACCCTGGGGCCCTGGCTTGATTCTAAGACCATCAGATCCTGCTGCTTCTGACCATGTTTTATCTGGTGAGACCCACTCATAACAAGGCCAGCACCCACCTGCTGCTGAGGGTCACCAGTGGGACCAACTACAGGAGCTGGAGAAAACACCAAAAGGTGACAAAAGGGATGGCTGATACTTCTGGATGTGGGAGCACAAAAGGATTTCACCAGCTCTCAGGCCTGGACTAGCTTGGCTCCTTTCTCTCTTCTTTTACCTGGTTTCCTAGTGGTTACATGGTCCACCTGTCACCTGGAGGCTCGAATGTTTCTTGAGTGGTGATGTCTGTCAGAAGTGTAATTCCTCTGCTCATTACATACATAGCAGGTGTCAAACTTCATCATGACCTCAGGGTCATTGCAGACTTGCAGACTTGTCAGGGGAAGATTGAGGTATTTTCTGTGGATTTCTCTGGGAGGTTTTTAGGCTAATCTACTGACCCGTCCGTCCCTTACAGCCTTCAGACAGCCATGCTAGCCACCTGTGCCATCTTCCACCTTACTCCTCCCCTCCCCCCAGCCCAACTTGGCTGCTGGTAGTCCATGTGGACTGTCTCTTCTCTTTTTTCTCTTCCCTCATCCCACATCCAAATCCCCACACATACTTTGGAAGAACTGTGCTTTTCCTTCTAAGACCAGCCTGTAAACACTTCTTCCAAAAAGCCATTCCATATTCTTCCAGTGGAAATCGCCTTTCTTTCCTACATGTTCTTGACATAGACTGTCGCTTCATCATCCTACTTATTATAATTGCTCTGAAGCCAAAGTTTAGTGAGCCTTTACAATGTTACTCATGTAACTATCAGTATAATCTGTACTACAATGCTACGAACACTGGTTCCATTGTGCTAAACTACTGACTACTATTTATCTCATTTCTTCCTCTCAACAGTTCTAGCAGGTGGGCACTGTTATTAGCTCTCTTTTACAGATAAGGAAACTGAGGTTTAGAAATGAAGTAGGTGCAGATGTGGGGTTTCAACTCAGATAGTCTTCTTGTTTACCTCACCAGCCTAGGATATCATAGAATATAGGACATTTGTTTTTATAAGATTCATAAATAGTTATTTATATCCACAAGAACACCCAGTGCTGCTGTTTTTGCATGACATTATACTCTTGTTTCTGAATATGCATAAGTTTATTGGATTGTCTTCTTTGACTCATGTAAATGAAAAACATGCCAATATGGGAAAATTCAGTGATCAATAGCTCCAGTGAAAATGTTTGCTTGTTTAAATTTAAAATGTACCATTTTGGTCACAGGAAGCAAGGCTGCCTTTTGGATGTTTGGGGCCCAGCAAAAGTTTTGGGGAGCTCTTACCTAGTTAAACAGTTTGAGTCATTCCAAATCAGCATGCCAGCTCTATTCTGACAGCCCAACTGTGTACATTCTGCTAAAGGAAAACCATCATGGACTGTGGGAATACCCTGGTCCAAATGGGACCTGGAGCCCACATGGGACCCATTTGGGCCCAGGTTGCTTCATCTAGATGCCCTGATCTGGCCTTACAGTCCCAGCCAGTGAGATGGGATTTAGAAATTATAGAGGAAGGCACTCCAAAGCCCGAGGGCCCTGGGGTGGGGGCCAAGTCTGGATCCTGTTTATCTGGGTCTAAAGTGTGGTACTGATGAAAACATACAATAAGGAAATTATGGTCAAGATAATTGCAATAGAAGCCTTGATAAGTATGCACTAAACTCTATATGCAGTAGGTATTTAAGAAATCTGAAAGTATCTTGGCGCTGTACACATTACTCTTGAGCTCTAGATTTAATCACTTTCTTGCTTTCTCACTTATAAGCTCTGTGATTGTATGAACAACTGAGTTATCTGAATCGGTTTCCTCATGCATACAATGGGCAGCGATGGCACTCTGCCAGGGTCATGTACAACAGTGCTATTACAATTATAATAGCCTGCATTTATTGAATTCTTATTGTGCGCCAGACACTATTCTAAATGCATTACATGGATTATCTCATTTACACCTCACAACAACCCTTTCAGTTGGGTTCTTTTGTTCTCTTTTTATGGATGAAAAATGAGGCACGGAGAGGTATCCCACTTGGGACTGCGAATCCAATGCCAGAATCTAAGCACAAAACCATCATGCCATGTCACCTGGCCCAGCTCTTCCCAACCCTGGCTGTGTGGTAGAATTATTGGAGGCATGTTAAAAAAAAAGTACCTATAACTGGGCATCATCCCCCTCCTCCAGAAATTCCAATTTAATTGGCGCAGGCATTGATCCTTTTTACAGCTCCCCAGGCGATTCGCATGGCAGCCGGAGCTGAGCACTAATGAAGAAGAGGCTTGCAGTGGGCTTGTGTTGAATCTCAATCAGGGTGACTCAACCTTGACCACACCAAGTGAGTAAATGTGCCCCAGTGCTTTTCAAAGCCAAGTGCTTCACACATATAAGAAATTTGATGTGATGTTTATTAAGCTGGTAGTTATCCAAATCTTCTTTGTTCATACCACTGACTAGAGAAACAGATATGTACAGAGTCTCGCTTAAGCAGGAAGGAGTAGGGGTGGGAAGGGTGGGGGTAGACAGGGATGGTGGAAGTGGTTTGCTACAGTGGGGAGGAATATTTTTATAACTGATCATGTTAAGAATTGCCAGAGTGCCATGGCCGGTTCAGTTGGTTGGAGCGTTGTCTCGTACATCAAAGGTTGCAGGTTCGATTCCTGGTCAGGGTACATTCCTAGGTTGTGGGTTTGATCCCCTGTCAGGGCATATACGGGAGGCAACCAATTGATGTTTCCCTCTTGCACTGATGTTTCTCTCTCTCTAAAAATCCATAAAAACCTATCCTTGGATTTAAAAAGAAAGAATTGCCAGAGAAATAATAAAAAGCAGACTGAGGTTTGTTGGTTTTATTAATTACTATTTTAAAATTCTCTACACTCTCATCCTGCCCTGTTGCTATGCTACAATTTAGTATGTCACCGTTGTTGCTTTTAAGAATATCATTAAAATTATAAATTAAATGTATATATAAAAATATTTATCATCAGTATATATAAGTAATATATCCTACATATGTTAAACATATTTATATATGTTTATATAAACTTACCCATCTATTTATGCTAAATAGATAAATAGATGAATAAAAATATGGCTCATAAAAACCTTTTGAGAAAAGTGTCATTATCCCCATTTTACAAACGAAGAACTTGAAACAAGGAATTTAAGTCACTTGTCCAATGCTAGGAAGCTAGTAATATGTAGAAAACATTTTTTTGTGTGATTTACCAACATTATTTCTTTTAATTATTTCAACATTCTTATGAAAAGATACTATTATTAGTTCTTAAAAAAAAATTAAAGGCACAGGAGAAAGAGAAAAGGGGTCCAAGGCATAGGATGCCAACAATTTTTTTTCTAGCTTCTCCTAAGGAGGAAGTCGTTGAGCCAGAACTTAGCCTCAGATGGTCTTCCTCCTGCTCTGTTCCTAAGCCTGTGCCATGCTGCCTCTCAATGTTCTGTAGTCAAGGCCTAGACTCCATTTTTTTCTCGGTATTTTGCTCCCTCTTCTTTATCCTTGTTTTCAACTTCCAGATCCCTATCTTTTGAAAAAAGCTAGAAAATGTCACTAGTGTTGAATGTCGCTTTGGCATAAAGAATATTTTGACTAAAGGCAATTAAGAAGCAGATATGAGAAAAGCTCTCTGTCCTCCCCGTTTCCCTAGGAGTAGAGAATACATTTTCCCAAAGGTGTCCCTCCTCCCCTTTCTACCAGGAAGGACAAAAGTTAATTACCAGAGGAGACAACTTTAGACTCTTAGTGTGGAGATGGCACCAGAGGAATCTATATTACAAGGTGCTAACTAGCCTTCACCTACCATCAGTTTCCCGTATATTTACTTTTCCACAGTTTGTGGTTCTTGGAAGCCTGAAAACTTTTTCCTCTATTTTGTCATTTCTCTACAAATTTGTTTTTTGTTGAAGATGCTATAGAAGCCTGAATTCTAAGCTACCACTTTGAGTTACTCTTTCCCAAGTTTCTCTCAAGTATATATGAGATACACATGTTAATAAGCTAGTTTGGCCCTAACCGGTTTGGCTCAGTGGATAGAGCATCTGCCTGTGGACTGAAGGGTCCCAGGTTCAATTCAGGTCAAGGGCATGTACCTTGGTTGAGGGCACATCCCCAGTAAGGGGTCTGCAGGAGGCACCTGATTGATGTTTCTCTCACATTGACGTTTCTAACTCTCTATTCCTCTCCCTTCCTCTCTGTAAAAAATCAATAACATATATTAAAAAAATAAGCTAGTTTGTTTTTCTCTAGTTAATCTGTCTTTTGTTACAGAAGCCCTACCATGAACCTACCATGAACCTAAGATAGGTAGAGGAAAACTTTTTACTCCCCTACACAAAATAATACACACAGCTCATTGGATTCTTGTTTGACCTTGTTGCCTAAGTACTTCTTCTTGGTTCAACCCTGGGTACCTCATTCAACATGTCTGAAATAGGAGTCATCCACTTCTGCATCTCCCTTTTTGCCAGGAGCCTGGTCATCTGCATCATAATCCACCAGCCCCTTACACTGGACTTCCACTTTCCATCTGGGAATTGCTGTTCTGCCTCCTCAGGAAGGAACGTGGCTGCAGGGGGCATCCAAGCTCTCTCAGAATCCCTCTCCATCTCACTGGGTCCTTCTTTGTGTGACCACAGTCCTAAATTCTGTCAAAAAGGGTTACAGTACTAGGAAGAATTTGAAACTAAATTTGGTGGCCATGTGACCTTGGAGAGGTTAGCATACCTTCCTCCTATAATCTTTCATCTGTAAAATGAGGATAGTTCTGAAGGAGGGCTTGTGGTAGACAAGTATGACAGACAAGCAATCGTAATTACAAGGGATCCACTTTCTTGCAGGAGGGGGAGAGTGTGCTTATTATGCTGGTCTTCTTTCTAGATTCAGTGTGAAATAGAGACCTGGAGTGGGAAGATCGTCTCTATTTGATCTGTATTTAGAATTAAAAAGTTAATATGATCATTGGTATGGACTGAACCATTTCTCTCCAAAATTTATATGTTGAAGCCCTAACCCCCAGCATGACTATATGTGGAGATAGAAACTTTGAAGAGGTGATTACAATTAAATGAGCTTATAAGGGTGGGGCTGTAATCCATTATGACTGGTGTCCTTGTAAGAAGATGGACAGACACCAGAAATGCACACAAAGATGCAGCCAGAAGGCGGCCCTCTGCAAGCCAAGGAGAGAGGCCTCAGGAGAAAACAAACCTGTTGATTCCTTGATCTTGAACTTCCAGGCCCCAAAACTGTGAAAAAGTAAATTTCTGTTAAGCCACCCAGTCTATGATATTTTGCTATGGCAGACCGAGCAAATGAATCCAATCACCTTTGTACTATGAAACCTATTTAAAGATGATTGTTTCTGAGTGCATTCATTCCATCTGGGCTCGGCAGAAGTAGGTATAAGAGGAACATTCAAGGCTGGACCTGGTCATTCCCAAAGTGATTCTCATCATTTCATTATAAAAAAGAAATAATGACTTTAATTTGCATGCAAAGAATTGTATCACTAATGACCTGAGCTGCATAAACAACTTTTATCTTTCTGGGGGAAAAAGCAGTTTTCTCTTTGTTCACCATTCTGGTCTTTTGTGTTTTTTAAGGGACATGATCCTCTAAAGAGACTGCTGTTTGTCCCAATTTTGTTTTTGTTATTATACCTCTTTGCCAGGTATGAATACTCAGCTTATGCCATTGTCTCCCTCTTCATTGGACCTGGCATTGAATGACAGATCAAATACTCTTAAATTAATATCAATGATGAATTTTCCTCAGATGGCACTTGTACATAAAAGGAAACACTTCCATTAAGCAAATGTTATGTCATCAAGAAACCCATTAATAGCTCTTCCAGCGATCATAGCTGTGTAATTTTTCTCATCACTGTTAATAACTAGCAAAGTTATAATTGCATCTGGAGCTTAATTAAACTCTATCCTGTTAATGAGTGTCCATGCTTCAGATCTCCTATCAAATGATCTGCAAAATTTAGACCATATTTCTTGAGGGCCAGGTTCTTAGAAGACATGAGAAGGTATGGACAGAAAACAGGTTGGATAATGAAATTCAATATGCTGCAATGACTAGTCATTGGATATTAAAGATGAAATTGGCCTTATACATTATTTAAGCTAATTCCAGTATTTTAAGCTGTTTTTTTAAATAAATTTTACTTTTCAATCACAGTTGACATTCAATATTATTTTATATTAGTTTCAGGTGTACAGCATAATGGTTAGATTATAGTAATTTTTATTTTACAAATTTGTATCTCTTACATATAACATAAGTAATAAAGAAAAAAAATGCTTATCTCCTAAGTAAATAAACCTTGTACTTAGCAAGTAAACCTATCTCCTTAGTAAATCTATTCTTTCCATTTTTGCATCTCATACTATCTTTCATATGCATATTGTGGCACAGAATAGCCAGGTGCTCACTAGATCCACCCTGTTTTTCCAGAACACTCACCTACATTACTTCTGCCAGCTCCCTTCATCTAGGGTCAGCAGCAGCCATGAACTTGTTCTTGCCAATGTCCTTGAGCAAAACCTCTGTTCAAGGTTAAGCGGTGGTGGTCTCCTCTTTCCACCTCCCAGTTCCTTCATCTGTCTTTTAGATGAGATGGATGCAGGGGATGAGGCCCTGGTTGGAAAGATCTTGGCTCCCTAATTAAAACTGTGTTAACTGTGTGAAGCTGAGACCACCCACCTGCCTGCTGACCTAAATTAGACTGCTGAGATTTTGAGATTATTTTTATAACACTTAGCCTTCCCTCATATATATCTTACCAAATTTCATAGGTAGTTATAACTTTTTTTTAAACTTAAAAATGGACATTGCTGGATATAGAATTTCTACCTACCATATAGTCTTCCATGTGACACAGAGTTATGATTTTAATGTGTGAATAATATTCCATGTTAAGTGATGTGCCAAATTAACCATCACTATTTGTAAAATATTGTACAGATCATTTCATGTGTTTCCCTCATGCCTATAACATGATTTCTTAGAATTATGTTAGCAAATTGTTTTTTTATAGTAATGTATCAGTTTACATTGCCCCTAGCTGATATAAGGATACAAGTTATAATCAACCTTCCTAAAGTTGAGAATTTATTTTTTCTTTTATAATTCACTTGGAGTTAAATAATACTTTATATGTAAATACATTATATATAAACTTTACATATATAAACACATTATATTTGAACTCTTTATATGTACTTTATATAACCACACACACACACACACACACACACACACACACACTTTAATAACAGGTGAATTTATATTTTCCATATATGTTTGCTCACACATGGAGAATTTAATTCTGCCCACTGCACACAACCCTGCACATGGCCCTTCAATTTAACAGATGACATAACTGAGAGTTGAAGTGATTAATGAGGGACATAATGTTAAGATAATGAATGAGTATCAGAATACAGGTCTTATAATTTAAATACATGGAATTTTCTATTATAGCAAGACTTCCATATTTATGCATGTCATTCTGGGCCTGTGACTGTCATCTTAGAAAGAATGACCATGACATAAATAAAAAATGTAAGTCACCCTATATCATTCCCTGTCACTTACTAGTAATAGACAAGGTGAATTCAATAAAGGCCTACAGGCACTCAGTGGTGCATAGTCTAGGAAGCTCAGATACCATTGTGAAGCTCACCTCAGCCATGGCTAGAGACAAGCACAACAGCATTTAACAGCCTCCTAAGTTTTGTCCATATGAGATAGGGATGAAGGAATTTGAGATGAGTGATTTAGTATGAGTGATTTAATATTTGAAATGGCAGGAAAAGGGGCACAGGCATATGATATTTGAGCAGTAGTAAGCCATCCTGAGCAGGGTTTACCTGGAAGAGAAGCAGGAGATAATGCTGGAAGGACAAGTTAGAGCTGGTGCAACTCTATTCAATTAGCAAGTATCAAGTTCCTATTGTGTGCCAGGAACTGCCATTGTTACTGGGTTGATGAAAGGCAAATCAGATAAAGGTCTTGCTTAAGCTTTTAATCAAATGAGGAAGAATATAGTTTAATGAAGAAGTCAAGAGACTCTGTAATTATTCGGGAGTGTGAGACTCAACTCTAAATTTTGTGAGCTTGGACAAGGTACCTCAGTGTAATTTTCCTCACCTGTAATTTTGGGATAACTATAATACACAGGTTGGTTTGGATGCTTCCTGAGATTATACCTGAAAAGATTTTAATGCACTGCCTGATGTATAGTGTGCCCACTGAAATGCTAGTTATTATTATTATTATTTTAAAATATATTTTTACTGATTTCAGAAAGGAAGGGAGAGGGTGAGATAGAAACATCAATGATGAGTCACTGATCGGCTGCCTCCTGCATGCCCCCTACTGGGGATCAAACCTGCAACCTGGCATGTGCCCCAACTGGAAATTGACCCAACCTCTGGGTTCATAGGTCGATGCTCAACCACTGAGCCACGCCAGCCAGGAGCTAGTTATTATTTTTAAAGTTTCATCAATGGGAATACCAACTGTCAAAACAGTCACAATACAGAATGATTAAATGTAACAGTAGAAACACAGGTAAGATACAGTTTGCCTAAGAAAGACCTGGAGAAATAGTTAATTGGAAAGTGGATTGAATTATTGATACCAATTATTGATGCCAAGTCATGACCCTTTCTGTGTCCATGGCTGTATGCAGTTCTTTTCATCTCCATAGGAAAATTATAGTTTCTTATACCTTGACTGTGCTATTTGCCTTGACCAATGAATGCTAGCAACAAAACAAACAGAGGCTTGAATTGTGCTTGTGGACCTGTGCATGTGGTCTTTGTTCCTCTGCTAAGCTATGTGAATAACATGTCCTGCTACCTGATTGTCTTAGAAGGAATATGAGAAACATGTAGACACATGGAGCTGACACAGACCCACATATCTGGAGCTTGAAGCAGAGTTACCACTCTAAACCCAGCTTAGATCAGTCAGTCCCAAACTCATGAACAAGAAATAAATGCTCATTGTTGTCTGAAAATTGTTGTTCCACAGCAATGTTTAACGGACATAGGGTTGATGTTCAAGGATGATCTTTTAGAAGGAGTGATTTGTGAATTGGGTTTTAAAGGAGGTGTAGGGATTTACCAGGAGAAAAAGATGGGGTAAGGATATTTCAGAAGAGAGATATAGAGGAAAATAATTCAGAAGAATGCAATAACATGATTTAGCATTTTAGTATTTGGGCTTTATTTAGTACACATAGGTTTAATAAAGGAATGATGAAAGAAAAGACAATAGACACAATAAACAAGAAATGCCTGGTGTACTATACAAAAGAGGCTCCATGACTCTAAGAAGTAAAAAAAAAATTAAAATAGTATTTGTTCCCCAAAAGGAGAAAATCCATTGCAGCAATAATGAAAATGATAAATTTTTGGAAGCAAAAGCAGAAAAAATCACAAAATAAAAGGAAGATAATTCATGTTAATTTTATGTCAAAATTATTTTTAAGCAGATGAATTTTACAATATCCTAGGCTTCTTGGCTTCTACCTATAAAAATTCCTCCTCTGACCAATCCATTCCCATCACAAAGCCCGCCCCCCCCCCCCTTTCACTTTATTCTGTATATAGTCAATGAGCTTTTCTCTTTAGATATCTTAAGGCTCTTAAACAGAACTTCCTCCTTCCTAATTTAAGTTATAGTAGAAAGGTAATTGGACTGGGAGCTGTTGTTGTCCTGCTGAGCCAATGATTAATTTTGAGTCCTTGGACAAGTTTTTTTTTTATTGCACTGAGCATCGCTTACTCATCTGCAAAATCAGAGGTTTTGATTGAGTAATCTTTAACATCCCATTTAGCATTGATAGCCATGCATCTATCCATCTAACAAATATTTCTTGAGTCTACTGCGTGCCTAACCATGTACTGGATCTTGTTCTCTTCTTGCAGGAAAGAGACGGTCAATAAACAAACTGATAAATGAGAACAATGTCTGACGCTGATAAATGTTCTGCTGAAAAATAAAATGTGATGTGATGTAATTAATACTGATTTGGTGGCTGCTCTACATTGAATGGATAATAAGACATGGTTTCCTTGAGGAGGCGACATTTCAGTTAAAAGGAAAATGACAAAAAAGGCATTTTTTTTTTTTTTTGGTCAGGCTAGGGAAAATTATGTTTATCCTAAATTATAACTCTCAAGAACTTACTCTATAAATATGGGGGTGGGGGTGGGACCAGGCTATTAGGAGCCATCACTAAATTGTCAAATAACTTATTATTCCCTGGTCTAAACCGACTGTTCAATGGACCAAACTGCTTGTATGTAGGCAAGGGGCATAGGGTATGCAGAGGAGTAGCACAGTACTGGGAAGGAGGCCTAGGACATGCACAGAAGTCAAACTAGAGGGGGTAGAGCCTGAGACACAGATGAAAGAAAGTATAAATTCCAGCACTAGGGTGCAGCATAGTCACCTGGAAATATAGAAGGAGGATTAGAGAGTCTGCTTTTTTCCTCAGGAAAACTGAAGTCCAGAGAGGTAGAGTGATTTGCCTAAAGTCACAAGGGCCTATTCTTGCAAGTCGTGTATTCAATTTCTAAGAATCACGAACTTAAAGTAAATTATGAATCAAGACTCTGGTGGGACTTACAGATTTGAGGTCGGGGAGGGAGAGGAGGCTCCATTATTGCTACAGCTGCCTGGAGGGTAAACTTGCCTGTTGTTACCAAATTTCACTGCTTCTCCATTTTCAGGTTTCATTTGGAGAGAGCAGGATTATTGCAACCCTGACACTCACACTCATCAACTGAAAGCCCTGAAAAGAAAAAAAGAAAGAAAAAAGACACTGGCCTGCTTACTCCTCTAGCACAGCCCGATTCCCATTTGGCTTACTTCAGCAGATCTGCGTCCCAGACCTGATTTGTGACTAACTAGGGGAAATCTATGTAGCAGCAGAAAACCGCCAAACTCCTGGAATTACAGTCAGAAGCCCTGTGTTCATCCCCTATGGCCACCCTTTAATCTTTTATTCCCCAGCCTGCAAAATGATCCTGTCATTTGCCTTGCCCACTGCAAGTGGTTATCAAGAGTTAAGTAGAGACTTCAGGACAGTGTTTTCTATAGCAAACAATAAATGTAAAAGATGATTGGATTACTTACTAATTTAAATTATTAATTAGCTGAGTTGCTTCACTCTTCTGAGTTACAGTACACCAGTTTGTTTATTTATTTATGTATTTATTTTAAAATTTTTTATTGGTGCCAAAACCAGTTTGGCTCAGCGGATAGAGTGTTGGCCTGCGGACTGAGAGGTCCCAGGTTCGATTCCGGTCAAGGGTATGTACATTGGTTGCGGGCACATCCCCGGTAGGGGGTGTGCAGGAGGCAGCTGATCAATGTTTCTCTCGCATCGATGTTTCTAGCTCTCTATACCTCTCCCTTCCTCTCTGTAAGAAATCAATAAAATATATTAAAAAAAAAAGAAATGCTTAAAAAAAAATTTTTTTTATTGGTTTCAGAGAGGAAGGGAGAGGGAAGAGACACCAATGATGAGAGAGAATCATTGATTGGCTGCTTCCCGCACGCCCCCCGCTGGGGATCGAGCCTGCAGCCCAGACATGTGCCCTGACCAGGAATCGAACTGTGACCTCCTGGTTCATAGGATGATGCTCAACCACTGAGCAACACTGGCAGGGCCAGTTTATTTTTATTTTTTGAGAGGGAATTAAAGTAAATAAACTCTCAGGTCCCTTTCAGCTCTAAGAGCCTATGATTTTATAACAAAACTAGAGGCCCAGTGCACAAAATTCATGCATGAGGGAGGGGGTCCCTCAGCCTGGCCTGCAACAACGACAGTGTCCCACACCCCGGCCTCTGGCCAGAGGCCCCTCCCTCCCTCCACATGGCCGGGGCGCAGGATGCTGGTTGCGCCCAGCTGCTATGGGTGCTGCCATCTTTGTGATGGAGTGACAGTTAATTTGCATATTACTCTTTTATTAGATAGGATGGTAGCCTGAAATTCTTGAAAAAGTGTCCTGTAGTACTTTCTTTCCTATGGGGTTTGCCACTGGCAACCTAACATATTCTATGGTATGAAAGGGAAGATTCATCACTGGAAAGTTGCCTGACTTAGTTGACT
The DNA here is from genome assembly GCF_951640355.1 of Cnephaeus nilssonii. Taxonomy (NCBI): domain Eukaryota; kingdom Metazoa; phylum Chordata; class Mammalia; order Chiroptera; family Vespertilionidae; genus Cnephaeus; species Cnephaeus nilssonii. Next base: position 52,435,315 of record NC_137086.1, on the reverse strand, counting down.
CTAAGAAGCTGGAAAGGGTATTTGACCTCACAGTATCCTTTTCTGGAGCTGAGTGACTTACAACCACAGTTTCTGAATTTATATTTGAAACATAGCTATCAGATAGTTGTATGATGCCTCTTGCAGGAACACCTGATGAACCACTTGAACCATAAATCTAGCTGGGTGTACACTATACATCCCTCATGGGTTCATGGTCAGAGATAACCTCATAATGTCCTCAGGGCAGGATTCTGCAAATCACTGAGTTGAATAATTGCTCTCTGAATAGTAGCGTAAACTCATTAGGAGCACATGAGAAATTAACACTCATTCTGAAGGGGAGATTAATTGGCCTATATCCTAGATATTTCCAGAGATAATGAGCACCCTGTCAATCAGCAGCCTTTAACATTTTTTGTCAGTTATTCACTTATATGAAGCAAAATATAATAAAGACCTTTTCTCATTTGCTTTTTTTTAAAAGGAGGGGAAAAATCACCTTTGTTTAATTGCAAGGAAGTGTTACTGTACAAGAAAATATTAGGGGAAATTATGTATCTGTATCTTAGCAATGAGGGGTGAAGTTTAATCTTACTTATAAAATATTTATAAGTTAATATCTGGTTATTTGAAAATTATTAGTGAAAGATCCTAATAAACATGTATACCGCTCTGCATGGTAGATTTATAAAAACAACCAACAAGAAACCTAATTAATAACAATAAGATAAAACTCATAGTATTTCAGAATTGAAAAAAAATAATGTCAGCAAATGGCCTGGCCAGTGTGGCTCAGTAATTGAGCATTGACCTATGACTTAGGAGGTAATGGTTTGATTCCCTGTCAGGGCACATGCCTAGGTTGTGGGGTCAATCCCCAGTGTGGGGAATGCATTAGGCAGTTGATCAATGGTTCTCATCATTGATGTTTATATCTCTCTCACCCTCTTCCTTCCTCTCTGAAATCAATAAAAATATAGTTTAAAAAAAAAGAATGTCAGCAAATGAAAACCATGACCTATTGATGACAGCATTAATGATGCATTGGCATTGTCTTATTGTATTACTGATGTTCTTAATGTATAAATTGACATTAGGACCTTCACAGGATTGCCAAGAACTGCAGAGCAGAAAGACTTAGCAGTATACTAAATTGCATTCACTAGAAATCTCTTGTAATACCCCAGTTCTCATTTAAGCCAGTTCTATTTACCCTTAGTGACTTAGAAGGTCAGTAGCCATGTGCTATCTTCATGGTTGCAAACGTGAGCCCACTAGAGAACTGCTTAACCTTCACCTCAGAACCAAAGAAAGTTTGTAAATCCAGGGGGATGATGTCATAGGTCCTGTTACAGACTAATTGCCTGATGCTTAATAGTTCTTATATACGTTTCATGTGGAAGCTTTGGTATTCTGTACAAAACTACATTTTAGTGTAAAATGGATAATTTTCTCTCTTACTGGATCATTTAAATCTAGAAATTGAGGACTCAATTACTTGCAAAAGATTATGTTTTCTTTTGAATTATTATTATTATTGTTATTTTTAAATCCTTACCCAAGGGTATTTTTTTCCATTGCAAAGGGGGGGAGGAGGAAGGAGAGAGAGAGAGAGAGAGAGAGAGAGAGAGAGAGAGAGAGAGAGAGAGAGAGAGAGAGAGAGAGAGAGAGAGAGAGAGAGAGAGAGAGAGAGAGGAGAAAGAGACACATGAATTGATTACCTCCCGTTTGCACCCTGAAGGTGGCCGGAGATCGAATCTGCAATCGAGGTAGGTGCCCTTGACCAGGAATTGAATCCACTACCCTTTGGTTGTGGCCACTGCTCCAACCACTGAGCGAACCGGCCAGGGCTATGTTTTCAATTTAGTAATTACCTGAAACAGAGGGAGAAAGGGACTATTACTAATTGTTCACTAAATATCAGGAATTTTTCTAGATGTTACATATGCTATGCTAAACACTCTGATGAGATATTTATTGTCTTTCCCGATTTATTGATTAGGAAGCAGGGATTTAGAAAGTGAATTAATTGGCTCAAGTTTATAAAAGTAGTAAGTCATAGAGCTGGGATTTGAACCAGTATCTTTTAGTTTCAAAGGCCTGTTCTTTTCACATTATTGTTCCTATAAAGGTGACAGATGTCCTTCCCTAACATGTAGGACACATAATTTCCAAATGCTTGTGCCATCAGTATGATAGATTTGTCCATAATGTCACCCGTGGTCTGGGGACTATAGCAACCATGAACTGCTGAGCAACAATGAATGGCCAGCATTCAGGTTTAGCACCTGATATGAGTTTCTTGAGAACTTTTTAAGAAATAGAATATATCAATTCTAGTCTCTCCATGTGACAACACAAGAAAAATATTTTTGTCTTTTTTTTTTTTTTTTTTTTTAATAATCGAAGGAATGGAGAACTTGCTGTCATCAATTACGTTTTGGAAAAAAGACCAATGAGAGAAACATTTAGTTTCCTGGGCATGTGATGAAATTTCAAAGCCAGCAATATCACATTTCATCTCCCCTAATCCTATAGGTCCATGCCACCCAGGAAGGCCACTGGAGAATTCCAATGCTTTTGAGAGCAGAATATCAAAGAACAGGCAATGAATAAGTAATAAAAGTGGGGAGGGAGTCTTTAGCCATTTTGCTTTTAGTGTATGGTGCTTCAGAGGCAGCTCTACAGTGAAGGGAGGGGAAAATAAACATCTTACTCCTATGAGCACAGCACAGGGAGCTCTGCCAAATAATTTATGTGCGTAAGTGTCTATAATTACACATGTTCATACATATTCATTTCCATGCTCCTAATTTTAGAGAACAGAGAAGTGAATAAATTGATTAGTAATTTGATTGTATTTGATTCAGCTGGCTCTCTAAAGTGCCTTATAAAGGTCCCACAGTAAGTTTCAACTAATGGAGAATTTACTTCAGCCTGAGACCTTGGGGACTGGTAGATTGACTGATGATGGAGTGCTTGAGCCATTCATTTATTCAAAGATTTTATTTATGTATTTATTCATTCAACAATTATGTCCTAATATGCTTAGGCATTGTGCGAGGTATAGAAGACACCCAGATTGATAAATGATGGGCCTACAGAGTCTATCCTTTATCCTGTGGGGAAGATAGTCAAGTAACAAAGGCATTAATTACAGGATAATATAGGATAATATATCCAATACAGGCTGGAATTTCAGGAATTATTTCCCAGAGATGGAAGAATCTGAGCTGCTTTTTGAAGAAGGGTTAAGAGCTACCTGGATGACGAAGGCATTCCAGTTGGAGGCACAGCTGTGAAAAGGATTCTGGTCCTTTAAATTTCCATACATTTTGTACTATTAGAAGGAAATGGGGAGAGTGGTTGAAAAGTTGCTGGAAGGGGTCAAATGGTTACCTCTTCTAAAAACCAGTTCAGGTCTGGAAGGGTTTTAAGCCAATGGGTGATACACTAGATTTTCATCTCAGAAAGATCACTCTGTACAGAGGGAAGACTGCATTTGGCACAAATTCCCAGTAGAAAGTTAGAAAAGTGTTGGAAGAATTCACTCAAGGAATAATGAAACTTAGAGCTTAGTTCATAACAATAGGCTATGGCAAGGAGGAGAAGGCTTCAGAGATATGAGGAAGGTAAAAATTATACAACCTGAGATATTATGGTAGATAAGAAGCCATGCAATGGTAAACTATGTTCCTGTTTAGGCACTTGGGTGATAAGGGTATCATTCATGATGTGAACACAATGGAAAGGACAGTCCGGGGGAGGAATGTGTATCAAATTACTTGAGGAGCACAGTCAGATTAAGAAGAGAAGTCACAGAACTGATGCTGAGTTGAGGCTCAGCCACACTATCAGACTGACATAAGACTGTTCTCAGACCCATGTTCCCTGATCATAGTTTACCTCTATTTGGTATGTCTCATCCTTCTCCCACCGTTCTCCCTATATGAGCTTATATTTCTGATTTAAGAGTCATCTCAGATGGTGCTTTCTCTGGGAAAATTTTATTATCTTATCCTCTTACCATTCCCATCCTTGCCCCTGTCACCCACTCTACTCCCATCCTCACTTCAATGGAAGAGCTAAGTCCCATCGCTCTTTGAGTCCTCTTCCCATTGGATTGTCATTATGTGTGCATACCTGTCTCTCCTGACATCCCGAGAGCTCCTTGAGGGCAGGGGGATCCATATCTCATTCACCTTTGTCACCTCAGCTTCTAATAGGCCTGGCACCTAAAGGGCACCCAATAAATCTTTATCTGATGAAACTCCCTCCCACTGGGCTCTCCTCTTGCCTTGATTCATCTTTTTACCTGGCATTCCATTCTCACATAAGATCCATTCATAGCTTTCCAAGTGAGGCAAGAGGAATTACATTGCTTTTTGTTCATTTACTTATGGCTTTTCCCCAGGGATGTAGTGGAGGAGGGGGACACAGAGCTCAAGACTGTTTCTCAGGTGGGGGGAAGAATTGTAAGAGGAGCTTTAGGATAGAAAACAACATTTTGCCAATTCACCATAATTCACTCCTCTGCTATATGTTCCCTGGTGTTTTGTGCTTGGCAGACACACACATACAGCCAGAGCCCTCATGAGCAGAGGGAGCTGCAGAGCTCATGGTTGTTATGGGGTCTTTCTCTGAACCTGGCCTAGGAAGATCCAGACTCTCACTATCTATGACTGGATGGTTATATCTTCGTGGTAGGCTTCCCTTTGTCACATTTTGACTTGGAACCTTAGTGAGCTACCAGTTGGGAGTCCCAGTCTTCCCTAGCTGTACCTGTTGCCCATGGAGATCACCTGCAGAGGAGCCCAATAAGCCCCCAAAGCAAAACTAACCCATCTTGACCTAATGTTAGCAGCACCTTGCTTGGCTGCAGCAAGTTGTATCTAGACAAAGCCTAGTCTTGTGTGCCTAATGATCAAAGACATAGAGTGAGCACTTGACCTATAGGTGAGGGCAGGCACCTAGCAAGCCCACATACCCAGTCCCACACAGACATTACAGCTGCCTAAACACCATTTTTTTCTAGTTAGGTTTAAGCTCTGGGGAGGATTGGACCATTAGCCAGCCCTGCCTGCCAGATTCCCATAGAGAAGCTGCCCTCCGGGGATTTAAATGGTGAGCCCGACCTGTTTTCTAGGTGGCCCCACATTTTATCTGTTTCTTCTTATACCTTGGCTCATGGCTAAAATGTGTTTCTCATAATCATCCTGGACTCAACTCAATGAACTCTGAACTTGTTTTCTCTTGTGGTAACTGCTTCAGCCTGGCACCTTTGATGTGATGTTTACCTTCTTCTCTTTGCCTGGATGTCCTTAAGACTCTCACACTTTCCCAGACTGTAAAGACTGACATTGTTCTTAGAACTCTATTCTGACTTCAGCATGACTGCCTTCCTGCCATCTTCCTGCTCCTACGTTGTCTCGCCTTCCCCCAACCTCACCCTGGACAGGGCTGTTCCTGAGGCCCTATCAGGTTATACCAGCCTCTATTTGCATCAGGACACATTCTCTGCCTGCTTGCTCTTCACTACCGCAGGAGCCACTAGCAGGCTAAGCAGCGTGTGTCAACTCTGACCGCTTTTCCTTAGATATATTCATTGTTGAGTCATTTACTACCCTAGGGTTTGTGGAATGAAGGCATAAAGACAGATCAGAGGGATTTGTTCTGGGAGGGAGCCAGGGAAACCAGGTCTGTCTCTTTCTCCTTCCCAGGCTATGCTGGGCAAAAGCCAGAAGCCAGTCCATTTAGCTCAGGGGAGACATGGAGAACATCCAAATAACTGGAAAAGGCATTGGGATTATACTGTCAAGACCTAGTAGCCTGGGCATCAGAAAGAGGAGGTATGCAGAACAGTAGGGAACTGGAGAAGTCACCTGAGTCTGAAATGACATAGAGGAGGAGATATTCAGAGGGACAGATGTGTGGGTTAAGTTTACTTGAGATGTATTTGCCAAGCCATGCTGAGAATCAAAGCACCACAAAGTCTCACAGAACCTCAGAGCTGGGAAGATTGTGAGGTCTGTCAGAGAAGCCCATTGAGCAAGGTGGGCAGCCTAAGTGTTAATAAGGAGGGATGATGGCAGATGGTGAGTGGTGAACCTCCCATCCAAACATTTGGTGTCATGTAGCAAGTTGGCCCAGTGTTGCAAGATCTTCACATTTTTCAAGACAAGCCAGAAATCTAGATTGCATGTGAACTGTCAGGACTTCCAAATGCTGTTGAATAATTGAAACTGTTTGCAAACACAGCAAAAGCAAAACACATCTGTGGACTGGATGAAGCCTCAAATTTAAATGCATCCTTTATTTTTAAGGTGATAATAGCTGAGGCTCAGGGAAGTTAGTGTATTTTTCCAAGGGCCAATAATTGTAGAAGAGGAAATAATTGATGGCTCAGTTTTCTCTCTCTCTCTCTCTCTCTCTCTCTCTCTCTCTCCCTCCCTCCCTCCCTCTCTCTATCTCTCTAATCCAACACTCTGTGGAGATGTGGGCACATAAGGTATTCTACCCTCTCCTCAACCAAAAGTGGGAGGATATGGTTAAAGACCCTCTATTGCTTCTTGGATTCTTATTGGCTTGACTCTTCCCTTGGGAGTTGGCCCCTGTTCAGTGCAGTGAGAGTGGAAAGAGACCTGTACCACGTTCTAGCCCAGGCTTAGCCACTAATCTTGCAGCCTTGGAAAATTCTCTTCTCCTCTTTGGATCTTATTCTTTTCATAGATAAAATGAGGTAGCCAGCTTGGTAATGTCCAAGTTCCCTTACAAGTCTAATCCAAGTGAATCCAAACTTGCTTTAAATATTCTTCTAAATCCTTATTTCAGCAGTCTTTGTTTTTAGTACACCCCCCCGCCCCAACCCGGCAGTCTTTGTTAATACTTTCTTTACTTCCTTCTGCCCCATCTGTGTCCCGTGCCCCCCAAATCCCACTCCCATCCGCACACATATCTTAAGTACACAATGCTCTGCTGCTCCTCAAAGCCTAGATTTCTATTGTTAAGTGCCCCTAGGACCCCTCTTCATTGCCTATCTGTTGAGATCCATTCCAAAGCCCCTTTACCATCAAAACTCACATATGCAAGTAGAGAACTAACATGCCCAACTTTTGGAAATGGGTAAATAAAGTGGGTAAATATGAAGATTAAACTGAAAAGCATAGAAACATATTAAAACTAATGACAGTGAGTAAAATGTCCAATTAAGAAAGAAATACACAAAAGACTGTATTTTTTCCTCTAGATCAGCCATAACCAGTTAAACACACACACACACACACACACACATACACACACACACGCACACACACACACACACACACACACTCATACTTCCCAGACAAGAAAAAAGCTAAGAGTTCATCACCACCAAACCAGTATTATAATATTACAAGAAATGTGAAAGTGTCTTCTTTAAGAAAGATAAGAAGAAAAAAAGAGAAAAATATAAATAATAAAATGGTAATAAATACATATCTATCAACAATTACTTTAGATGCAAATGGAATAAACCCTCCAATCAAAAGACACAGTTAATGGATAACAAAACAAGACCTTACATATGCTGTCCATAAAAGACTCACTTCAGATCAAAAGACACACATGCACTGAAAGTAAAGGGATGGGAAAGTTACTTTATGAAAATGGAAAAACAAAACAAAGCAAAACACTGGGGTATTAATGCTTATACCGGACAAAATAGACTTTAAAACAAAGGCTATAGCAAGAGACACATAAGGACCCAACAACTCCACTTCGGGGTATTTATCTGAAGAAACCCAAAACACAAAATTGAAAAGACATATACATCCATATGTTTGTTGCAGCATTATTTACAAAAGCTAAGATATGGAAGCAACCTAAGAGCCCATCAGTAGATGAATAAAGAAGAAGTGGTGCATATATACAATGGAATGTGACTCAGCCATAAAAAAGAATGAAATCTTGCCATCTGCAATAACATGGATGGACCTACTGGGTGAAATAAGTCAGACAGAGAAAGACAAATGCCAGATGATTACACTTAGATGTGGAATCTAAAACACAAAATAAACAAACACACAGAACAGAAACAGACTCATAGATACAGAGAACATTTTCACGATTGACAGATGGGAGAGTGGTTGGGGGATGGGTGGAAAAGGTGCAGGGATTTAGAAGCACAAATTGGTAGTTATGGAATAGTAATGGGGATGCAAAGTACAGCATGGGGAATATAGTCAATAATATTTTAATACCTATATATGGTGTCAGATGGATATTAATTTATCAGGTGATCACTTCGTAAGTTATATCAATGTCTAATCATGGAATTGTACACCTGAAATGAATATGATATTACACGTTATCTGTAATTTAAAAAGAAAAAAGAAAAATGGATCTTAAATGAAATTTTCAGAACCCACATGAGAAAAACTGCAAACCTTTATCATGGTGCATTAAGTATGGGGACAAATGTTCATGCAAGAAAACCCATATTGTAGCAGATGTCCCCAAAGTTAACCTATAAATTCAGTGGATTCCTTCCCATTCAGTACACTAATAGGATATCAATAAAAATCTCAGTCACATTTTGGATGTGGTGCAGAGGCAGTTATCAAATGACTCTCAGTTTCATTGGAGGGATGAAGTACTATATTCCAAATATATTCCACAACCTTTGGTCCAAGCCACCAACGTTCCTCATGTGGATCATTGCAGTAACCTGTAATAAGCCTGGTGCTTCAATCCTTTCCCCTTCAGTCTGTTCTCAACACAGCTTCCAGTGAAATGTTTTTAAAATGTAAGTTAGATCATGTCACCTTCCTGATAAAAATCTCCTGAGGGCTTCCCACCTTCATGAGACTAATAATAAAATGTTTCTGCGGTGGCCTACATGACCTGACCCCTGTTATGGGACTTTACACTATGCACTCCATCCAGGAACATTGGTCTCTTGGGTGCGCCTCAAAGGCATCCTGAATGTAAAACGGTAAAATGGTGCAGCCTCTTGGAAAAAAAGCTGGTAGTTCTTCAAAAGGTCAACCACAGAGTTAGCATATAACCCAGCAATTCCACTCCTAGGCATATACACAAGAGAAATTAAAACAAGTCCACCAAAAAACTTGTGTACACATATTCATAGCAGTAAAAAGGGTATACAACCCAAATATCCATCAGCTCATTGGTGGCTAAAGAAAATGTGATGTGTACATGGAAGGAATATGATTTGATAATAAATCTATACTAATAAAAGGGTAATATGCTAATTAGATAGGGAGACCTTCTGGGAGACCTTCCGGACAAAGCCATGGTGGCGGGGCTGAGGCAGAGGCGGTTAGGGGTGATCAGGCCAGGAGGGGAAGGCAGTTGGGGGTGCTCAGGCCGGCAGGAGGGGGCAGTTGGGGGCAAGCAGGCCAGCAGTGGAGGGCAGTTGGGGGCGATCAGTCTGGCCGGGGGTGGGAGTTGGGGGAAAGCAGGCTGGCATGCATGCAGAGTGGTTAGGGGCAATCAGGCAGGAGGAGCCAGCAGTCCTGGATTGCAAGAGGGATGTCCCAGATTGGAGAGGGTGCAGGCCGGGCTGAGGAACAACCCCCCATGCACGAATTTTGTGTACCGGGCCACTAGTTTAAGAATAAAGTACTGCCCTGGCTGGGTGGCTCAGTTGGTTGGAGCATCGTCCCATACTCTGAAAGGTGGTGGGTTCAATTCCTAGTCAGGACACATACATAGGTTGTGGGTTGGATCCCCAGTTGGAGTGCTTATGGGAGGTAAAAGATTGATGTTTCTCTCTCTCTCTCTCTCAAAAAATAAAATAAAATAAAAATCTATAAACATATCGTTGGGTGAGGATTAAAAAAAGAGAATAAAGTACATGACAAAACATGGATGGACCTTGAAAACTATGCTAACTGAAAGAAACCAGCCATAAAAGGCCACATATTGTGTGAACCCATTTATATGAAATGTTCAGAATTGGAAAATCTCTAGAGACAGATGAGTGGTTACCTAGGGCTGGGTGGTGTGTGTGTGTATGTGTGTGTGTGTGAGGGGGGTAGAAAGAATGGGAGAATGACTGCTAATAATTATAGGGTATCTTTTCTGGGTGATGAAAATCTAAAGTTGAGCATGGTAATGATTGTACAACAATGTGAATATACTAAAAACGATTAAACTGTATACTTTAAATGTGTAAATTGTATGGAAATGATATTTTAATAAAGTTGTTAAAAAAGTTAAGTTGATTGCCCTGCCAGTGTTGCTCAGTGGTTGAGCATGGCCTATGAACCAGGAGCTTACAATTCGATTTCTGGTCAGAACACACCCGGGTTACGTGCTTGATCCCCAGTGTGGGGCATTCAGGAGGCAGCCAATCAATGATTCTCTCTCATCATTGATGATTCTATCTCTCTCTCCCTCTCCCTTCCTCTCTGAAATCAATAAAAACATATTTTAAAAAGGTAAATAGATTAAGTGTTTGTTAAGAGCTTTCCCATGCATTATCTCACCCTCCTCAAATGCCCACGACAGTGTGTGCTAGGGACATGGGAGCACCTCCATCGTGCAGGGGAGGAGCCTGCATTTCAGGCTGAGCCAAATCTCCAAGATCACTCCGGTGGTGAGTGAATCATCTAAAAATGAGGATTTCTGGCTTCACATTTTATTTTAAACCCTTCCCCACTCTATTTTTATTGATTTGTGCTTAGACTTGGTCACTGATCTACTTTTGATGAGCCCTTTATTCTTTCTTTGTATTTTCTTCACCAGAACCAGCATTTTATTCATTAATTCATTTGTTCACCCATTGGAAAACGAGACTGCTGTCTAGGCTGACTGCCAGAAATCTGAATTACTTCAAGAGTTTTGAAAATTCCAAAGTGCTTATCCTTCAAGAAAAATACCTTCTGGGCTCTTATTCATTGTGGAGTGAGGCTATGGTTCTGTAGCCGGTGGACCTGCCAGGAGACTTCACCTCGTGTGGCCTTGTCTGATGTACTCATTTCACTGCACAGCTTCTTTTCTGAAGTTTTACCTCAATGACACTGTCTAAGCTGGTTAGTCTGACTGTCATCCACCTATCTCTAACACTCAAAAACTATATTTTTTCTTCCTATTTCTTTCTGCATTTCTCTTTCACTTTTCCAATAAATATTTGAGACATGAAGAGATAAACAAACAAGTCCTTGGCACACAGGAAAAGAAGGGGACCTGCAAAAGGGAGATCTACTGGGTGGGGACAAAATTGGCCACAGAGAAACTAGTTACTGCACACTTACTATTTTTGCCAGTCAGTTGTGGCTGTTAGTTTGGCAATCAAAGGCCTTTATACCAAAGTGCCATTCAAAGCATCAGAAATTCAATTAAGTGTCTTGTGGTTTCATTTCTAAGATGACTAATGTAGATGTTGGCAATAAATCACCCACTTCCAGACCACACTAGATTCATTCATTTATTCAGCAAATACTTGCTTAGCATGTGCTCTGTTCTTGACATTATGAACTGGGTATGCTGCAGTGAACAAAACAGTCATGGTTCTGGAGACTATGGCCTAGTGACAGACAACAGGTAAACTAGCAAATAAATGTGACAGTGGATGCATGAATGAACTATTCATATGTGGACTGGAACTGATAGTCTCGAAAAAGGAGAAAAGGAAAAATGAAATTAGTGAGCTTAGGAAGGGCAGCCAAAAAAAGTTAAACCTCAAAGGCCAAACTGAGCCAATAGTGATGATGATGGTGTTGATGAGGCCAAGGTTCACAACAATGCTTTGTACTCAGGTAATGCTGTTACCTTTACCAAGTATTTTCATGATGGCTTAATTCTTGCTCTTTTCTAAATGAAATGTGAGCAGCACAACAAATTAAAGTGAGTCATCTGTGTTGACAGAATTTCTAGTCCTAGAGGTGGTGTTTTAGAATCATCTCTTGTGATTCTCTATCAAGTGTCATTATGGTATCACTTATTAACATAAATCTTACATGGAAGCCCACCCCTCAGTTTGACCTTCCATGCATACTTCTTATTCCTTTTCCTCCCTGCTCCCCCACACCCCCCAAGCAGTGCTGAATCTCCAAAGAACAGTTTGAAAACTCTTGCTGAATGCCATGCTCTGTTATGTAGAGGCACACCTCACTCAATGCTGGGAAATGGATTTGTCACATCATTCTAACAAATATACACAATGCTTTGGCTGGTATTCAACCTCATATTTTGCATCTAACCGTGGCTAAAAACGTAATTGAATACATTTAATAGTATGGAGACCTACTGCATTGCCTGTTAGGTTGGTCACAAGGGAGAGGAAATCTGAGAAGACCAATTTCTTTTTTGGAGCTCGGTCAGCAGTCCTCGCCCTGCCCCTGTGATGTTGTCCTGGACAAGGCCCTGGGATGCGCCAGCTTCCCCACTGGGCTCACTTTTTCTTTCTTAGGTTGCTGCATCTTGGCTTATAGCTCAACATGCTAAGGTCAGAGTAGGTCTTCCTAAGCCCAACAAAACATATGCTCTGTAGCTCCTCTGAGAACTGAACCTCACCTGCAGTCTTGGCAGAGGGTCCCCCAGAGTATTCCTCACTTTCCTAGTCTCCATTGATTCCTGGCTAGATTAAACCTGAGAAGGGAAAGTCAATCTTTTCTTGCCCTCTTCAGACTGGAATCCCTTCCTGACCCCCTCCTTGTTTGACCCCTAAGAGCATTGCCCCTTCCTGTCTTTTGCAAAAGTGATTTCATGACATCATTTCCACTTAGGTCCAATTCAGCACTCAGACCACTTTAGATAAACTCTGCCAAAGATATAAAGCTTTTTCTACATTTTTATATTGATAATTCCCACCAGCCAGCATCTCCTAAACTAGCTACTATCCGCTTATCTCCTTACAGCCACAGATCTTTTATGGCATCTTTGGAACAAGCGCAAAACTCACAGTGTAGGTGGACTTTATAGTGGGGACTAGGTTTCTGGGCATTTATTTCCCTCTTTGTTGCATGAATTTTGACTGTAATTTCTCCTCTGTAGCTACAGCTTTTGTCAGTTGGCCCTCTTTTCAAGGATCTAGCTCTCAACTGGGCTCCAGTAATACTGTTTCCTTCCTTTGACCTTTAAACCTAATTTGGCAACCATTGCTAATTTAAGTCCCTCAGTATCTCTCATAACCGTGGCCATAGCTCTGCAAACAGTTCTGTCACGGAAAAAGTCTCTTCACACATGTCATAGAGGCATATGCAAGCACAGGACCCCCTTCTGCTCTCTGTCTAGTGCCTGAAGGACTTTAAAGGAGTTACCCGTGCATCTATCTGTCTCCTATCGTAGACCGTGGGACTCCAAGCACAGGCATCCTTTAACTTAATAGTCTCAGACTTTCTCTTGGAGACTGTCCCATAGTAGGTGCTGAGTAAATGAATCAATAAATGAATAGATGAGGATGGTGGCCCTTTCACATTCTGAAAGTATGATTTAGAAATTCATTTTATGGGCTCCCAAGAATGGCAGGCTGGGTTTTGGAAATACATGGTAGAGTACATTGGATAGATAATAAAAAATAACTATTGCAGCTAATACATGAGTGCTTATGCATATAGTAGTATCACCACAACCTTATGATAGGCAAAAACCAGATATTATCTCAGTTCCCAAAACAAGTCCAGAGAAGTTATGTAAAATTATATTTTTATGAATTTACTGAAAACGCATAAGGTATATTAAGTAGTCATAGGTCATGACTTTGAGTAAGCTATTTCTCTGGGCCTGTTTTGGGGACTGAGATAATATCTGGCTTTTTCTCATCTCTCATGAGGTGGTGGTGAAGGTCCAATATTATGATATATGCATAAATACTCATGTCATAGGCTGCAATAATTATTTTCTAGATTTATATTTACCTGGAAACAAATATAGCAGTGTAATTGTCCAAAATAGAGCTATCTTTGAAGGGCACTGTTAATGCTCCATCATCCCCTCATCTTCTAGTCTTTGGCACTCAGCCTTTGCCCAGTGCTGAGTCCATGGAAGCAGGGAGGGACATAGATATGGTCTCTGCCCTTGTGAAGTTCATGCTCTTGCGGGGGACATAGTGGTCACTCAAATACTACACAAGTAGAACTGCAGTGACAACTTGGGAGCAGTGTGAGGAAGGAAAGGAACAGGCCATTCCAAGACACACAGCAAGTTGGATTAAGTCAGGAAGCCTCTCTGAGAAAATGATGTTTAAGGTGAGACCTGAAGAATAAGTAGGACTTGCTGAGTGATGGCACTGAGACCTGCGGTGAAGAACATTCCAAACAGGCAGAGACACTAACTCATTCCAAAACTGAAATAGAAATGAGCCCATCTGAGGAACTGAAATACGCCTGGTGAGGCTGAAGTTTGGTGAAGATGGGGGGGAAAGACATGGCCTTGGGGTGGTCGGAGGCTCCATTCTCCCTGGAGGCTCGCAGCATCCTGCCGAAGAGGGGGATGGACATGATTGCTCTCCTTTCTGCCTGGAGACCAAGCCGTGAACTATCAATAAGAAATTTAACAGAATTTCCCGTAGGGGAGAAGAGGCTTCAAACTCTCAATTACAGAACATTAGTTTTTAATATGTTGTTGACTCTTTGGGCATTTAGAAATAAGATCAAGGAGCTACAGTGAAAATACTAGAAAATTAGTTTTGGCTGACTGCATTTTTCATAATTAATTTTAACGAACAGAGTGGAAATAACATCCTAAACGACAAGGTTGCTGTATCATGTCAAAAATCAGCAGTATTGTAATAAGAAGAATTTTATGATCTGAGAAATATATGTGACAGAGTAGTATCTAATGTGGCCCAAAGTGAAGAGATTAGCAATTGAAGTAGTCAAGGTCCTGGCAGGAAACAGATGGCCCACTTGAAAGGCTAAGTGAAGAGTTCAATAAAATAATTATTTATAGAGGTATGCACTGGCTTAAGGGAAGTCACAAGAGAGAGGGAGATGGTGACACACCTAAGGACTGGTAGGAAATTGGTGCTGCCCATAGACTTTAAGAGGCACCAGTGTATTGGCTATATTTTCTTATTTTTTTGTATTCTCGATGCTCTGGCATTTGGGACCTTGATCCTGGAGAGACTGACCCTCCCAGGGCTAGCTAATTCCTACAGATAGCAAGAGACTATCCTGGGAGCACACCTTTGCTACGCAAACCACCCAATCCAGAGCCCATATCCAGCCACCTCCTTTATCAAACTCTCACACATGTCAATATGACCTCACTGTAAATCACCTCAAGGTCAGGTAAGGACAATTCAGGACCTCTCCCACCACCCCCCTCTCCACAGCCCGGAGCTCCTGGAAATGATTTAAATGGCCTAATCTCAACCTGCCTCACCCATACTTTTGTGTGTAAACCTCAATAAAGTCTCATGCTCTGTCCCCTCCCCCATCCTCCGCCTGTTGATTGGTCCTGGTCATTCCCCATGAGGCCCATTGGGTGTGCAATGCCTCCTATTTCTAGGGATCTGTGAATATAACCTTCTCTTTATACCTTAAGTATATTCTTCAGGCAGATTTTTTTTCAAATTGCAGAATTCTGAACCTTTGTATTGTTCCAATTTCTCCTTTAGGGACGTAAGCACAGGTGACCAAGGGTGCCTCAGCCAGTCTCTAAACAGACACTGACACGTACGACCCAAGGTACTTACTTAATATTGACTGAGCGTAAGTTAACAGGAGACAGACATGCAATGCACGAATCACTCACGGTTTATTTACAGAGTCCTAGTGGTTTCCAGACCTCTGCAGGCCACCCGGGGATCCGCACCGACAGATACACACACTGGACGTTGGACGTTGCAGTTGCAGCTCGGTGTCTTGCTTGAGGCCTCAGTTTCCGGCTCACTGTTTGGACTCACAGTCCACGGCAGAGCTTGGGCAGATTGCAAGAAGGGGAGTGGAGAGTGGCCGTCTGTGGAGGAGCAGAGCAGGCCTCTCTGATCTTCCTCTGGTGCTTCCTCTTTTTATGTGCCTAGATGGGCGTCTTCAGTGTGTCTTATCAGTGGGCCCCAGGAACCTTGCATATCTGGTTTTACATATGGGGAACAGATCACTTTATCTATTTGCTACATACATGCCACTCAGGGGTGTTTATCAACCTGTTTACATTACATTCAATACTTTTTAATATCAGACTTTAATATCACACTGTAATTCCACACTTTGATACTTGTTCTATATTATCCTTACTACTATTACTATAACATGTATATACTGTGCTTACCTTTGCCTGGCAAATTGCTTCCATGACTCACTCAAATACCACTTCCCCGTAACATCCCTATTCTCTCTCCATAACGGAGTTATGCCCTCTCTTCTCTTTCTTCTATAGAACTTTGCTCAAACATCTATTAACAGTACATATACCTTAGTGCTATTTAATTAATTCGTTTTGCACTCAGTGTTCCCCATTTGTCAGAAGGTTAAGCATGTGTCACTATACCCGACAGAGCTGCAGGGGTTCAAGATTTATTTGAATAAATAAAGTTAATTAATAAACTAGTGATTAAATTCACACTTAAGTATGAATTAGCTCAGCTCCACTGAAGAAATTAGAGAGTTAATTGGGGATTTGGAAGACAATAAGGAGGGAAAGGAGACAAGTGATTGTTAAACCTTGAATATTTTTAGGTTAGTGTTGGCTGCTGGAAGGTTCTAAAGATTGAAGGTGGTCAATGGATGGAGATGAGAAATAGAGTGGAAATGGAGAAGAGGCCAAAGAAACAGGATTCATGTTTCTTTGAGGCAGTGATATCCAAGCTTCTAAACTACTGAAACATTTTTGCTATTAATGTACCACTGTATTGTCTTTACTTAATATTTTTCTTCAAATCAACATACTTTTAAAACTAAAATATATTAATTAAAAAAACTGATTGCTACCATAATGGAAAACAAGTATGTCTTTCCCCAAAAAAGAAAGTACTAATAAAAAAATAAATATAGAGAAACAGACTCTTATTGTCAATTGCTATCTAGACACTGCTGCCTGCTGAAATTCCAAGCTGAGACCTAAGCCCTCTTAGTTGAAAAGATAATTTGGCAAGCCCTAGAAGGTATTAAGTACACACATGTACTAAACTAATACTTCATCTTGTAAATGATCAGAAGAATTGAATGCCAGTTGAGAAGGAAATAATTCTCAGAATGGGAGGCCCAAGCAGCTAGTTCCCTGTCCATATGCAAGGAGCTCAACCTGCACCCCTGGACGCTCGGAGAACATGCTCTCTAAGCCAGAGGTTAATTAATGAGCTGGCCTGGAAGCTTCATCTCCACTGATGACACTGTTTCTTTGTAAAAATACATTCCATGGGCCCCCACAGCAGTTTCCTAAGAAACTTTCTGGGAAGAGGAACAGGCAGAAGATACTTTTTGGGTTCTACCTCCCCGATCTAGAGCAAGTCCTGTGCCTTCCATGCACTTTTCCTTCACTGTGAAATGTGCATAATAAGACCTACCCAATTGCATTCACAATACTAAGTGAGCAAGTGGATCTAGGACCTGTATGAAATGTGTTGTGTGTGCATGTGGTAGCAGGCAGCTTTGTAGGAAACATTACTTGTTAGTCTTGAGTTGCTGGTTAAGGTGAATGCCTGGAAATTATATAAGGATTTTTCCTAATCATTTATTTATTTATTGTTGAGTATTAAATATATACAGCTAAGTAGAGTACCCATCTTTCACATGTGATAGTTGACATTTTATCATATTCTAGAGGCCCAATGCACGAAATTCATGCAAGAATTGGCCTTCCTTCCCCCGGCTATTGGCACCAGCTTCCCTCTGGCACCCAGGACCCGGGCTTCCCTCCAGCTGCCAGCAGGAACCCTGGACCCAGCCTTCCCTCACAGTCCCGGCTTCGTCCAGAAGGTCATCTGGAAGGACATCCAGTCTAATTAGCATATTATGCTTTTAGTATTACAGATGCTGCAAATCCGTTTAAGATCGGTTTAAGAACTTGCAGTTAGTTAAAGCTCCCTTTGTATTCAATCTAATCACATTTTCTCTCTTTTTTTGCCAAATTTTTATGCATTTTCTACTTACACATCCAGTCATACAAATTTAGATTTTGTTGTTTTTATGCATTTTTAAAACTGAAATAAATTGTATATATTGCATATAATATTTTGCTACTTGTCGTTTCCATTTAAAAGTTTGCTTTGGGATTTATCACATTGTTTATCTATTTATCAATTATCTATCTGTCATTTACTATAAGTGCTGCATATTACTTCATGTGCAAGTATACTGTATTATTTAATCTATTTTCAAATAGTGAAATCCACCTCCATCATTCTTCACTTAACAGGAAATATTGAGTATTTAGCTGTATATATTTAATATTTATTATATTCAGAATATCACTACTGTATTTATTTCTAAGTAGAATTGCTAAATCGCAGGATATGTGCTATTAACTTTATCAAACATTGCCAAATTGCTTTCCAATTATAACACTCTATTTTTCTCTGTGAGTATCCTATATGATAAAGAGGCAATATGCTAATTGACCATCACACCCTCACAAGATGGTGGCACCCATAGCCACAAGATGGGGGGGGGGGCCCAGTCCTCTCAGCCCTGCCGGAGTCCCCCAGTCCCTTCAGCCCCACAGGTGTGGGGGGTGGCAGGCATGTGGCGTGGCCAGGCCCGCCCCCAGGCAGGTCCAGCCACACTGTACGCCTCCTGCTGGAGTCCCCCAGTCCTCTCAGCCCTGCTGGCATTGAATTTTCATGCTACCATTATCTTTAAAAAAAAATCCTTACCCAAGGATATGATTATTTCTTTTAGATCATCTGTTCTCTGGGAGCAGGCCTAAGCCAGCAGTTGGGCATCCCCTAAGGGTCCCAGACTGTGAGAGGATGCAGGCTGGGCTGAGGGACCTTCCCCCCCCCCCCCACCATATGCATGAATTTTCATGCACCAGGCCTCTAGTAATACAATAAAAATGATATTTCTAGGTGTGCAGTTTTAGGTAGCAGGGAAGTGAAGGTGGAAGTCATTGATGGGCAGATGAACTCATATGACATGGACATCCTCTAATCCTCCTTGGTCTCTTCTTTCATTGGCTGTGGTGTGCTCATCATTATCTTACCACATGATACCCAGCAACTTTGAGGACAACTTTGGAATAATAGGAATGGCTACATTCCTTAGTTGTTATAACCAATCATGGATGCTGCCTTAGAAGCCTATTGGTGAACATTCTGTCAACCTTACTTTATAGCCATGGGAGTCTGTGTATTTTCCTCAAGGCTCTAACCTAAAAGGTACCTGTACTTATTGCTTTACAAGGAATAATTTTTCCCTGTCAGAATAATCAAATGCATTTACTATTAAGAATCAAAATTGTTCCTGTTTCCCCCTCTCAACCACCACTACCACCACTTAATGGTCATGTTCCAGACCCGTAGGGAACCACAGGCACTGGAATCATCTTGGGAGATTTAAATATATATACACCAGTATTTAAAGCCAAATCCAATTGTCAGAGATCCTGGAGATTTTGATTTCATTGGTTTGTGGTATGGCCCGGGTATTGGGAGATTCAAATGAAAAGCCAGGGTAGAGAACCACTTTTGTTAGATCTTCAAGTTTTTTTGATTCTATTTCCGTCTACATTCTTATTTCTCCCGCAACATCTTACAAAACATTTTGATTTCTCTTAGTTTGTTTCTTATAATGAAGCTCAATATTTCACATGGAATTCCCTACTTTTTCCTACAAAAAGAAACACACACATCCTTGAATTCTCTTTAGTTTCTTTCCCAGGTCTGTGCATGTAGAAGGTTTTTTTATATTTTTTTAAAATATATTTTTGTTGATTTCAGAGAGTTGGAAAGAGGGAGAGATAGAAACATCAATGATGAGAGAGAATCATGATCAGCTGCCTCCTGCACGCCCCCTACTGGGGTTCGAGCCCGCAATCGGGGCATGTTCCCTTGACCAGAATCGAACCTGGGACCCTTCAGTCTGCAGGCAGATGCTCTATCTACTGAGCCAAACCAGCTAGGGCATGTAGAAGGTTCTTAATGTTGCTGGCAGGTCAGTGTTGCCGAGATCACAGTCCCTTCTCCCTCCTGGCTCAAGCAACCTCCCATTCCAGAAGCAGCTGCAAGCCAGAAGGTCAAGAAGATAAACTGGTTCTGAGAATATCAACATGAAAAATGAGAAAACTACTTTTAACAGTTGGAAACCTATTTAAACTCCCAATTCTCTTATTAAACCTGTTTGAAGGCAGCCTAGAGAAAATGATGCCGGAGATGCTTCCATTTACCATCCAGATGTGCAAAATAAATAACGGGATTTGAATCAGCTGGAGAAGCTGCTGGGCCCTAACACCTGAGGAGTTTCATTTATTCACTTTTCCCCGGGAAAACTAACGTCAGCACACGATTTTATCACACCATCTGGGAGAGTGGTTGTACTTGGTACGAACACTTCTCTTGGAGAGAAGAAGTTCACTTGATAAAAGGATGTGATCTCAGTTCTACTACATTCAGTTAACAGAAGCCAATTGCAGATGTGTGGTGGTCATAGTTGTTATAATTGATCCTGCAGTATATATTCAAGGTGGATAGCAGGAGAGGGTGTGTGGGAGAGTAAGAGATCAAACAAAGGACTTGTATGCATGCATATATGCATAATCAATGGACACAGACAGTAGGGGGGTTAATGTCTGTGCTGGGGGGTGGGGGCAGGCTGGGAGAGGTCAATGGGGGGGGGTAAGGAAACATATGTAATACTTTCAACAGTAAATTATTAAAAAAAGAGATTTCATCATTTGTAAAATGTTAGTTTCCTCATTTGTAAAATGGAGACAAAAGGATCCACCTCATAGGGTTGTGGTGAAGAGAAATCGAGAGGACACAGGGAGAGCCCTAACATGATCTACACAGAGTGAACATGCCGTTAAGGGTGAACATGCCGATGACCTCAGCAGTGGGGATGGCCTCTTAGTAAAGAAAGTCATTTGCTTCTACAGTCCCTGCATATTTATTGTTTACCCCAAGTGTTTTGTGCTTTTATTGTGAGTGGAATCTTTCTTTTCCTCATTATTTATAGCTGGTAATTACTAGCATATAAAGTAACAATTTACTTTCTTATAAATTTATTTTTAACTGGACAACTTATTAACCTCTTCTTGGTTCCATTAGTTTTCAGTGGAGGCAACTCTCTCTCTTGCTTTGAATAGCAACACAAATAAAATGGAATTTATATTTTTAATAGTTATAGTTCATAACCCATATTTCCCATTTTATTCCATTGACTAGACCTGACAGATCAATGTTACACGACAGTAGTAATGTGGGGGGGAGTCTCACTTTGCACTGCCAAGACGTTCTGTTTGTTTCACAAACTAGTGCACATGGTCCAGTGTGGGTAGTTGAATTTTATGAGCTTTGATTTGGGGAGGGGAGAGTGTCCCACGTTCAGATAAATTAGGAGAATTTATCAAATTTGAGCCATTTTATTTAAGTACTTTTGAAAGCAATAGGCATGATATACTTAAGAATAGGGTATAGTCTGCAGAATTCCTTAAGTGCATTTAACACTTATCTGACCTTTCTTTTCTTTCTTTCTTTTTTGTGTGTGCACATCTATTCACCTCTCCAGAAGCAGTGTCCAGTTGTATAGCAGTTTGGAATTTATTGCTCTGACAATTGACTTACATGAAGTTGAGAGTCACATTGAGATAGATAAGCTTTATATTCATTATGAAGTACCTTATTCCTAATGATAAAAAAGGGAGTGGATGTGGCATTTTAATAAATGGCTGAGATCGAATGAAAGCTTGTGTGGGTAAAAGCATGGATTCTGGAGTCTCACCACCTGGACTTGCCTCCCAGATTTTCTCTTTCTTGTCCTATGACCCTGAGCAACTTACTTTACTTATCTTAGCTTCTCATCTGTAGAATGGAGATTGTAAATGCACTTACCTTATAGATTTGCAATGAGGACAAAATGAGTAAATGAGCAAGGCCTGAATATAGTAAGAACCAGAAATTATTACTAAACTAGAGGCCCAGTGCATGAAATTCGTGCACTGGGGGAGGGAGGTTCCTCAGTCCGGCCTGCACCCTCTCATAGTCCAGGGGCCCTCGGAGAATGTCCAACTGATGACTTAGGCCCACTCCCTGGCTTCTGGCTGAGTGGCGCTCCCCCTGTGGGAGCACATTGATCACCAGGGGGCAGCTCCTGCATTGAGCGTCTGCCCCCTGGTGGTCAGTGCGCCTCATAGTGACCGGTTATTCTGCTGTTTGGTCAATTTGCATATTAGCCTTTTATTATAGAGGATGTTAAATTAAGATAAAACAATGTGTCTAGCCCTATAGGAAAATGTCCTTAGGTATTTTCCCATAATGATGAATGATGCAGAACTCCCACATTCTCTGTTTTGGCCCATTCTTCCACCTCCATCTTCATCCCAGGAGAGGAGTTGGGGAATGAATAAAATACTAGATTCCTCTTCAACGCCTAGAATTACTCTATCGGTTATCTCTGAAAAATCTAACTGAGACCCCCTTGCCTGATATTAATGCTTGGAATCCCTATTGTGGACACCTGACAGAAATAAAAGAGATTTCTGTATGATTCAAGGTCATTCTCTATGACCTTGGTGATGAATGGGTCCTGCCAGAGTGGAAGTCCTAGTCCTTCTTATAGTAATTTTGAGCATTTGTTTTTTCTCTTTATTTGATTTGATTTGACATTCTAGATCTTTGTCTATTTCTGGGGGGAGGGTACTTTGTTTTCAGAACACCAGTCAATCCACTCTACTATTCTTTTTGGGCTTTATATTTGTATTTCTGCTTGTATTCTTCTTAATTCTTTCTCTTGCTTTCTTTGGGATTTTGTTCTTGTCCTTTTTCTAATTTGAGTTCAAGGCATAATTTAATTTCTTTTCCTTTTTTAAAATTTATGAACAAAACAATTTGAGTTTACGATATTGCCTCTGAACATGGCTTTTACTGCCTGTCCCATTAGAACTGATATAGAGAGTTCTTCATGTCTAATAATCTATCATTTCAACGTGATTTCTTCATTAAATCCAGAGTTATTATTCAGAATGGTAAAGGCTCTTATTCATTTTATTATTAGTTTTTATCTTTTAATGCACACGTGGTCATTTATTTTTGTTTATACTATTGTTTTTATTTTTATTAAATTGTCGGAGACAATGTCTTGTGCATGTGTGCTTAGGAGAATTTATTGAGATTTCCTTAGTGAATGGATATATATTTCTGTAAATGTTCCACAAAGTCTTCCTGGAGGCATTTGTAATATTTTCTTTCCCAATGTGACTCAAGTCCAATTTATTATCAAAATCTGTCAAATCTACAAAAAATTTATTTTACATCAACCTCACTGTCTCCAACTCCACTGTCTCCTCCTCCCCACAAGCAGCTGCCATCTCTCTCTGTGCACCGGAACCGTCCTATCTCTCCTACTTTGATTCTTTTGCTCTCTCTCAATCCACTTTCCATCCATCAACCATTGAGTTAAGGAAATTACTGTGCACCCCTCCCCTAACATGCTGAATGCTCTTCGTGTGCCTCTTCTGCTCTCAGGACAGAATCAAGACCTGGACACACAGCCAACTTGGCTCCCTTTTCTCTTGTTTACTGTGGTCTAGCCACAGAAGCACCTGCCTTCTTTTTTACATTCATTTTATTTTTTTGTTAATCCTCATCCAAGGATATTTTTCCCATTGATTTTTTTAAGAGAGAGAGGAAGGGAGGGAAGGGAACAGAGAAAGAGAGAGAAAGAGAGAGAGAGAGAGAGAGAGAGAGAGAGAGAGAGAGAGAGAGATCTATGTGAGAGAGACACATCAATTGGTTGCCTCCTGCACACACCCCAACTGGGTGGGGGATCAAACCTACAACGCAGGTACATGTCCTTGTCCTGAAATCGAACCCATGGCCCTTTGACCTGCGGGCTGACGCTCTAACTACCGAGCAACACATCTGCCTTCTTTTGATCCTTCAACACGCACGCTCTTTTCTGTCTCAGACTCATGGTACATGGTGTTTCTCCACCGGGGAGCAAGGAAGGCTGCCCTAAGACATTCCATAATGGCATATTGATTATTTAAAATTAAAGTTACTTTATTTATTTATTTTTTAAATATATTTTATTGATTTTTTACAGAGAGGAAGAGAGAGGGATAGAGAGCCAGAAACATCGATGAGAGAGAAACATCGATCAGCTGCCTCCTGCACACCCCCCACTGGGGATGTGCCCGCAACCAAGGTGCATGCCCTTGACCGGAATCGAACCTGGGACCCTTGAGTCCACAGGCCGACGCTCTATCCACTGAGCCAAACTGGCTTCGGAAAAATTAAAGTTACTTTAAAAACTGCAAGTTCAACCCTGGCCTGTGTTGCTCAGTGGTTGGCACCAAAGAGTCACGGGTTTGATTCCTGGTCAAGGTCATGTACCTGGGTTGCAGGTTCATTCCCAGGCCCCAGTTGGTGTGCGTGTGGGCAGCAACCAATTAATGTGTCTCTCTCCCATTGATGTTTTTCTCTCTCTCCCCCTCCTTTCCTCCCTCCCATTCTTTCTAAAAAAATCAATGGAAAAAATAACATTTGGGGAGGATTAACATAAAAACAAACAAATAAGCAAACAAAAATACTGCCAGGGCAAGAATACTCGGATCTCTCTGTGCCCCATAATTTACCATGCTCCATGTGAAAGGTGCCTTCCCCGCACTCTAAGTCACCCTTCGTGGTGAGACTTAAACACCTCAGAGCTGAGGAGTCCATATAAGCAAGGCTTATCGCCTCTTTTCTAATTTACCACCCAAGCCCAAACTTTGCTTAGATTTCTCTTCTAATAAACACCTAAAACCTTCTTACATTCCCTTCTGATGAGCACTAATGTTTTTCATTTGTCCTGGCAATTTCCTTACAAATTTATTATTTCTTTGTCTAAAAAGTATAAAAAGATACCTGGCTTGATCACTTCTCTGAGCCTCATTTCATGATCTGAGCATCCTATTACGATTCTCCTATGCTTACACTTTTCTCTTGTTGATGAAATATCGTGTCAATTTTATCTTTTTATTATTAGTCCAGCTGTACGAAGGAAAGAAGGGTGTGCACGGGGCGGTAGGGGGCGGGGGGCTTCTCTCCCTCCCTGACACCACCATTATCTATCATGGAAACTACTGCTGTAGCCTCCAATTGAATTCCCTAATTTTGTCTTGCCACCCACCCAGTCAGTTTCCCACACAATAGCCAAAATAATCTTTTAAATTCTTCTGTTCAAAACGTATTCATTGTGCCCCCTGCACTTGGGCCAGAAGCCATAATCTACAGCAGAGTTTTTTCAGCCTTGCACTGCTGACCTTTGGTCTGGATAATTCTTTGTTGTGTGGGACTGACCTGTGTATTGCGGGAACTTTAACTGCATCCCTGGACTCTATCCACTAGATGGCAGTATCGTCCACGGTCTCCCTCCTCTCCATCCAATGGTGACAACAACAATATCTCTAGACATTGCCCAATGTTCCCAGGGTTAGGGGTGGGGGGCATGCAATCATTCCTGGCCGAGAACCACTAATCTACACCACGTTTTAAGACTTTTAGACTGAATAATGTAGCCCTGTCTCCTCTGTACCTTCTGATTTCTTTCTTTGTGGAATGCCTTGACATTGCCTTTCATATATTTTTATATCTATCAAAACTCTGCTCCAGGTCTATCACCTGTCATCTTCTTTATGGATCCTTTCTGCGTCTCCCCAACACCCAAACTGTCTCCCAACAAAATAAATTGTTCCCTCCTCTGCTTTTCTCTAGATTTCTGTTTATACTTCAACTATATCATGTATCATTTTGCATTCATCACAAGTAATTGGTTGGTATATTCTTTCCTACCTTGAATGAAATACTCAGCATAATGTCGGAAACATTTGGAGCACAGTACATTTTAATGAATTGAATCATTGAACCGTGTTCCTACATACAAAAGTCACATCCCTCCTGCCAGTCTCGCCGTTCTCTCTGCACTTATGTATATTCCCCTTTGAGCCATCGCTTTTCCTGACGGGCCTTTCTCTGCTATCCTCTTCATTTACTGCCTCTCCTGAAGATGTGCCCATTACAGTGTTTCTTCCTTTGACGTGCATCCTCATATCCACGCGTGGCTTGTCTGGGGCAAAGTTAGCTCTCATATACAGCCCGCAAATCCACCTTTCCTGCACTGTTCCTAGATGGGCTATTGGCAAGGACAACTGAGACCAGAAATAGACCTGCAATGGCTTAGTAACAGGCATTTAGTGGGAGAGAGAACATACTTTGCTACATCCAACAATAATATAAAAGCAGTAACTTGCAGTTGTGTAAAACTTTTGGAAACATTTTATCTAAATGTCCAGCACAGAAAATGTTCCTTCTGGCAAAGTCTCTCCTTTTGTTTCAGGGACATATGTCTGCTGCTACGGTTTTGTTTCTGAGGTGTTGAGAGGAGCTCTTTGCTTCCCCAAATTCCTCTCCTTCCTGATATGCTATGGACCTCGTTTTGAGTGTTTTCCTGTGATATGTAGCCACACAGAGGCATGGGCCACAATTTAATGTAAAAAAAGTCCCTGCAGGAGGCCTTGCTGCATGTATGCATAGATATAAAATGAATTAATTAATATATTTGAAGCCCCTTTTAAGTGAAGTTCATTGTTTCTTATTGAGAACAAATTTTGGGAGGGTGTTTAAATATAGAAAGAGAATATTTCCAACCAGAAGTTAGAAGGTAACAGCAAGAGAGGAGAGTGTGAAGACATATCTATCTCATCAACACCCTGGAGAGGACTGTGTCTCCCCTGGGGTCTGGTGGAAATGAACAAGGAAATAGGAAACCACCATTCATAATTGTGGCTCCAGCTTGAACCTAGACACATGAGATCCTATGAAATGTGGAAATTAAAGTTCAACCAGACACCCAATCTAGTCCCTCGGTGAGTTATTACTGTTGCATTTGTAAACTAGCATCTTTTATGAGTACCTTGAAGTCTGAAGCCAGAATATTATATGTGTTAAATCCTCACACACAAATAAGAAATGGGTATTAGGAAGTGCTCCATTATTTTGATACACTAGCTGTACACATTTAGCTTCCTCTTTATCATAATCTGAGAAGAAATATCGTTACTTACCAGTGGATAGCATTAACCATATATTTATCACCACTGTTATTTTCAACATCTGCATGTGTAATTAAGGAGATGAAAAAAAATAGGTTGTAGTTTTTCAAAGATGGAAAAGATAAAATGAGAGGAATTACTTTTGGAATTGATGAGATGATGTTTGTTAATAGTTTGGAAAATAAATTAGGATTAGAAATGAAGATAGCTATAGACTTTATTCCAATCTTAGCCTATTAAACTGTTTCAGGAAATTTATGCCAGACAAGAATTTTACAACCTTCTGAACTCACAGGAACTTAAAAGTTAACCATTAGCAAGTAAAAACTTTAATTATATATGCATGCACAAACACACACACACACACACACACACACACACACACACACTCAATAAATATCTCACTCAGACTACCAGAATTAGGAACTTATAGATAATTGAAAACAG
Organism: Cnephaeus nilssonii; assembly: GCF_951640355.1. NCBI lineage: Eukaryota > Metazoa > Chordata > Mammalia > Chiroptera > Vespertilionidae > Cnephaeus > Cnephaeus nilssonii. Next base: position 52,407,751 of record NC_137086.1, on the reverse strand, counting down.
ATATACAGAGAAATAATATGACTTTTCCAAGGTCATACAGTATCTCCACTGACCCCTAATCTTTTCACTCTTCTTCCACTGGGGTTCTGTTCATCCCTTTAGACTTGTGATGACTGAAGAAAGACGGTAAAGGAAAGAGGGGAAAAGGCAGCCTTAGAGGTCCTGGGGTAACCCCAGCCCTGCCAACCCCCAAGTCCATTCCACCGGGAACGTCCCATTAAATGACCCCCAAGGCAGAATGAGGCTCAGCAGTGCCTGTGAGCAGAGTTTGGGGGTGGAGGTAGGTGCAGTTAGTCCAGAAGGGAGAATTAAAAGCAGTGCTAGACATGGGAGTTGTTTGAAGTCCCTGCCCCATCTGCATCATTTTGGATAGCCACTTTTTCGGATAAGTCTCCTGCTTTTCCAAGGATGAAGCTTCTGCTCATCGTGAGTCATACTATTGTGTCCCGGTTTCCACCACCTCCTATGGCTGACTTCAAGGTATCTTTTATGAGCCCCACCTTCATCTGTGTGCCTGGGTCACCTGACAGCCTTTCCTCACACATAACATTGGGTAGCTTAACAGTAGCCCCAACAGGTAATTTCTTCTGTCACAATATATTTTTTTTTTGGTCTATTTATGATCTTTTCTGTTTTGACTGTGTAACCTTTTTGGGCTAATACAGAAAGCAGGAATTATAACTCTGTAAGAAAATATTTATCAAAAACTCCTTGCCCCAGCCGGGGGCTCAGTTGGTTGGAGCATTATATCATGTATCCAAAAGGTTGAGGGTTCAATTTTGGTCAGGGCACATACCTAGGTTGTAGGTTTGATCCCTGGTCAGGGCATGTATGGGAGGCAACCGATCGATGTCTCTCTCTCTTTCTCTTTCTCTCTCCCTCTCCCTCCCTCTAAACTCAATAAAAACATATCCTCAGGTGAGGGTTAAAAGAAAAATATTTCCTTAAGGAGAGGCAATCCATTCATTTATGTAAGGCTGTGGCTCTCAGAGATGTACACCAGGCTTCTCTGGAAAGCTTTTAAAAACACATTCCACCTGGCAGGCGTGGTCCAGTTTTAACAATTCTGGACATTTCTTTGGTGTACATACCTGTGTATAATCTTGGCTTCATTTTAGTTTTCAAATTATATTTTCCTTTGAGTTTCATTTCTTATTCTGCTTTCATAATTTTTATTTATTTTTCAATATCATCACATTTTTATGGAGTGATTAATAACAAAACACAAGCATACACATAACAGCATTTGCATTTATTTATTTTTTTTATAAAGTTCACTGTTAGACTTGGAAACAAATAATATAGACTCTAGGGTTTGGAAAAGTATAACAGCAGACGAAGAAACTTGAAATTAGGAATATCTTCATATAACCTATTAATGTATATAAATTAGTAACATTACCCTTTCAATATAATTATTCCATTTACATGATATTGTGACTTTTTTCCTGATTATTTTCACTCATATTATCTGGTTTGCACTCACAACTATTTTATATTATAACTAGCATTATAATTATTTTGCTGATTTTAAAGTTGAAAAAACAAAGGGCCTTTGTCAAAAGGTTTTATAATGTCCACAAAAGGATCATTCCAATATACTGGACGCACTCAGAAATTCCTGCTCTGATGCTGTTGGTCACTTAAGATCGACTATATCTATAAAATTCATTTAATAATATTTAATAAATGAATTCAGTAGGACTAGGATTGTTCCAGAGACTGTGGTAAAAATAGAAAAAAATAATGTAGCCCCTGATTTCAAAACTTTAATAACTCAATAGAAAAGAAAGACATATGAAGATGTGACTTTAAGGAAAGATAAAACTAGCAATTATAGAAAAAACAAAGCAATTATAGAGAAATTGAAGTGAGATTGTTTTATTAGTTGTCTATAACATTGATAAAGGTAACATACACCTCAGATTTAAAGCTGTTAATGGACAATGGTATGAATATATCTTATACTTTTGGATGATAATTTGTTTTACAAATATTCTGGAAGATAATACATATTAGAAGTATCAAATATATTCATATTTTTAGACTCTAACGTGAAGAGATAATCAAAGATATATTTATGGTATTGTTAAAACCTGAAGTATTTATATAATTTTACATGGGAGATCATAGAAAAGACAAATATAAATTATTCACAGTGTTTACTTTTGAATTTAGATTTTTTAAAATATATTTTTATTGAGTTCAGAGAGGAAGGGAGAGGGCGAAAGAGATAGAAACATCAATGATGAGAGAGAATCATTAATTGGCTGCCTCCTGTAGGCCCCCTGCTGGGGATCAAGCTCGCAACCCAGGCATGTGCCCTTGACTGGAATCGAACCCGGGACCTTTTCAGTCCGCAGGCCAAAGCTCTATCCACTAAGCCAAAGTGACAAGGACTAAATTTAAATTTTAAACTTATTGCAACATTCTAAGTTTTTATAGGGTGGTGGGCTGTTACCTTTATAACAAGAGAAAAACAACAACACATGTAAATTAAAAAATTCTCATCAGAAAAACCAGTTACTGAGTCCTATGTAAAGCCAGGTGCCCAGATGTTTACAAATACCTGATTAGATTTACCCAACTTCAACTCTAGTTTACTGGAGAAGGAAAGGTGACAATGGAGTTTGTATCCGCAAACCCCCAGTGAGGCCACAGCAGTGGGGGAACTGAGCTTTTTCAAGGAGACAGCTTTGTCAGGGCAGCTAATGTGCATCACCTTCCATGGGAGGGAGTGCCCTTTGATCCGCTCCTTTGCCAGTCACAGGAGCTGGTGCGGCCCGCATGGGGAAGAGAGACCCTGCATCCTGAGTATGGCCTTCACGGCACAGCTGCTCCTGCCATCTGCTCTTCCTTGACTCAGATTGTTTGTCATTTCCCTTGCGCCTTTTTTATAGGCGGCAGTCCAGTGCTCATTTTTAAGTGACTTCTCTGAGACTGCAGGGTGGATGGTCATAACAGCACGCTTTCAATTCTCGTTTACCTGGAGAGCTTCGGTTTCAGCAAAAGAAATCCAAGGAATAGATCAGCAGCCCAGGTGGGACACTTTAGGTTCAATTCAAGAAGTTAATCAAGTTTGTGTGATCCCTTCACGCTGATGACCTAGTTAAGTAACTTTAAGAGGCTGGAGGGGATATATTTCACCTGAATGTAGCCTGAAGGCTAGAGACATAGTTTAGATCAGGGGTGGGAATCTTTTTTTTTTTTTTTTCTGCCAAGGGCCATTTGGGTATTTATAACATCATTCACAGGCCACACAAAATTATCAACTTAAAAATTAGCCTGCTGTATTTGGTCAAACATTTAATTAACTCATCCCTAATGCCTTGGAAGGACAGACCAAATGATTTCTCAGGCCTTAGATGGCCCTTGGGCCAGATGCTTCCCACCCCTGAGTTTAGATGCTAAACCGCTAAGAAGTGGCATTGTCTGTCAAATCAGTCAACTATATTTTTTGTGCCTTAATTTCTATTAACCTAATGGTTTATTTAATTGATGGCCTTTGTCTTTTTTAGATCCTCAAAGAACAAAAAAAGTTTTAGATATTATAATCAATCACCTTGCTTCATTCATTTGTTCAAACACCTGGGTGCATGCTTTGAGCCTGGCTCACCATAGGGTTGGAGGTGTAGCGAGGAGTAAGGGGCATTCCTTCTTTGAAAGAGTGGGTAGCGACAAATGAGATTTGTTTTCTTTGCAAGGCTAAACAGACACCAAACACCTTGAGGGTGTTCTGAAGCTTGTCTTCCTTGAGGTGATGATTTTGAGGATTCGGTGGAAGGAAAGCCTTGAGAGATTTGTTATAGAAGGAGGGAGAGTAAATGAAAAGGGAAAGATGAGGAACTTAGAAGAGAATCCTAGAATCCTAGAACAGAAAACTACATGGGTCAGGAGAGTTTTAGCATCGGAAAGGGAAATCAACTACCATTCCCTTGCTTTTAGGTTACTCAAAAGATAGTTCTTTGTTGTTGTTGTTTTTTTTTTCACTTCCTGGAGGTCCCCGTGGTAAGCTATCTGGGGACACTCTCATAAAGCCCACTTAGGTGTCTCACTCCCACTCTGGCAAAACATGCTTCTCCAAGTCCAACCCAATATCGGCTGTGCAAGACCACGATGGTTTCTGCGATGCAAGACCGTTTCCTCCTGTTTGATAGGAACAATATCTGCAAACAATATCAGCAAACACTCAGCGTGCTTTGTGTGAAAGGTGCTTTGCATTTTTTACCTTATTTAATTCTAACAACAAGCCTCGGAGGCTGGCGTTTTATCATCCTCATTTAATAGACGAGGCCATCCAGACTCAAGAGAATTAAGGAACTTGTGAAAAACCACTAAGCAGTAAGGGACATCTTTGGTGCGGGTGAGTCCGACTGGAGTTTTCATTTATAGCACAGATTAGTTTAAGGATGTGAATGATAACCCTGGTTGTCATTGGTAGAATTCACCAAATATTTCTGGTTCTCTCCTTCCAAGAAACTTTAGGATTGCGTTTCCTGGGTCCCTCGTGGTGCAGTCGGGCCACACAGCTAGTTTAGCCCATGAGCTGGGAGTGCAAGGGATTAGTTGGCATTTGATTTTTCCGAATTTCTCCCTCTCGGATAAAAGTTGGCCATATTCAAGGTGGTGGCTACTCACTGAGCTTGGGTCCCTGAGTGACTGTGATAAAGCAAGGTCCCCATTGACTTGAGATGGTGGTAAACAGAAAGCAAATACTTTCCGTTTTAATCCGTTGGGATTTTAGGAGTTGTTGCCACGGCATATATTGGCGTATCCTGCCCAGCACAGACTTGCGCTTCCAGACAAGTAGATGTGTGCTTCTTTCTCATCCTTCTCCCTCAGCACTGGCATCGTGACTGAAAGAGCCACTCAGGCTTTGCTCGGAGATTTTATTAGGATGATAAGGAGGTTATTTGAAAAGGACTCCACCCACATCATGAAATAGACTTTATGCATTTATTGAACAGTTAAGGCGCCTATTGATTACACTGGGAAACCCTGTGGTTGTTATGAAAATGTCTGTTCAATGGGATCCGGGCAGAGGTGAGACAACTCTTTCTATATGAGCTTTCAAATTACAAAATCACCCTTGGGATTCAGGTTATTTCCTGGGACTCTTTCCTAATAAGACTGTTGTTCAATGTCAATGGCTAAGAATGTTCTAAGATTCGATGCCCCTACCTGGCTATAGTCAGCATCCTATGGAGAGCTTTCATCGGGCCAGATTCCTGGACCCCGCTCCTAGGTATGCTGAGTCGGAATGTTTGGGAGGAGTCCAGGGAAAGCTTATTTTAAAAGAATGAAAGCCAAACCTCAACTCCAAACACCTTCCGCGGATATTGCTGACCAATGTCCACCAAGTCTGGCTGTTTTAAAACATCCTTCCCCCTGAACCCTCCCCTCAGACACACATTTCGAGGCCCTGGGGTGAGTTCTGCTTGGCTAAGACAGGGTTTTGACTCAAAGTTCTCAGTACAGGGATTTTCCCGGAGACCCAGGAAGACCAGGCCCAGGGAGCTGGGCAGGAAATCAAGAGCCTGCCAACCTCCCTGTCTCCTGCATCGGAGCAGAGGCCACCGAGTACAGACAGCTGGGGTTCCTTTCAGACCCTTTCATCCTCACACTGTCGGAAACAGACAAACAAAGCCTGTGCATATGAATCAGGAGTTTGATTCAGCCAACCACTCATTTATTTTTTGAGGGAGGAAACATCTTTTCATTTATTCACTTTATTTTTATTTTTAGCACTAAGAAAAACAAACCTGGGGTTAGTAAGGCCATCTGGAAGGCAGAGTCTTCCTGGCAAGTCTCCTGCCACTGTCTGAGTGACAAGCTGCTGTCCGCCTGACATGCATCTCAGACGTGTCGTGTGGGAGCCCCTAGGCAGCTCTGGGGTTCCACTCCCAGGCCACGTTAGACAAGATACACGTCTCCTCCCGCCTCCTTTTTTTCAGGTCAGACATCTTTGCCATCACCTGAGAGCTTGATTCCTAGCTAGCGGCTCCTGGTGTTAGGATTTAACACCCTGGCCTTCCAAGAGCCCTACGCATGGAGCTGGCTCACCTCTGTGCTTGAAAATATTCTCTTTTTCTCTTAAAAGATTCTCAGCCTTGGTTATTTATACATCAATATACAGAATTAAATGACGATCACTGGCTGCTGTAGTTTGGAGTTATGAATACTTACGTTTTTCCTTTTCTTTAGGAATTCTCAACCTAATGAAAAGTAATCTTCTTACTAAACACCTGCCACCAAGCTGTGTGTGTTTGGGAGCTTATAACAGCCATAGTGTGGAGGGAGGAGGGGGATTATTTTCTCATGATCACCTGTAGTTGGTGAACCAAATTAGCTCAGGTTAGCTGTATGTATGTCACATTTCCTTTGTACATATTCTGTTTCACGTTGTTCTGGGTATGAGATTTATTTCTTTTTCTTAATTTTCACAAAACTGAAGAAAAGAAGTAATCATAAAAACACTCACAGAACACATTGGTGTGTATGGAATTTTTTTTTTCAGTTTTTTTATTAAGGTATTATATGTGTACATATCTTACCATTGCCCTCCCCACACCCCCCTCCCATATATGCCCCACCCCCCAGAGTTTTGCATCCATTGGTTATGCTTATATGCATGCATACAAGTCCTTTGATTGATCTCTTATCTCCCCCACCTCTCCCTAACCTTCCCCTTGTAATTTGACAGTCTGTTTGATGCTTTACTATCTCTGTATCTATCTTTTTGTTCAAGATTATAATGTTCTTTATTATCCATAAATGAGTGAGATCATGTGGTATTTTTCTTTCATTGACTGACTTATTTCACTTAACATAATGTTCTCCAATTCCTCCCAGGTTGCTGCAAATGATGAGAATTCCTTCTTTTTTATGGCAGCATAGTATTCCATTGTGTAGATGTACCACAGTTTTCTGATCCAGTCATCTGCTGACGGGCACCTAGGCTGTTTCCAAATCTTAGCTATGGTGAATTGTGCTGCTATGAACATAGGGGTGCATATATCCTTTCTAATTGGTGTTTCTAGTTTCTTCGGATATATTCCCAGGAGTGGGATTACTGGGTCAAATGGGAGTTCCATTTTCAGTTTTTTGAGGAAACTCCATACTGTTCTCCACAGTGGCTGCACCAGTCTGCAATCCCACCAGCAGTGCACGAGGGTTCCTTTTTCTCCGCATCCTCGCCAACACTTGTCGTTTGTTGATTTGTTGATGATAGCCATTCTGACAGGTGTGAGATGGTACCGCATTGTTGTTTTGATTTGCATCTCTCGGATAATTAGTGACGTTGAGCATGTTTTCATGTGTCTCTTGGCCTTCCTTCTGTCTTCTTTTGAAAAGATTCTATTTAGGTCTGTTGCCCATTTTTTTATTGGATCATTTATCTTCCTTTTATTAAGTTGTATAAGCTGCCTGTAGATGTTGGAGATTAAACCTTTATCAGTGATGCCATTTGCAAATATGTTCTCCCATGCAGTGGGCCTTCTTGTTGTTTTGTTGATGGTTTCTTTTGCTGTGAAAAAGCTTTTTATTTTGATGTAGTCCCATTTGTTAATTTTCTCTTTAGCTTCCATTGCCCTAGGGGCAGTGTCAGTGAAGAATTTCTTTTGGCATATGTCTGACATTTTGCTGCCTGTGGATTGCTCTAGTATTTTTATGGTTTCCCGTTTTATGTTTAAGTCCTGTATCCATTTTGAGTTTATTTTTGTGTATGGCGTAAGTTGGTGATCAAGCTTCATTTTTTTGCATGTATCTGTCCAATTTTCCCAACACCATTTATTGAAGAGACTGTCTTTATTCCATTGTATGTTCATGCCTCCTTTGTCAAATATTAATTGAGCATAGTGGTTTGGGTCAATATCTGGATTCTCTATTCTGTTCCATTGATCTATATGTCTGTTCTTGTGCCAGTACCAGGCTGTTTTGAGAACAGTGGCTTTGTAATACAGCTTGAAATCTGGTATTGAGATCCCTCCTACTTTATTCTTCTTTCTCAGGATTGCTGTGGCTATTCGGGGTCTTTTTTTATTCCAGATGAATTTTTGGAGAGTTCTTTCAAGGTCTGTGAAATATGCCGTTGGTATTTTAATGGGGAGTGCATTGAATCTATAGATTGCTTTGGGTAGTATGGACATTTTAATGATGTTGATTCTACCAATCCATGAACATGGTATGTTCTTCCATCTGTTTACGTCTTCCTCTATCTCTTTTTTCAGTGTCCTGTAGTTTTCCGTGTATAGGTCTTTTATCTCCTTAGTTAAGTTTATTCCTAGGTATCTTAATTTTTTTGGCGCGATGGTAAATGGGATTGCCTTTTTAGTCTCTCTGTCTGTAAGTTCACTATTGGTGTATAGAAAGGCCATAGATTTCTTGGCGTTAATTTTGTATCCTGCTACATTGCCGAATTCATTTATTAAGTCTATTAGTTTTTTGACGGAGTCTTTCGGATTTTTTATGTACAATATCATGTCGTCTGCAAATAAAGACAGCTTTACTTGTTCTTTTCCAATTTGGATGCCTTTTATTTCTTCTTCTTGTCTAATTGCAATGGCTAATACTTCCAGTACTATGTCAAACAGGAGTGGTGAGAGTGGGCATCCCTGTCTTGTTCCTGTTCTTAGGGGAAATGTTTTTAGTTTTTGTCCATTGAGTATGATGTTTGCTGTGGGTTTATCATATATAGCTTTTATTATGTTGAGGTATGAGCCATCTATTCCCACCTTGTTGAGAGTTTTTATCAAGAAAGGGTGTTGGATTTTGTCAAATGCTTTTTCTGCATCAATTGATATGACTATGTGATTTTTATCTTTCAATTTGTTTATGTGATGTATCACGTTTATTGATTTGCGGATATTGTACCATCCTTGCATTCCTGGGATAAATCCTACTTGGTCATGGTGTATGATCTTTCTGTTGTACTGCTGGAGCCGATTTGCTAGAATTTTGTTGAGAATTTTGGCATCTATGTTCATGAGGGATATTGGTCTGTAATTCTCTTTCATTGTGTTGTCTTTATCTGGTTTTGGTATTAGGGTGATGCTGGCTTCATAGAAGGAGCTTGGAAGTGTTCCTTCCACTTGAATTTTTTGGAATAGTCTGAGGAGGATAGGTTTTAGTTCTTCCTTGAATGTTTGGTAAAACTCTCCTGTGAAGCCATCAGGCCCCGGGCTTTTGTTTGCCAGAAGCTTTTTGATGACTGCTTCAATTTCGTCCATAGTTATTGGCCTATTGAGCTGTTTAGATTCTTCTTGATTGATTTTTGGAAGGTTATATTTTTCTAGGAATATGTCCATTTCCTCCAGATTGTCCAGTTTGTTGGAATAGAGTTGTTCGTAGTATTTTGTAACAATCCTTTGTATCTCAGAGGGGTCTGTTGTTATTTCACCTCTTTCATTTCTGATTTTGTTTATTTGGGTCCTCTCTCTTTGCTTCTTGGTGAGCCTGGCTAGAGGTCCATCAATCTTGTTTATCCTTTCAAAGAACCAGCTCTTGGTTTTGTTGATCTTATGTATTGTTTCTTTGGTCTCTATGTCATTTATCTCTGCTCTGATCTTTGTTATTTCCTTCCTTCTGGTTACACTGGGCTTTTCTTGCTGCTCTTTTTCTAGCTCTTTGAGTTGTAGGGTTAAGTAATTTATTACCATTGTTTCTTGTTTTTTGCAATAGGCCTGTAGAGCTATGAACTTCCCTCTCAAGACTGCTTTCGCTGTGTCCCATAGATTTTGGATTGTTGTGTTTTCATTGTCATTTGTTGCCATGATGTTTTTTATTTCTTCCTTGATCTCTCTGGTGACCCAGTCCTTGTTTAATAGCATGCTGTTTAGTCTCCATGTGTTTGATTTCTTTGGATTGTATTTATTGTAGTTGATTTCCAGTTTTATGCCACTGTGATCTGAGAAGATGCTTGATATAATTTCTATCTTCTTGAATTTGAAGAGACTTTGCCTGTGACCCAGCATATGGTCTATCTTTGAAAATGACCCATGTGCACTTGAGAAGAATGTATATTCTGTGGCTTTGGGGTGAAATGTTCTGAAGATGTCAATTAATTCCATCTGGTCTAGTGAGTCATTTAGGATTGCTGTTTCTTTGCTGATTTTTTGTTTAAAGAATTTGTCCAGTGGTGATAGTGGGGTATTAAAGTCTCCTACTATGATTGTGTTGCTATTAATCTCTCCCTTGATATCCTCCAGGAGTTTTTTTATGTATTTGGGTGCTCCTATATTGGGAGCGTATATGTTTACCAGAATTATTTCTTCTTGTTGGATTTCTCCCTTTAGTATTATGAAGTGGCCTTCCTTATCTCTTGTTATGGCATTTACTTTGAGGTCTATTTTGTCAGATATAAGTATTGCTACCCCAGCTTTTTTTTCATTTCCATTTGCCTGAAAGATATTTTTCCATCCCTTCACTTTCAATCTGTGTGAGTCTCTTGTTCTGAGGTGGGTCTCTTGTAGACAGCATATATATGGGTCGTGTTTTTTTATCCATTCAGCTACTCGATGTCTTTTGATTGGAGCATTTAGTCCGTTTACATTTAAAGTTATTACTGAAAGGTATTTGTTTGCAGTCATATCTATTTTTGTGTCTGTATTCCTTCTTACCTGTTTATTTCTTCTTTTTACAGTATTCCCTTTAGCAATTCTTGCATTGCTGGTTTGGTGGTGATAAACTCCCTGAGGCTTTTTTTGTCTGCAAAGCTCCTGATTTCCCCTTCAATTTTGATTGATAGTCTTGCTGGATATAGTATTCTTGGATTCAGTCCTTTGCTTTGCAACACTTTGTATACCTCCTTCCATTCACTTCTAGCTTGTTGTGTTTCTGATGAGTAATCATTTGACAATCTGATGGGTGTTCCTTTGTAGGTAACTCTCTGTCTCTCTCTTGCCGCCTTTAGGATTCTCTCTTTATCATTTATATTTGCCATTGAAATTATGACATGTCTTGGCGTGGGTCTTTTGGGGTTGATCCTGCTTGGGACTCTCTTTACTTGCGTAACTTTTATCTTTCCCATATCCGGGAAGTTTTCTGTCATTATTTCTTCAAATAGATTTTCTAATCCCTGCTGCTCTTCTTGTCCTTCTGGCAGCCCTATTATACGCATGTTACTTCGTTTCATGTTGTCCCGAAGCTCCCTTAGGCTTTCCTCCTGCTTTTTAATTTTTTTCTCCAATTGCTGTTCAGCTTGAGCTTGTTTCTGTACCTGATCTTCTAACTCACTAATTCGGTCCTCTGCTTCTTGTAGTCTACTGTTGAAACTTTCCATGGTGTTTTTGATTGTAGCTATATCACTTTTCATTTCTTCCTGATTCTTGCATAAGTTGTTGATTTTCTCATCCATCCGATGTATAAATTCCATGACCATTACTCTGAACTCCTTTTCGGTCATGTTGCAAGCTTCATTTTCACTAATTTCCTTTCTTGGCGACTCCACATTTTCTTTCCTCTGTGAGTTATTTCGTTTCCCCATTCTGGCTATTACCAGAAAGCTCAAGCTTCTGTTTGCGTGGACCTGGGCCGTGTGCTGTGGGGACTTCGCTCCACCCTAGTTTCACTGAAGTGCTCTGACACTAGGACGTGTGGCTGTCTTTGGTTGGTGGGAACCAGACTTGCCCAGGATCAGTGTCCCCAGTGTTCTGTGTGGTCTCGTGTGCACATTTAGAATCAGGGGCCCTGTCTGCACCACACTGTTGGTATGTGCCGAGAATGAGATCCTTAGCATGTGCCAGGAGTCAGAGTTTCCCTGTGTCTGCACCAAGACTCGAGTGTCAAAGTCTCTGTTGCCTTGTGCGGTTTCTCGTTGAGAATCAGGGTCCCTGTGTGTGCACGCACCAACAATTGGGGTCGCTGGCTCTTAGTGTGAATGCGCTGTGAGTCAGGGATCCCAGGCAGCTGTGTCCGGCGTGCCAAATTCCCTGAAGTGGAGCTGCGTCCTGTGTGTGCTCTCTCTACTGAGCCAAACTGGCTAGAGCGCACATTCTTAAAAACCTGAAGGTGAGCCGGCTCAGTGCACTCTCCCAAAGTCCCAGAAGGGGGGCGGAGTCCGTCCTGCGCGCCAAATTCCCCAAAGGGAAGCCCCTCTGTGCACGCTCTTAAGAATCTCCCAAGGGGGAGCTGTGACCCGCGAGCCAAATTCCCCCAAATTCCCCGAAGGGGAGCCCTCTGTGCGCACTGACAGATTTCCCCGACGGGGAGCTGCTTCTGTCCCGTGCGCGAGCGCGCGCCAAGTTCCCTAAGAGGGAGCGCGTCCCTGCGCAAAGCTCGGCAGCTTGGGCCAGGGGCGGGTCTATCAGTTACTATGGCGCTGTCTGTGCGCGCGCCTGTGAGCAGCTTGGGCGAAGGGCGCGTCTATCAGTTACTATGGCGCTTTCGCGTCTATCAGTTACTATGGCGCTTTCCGCGCGCCTGTGGGCTCTCAGCAGCTTGGGGGAGGGGCAGGTCTATCAGTTACTATGGCGCTATCAGCGCGCCTGCGAGGAGGGGGATAGGCTCTTTGACTCACGGAAATCTGCCGGGAAGTCTGGATTCTTGTTGTTTGTCTGAAGCTGTGATAGCAGTTCTCTGTCCCCGGTGGCTGCAGGGTCCTGGTTTGTGTCAGAAGCCAGGATCCGAGTCTCAGGCAGCTCTGTTTCTCAAGATGGCGTGGTCTCTGCGTCCGCACCAGCCGCCGAGAAGTGTCCGCTTTGTGCGCGGGGCTCCGCTGTCTAGGGCTGCCCTGTTCGGGAGCCCCTTGGAAGACCTGCAGAATCTAACTGACCCTATCTCATACACACACACACACACACCACACATCTACACTCTCCTCTATGGGTTCCTCACTCACACTCTCTCTCTCCCTACCTTCCTGCCGGTCGCCATCTTTTTTCCCTTATGTCTGTATGGAAAATTTTAAGAAAGATTTGGAGAAAATTAAAAAATTGATCTAACAGAAAGGCAAACAACTAGAAATTGAATGTCAGTTCTCTTATTTCTACAAGTGCCCATGTGTTCCACAGCTCAAGTTTTAGCCTCCTCTGCTCCCCTTCCCCCTTCCTGTCCTCCTTCTTTCCCCTTCTCCCCCTCCTCAAGTTCATGTTCTTGTGCATACAGAACAATTTACCTATTACCTAATAACCACGCATATTTCTAAAAAGATACAATTCTTTCCTTGACAGCTGAGATCAGCTGTTAAAATACATGCAGCCCAGACAGGCCAGTGTGGCTCAGTGGTTGAGCGTCCTTACTCATGAACCAGGAGGTCATGGTTTGATTTCTAGTCAGGGCGCATGCCCCGGATGTGGGTTCTATCCCTAGGGTGGGGCATGCAAGAGGTGTTAGGCAGCCAATTAAAATGTTCCTATCTCCCTCTCCCTTCTTCTCTGAAATCAATTAAAACTATATTTAAAAATACATGCATATGTAGAGCCCTCTATAGAACTACAAAACACAAAATTATGAAGAAACCAGAAGCTATGCTTTGTCAGAATGAATCTCAGGAAGAGATGCTGATCACTGTTCAGGTTGGATGGAATTATGTACCTAAAATGCAAAAGTAAGAACTAAGTGATAATAAAAGAAATAAATGAAAACATACCATCACAAAGAAATGAACTTCAATCTCTTAATAAGTGGTACTGTATTAGCAATTTTGAGGGAACAATATAAACCCTAAGATGTATACATTTCCTGTTTAACACTTGGCTATTCTATAAAAGTGTTTTCTCACTCTAATTTTACACACAAACCCAGATTTGAAAGATGAGCACAGTGACTTTCTTTGGTACAATGTTTTTTTGGGGGGTGGGTGGGAGCGTTAGAGCTTTCCTCTTAGCGAGTATTGCTGGGCTTTGCTGTAAAGTGACTTGCAATGAGGGGGAGAAAGAACCTTGGACCTCAAGTGATTTGACTCAGGGAGAGAATTAGTCAGAAAGGTAGTGGACTCCCTGATGGTGGCTGGTGTGAATATCCTGGGAGGTTCAATGTGGTGGCTGGGGCTCGGCCACAGAAGTACCAGAAGAATGACGGTACTCAGCCTCAGGCAGATGGCAGTGTGGATCTATTTGGAAAAGGAGAAAACTGGCATCCTGGATTGTAAAGTGGGGGTTGGCTTTTCCTGTGAGACAGGAGTCTTGGAAGCGTTAGATGAGGTGTGAGGGTTAGGGAAAGTTGGAGACTCAAAAGCAGAGATTGAGAGACAGATGTTCAGCAGAGTGGTTGCTAAGTAAAGGCTGTGATTCAGAAGCTACAGGTGCCCTGAGCCCAGCCCCTGTACACACCGCACGTGGCTCAGCACCTGCAAAGGGTACAGTGGTGGGCCCAGGGGCCCAGTGCATCCTGCTCAGGAACTGGGCACACTGAACTGACTTGGGAATGCGATGGAGTAGGACTTACAGGTGAAGTGCGCAGGGATTTCAGGTGAGCTGAGCTGGGAAAGGCAAGGTGACCATGCCCTGAGCTTCATCAAAAGACAATTATTGGTTCATTCTCATCTTCATCCCCCCCACCCCTGCCCAAACACAGAGTTCTGTGCCTCTCCAGCTTTCTCTTAGCAAGAAGATTGCATTTCGTACACACACTCATGTTTTAGCTTCAGAAGCTCACCTCACCTATATCTATATTCTATGAACCTGTTTTGTAATTTGTTTAACTGCTTCTTAATTTGCAGACTCTTTTTCAAATTCCTATGATTTGACTCATGCTATTCCACAAGCATTTTTTAAAAATATATTTTTTATTGATCTCAGAGAGGAAGGGAGAGGGAGAGAGAGATAGAAACATCAATGATGAGAGAGAATCATTGATTGGCTGCCTCCTGCATGCCTCCCACTGATGATCGAGCCTGAAACCAGGGCATGCCCTGACCAGGAATTGAACTGTGACTTCCTGATTTATAGGTCGAGGCTCAACCACTGAGCCACCCCCACCCCCAGCGGGCATGTGTTTACTCTTTTCATAAACAGAATGCTGGCATTGTGAAGATTCCATCTCCACTATCAATTAGACTTGAGTTCGTATCTTGTCTCCTTCTTTTCATAGATAGGTAGCTTGGATCCAAACAAATAGACACTCTGAGTTTTAACTCTAGCATCTTAAGTAAATTTATGAACTAAACAAGGTTACAATAGTGTTTCATACAGTGCCCAAAATTTCCTAAAGATTAAAGGATCATGTATGGGTGAGCAGTAAAGCGTGGCCATCTGTTTAATTTGGGCGAGGATGTAATGTCCACATCAGCACTGCAAGGCCAAAACTTACACCCATATCTGTCCCTGCTCCTCACAGTAGGCCCAGTTTGGTGTCCTGTTGTTTTCTGCCTTGAAAATCCTCCAGAATCCACGCTTACTCCACAGGTGGCCATGTCTGCAGCCGGTTCTTTTATTATAACAGCTTTCTGACTCCCCATTTCTTTATTTAAGATAAACTAAATTTTAAAAAATGGACTTGTGCCCAGAGAGCTTACACATCTTTATAAAAAGTTTCATGTACTAATAAGTGCGTGAATGCCAGATACTGTAAGCAAATGTTAACGTAAAAACCATTGAAACCTGTAAAGAAATTTTTGTGAGTTTATTTGAGCCAAACTATTGACATATGCTGGGAAGCAGAACCTCAATGAATTGAGATCATGCTCCGGAGAATGGCAGGTTACATCTGTATTTATATATTGCAATCAAAGAAAAGGGATGTAGGTGGGTTACATGAAATTCATTGGTGATAGATTAAGGAGGGGAGATAAAGCAAATCGGGAAACCTCTGGGATAGGGTAAAAAGTCAAATGATGGACATATGCTTCTTTTACATAGATGAATACAGTATACTTTAACATAATTAACAGTTGGCAATTAACTTGATAACAATAACAATGAGGGAATGTCCTGGTGCCATTTCACCAATAAGTTATCTTAGAGGCAAAATGACAAATGGGCTCAGTAAAGATCTAAGTTGATCTTTGTCAGGGAAAATACTGGCCTAGGACATGACTACCCACCATAACCTGTTTGTAGTTAAATATATAATTTTCAGACCATCTTTTGTGGTTATTTTAGGTCTTTGAGTTTGTACAACTGCCATGCAGGCCTTCCCTGAACTAGCCAGGTTAGCATATGGCCCCTTTCGTCCACACAGATTACATAGCAATTTGTCCCCTAATGAATCAGACTATTTTTATTCCATTCAAATGCATTAAAACAGCAATTTTTCTGATCTTTCAAGGTCAGGTGAAAATTCCAATCATTTTATTTTTATTATTTAAATCTGCCACTTGACATGCTCTTTAAAAAAATAATATACATTTTTGGGACCACTTTAAAAGGGGAATAATCCATTACCTAGTCTACCTAATATGAGAAGGAACAACTAAAATGTATAATTTTGAAAATAGAATTTTGGCTTACATATATATTCAACTTGAGTTATGCACCAAGTTGCCAGTGAGCCAAAGTATACTAAATGCTTTTTTTTTTCTTGGATGCCATTCAACCTTATATTTTGGTTTTAGAATTCAAAGAAAGTAGGGATATGTTAATGAAAAACCTCTTAATGCCAAAAGCAATGGGATTGTATTGAGCCATTAAAAGAGCAATTGGTAAGAAATTACTGAGAATGAAGCCATTATAGATATATTCCTTGAATTTTATTCAAAGTTATTCTCTTGGTGGCTGTTAATAAGGTCTCATAATTTGCTCAATTTTTCTCCAAGAGAAAAATTCCCAAAGAGAGAAGGAGAGCACCATCTCTTGTATGGCTTCTACACATTTCTAGCATTTTCTTAAATTGAGAAAATTGCCAAAGTTATACTCACTTGGCACTTAAGGAGTGCTTTGTACCCATAAGGATATTCAAAAATGGTATTTTATCTCTTTTAAGAATATCATCTTTAAATGTTGAAATGAAAAAAAGAAAAAGATTAACCTTTATTTTCCAGAACTCCTAGAACCAATGGTAATAGCATGAGCAACATGGCTCTGTCTTCTGCTATGGCTTATTTCTACTGGAGGGATAGGATAACCCCTGTCTTAGGGGCTGGGTTAATGTAAACTGAGCTTAGTTCTACTCTCTATGCTTCAAGTTCTCAGTCATATTTATAAGCAGCTTGCCTCATTTGCTGGGCAAGCTTTGTCATGATGTATTTTTACTTCTGTGTGTCCCTCTGCTCCTCTCTCCCCCACAATGCTGTTTGTCATTCTTTGTAAGCATGATACCATGCTAGGAGTTTAATGAACAGAAAATACTATAAAGCACATAGAGAAGATATTAAAGTGTCTGGATTGCAAATGGATATTGGCAGTGCTCACATAACCTCAGACTTTTTGCTTTATTTTCTTATGTTTAATTCATCTACCCCCTATGTTCCCAGGGCTATGAAATAATAACCTTTTGTGGGTAGACTTCTTTGAGTCCACACAGTTTCCAGATTCTTAGAGCTACCTCCATTGTAGCTCTAAGAATGGCTTGGGAATCTTTTAACATCCTGGCTGAGTACTTCTCAATGTTCATTCTTCTCCACGGTTAGATTAGAGGGCAGACAGGAGAAAATGTATTCAGATTCACATCATCAGAACAGTCTTCTCCACCCTTAAAAGTTAGAACCTTTCCCCCAATTCTGTTTCTCCTTTAGAGTGCTTCCTATTTACCAAAACAAAACCAACCAAAAAACCTCAAAAGGTATAAATACCCCAACCCATCTGCACCAGAATCATCGAGAGATGCTTTTAAAATAATTGAAATTCTTGGGCTCCTCTCATAAATCTACTGAGATAGAATTTTAGGGGTGGGCCACAGAATTGAAAGAGTTAAAAGCCTTCCAGGTGATTCCTATACACATTGGAATGTGTGGACTGCCACAGTAAATGGCACCATTAGCCACCCAATTGCTCATACCAGCCTCTGGCAGTCAGTCCCTGTGATTTTATGCCTCTCACCCTCCCCACATTTAATCAATAACCTAATCTACAAATTTACCTCTTAAGGATGTCATGATTATAAGAGACACCATCTAAGACAATGATTTATAATCTGATTAGGTGGAACACTGAAGCATTAAATTAATTAATTCCTATGTGCAATTTATAATCTCCCCACAAAACTTAAAGATAAATACTCCTTAGGGAATAAGATGCTAAGCGGTTGAACAAGATGCTAAATCAAAGTGCACGAGGTCTAATCTCCCTTGGAATTTCCTGGTTTCCAGTTCCCCTCGTTTATTATTTCCCAATTACCTCTCCTAATCTCACAATAGATACTGTAACCTTCCTTAATTCCTGTTTTTGGTCAAAAGACACTGTGTATTTTACTTTAGCACATCAAGGATCACAGTGTTAAATTTGTGTTCTGCTTCCAGGTGATGGGAACTAATTTCCCAGAGGCCTAAATAACCCAGAACGTTTTATTTTTGCTACAAACTGTTAGGGTTTATCTGGTGAGGTGACTCAGGTTGTGAAATAGTTCATAACTGAGAGAAAAGATAGATGCAGAGAGAGGGAGTTTATTTTACTTTCCAAGGGAGGAAAGGGCCAGTGCATTGCTAATCAATACAGGGCAAGAAACAAAAAGCTGCTTCCACTTTTAAAGAGCAATGGCTGCTGTTGCTAGGTGACAAAGAGTTGAGGAGGATTTGGGGCTGAAGTTGAGCAGATACCAGGAGGGTACCTAGGAGACAGTAGGCAGATGTCCTATGGAGGTGTCTTATCAGTATTTTTCCGAAGCCTGTCAAACATGCTTAGAGAAAAAGTCATGAAGCATTCAAAAGAGGCTTGTTTGAAGGGGAGGGGCAGGGAACTTTCTACTAACTAGAGACTCCTCGGTGAGAATTATCCCTGAGTTCTGAAAGCAGCAGGGAGGAGGTGGATGCAAGAATGTGGCCTTGAGTAGCTTATCTTGTTTTGCAGTTTGAACAGAGGGGCTGTTGGAATCAGAGAAGCTAAGGATCTTGGGGTTTAATTACCAGGTGCTTCTTATAAGTTGTGGAAGGCCACAGAAAAGAAAAAGAAAGACCTTTTCCTGTCCTTACACAGAGTAAGACAGAGAATAGATACTTGAGGCTGATTTTTCTTGTAATTGTATCTTTTGTTACCATTTGCTTGAATTACTTCCTGACAGAATTCTTTCATAATAAACATTGTTATAGCTATTGTTTCTGAATGCATTTGTTTCAAATTTGTTTGTGACTTAAAAATCTTAATTTAATGCC
This sequence comes from Cnephaeus nilssonii, assembly GCF_951640355.1. Classification (NCBI taxonomy): domain Eukaryota; kingdom Metazoa; phylum Chordata; class Mammalia; order Chiroptera; family Vespertilionidae; genus Cnephaeus; species Cnephaeus nilssonii. The sequence continues at coordinate 52,388,571 of NC_137086.1, read as the reverse complement.
ACGTTTTTTCCTTATAAAATGTCCAACTTGATTTATAATTTCTTAAAATTGACTTGTATTTTTTCTGATTACAATGAGTAATGGATATAAGTTGAAAAATGAAGAAAAGTATAAAGGCAAAAAGAAAATAATAATTCTAGAAAATATGTATCTCTACATAAAATCAGCTTTAAACAGGAGTCTATGAAACTCTATGAAACTCTCAGCATTTACTAAGCTCACAGGTCCCTTTTAGGAAAAGTGGCAATAAATGTTTATTAAGCAAATACTTTGTACAGGGCATATGCTGAGAGCTGAGCATTTAGTAGTGAATAATTCAGAAACAGATGCTATAGACTCATGGAGTGTGCAGTCCTAAATTGTATTATATTTATTTTATATTTTTGTTTTGGCAGAAGTGGCTATGGACATACCATTAAGGGAAATGATACTATATACTAGCCCAGTTCATTCATTCAGCAAATATTTATTGAGTACTATTTTAGTCAGCATAAGTAGAACCAGCTGCTTTAAGGAAACACCATAAAAATCTTAGTGGCTTAAAGTAATAAAAGTTCCTTTCTCACTCATGTTTCAGTCTGATGGAGGTTGGGCTCCTCTCCAAGCCTTACCCTGGGGATTCTGGGGATGCCACCATTTGTAATGCAGACCTCCATAGGTGATTATAGATTATTACATAAGATTATTGCAAGGACCAGATCTCAAGTGGCTTATGTTACATATAGTCCCATTCCTTTATTTAGATTTAGGCATATGGCCCCCAAACTAACCGTAAACGAGGGCCCCAGGAAAAATAGAGGGAAAGGGATTCTGTGGATACTTAGCTTGGTCTCTGCCACAGCTCATCAGATACCAACCTCAGTATGTTCCCACATACAGAACACTCCCCAATCCCATTTTCTCCCTAAGAAACACAACCCAAATCCCATCTAGTCAAGATCCAATATCACTGGGTCGTGCTCAGTCCTTTCTGTCACATTTGGTTGGCTTGATGATGTAAAGAATAAAGAGAAAAATGATTTACCACCCAACGTCTATATACAGCTGAAGAATGGGGACTATCAAATAGCAATAAATACAGCAGAAAGGTGAAGAATGGGAACACTCCACAGTCCCTGATCTCCAGCAATCTAAAGTCCCAGGGAATAGACACGGAGAATGCTTCCCACCTCTGGGATAGTAGAAGGAAAAATGCCCTAATTCATCTAGGAAGGTCTTATCTCTGAAGATGATTTTTTTAAAACAAAAAATAGAAGATTGAAAGACACTAAAAAAATCAAGCTTACATAGGTTTTCAAAAAGGGGATATTGTCTGTATAATGTCTAGAACAATGTCTGTCACATAATAAACATTCATTTAACCTAATTTAATAAGATCTGTTATATACTTTGGGCTGCAGGTAATAAAAGACTCACTCAAACTGCCTTTAAAAATCAGGAAACTTGTTACCTCATAAATCTTGAAGTCCAGACTTCAACTCCTGGCTACTTAATGGCCCCGTCTTCTTTCCTTGTCTTTGCCCTGTTGGAGGGCTCCTCATAAGAAGACTGCCAGCAGTAATAGGGGCAGCACACTTTCTTGCTCACACACCGTGGGAGAAAGCAAAAGCCTTGCCTTAACTCTGGGATTTCTTTCCCTTTGGCTCATTGACCTAACTTAGGTCACATGCCCATCCCAGACCAATAACAATCCCCAGGGTAACATCATGTGCTGATAGATTTGACCTTACAGCTGAAATGGGGCTCCATGGCCTCTGAATAGATGCCTGAGTAAGGCAGGAATCATGGCTTGGCAGGCAACCATTAGTGTCCATTTAATTTGCTGTGTGTCAAATATTTTGCTAATTGCTGGACATTTTGAGATATCTGTGACACTAGTTAAAACAAACTCAAAACCTTCCTTGCTGAGGAAAGCTGACTATGCTCTGGGAATGTATGAACGAGACATAATTTGAAGGAGGTGCGTCAGGAAGGGCACAATAATGGAGGAACAACGGTCCCAGTGGGTGGTGGGATGTGAATGAGGAGGGAAAAACATTTCAGCCAGAGGTGGCAGCTGATGGAAAATCCCAAAGATAAGACGGGAGAAAGCTCAAGTATCTTAGACTTCACTATCTGATTTGGTAGCTCCTCCCCACATGTGACTATTGAGCACTTGAAATGTGGCTAATGCCACATGTTGGAATGATAGTTTTTTTATTGAGATATAATTGACATATAGCACTGTGAAAATTTAAGATGTATAATATGTTGATTTGGTACATTTATATAATTGTAATATGATTGCCACCACAGTGGTAGCTAATACCTCTGTCACTTCATGTAATTATATATATATTTTTGTAGTGGGAACAATTAAGATTTTTCTCTTAGCAACTTGGAAGTTGATAATACATATTATTGTCTAGAACCACTATGCTGTGCATTAGATCTCCAAGACTTATTTATCGACTAGTGCAAGTTTGTACCCTTAACATTTCCCCAATTTCCTCACCCCCAGACTCTAGTAACCACCATGTACTCTGTTTTTATGCATTTGGCTTTTCAGATTCCAAATATAAGTGATATAATACAATTTTGTCATTCTCTGTCTGACTTATTTCACAGAGCATAATGCCCTTAAATTCCAGCCATGTTTCAAATGGCAGGATTTCCTTCTTTCTCATGGCTGACTAATGTTCCATTGCATATACGTGTGTGTGTGTGTGTGTGTGTGTGTGTGTGTGTGTGTGGCACATTTTCTTTATCTGGAATGATAATATTTTAGATATGATGGGTTAAATATAACACTTTTTAAAATTTCAACTCTTCTGTTTATTTTTTACTTTTTTGTGGGGGGTCAGTGTTGGCTTGGACAGACTGAAATGAAAAGCACAAGGAAGATATGAAAAGCGGTGAGGTTGGGGAATGAAGCAGGGCTGCTGGCTCCTGTGAGGTGGTGAATGGTATGCCGTGTAATTTAAATGTTATTATTCTATCATTGGGAGTCACTGAAGTGCTGATGTTCACTTCAGCAAGTCCATTGGTTGCTTTTGGAGAATGGGCTGGAGGAGGTAAACAAACGGGCAAGGGGCCTAACACACAGTTGCAGTAATTCAGGCAAGAAATGACGAGACCTGAGAAGGTAGCAGTGGGGATGATGAACAGATTCAAGATACAGTAAGGGGCCCGGCTGGTGTGGCATTGTGGTTGCGTGGTGAGCCATGAACCAAGAGGTCCCCAGTTTGATTCCTGGTCAGGGCACATGTCCGGGCTGTAGGCTCGATCCCCAGTAGGGGGTACGCAGGAGGCAGCTGCTGATCAATGCTTCCATCTCTCTATCTCTCTCCTGTCCTCTCCCTCTAAAACAATCACTAAACACACACACACACACACACACACACACACACACACACACACACACACACATTTAAAAAAGAAACAGTAAGGGGAGAGAATCTGCACAATTTTGTAATTGATCAGATACTTGGCAATGGCTGAGGGGCAATGTAGTTAGGCTTTAGGATTTCTGCCTTGGGTACTTGGGGTCCTGTGTTCATTGGTAGAGGAAATACACAAGAGGGAGACAATCTGGGGCAAAAGTTGATACAAATGCCATGTGATGGGAGAGGGAGAAACAAACAAACAAAACAAAGCATGGCTTGAGGAGTAGAGACTGGGGATGGTTATCTTTGCCATGCCCTCATCAACACAGCCTCTTTGGAGTATCGTCAAAATGAGCTGTAGGTTCAGTCTGACTGTTTCTGATATCTACTATTTATTATTTTGTTTTGGGGTATTATTCTTCTAAGATATTGACTTTCCTGGCGTTGGGACCAAGCATATTTTTATTCCCCAGTTTCTCTAATAAGTTAGCTTATGCTCAGACTTTTATTAATGAGTAAGGAATCCAAGTTTCTAAGAGTTTCTCAGCATGTCTCATGATTATTAATGATCAGGTAATTTTAGTTTTTGCTCACATCAGAATCTAAATAATCTCCCTGCCTTTCAGCATTGCCCGTGAAGTTTTGGCTTGTCACAGCAAAATGTCTGGCCTGTTTCCATTCTTTTCAGTTGCTAGACTCAAAATGGAAGATGATTTAGAATCCTAATAGTTTGTATGTTTCATTGCTAGATATCCTCAGCTTTACTATAGAGCTGCCTATGTTTGCATACGTAAATATGATTTTATGTTCCTGGAGAGGTACTGAAGGGGAGAGGTTTTTATGTCACCCCTGGTGTCTGGATTCACTGGTGGATCTGCTGTGGTAGCAGCACCAGGTGGCAGATGCACCTGCCCGTCAGAGGCTGTCTGAGAAAGTGCAGTTGTTGGACGCAGAGAAGTCTTTTGATTTTAATGACAAATTTTCCTGAATCGCTTTGATCAGGTTTTTGTTATTTTTTGAAACCAGTATTTCACCAGAGCAGAGATGAAAAGCATAGTTTTCCTTCCATTATTTTGGATAGAGTCAGGTCAGTAAGACGTATGAGCATATAAGGGATTCTCAGGAATAAACAGAGAGATAGTTTTATTGAAGGAGTACCTTTAATAAGCCTTCTTTCTGTGGCTAACGTAACTCCAGAAAATTCGTGTGTTGCCCTTCATTCTGAAATGAGCCTATTTTCTCCTTCAGTACTCGTAACAGGAGTGTCATATTAACCAAGAGAGCTTCTGTGGGTTGAGCATCTACCACGTGTCAACCACTTTATATGTGTGCATTTTCTGATCCTTAAAGCAACTCTACCAAAATTAGGCATCATTATCCTCATTAAAAATATATAGATATACTGGACTTCAGGTACAAATACTTGGACTTGGTCAAATCTCTAGTTGTAATTGAATATCCTTATCATTGGTAAGTGAAGCTCTCTTTTGCTTACTTGTTTGTGTTTATAATGTCATAAATGCTCATGAACAATGAAATGAAGCTAGTACAATGATGGTAAGTGCATCTCCTATGTAATTCTGCCTTCCTCTCTTGGATACCTCTCATCCAAGAGAAACTCTATACTAAATCTAAAACTAAAGCTAAATCTATATCTAAATCTGTTTAACAAATGGTTTGGGGATAATTGGATAAGCAAACACACACAAACACACACATACAAAAACCTAGGTCCTTACCTACACCATACACAAAAAATAACTAAAATGGATTATAGATCTAAAGGTAAGAGTTGAAACTATATATTTCCAAAAAAAACAAAACAACAAAACAAAAAACAAACCACCTAGATAACACTTTTTGTGGCCTTGGGTTAGACAAAGGATTCTTAGCCATGCCACCAAATACTTAGTTGTAAAAATTAAAAAAAAATTGATAAATTAAAACTCACTAAAATAAAAAAATGCTACAATTACACAGAAACCATTAAAAAAAAAATTGTAGAGAAAATATTGGTAAATCCTAAATACAATAAAGGACTTGTACTCCAAATATGTAAAGAATTCTTTAAATTCAATAATAGGAAAATAAATAATTCAATTAAAAATTGATCATCCCAGCTGCTGTGGCTCAGTAGGTTGAGTGATGTCCATGCACTAAGGAGGAGAGGTCACTAGTTCGATTCCTGGTCAGGGCACATGCCAGTTGCAGGTTGCAGGGTTGCAGGCTTGATCCCCAGTAGGGAGTGTGCAGGTGGCAGCTGACTGATATTTCTCTCTCATTGGTGTTTCTATCTCTCCTTCTCCCTTCCTTTCTCTCTAAAATCAATAAAAACATATTAAATTTTGATAAAAAACTTGAAAAGCCATTTCAGAAAAGAAGACACAAAGTGACTAATAAATACGTAAGGAACAATCAACTTCATTAGTCATTAGAGAAATACAAATTACAACCAGTTAGATAGCTCTTCACATTCACTAGAATTAGCATAATAAAAAAGTCAGCCAATACAAAGTGTTGGTGAAGATGCTGAAAAACAGTAACCTCATAAATCAATGGTGGGAATATAAAGTGATGTAGTAACTTTGGAAAATTGTTTGGCAGTTGGTTTACGAAGTTAAAAATAAACTTATCATATAGCCCAATAATTCCATTAGCAGGAATATTCTGAAGAGAAAGTAAGATAATAGTCTATACAGACTTGAATCCAAATGTTAATAGCATTATTCATAGTAGCCTAAGCAAACCAAATACCCATTAAATAATAAATGGATGAAGAAATTGTGGTATATGAGTGCAATGGAATATTGTTCAGCAATAAAAAGGAATAAAATACTAAGACATGGTACAATACGGATAAACTTTTAAAAATCTGATCAATGAGAGAAGTCAAGTACAAAAGGGTACACATAGTATGATACTGTATATATGAAATGTCCAGAAAATGCATTTTCATAGAGACAGAAGCATATCAGTGGTCATTTGAGCCTGGGGGTAAGAATGAATGGAACTTAGCAGAGAACAGACTCAAGGTTTTTTTTTTCTTTGTGGGGGGATGATGAAAATAGTGTAAAACTGGATTGTGGTGACAGTAGCACATCTCTAGAAATTTGCTACAAATTACTGAGTTGTAAAAGTGATGAATAAATATTTTAAATATCTATTTATATCTAATATATATCCATGTAGATATAACAAAACTATATATGTACATACATATATTTTTTATGGTATATATTTTTTTGTATAGTTTTGCCATAGATGTATGCATCTCTAACACTGTTGTGTATTTTTTAAATATATTTTTATTGATTTCAGAGAGGAGAGATAGAAACATCAATGATGAGGGAGAATCATCAATTGGTTGCCTCCTGCACAGCCCACACTGCGAATCCAGGCCGCAACCTGGGCATGTGCCCTGACCAGGAATCGAACAGGTGACCTCTTGGTTCATAGATAGATGTTCAACCGTTGAGCCACACCAGCCAGGCAGTTGTGTTGTTTTTAACCTTTATAAAAAGATTATCATGTTGACTGTAATTTTTTGAAATTTACTCTTGTTTGCTCAGTTTATTATTAATATTAGTTCTTTTGTTTGTGTAGCTGTAATTCATGCAATTTTGCTTACAAGAATATTTTACCAATGATTTTCGCTATCATTAAAAATACTGTCCTGAAAGTTTTTATACATGGTTTGTGATGTACACTTGTGATTTTTCTCTTGAGTATGTAAGAACCTTTTGATATTTACTACTAGACACTGGTATTCTTTGAGACTGTTGTAAACAATATGTTTTTATTTGCCTTCTAGTTTACTGTTGATGCATTTAAGTACAATTGACTATTTACATATTTGTCTTACACTTAGCAACACTGCTAAATAATTTTATTATTTTAATACATTTATATCTACTTATTCTTTTAAATTTTAAATCCAGTTTACAACACTGGCTTTATAAAATGAGTTGGAAAGAATTCAATACTTTTTTTATTGTCTGGAGGAATTTAAGATAAGGATGAAATTTACCTTGTAAGTTTGATAGTATCTACTTGTAAAATCATCTTAGCCTGGTATTTCCTTCATATGAAGATTTTAAAATTACTATTTTAATTTCTATAATAGTTATAGAACTACTCATATTTTTATTTTTGCTGGAATCAATTTTAATTATTATGGGAAATATTTGGCATATGGTAGTTTCCCTTAAAACTTGCTTTTATCTGTAGATTTGCCCACTTTATAATTCATAATGCTTAAAAAAAAACCTCTATTTTTTACAGCAGTTATAGGTTTACAAAAAATATAGAAAATACTGAGAATTCCTATATACCACTTCCTCATTCTTTACATAGTTCCTTATATTATTAACATCTTGTATTAGTGTGGTTGCAACCTAATTGATATGCTATTATTAATTAAAATCTCTAATAAACATTAGAGATCACTCTTTACATTGTATAGTTTTATGGGTTTTGACTAATGTAAAATATCATGTATCTATGATTATAATGTCATACAAAACACTTTCACTTATTCATCCCTTTCTCTACTTTCCCTTGAATCCCTGGCAACCACTACATTTTTACTATCAGTATAATTTTACAGAATGTTATATACTTGAAACCATAGAGTATGTGACTTTTTTAGATTGATCATTCAACATGTTTTTATTTTCTTTACTCTTTTTATCTTGATGAATTTTGCTAGAGTCTAGTCTATTTGATTAGTCTTTTCAGAGAACCAACTTTTTGCTTTATTGATCTCAATTGTATCTCTTTCCTATTTTATCAATTTCTAGTTTCTTTTAAATCTCTTCTAACTTGTGTTTAGTTTGACTCTAATTTTTTAAATGGGGTTCTAACCTTATTAATGTTTATATTGTATGACTTTCTAATGCAAGTACATAATGCTGTAGATATTCCTCAAACTACCACTTTAGGTATAGTGCACAAGTTTTGATATGTGGTGTTTTCATTATCAAGCAGTTCTAGATAATTATATTTTCACATGAGTTATTTAGGTCCATTTTTGTTGGAATTTCAAAATGTGTGGGGAAGTTTTACTTTCAGTAACTAATTTTTAACTGACTGGCATATAATCAAGAAATAGAAATTCTGTTTTGTACCTATTCTTTGACATTTGTAGAGACTTGTTTTATATTTTAGTACATGATTTACTTGTATAATGTCATTTATATTCTTGAGAAGCAAGTTTATTTTCCAGGTTTATTATAGTTGAGTTCAACATTCTATTTATATCCATGTATAGATCAAAATTCTTAATTACATTTAGATCTTTTATATACCTATTTTACCTGACTGGTCTATTAATAAGTGAAAAAGTCACATTGAAATCTCTCACTCTGGTAATGAATGCATCCATTTATAACTGTGGCTCTATCATTTTATTGTATAACATATAGCAGACCATTTTTAGTTGTGTATATGTTTAAAATTAATATATCTTCTATCATATTAAATGAAAAGTTTAAAAAAGCTTTTTATTGTTTAAAGTATTACATATCTCCTTTTTCCCACATTGAACTCTCCCAGCCACTCCCACCCCCAGCACATGCCCTCACCCCCTTACTGTCTGTGTCCATGGGTTATACTTATATGCATGCATACAAGTGCTTTGGTTGCTCTATTAACCCCCTTCCCCCTCGCCTTCCCTCTGAGGTTGGTCTGTTCAATGTTTCTATGTCTCTGGATCTATTTTTGTTTATCAGTTTATGTTGATCATTATATCCCACATATGAGTGAAATCATGTGATATTTATCTTTCTCTGACTGGCTTATTTTGCTTAGCATATGCTCTCCAGGTCCATCCATGCTGTTGCAAATGGTAAGAATTCCTTCTTTTTTACAGCAGTGTAGTATTCCATTGTGTAGATGTAACACAGTTTTTTAATCCACTCATCTGCTGATGGGCACTTAGGCTGTTTCCAAATCTTAGCTATTGTAAATTGTGCTGCTATGAACATAGGGGTGCATATATCCTTTCTGATTGGTGTTTCTGGTTTCTTGGGATATATTCCTAGAAGCGGGATTACTGGGTCAAATGGAAGTTCCATTTTTAATTTTTTTGAGGAAACTCCATACTGTTTTCCACAATGGCTGCACCAGTCTGCATTCCCACCAGCAGTGCATGAGGGTTCCTTTTTCTCCACATCCTTGCCAGCACTAGTCGTTTGTTGATTTGTTGATGATAGCCATTCTGACAGGTGTGAGGTGGTACCTCATTGTCATTTTGATTCACACCTCTCGGATGATTAGAGACTTTGAGAATGTTTTCATATGTCTCTCAGCCTTCTGTATGTCCTCTTTCGAAAAGTGTCTATTTAGGTCCTTTGCCCATTTTTTGATTGGATTGTTTATCTTCCTTTTGTTAAGTTGTAATCTCCCTATAAATTTTAGAGATTAAACCCTTGTCAGATATAACATGAAGTAAATGAAAACTTTTATCAACATGAAAGAAACTTCTTTATCCCTTATAAGATATTTTAAATTTGAAACCTATTCTGTTCTAGTATTAATGTAGCTACACTGTTTATTTTCTTTAGAATTTTGCTCCTATCTCTTTGCACCCTTTTAATTTCCACCTCCTTCTATCAGAGCTCCTGTGAAGCTGCACCAAGTTCTAAGGAGGAAGCACCCAGGATCTCAAGGCAACAGCGGGGCTCAAAGGGCTTTTCCTAACTTGTCTCTCCTTAGCCCACCGGCTGGACCCTACCTTGGGGTGCAGGCCTCACTTCCTACCTACACAATATTTCAAACAACTCTGCCGCTCTCAAAGTGTTTTCCATAGCTTCTCTGTTATTTCTTGGGCTTCTAAAACTTTCAGTAGTTCCCCCTCACCTGCCACTGATCTTAGGAGAAGGAGCCAGCACCTGTGCTAATTCTGCCTCCCAGTGGGAAACAGAATCAAATGATCGTTTTTGATTCACATCACAAAGATGAGGCATCATAGGCTAAGTTAAATGAGGTGTTCATGAATCCATCCCTAACAAGGAGTTAAACGAGATTTCAAATCCCGCCTGACTGAATCCACAGTCTATGTTCTTTCTCCTCTGTTTTTAGTCTGTCCCTGGGAGGGTTTAGACTAGCCTGAATTTACCATTTTGTGGCTTCGTAGCAATAATGACTTTCCTATATCTACTTCCATCGCCACCTGAGGAAAAAAAGCAGTTGCTGTGGGTTACAGAATGTCTGCGGAGTGGCAAGCTCTCTGAAACTCTGCAAATGAGAAATTACAATAATAAGCAGCAAGTTCATTGCTGGTTTGTCTGACCTTGAAACCTTGTGCCGCTGTTTGGTGCAATTAGTGACTCTAAATGTGTATTCAGGTCACATCTGTGCTGAATTGTTTTATTTATGTTGATTGATTGTGGGTTGGGAAACAGCATTTCCTACTTATTCAGGGTAAGTGGAGTGAGGAGCTTTAAGGACAAACAGTGAACCAGCTGCAGAAAGGTCGAGTGTAATATTGCAACTTGATAATGTAAACTCCAAGAAGGTATTTTTATTAAACCATAAAAACATCTGTGCCATCTTAAGACAGAAAGTTCAGGCTTATTAGGCACTGGCTGTGGCATGAATTTTGTGTACAGTCATCAGAAAACTCTTCTCCACCTGCCGCGGCTCCTGGGGGGATGCATTAGTCCGGGGAAGGATTGAAAACTTTTTCCTAAATATCCTCTAATGGCCAACAAGAGTTAGTGAATATCTCTGGGGTGAGAGCCTGAAATAGCGATAGAAAATTCACACAGAAAATGTAAATAACACTTTTTGAATGTTTAAAGTTTCACTTAGAAGATGTATGCAATGTTGCACTCCACTCCACAATATAGCCATGTTTGCTTTCATAAATAAAGACATCACCTCCTGCCTAAATCTTGTGTTTCGGGACCTACTTCAGTTCTACAGAATTAGAATCTCAGAGATATAGACTTCTGTGTGTTTTTGCATAGCCGTGCAAGTGTGTCTGATGTGTATGTAGTCAAGTTGAAAGCCACGGCGGTAGGGGGATGTGCCTCAGTTTCCATGTGGCTTTGTGCTCTCTGGAATAGGAATGAGAAGTTCTGCTTGAGAGGGGAGACCTTAACTCTGAGGAGTGGATTCTCTCCTCTAATTCTAGGGAGTCGTTAAAACTGTGAGGCTACGGGACAAAAGAGGCAAGTATGGTGAAGATTTCTGATAAGATTCTCAGATGAAGAGTATTGGCTATGACATTGCTGTAAGGAGACAGCCAAACCCTGGCTAAGTCATTGACAATGCAGGTTGTAGCTTTGTCTAGCATAGGCCACTAAATTGTAAAGAAATGGGTTACTTTTCAAAATTGCCTTCCTCAAAAGGTTTGTGATAGTAGCTTGGAGTGTTGCTGATTCAGCGATATAAACAATAACAAAAATGGTCCTCTTTGGCTCCCGTTGAGGTCCTCTGCAGTTTTGGAATAGCTCACCGCCTGAGTCAACTGTAAAGCCCACTTCATGTCCACTCTTGCCTGTGGCCTCCAGAAGAAAGGGAAGGGGTAGAGGAGAAACGCCCACTAAAAAGTAACATTTTTTTCTAGTAGCATTCTCTGCAGCACAAAATGTTGAATATTCACTCACCAATTCCTCCTCCCTACACCCCCTCCTAAACAGAACCATGATTTAAGTTCAGGTAGCCGCCTTTCCTCACATGACTCAGGGTAAATTCTGATTAAAATGAGTGGTTTCAGACTTTCATCAGGTAATTTGTTTAGAATGGGCTTGAGACCCACGGCTGGTCAGAAGCAGAAGGACACATCTCCGTAAGGGCTTCTTCTAAACAGGAGATTCCAGGGAAGGCTGTACCTATTCTGCCTTAGGCTTTGCTCTTGTGTGGGTGTAAGGTTTTGAATTCCAACAGCCATCTTGCTCTGTGAGAGGAGTCAGCCTACAGGCAAAGCTGGGCCCCTGAAGGCGCTAGAGCGAGAAGATGGAAAGAAGCTGGGTTTTCGATGATGCCATTGAGTCGCTAAATAAATAAAGCCTAGAGCCCTTCCTTGACACTCTTTCTTCTTTGTTATAAATAAACTTAATTTTTAGAGACTTTTAGGTTCACAGGAAAATTGAGCAGACAGTACAGAGATTTTCCACATAGTCCTTCTCCCTCTCCCAATTGCCTGCCTGACCATCAACATTTCACACTAGTGTTACATTTGTTACAACTGACACACTACTATTGCCCAAAGTCCAAAGTTTATATTAGGGTTTCCTTTAAAAGATATTTATTGATTTCAGAAAGGAAGGGAGGATAGAAACATCAACAATGAGAGAGAATCGTTGATCAGCTGCCTCCTGCACGCCCCCAACTGGGGAATGAGCCTACAATCTGGGCATGTGCCTGACTGGGAATTGAATTGTGACCTCTCGGTTCATAGGTCGACACTCAACCACTGAACCATGTCAGCCAGGCCATTAGGGTTGATTTTTGTGTTGTACATTCTTTTTTTTTTTTTAAATATATTTTATTGATTTTTTACAGAGAGGAAGAGAGAGGGATAGAGAGCCAGAAACATCGATGAGAGAGAAACATCGATCAGCCGCCTCCCGCACACCCCCCACTGGGGACGCGCCTGCAACCAAGGCACATGCCCCTGACCGGAATCGAACCCGGGACCCTTCAGTCCGCAGGCTGACGCTCCATCCACTGAGCCAAACCGGTTTCGGCTGTGTTGTACATTCTATGGGTTTAGACAAATACATAATAACTAGAAGCCCAATGCACGAAATTCATGCAAGAGTAGGCCTTCCTTTCCCTGCCCGCCCAAACCAGCTTCCCTCTAGCACCCAGGACCCGGGCTTCCCTTCATCCAGAAGGTCGTCCGGTCTAATCAGCATATTACATTTTTATTATTATAGATACTAGATGCCCAGTGCATGAATTCGTGCATGGTCCAGGGGAGGGGATGTGGGAGATTGGTGGGCCGGCCCTGCCCCCAATCGGGGGGAGGAGGGGCGGGGACAATCAAAGGTGGGGCCGAACAGGGGGAGGGGCCCCATGTGGTTGGTGGACCAGCCCTGCCCCCTGGTCAAACTCTGGTTGAACTCCTGGTCCAGGGGACAATTTTCATATTACCCTTTTATTATATAGGATATACCCACCATTAAAGTGTCATACAGAGTATATTTACTGCCCCTAAAATCCCCCCTACCTCACCTATACACACCTATTCATCCCTTTCTCTTTCCTAAACCCTGGCATCCACTGGCCTTTTTACTGTCTCCATAATTTAGCCTTTTCCAGAATGTCATACCAGGTATAGTTTGAATCTTATACTATGTAGCCCTTTCAGACCAGTTTCTTTCATTTAATAATATGCATTTCAGGTTCTTCCATTTCTTTTCATGGTTCGATAGCTTATTTCTCTCCACACTCCTTTGTATGTGAGATAATGAACAACTCAACTTTGAGTTGAGGCTTTTTGTAACTTGGAAGCCTAAAACAAAATAACCAATATGGTGTCTAATCATCTATGTAATGAAAATAGGAGTCAGGGGATCTGAGCTTTAATCCTCGATTGAGCATTACTTATCTCTGTGATTTAGGGCAAAGCATTTTCTTTCTGGAATAGAAACTGCATACTTTGCATGGTGGGCACTAAGACTAGCTCCCCCAAGTCAATTTTGCTTCAGGTGATTGGTATAACCAGTCAGTGCATGGCATTCCTCTGCTGGTGTAATTGGTCTCATGGGAACACATCTTAATTTGATCCAATCAGATGGAAGAGAGGGATTGTGATGTTTAATAAAGAAAATCTTTTCAGCTAGATATGGGTAAAGCAGCACATATTTTCTTTTGTACTGATGGCCTTCTTAGGAGCATCAGACACAGGGTAAAGTCAATGCCAAGAATAGAAGGTGAGAGTTACCAGAAGATCCCAGATTATTAAGTCACTGATCAGGTCATGTGACTGATTACTCCATCTCTGGGACTTCAGTAAAGAAACATAATAAATTAATTTATTGCTAACAACAACTTGAAGTCTAAAGTTTGTCCTTCTCAGCTCATATTATCCTAATGGATACCATCAATTTTATAGATCAAATGAGAGACTATAAGTAACATGCTTTGAAATATTAAGACACCATACACATTCAAGGGATTTTATTTGCCCATTCTAATAAGCATGCCCTTCTCATGGACCACTGGGAAGGTGAAGACACAATTATTGAATATTTACCAGATGAAGGGACTTCTGTATAGATTTTAAATTTATTCTCAAAAAAATCCAATGAGACATTATTAATCCCATTTAATAGATGCGGAACCTGAGTGTTATGGATTGAATGTTTAGGCCTCCTCAAAAACTCATGTGCTGAAATCCTAACCCCTAAAGTAATATTTGGAGCTAGGGCATTTGGGTTGTGATTAGATCATGAGGGTGAGGCCCACATAAATGGGATTAGTGACTTCATAAAAGAGATCTTAGAGAACTCTCTTCCCACTACTTTCTAAACCAGGAAGTAGGCCTCCAGACACTGAATTTGCTGGCACCTTGATTTTTAACTTCCAAGATTCCAGAACTATGAAAAATAAATGTTTGTTGATTAGACCTTGAGTCTATGGTAGTTTTGTTATAGTGGGCTGGATAGACTAAGAAACTGAGGCCAACAAGAACCCAAAGTACATGACTGAGACATCAGATTTTGCTAGCCTGGATTTCTCTATGTTCAAAGTCAGTGTTCTTTCCACGACCAGGAGCTGCTTTCAGCTTAATTGTTCTGGGAACAATGTCATAAAATAACGGCATTTGAATGAAGTCCCTGGGAGAGGTAAGATTCATCCCAAAGGATTAACAGCATGAGAAATGGCACAGAGATGAGGGGAATCTTATGGTGTCCAGGCAGTAAAAAAAGGATGTCAGAGCACATGGTGTTTGGGGAGTTAGTTGGGGAGGGCAGGATTAGGAGTCAGAGAAGATTGTTCATTTTACCTGAAATGTTTTTGAGAAATATCTGCTTCTTTTCTGCCCTGAGTGAGTTCTAAATTAGGTAAAAAAAAAAAAAAAAAAAAAAAAAAAAGACAAGCCCCCTGCATCAGGCCTTTATTTGCTCCCAAACAGGTTAGAGCCGTGGTCGGCAAACTGCGGCTCGAGAGCCACGTGCGGCTCTTTGGCCCCTTGAGTGTGATTCTTCCACAAAATAAAACGGCCTGGGCCAGTCTATTTTGAAGAAGTGACGTTAGAAGAAGTTTAAGTTTAAAAAATTTGGCTCTCAAAAGAAATTTCAATCTTTGTACTGTTGATATTTGGCTCTGTTGACTAATGAGTTTGCCGACCGCTGGGTTAGAGGAAACAAACACAATTCTATGTAAATAAACTTTGCTCTCACTAGACCCAGAGCCCAGGTCTCACACTGAGCATGTGGGCTAATGGCTGCAGACCACTCCTGAGCCAGGAAGGGGGTGGAACAAGGAAAATAAAAGCACCATGACGTCTTTCTATAATTTTAAAGTATCCTTCTTCTGATACGGCATTCACTTAGTTGCTATAAACCTTTGAACGTTTTCCAGAGTTGTGACAAATTTGATTTTGACAGTTTGTGCTCCATTTTAAAATGTTTCTGTAGAGAGGTGTGTCCTTGGAGCTGACACCACCAATTTTGTTGACTTCACTCTGTCCTCCATTTATCTTTATGATCTCTCTTCAATCATGGCTTCCACTTTTCCTTCTTCCCAGACTCCAAAAATTATTTGACACAACCGAAAGCTATTGTTTTATTTTTTATTGAATTTATTGGGATGACATTGATTAATAAAATTATATAAATTTTAGGTATACAGTTCTACATCATTTGCATAATGTATCATGTGTTTACCACCCCAAGTCAAGTCCTTTCCATCACCGTTTATTCCCCCTTTACCCTCTTCTTCCTACCCCATCCCCATTCCCTCTGGCAATCACCATACTGTTAACTGTCTCCCCAAGTCTTCCTTTTTTTCCTTTGCTTAAGCCCTTCACCCTTCTCATACAGCCCACAACCCCCTCCTCTCTGGCACCTGTCAGTGTGTTTATTTTAATGTGTTTTTTTTTAAATGTTTTTATTGATTTTTTAGAGAGAGAGGAAGGGAGAGGGAGAGATGTAGATACATCGATGATAGAGAAACATCTCTCATGTCCCATGCTGGGGATCGAGTCTGCAACCTGAGCATGTGCCCTGACAGAATTCAAACAGTGACCTCTTGGTGCTTGGGCCAATGCTCCATCTACTGAGCCACACATTCTGGGCTATTTAAATGTTTTGTTGCTTTGTGTAATGGTGTGTGTGTATGTATGTGAATATTGGGGAAAGTTGAGTGATAGCGAATTAGAAGGTTCAGTTGGCTGAAAAGAAATTATAAATTAGCCATAACTAGGTGTCTCTAAATATGCACTTCTTTTTACATTGAATGCCATTTGATGGAAGAGACAAAGTTCTCTTGTGGTGAAAGATATTAAAATGGGATTTTGAAAACATTAATAATCAGGAATGATCTATTTAGTAAAAGGGACAACCAAATGTTTATTGAAGCTTATCACTGCCAAGCTCGCTGTGTTCTGGTTTAAAGGGAATAAGAAATCACCATTATGAGGGAATTAACACCGCAAAATATAAATCTTGCAAGTAATTAGGCAGCTGCATATTTATCAGTAGAGAATGTATTTTAATTTTTAATCAGGGCTTTTGTTCTAACTGACAAAATAATGGCTTGTTTGCAACCTTCCCCTGGAACAGACTCCCCAAAATGTGATTTGGTGCATCAGTGGGTCCCTCTGTGTTTCATTTGCTCTCAAGTCTGATGCATCATGTAATCCCCTCAGTGAAGGCCCCAAGGAAATACTGAGCTGTTTTGAACTTGGCTATGTTTTTCCCATATATGATTCACAAGGTAAGTAAAAATGGCCTTTTTTGAGTAATGCATTCCCATTTTCAGGGAAATGAAAGAGAAACATTATTACAAAGGTACTGGAATTACTGTATGAGCAGCCAGAATGGTTTTTATGGGCCTCGAATGCAGATTATATCTCCAGAGAAACCTTAGAATTGAAGAACTCCTATTGGGAGAGTTGTTATATTGCCTATGACAAAAATCTTCCCACTTATCTCCACCCCAATCATAAACAATATATCTATAATTTAGATGGGAAGGGTAATGAAATCTCAGAAACATACCTCTGTTATCTCTAGCTCTCATTCCCTAAGGAAATATTATTTGCTATAATGTGAGGATGTCTGTGGAGGGATTTGTTAAAACACCAGAAAGAGTTCCAGAATTTAATCAGAAAACCCAAATCGGAATCCCAACTCTCCAGTTTACTAACTATGTAGTTAGAGCAAGTGCTTTTATCTCTTTGTATTTTAGTTTTCTCATTGATCAAAAGGGAATCATTCTACTTGACCAATAATTTTGTTGCATTGTCATAGTGATTTGATGAGACATCATAAGAGAAAGGAGCAGCATAGCCATTTGAGTTCTGACTTTGCCAAGTACTGTGACATTCTTAACCATGAAAGAGCCTCAGTTTCCTTATGTGCAACATGGAGATAATGATGCTCATCTCAGAGGGTTCTTGTAAGGATTTATGAAAATTTCTCAAACATTTTAGGAGTGCACTCAGGTTTGTTGAATGAATAAATTCAGTATGACATTTTTGTTCTTAAGAACTCACTTAAACTTTTCTAATGAAAGTACAATGGAATTCACTTCACGTTGACTTGAGAAACTGGGAGGAATTGGAAATGATACTGACTCATGAATAGGTGTTAGGCCCATGAAAGGCTTTGTCTGTAATGGGCTGGATGATAAATATTTCAGGTTGCTGAATATCATGTGTCTCTGTCACATCTCTTCAGCTCTGCCATTGTGGCAGAAAAATGTTAGTTATGGTATATGAAAGCCCCAAGGAAGAAAAACGTATGTACCTCTGGGCCAACCATGAGAACCCATATGATACTTTTTTTCTTCACAGGGAGTCATTTCTAGGTGGGAGAAAGGGCACTGCCCTATTGGGTGACCTCGATCCAATCCCTTCATCTCTTTTCATTCAGATTTCTTTCTCTGTTAGATGTGAACGATAGCCATTGTTGTCGGTGACTTGTAGAATATAAAGCACTGTGCCAGTGGTAATTATCTTCAGTGAAATATGGTGAATTAACTTGAGTTAAGATGTCAATTAGAAGGGGCAAGCTCTCTGCACTCCTAGAGATGCAGAGGGTGTCAACAGGAGAAGATCTGCTGACTACAGCTGCCAGGCCAGCCCCCTCAGGGGTTGCTCATCCTGGTCTGTCTGCATCTAAAGTGCCTGCTCCTGCCATTGTGTCATGGTTCACAATGTAATGGACATTGCCACTTAATCTGGCACCTGCCACGAAGTCGTATGCCACCAGGCCAGTCACTGTCTCATTTTGGGCCTCCATCTCCCCTTAATTTAAAGGAATGGGCTGGACTGAATGATCACTGAGATCCTGGCATGCCTTCCCCTTGGACGCTCCTACAGAATGTGAGTGCATACAGGGAAGCTCACCACCTTAGCAGAGCGGCTGATGGGCATGGTTCTTTCAGACACTCGAGGGATATCTGCCTTTTAATAAGATGCCAGATGGGCTAATTTTGTACTGAATTGCACTGTGCAATGAATAATATCAGTCAAATTTTCCTTTTGCAGAATCTAGAACAGAAGCTCCCACTCTATCCATTACTCCTCTTTGATCCTCGCCATCTCCTGTAACCCATGCACACTTAGTCCTATAATTTTTTTAGGATTTCTAGAATGCATTTCCACTTCTCTTAGCCAGATCCTTGAATGGGGCTGCGGAAGCCATGCAGTGTACTTGTCACTGCTGCAGGTTGTGAGGTCAGGGAGACATGAGTCCTAGTCAAAGGTTTGCCATGTGGTATCTGTGTGGCCCTACTCTTCGTTGGTTTTATACCTGTAAAATACACACAATGCCTACTTCATGGAGAAATTTCAACAATTAAGTGTAATAATGACAATAAAGTTGTAAACATATTAGCTAGATCATAGTAAGTCTTAAAAAATAATAAATATTATTTTATCATTTGGTTCTCCATAAAAAAGTCAATCTTCTTAGCATCAAGAAGACAGATTGGGAAGGTGTTTCTCTTTTCCTTCTATTTCAGCTCTCACAACTGGCTGCTTTGCTGCTGGACTACCCTTTGAAGGAATGCTCCATCTCCCCGAGGGTTGTGGAGACAACTGTGACAACCGTGCCTGGGCAAATACAAGCCCCATATGACGTGGTAGTACCTAGCGTGTCTTCATTAGCAGCTAATGTGTGAATTAAGCCAAGAGGAGCCAGGATGCAGCAAGTAATTTTTCCCCACTCAGCAAATCAAATGCTAATTGAATAAGACTTACCGGTCTATCTGTAATGGTATTGTGCTGTGATGCAGGTTGGGTTATCAGTGGTAGTGGACACAAGATGAGGTCCCAAGACAGAGGGATCTCAAAGAAGTCTGAGAGAGGAGGAAGGAATTAGAGGTCCCAACAAGGTCAGCCAGGTAGGGGACTTATGAAGTGCAAGATTCATAGAAAACAGAAAATGTAGAGCAGAAGCCAGAACACTTTGTAATGAGCAGAACGGTAAATATTTTAGGTTGTTCTGTCTTACGTGTCTCTGTCTCACCTACTTGACTCTGCCATTATGGCAAAAAAGCAGGTGTAGAAAATTATAAATGAATGGGCTTGATTGTGTTCCAATAACATGCCAAGTATGGACATTGAAATTTGAATTTCAGGAATCCTTGTTTTGTTTATTATATTTAAAAATGTAAGTCATTCTTCTCTTGGTTGCAGTACAAAAGCAGGTGCTGGTGGCAGTATGCTGGCCTTTAGGCTAGAGTTACATTCATGGACTTGCAAATTACAGAGAATTGAGCAAGATAGGACATTAAAGTCTAAAAATACAGCTGTTGGACATGCACAGGCTCCATGGATATGAACGTGGTATGCTCTGACCTCAGTGAGAAATGGGGCTGCACTTTCCTTGAGGGGGCTGGCTTACCTGGAAGTGCGGCCTGAGGCCATTAGGATTTGTAGAGGGACACAAAAGAAAACAAAGACTACTGACAGGTTCTGCCTCTGTCAGGTCCTGACCTACTTTTTCCTATTATTTTTCAAATGTTTTCCTTCTAAGCCACCACGTCTCCCTCTTCCGCTGGTTTTGACCCATCTCCTTTCAGGAACCTTTGCTGTCTTCCTGATGTCCTTCTGAACACAGGCCCTGAGCCTTTGCTAAAGCCCAGTTTGCTCTATGAGGGGAGTTAGTGTAAGGCAGGTGCGGCCTTGGGTTTCATATAGGAGTTTACTTACCAAAGAGCCAAAAGGAGTTCCTGACAAGAGTCTCACCCAAAGTGACTGTTACAGAACAGACTCTGCTCTGAAGTGTGCGCACACACACACACACACACACGCTCTCTCTCTCTCTCTCTCTCTCTCTCTCTCTCTCTCTCTCTCATACACACACACACACACACACACTCACACACACACACTCACACACACTCATATTCACCCTGTTTTTAAATATCCTCAATCCTATTCTGAAAATCTGTGCTTCTCTCCTGTATTTGCACAGAACACCTGAAAGTATGCATCACTGAAGGCAATGTCAAGCCTGGATAAATTCAAGCTCCACCATATGCCAGCTAAATGACCTTGGAGACTTTATTTGAATTTTGTTTAATCTGCATTTTTTAAATGCATCTGGTATCTGCTAATCTGATCGTGTAAGCATTTACCAGTTTTTAGGATGTCTGAAAAAAAAAGATATTAGGTAGATTTAATTAATTTCTATATTTCAATATGTATATGCTTTAAATTATTTAGAATATATTATTTTAAATATTTCACAGAGTCTTTGAATACATTCACACAGTCACACACATACACTGCAGCAGGTGACACAGGAATAGAAAGCGTTTTTATGTGACTTCTGATTTCACAACTTTGCCTTTGCGTGGGAACAGTGTACCACAGCGAAAGGAGTGTTGTCTTTAGAGACAAGGAAACAGGACTTGTAGGACAGGCCTGGATCCATCCTGGATTAGCTTTAAGGGTGGAAATGCTTAACATCTCTGAATCTGTATTTCTTCATTTAAAAAGAAAAAGGGGATAGTAACACTTCCCTTCAGCACAAGATTATTTTAATAATCAACTGAGATGATGAAAGTGTTTTATAAAAAGTAAAGAGCTATGCAAATCTAAATGTAGCCTCAGTTGCATCAATTTCTCTCCTATGACTACATGGAAGTCTGCTCAGAACTTGAGGAATCTGCAGTTTGGAAACCACTAGCAATAAGACAGCAAACTTTCAGAACAAGGTAATGGTTCATTGACAGCTGAAATGTACTTCCTGAATTTTTCTATTTACAGTTAGGAGACCAACTTCAATATGTGCTCTATTAAAAAGCAAAAGTTATCCTCCAAGTTCAACAAATGGATTTTCACAAAACCTTAACACAAAAGATTCTTTCCACAAAATCCACCAACATATCCTATATAATATAATAAAAGCCTAATATGCAAATCGGCCAAACGGTGGAATGACCAGTCACTATGATGTGCACTGACCACCAGGGGACAGACGCTCAATGCAGGAGCTTCCCCTAGCCCACAGGCCCCAGGCCGGCCAAGACAGGTGCCAGTGCGGGTCCCCCCCCCAATAGCCCTGCCAGTCACCCCATAGATCGGCCCTGATTGCTGGCCAGGACTAGGGACCATGCCTGTGCATGGATTTTGTTCACTGGGCCTCTAGTGTATTATATATAGTTTTCCTTGTATCTATTATTGCAGCAAAATGTGGTTCTTAGAGAACCAGGAGTCTGTTGCTCCCCTTTGATCTGGAGAAGGAGAAGCAGGCTGTGCCAGGGTCTTGGGGGGTGGGGTGGGGAGGAAATGTCTTCCCAGCTTCTGAAGAAGGTCAGGCAACTGGCCAGTTTTACCAGAGCAGCCAAGCAGTTAGTTGAACTAATTGCTTCCCTCCAAAGATTTTCTCTGGCTGAATTTACTAGGTGTTTGAATCCAGAGGGATGATCTCATATTGCTTGCTTGACCCAAAGCCACAGGCAACATAGTTTAAAACAAACAAAACAAAACAAAACAAAACAAAACAAAACAAAACAAAACAAAACAAAAAACAATTAGAAAAGTGGTCATAGGGGGTATGCACAGTGACCCAAATTAATCAGGCCCATCCTTTCTGTATGGACCCTCTCTTGCTCTGAGATGATTGGTACCTCAAAGGGCCAAAAGACTCAATGATTTTTAATAGAAATCCTCAAAGAGGACTGTATTGAGCCATTAAAGAAAGAAGAAATATTTCTTTCTCTGTTAAATCAATGAAAGGCCTTCCATTACAGCTTCTGCTAACTCACCATGAGTAAGTAAAAATGAGATAAAGACAATAAAATCACCAAGTGATAAAGGGGAAAGAAGGCCTATTTTTCTATTGGTGGGGTTTGGTGAGTAAAGCGATATAAAAAAAGCATTCTTTCAAGGATACCCATCTGGCAAGATTTTCTTGAAAATGACAGAACAGGAGGCAAAGTGTGGTACGGGATACTTCTGGGAAATAGAAGTCATTCAGACGGCAATGCTTAAAGGAGACATGCAGGTGAAACAGCTCGAGAGTCACAGGAAAACACTGTGGGGACAGGTGCAAGCTTATCTTTTCAGCTCATGTCTTCACTTCCTGATGGCATGCTAACTAGGGACTCCTATATTTCTACCTCTAGTCCAATTTCCCCCCTGGATAATATATCAATACACCCATTTATCCATTTTATATTTCTACATAAATGTCTCAAAGGCACATCCAGGTCAAGATGTTCAAACCTGATCATCTTCTGCCTAAAACTGGTCTTCTGGTGTCTTCTCTCTCAGCAACTGATACCATCATCTGTGGAGGAACAAACTGGAAAGTGAGAGATGGTTTTTGAAACTTTGTTATTCCCCACACATCACAGTTAATCCATTACTTTATCTTTTTAAATGACTTTATTTTATTTAGAGCAGTTTTAGGGTCACAGCAAAATTTTGAGGTTTCTAATATACTCTCTGTCGCCACCCATGCTTGGTCTCCCCATTATCAACATCACCACCAGAGGGGTACATTTGTTACAATGGATGCACCTACATAGACACATTATTATCACCCAAGATCGATAATTTACATTAGGATTCATTTGGGGTGTTATACATTCTATAGGTTTGGATAATGCATAATGAAATCCAGGCTTACAAGTCTGTCAGAGGACTTTCTGTCCGTGGATCTAAGTCCCACATCTATAAGATGAGAGGGTTGGTCTCAATACTACCAATATCATAACTACAAGGGACACCATTTGCATTGTATTGTATGTATCACCCAGATTTCCATAAAAAGTGAAAGGTGAGTGCCATTTCTGGACCTGAGCAGCATAGTGGTCCTAGATAATATCTAATATGCAACAGGCAGATGTCCTTTTGATCATACCACACAAGGTTCTGTATAAAGATCACCAGTTTGAATTTTGAATGTATTTATTTTGCTTCTATATGTTTTCTATTGACTTTATAAATTAAATAATTGGCCCTAGCCAGTTTGGCTCAGTGAATAGAGTGTCGGCCTGTGGACTGAAGGGCCCTGGGTTCCATTCCGGTCAAGGGCATATGCCTGGGTTGTGGGCTCGATCCCCGGTGGAGGGCAAGCAGGATTCTCTCTCACCATTGATGGTTCTGTCTGTTTCTTCCCTTCCTTCCTCTCTGAAATCAATAAAAAAATCTTAAAAATGTAGGGATTAAAATAAATGAATTAAACAATTGACTATGCAAGATATGGTCTGTGTTTGCAGGAAAAATACTGTAACTGTTATGCAATGGAGCAAAAATGATGCAGGTTTATGATCATCAGTGGGTTTTTGGTTTGTTCAAGGTAAGATGAATAACTATTAACCATGTGCTATGTATCATCATCATTGTTATTATTCTAGGTTGTGAGAAGATGATTCATTATTCATGAGCAGTAAGTAAATATATGAACAGAGTTTACTGTTGTGATAAAATAAAACTTAAATACATTTATCTGACATGGTTTATCTGACTTTTTATGCAACACATAATCCTTATTGTGTTGCACAGTAAACAGGCATAAATTGTAAACTGTTCACTTTAAGACTCATAATTAAAATTACTTTCACAAAGATAAAAATGCTTTTAGTTTTCTTATTTTATTTAGTTTTCTTGTATCTTGAATCAACATCAATGGAGTTCAGCAGATAAATGACTCAGAATGGGGTCTGTGCCACTACTTCAAAACAAAATGCAGCTCTAGCTGGTTTGGCTCAGAGGATAGAGCATTGGCCTGAAGACTGAAGGGTCTCGGGTTCGATTCTGGTCAAGGGCACATGCCCAGGTTGCGGGCTTGATCCCCAGTAGGAGGTGTACAGGAGGCAGCCGATCAATGATTCTCTCTCATCATTGATGTTTCTATCTCTCTTCCTCTCTGAAATAAATAAAAATATATTTTTTTTAAAAAAAGGAAAATGCATGAGCCTCTAAACTTGCTATATCTTAACTAGTGGAAGAAGCAATAGGTTTCCCATGTTCCAGAAGCAGGAACAAATTGTCCAGAATTTTGTTTAATAGAAAATGTATAGGGGAGTGAATTTCAAGATTGAGTGTGTCTACAACATGGAATAAAATAAGGAAATTGTAATGCATTCTTTATGTACTTGTTAAATGTCTAAGACAGGATGATTTGGTAAACTAAATTGTTACCTGTATATAAGATCTTGGCTGGGTATTTTTTTTGAAACACTGTGTAATAGAAGGACTTTATGTTAAAAATATTTGCTGCTCCTTCCCTGTGAGAGTATACTTTTTTGGTCTCCCACTGACATGGGTTTAGCTATGTGACTTGCTTAGTTCCAAGAAGTATGAGGGAAGTAATGTCTGCCACATTGGAGCACAGATTTTAAGAACATTGTGAGATTTCAGCTAGATAATTAAGAGACATTGCCTAACTGTGTGCCAGAAATCTAGACAGTCATAAATAAAAGAAGAATAAAAACAACCACAAAGAAATTCTGTTAGGACACAATTGCCCACTCAAACAATGGTCAGTTAGGTTTTCTCTTAGTTTGAAATAAAAATTCCAAAGGTTACCCTTTGAGCAATGGCCTAGATCAGTGGTTGGCAAACCACGTCTCGCGAGCCACATGCGGCTCTTTGTCCCCTTGAGTGTGGCTCTTCCACAAAATACCACGTGCGGGCACGCACATCCAGTGTGATTGAAACTTTGTGGCCCATGCGCAGAAGTCGGTTTTCAACTCTCAAAAGAAATTTCAATCATTGTACTGTTGATATTTGGCTCTGTTGACTAATGAGTTTGCCGACCACTGGCCTAGATGATATGAATAATGGCATTATTTTCCAGGCTAATGCTAGAGTAAGGGAAGAAGTAAGATAAGCAAGGGTTTTATGTTTAGCTAAAGTAGGAAGTCTTGATCCAGTGTCTTGGGCAGAAGTAGTCATCCACGTCAGTTACTTCTCTTCCTAGTCAATTTGTTTTGAAGGTCTTTATTGTTTGTACAGAATCAGGGATCAGGTGAAGCCTTCTTTAGCTGTGAGATGTGTACCTAAAGCTCAGTGACTTCTAGATTTGCAGCAGCATCAATGGTCAGGAGCACTTGGTAAGGTCACTTTTAACAGGACTCAAGGCTGTCCTCTTCTGATGATGCTTCCAGAATACCCAGTCACCAGGCTCTGGGCTCTGATCAGAAGGATCATTTGAATTGAAGTCTAGAAAATCTTCTTTGACTTGTTAATGATGGGCTTGAGCATAAGACATTAAAGACTTACAGTAGCTGGTCATACTAGCACATGATGATGAGGGATTAGCAGATGGTTTTATACCAATAAACACTGGTCTACAGTGCCTAACTCATGTAAAGTCAACACATTTTCTAACTGGGAGGGCATTAGCCTTGAGGCAAGGGAAGGCTTTAACCTATTTGGAAAACACACACAACAATAAGAATATATTGATAACTCATACTAAGTGACAGTTGAATGAAGTCCAGTTGGAGGAGCTCAAGGGGTTCAGAGGGAGGAAGTCTGAGGCTTCCGAGAACAAAATAGTTTATCTTCAATGCACTCTTGTGGGTAAAGAAGGGCAAAAACAAAAAATAGGATTTGCAAGGAAGCCTGAAAAAAACAACAACTGGTCTTCCTGAGTTTTTCATAGCCCTGAATGTTCATTTTATGTATATAGGCATCGTTTACCCATCTAAGTTCCTCAAATTCAGAAGACTGTTGCCATATTACAGGGATATCAGGATTAAAAAAAATGGCAATGAAGGACTATTTTTGTTGTTGTTGTAGCAGAATGGACTTCACGTACCATGATCTTTATAAATTCTATTGCTGCTGCCTTTGCATTAAAGTCAATTACCAGGGCACTTCCCTGACTAATACTCAGGTTCAGTATTTTTAGTATGAACCTCAATTTTGATAATAGCAATTTAAGAAGGTAATGGAATAGCGGTAAGAAGGTAATTTTCCTGTTGCCCATTATTAGAGATCTAATTGAGAAGTCACTACAATGAAACTGACAAGGAAATTTGGTAATTTCTGTGACACTGAATATTTTAAGCTAATAACTAGAATGGCAAGGGATAACATTATACCAGACTATATCAGTGTTTTAGGAATTTCATACAATTTCTTTAGAACAACTTATATTACCCTGTGAAAAAAACCTAAGAAGTTTTATCATCACTTATTTACTAGTAATAATGCATCTCATGTAATTTAGCATACCAAATGAGTATAATTAGTTTAATATCTCCCTTTTTATAAGGAAAGAGAACAAATCTTTTGAAAATTCTAGGAACCTTCTTAAAAACCTCAAAGTTAATTTGTGGTCAGAATTTCTTTAGAATTTGATTCTTGAGAAGTTTGTAAAAAATATCAAAAGGTTTTAGTACACTTGATTAAGTAAGATCACACATTATTATGTAATAACAATTAATGGTCTATTTGACCAAAGTAACAATAAAATATTTCACATACAGAGGTTTAGTTCTTACTATTGAAAAGATTCAGTTTTCTTAAGTAATTGAAGACCTAATTAAGACAACATATTATTTTGATAAAACAGAATATGTGCTATACTTATAGATTACTTGATAAGAAACACTTTTTACAATTTATCATCAGAAGAAGAGCAATGGTTCAAAAAACACCATTGATAGGTACACCATTGATATTAAAGCTTAATTTTTAAAACCCTTGTAATAGCAATTCAATTTTTAGCTAGCTTCATTACACAAAGAAAGAGTTTTTTCCGTGCTCACTCTCTCTTTTCAACTTTTTGCATACATTTAATTAAACTCAGTGTCAGCCATGATGGTTATGTCAAGTACTATGCCAAGACTGAGGTAATGAGGTGTAATGGGAACGCTTTTAGGTGGTGCCTGGATATGCAAAACCACAAGTCTGGACACTTAAATAAGGACTCCATCTAGACACCCATATGAGTGGGACCTCCACCCTGTGTAGGCTTTAAGAATTCAGACTGTCCAGCCCTGGCCAGTTAGCTCAGTTGGTTAGCATGTCATCTGATATGCCAAGGATGTGGATTTGATCCCTGGTCAAGCCATATACCAGAATTAACCAATGAAGGCATTAATAAGTAGAACAACTCTCTCTCTCTCTCTCTCTCCATATATATATATATATATATACATATATATATATATATATATCATACCTAATAATAGACAAACACATAAATATGTAAATTGACCATAACTCCGCTACACCCACAGCCAGAGTGAGTATGCGAATTAACCCAACAAAGATGGAGGTTAATTTGCCTATGTAGGTGCCCAGCAGCCTGGGTCCCAGGAACTTTCTCAGCACCCAGATCACTCCAAGGTAGGTCCTGAGCAACCTGGGAAGGGCCTGAGCCAGGGGGCTCCTGGACAGGGGCGGAGCCTGACAATCAGAGGGAGCTGTGGGTCCCTTGCCCAAGCCCCAAGCCTTGGCCAGAGGCTTGGCTTGGGCAGGGGCAGAGCCAGGTGATCGGGTGATCGGAGGGAGCTGGGGGTCCCCTGCCCAGGCCCCAAGCCCTGGCCAGAGGCTTGGGGCCTGGGAAGGGGCAGAGCCGGGCGATTGAAGAGAGCTGGGGGGGCCCTGCCCAGGCCCGGAGGCTTTAGGCCTTGGCAGGGGCAGAGCCAGAGATCGGAGGAGATTGGTGTGAACTACAGAGGAAATACCTTTTCTGACCACTCATTGGCTAAAGTCCCTGTATGCCACTGGTAATATTCTTAGTAACTTGGGTATAAGAATCCAAAAAGGTGATCTAGGGTTTTTCCACCACACTTCTGGAGAAAAAAATGCAGGTCCACTGCTGAAGGGCTATGAAATGTCATATCCTGCCCTAGCCAGTTTGGCTCAGTGGATAATGCCTAGGCTTGCCGACTGCAGGGTCAGGTTCGATTCTGATCAAGGGCATGTACCTAGGTTGCAGGCTTCTCCCTGGCTGGGACCCAGATCAGGGCTCATGTAGGAGGCAACCAATCAAAGTGTTCCTCTCACTTTGATGTTTCTCTCTGTCTTTCCCTTTCTCTTCCACATTCTCTAAAAATCAATGGAAACATATCCTCAGGTGAGGATAAAAAAAAAAAAAGAAATGTCATATCCTATGAAAGACACATCTTGAAAATGCCTAAAGAAAGTTGTCATTTTTTCATGGTGAAGGGACTGGAGTCCGTGTTGATGAAAACACCTTGGTGGCTGCGGTGACTGGCAGTGGCTGCAGCAGCGTGGTGATGGGGCTGGTGCTTTCCCCTGATCAGTCCAGTCGCCTCAGTAGGACATCCCCTGAGGGCTCCCAGTATGTGAGAGGGTCAGGCTGGGCTCAGGGACACCCCCCCTCCAGTGCATGAATTTTGTGCACCGGGCCCCTAGTGTGTGTGTGTGTGTGTGTGTGTGTGTGTGTGTGTGTGTGTGTGTATATATATATATATATATATATATATATATATATATATATATATATATATATTTAAGGCACTCAGAGCTCTGACCACCCAATGTGCTTGAGGCTTGAGCTTGCCTGTATCTGTCAGATTCAGAGCCCTACCAGACTTCCACCCCACAGGAGGCATGCCACCACTGGAGCTGCCTGGCTTGACACCTACACTTCACTCAGGCTACAGATGGCCTCCAGTGACCACAACTTTGCACTGGATGCTCTCTCTGCTCACTTCTATCACATAAGTTCCTGTTCTCTGTGTGCAACCTGCATGTGACTCTTGGCTAATTGGGGAGGTCTGCCCTAATAAACCTGGCATTGTGGAAACACACAAATGTGTGAGTGACTCCTTCTGGGGATGCTCTTTTGCTCATGAAAAAAATTCACCTACATTATACAGGCACATACATACATACAAACATATTCAGATGATAGATACATGCATGCATACATATATACATGCACATACATATGTGGGAGTACATGTATTCTTGTATGAAAGACACAGTGTATATGTTCTGTGCATGAAAGACACACTGCAGAGGATAAAGAGCAAAAATATTATAAGCCTGGCTTTTAAGAAGGCAATAATCTATTAAGGAACACATGCAACTAACCTAAAATTACAATAAAATGCCTAATAGAAGACCTGAAAACTAGGTTCAAGAGTAGCACTGAATGATGAAATTTTGCCTAAGGTTAAGGAAAGAATCATTAAAAGAAGAGAAATACTTTGGGTAGAATATGAATAAAAGTTTTTAAAATGGTGTATAGTGGAATAGTCGTGTTGTGGGAATAGAGTTCTGTGAATCATTCTGGTAAATCATCATACCTGAGGGGTATCATGGAAACCCTGGTTTTATAGTCACTTGATCAGAAGGGCAGGGAGCAGGGGACCCACATGTGGCTGGCTTCTGGAGATGGTAGTCTTGCAGGACCATGTCATTCAACCTAGGAATTCTAGCACCATTTTCAAGTGGCTAGGATCAGAATTGAATTGTGTTTCAGCATCTTATCGTTGACAGTACTACTGTGAAGATATAAGAATAAATCTGACTGAACTTTGAAATATCAGAAACACTGATGATTTATACATTTTGCTGGACTTTAATATTTTAATTGTGACTGGATTGGACATATTTCCTCTGCCTACAATGAACACCTCTTTAAAACATGGAAAGTACTCATTGACAAAAATTAAAACATGGAATATAGAAAGAGTAGCTTTATCTAGTTTACAAAGATAAACTATGGGGAAGTAGGAATATTTGTCAGCTAAATATAATCATTAGACTAGAACACAAATAAGAGTATAATGCAAATCATTACCACAAATGCAATCACAATGAGATAGCACCTCACACCTATTAGAATGGCCATTGGTTTTTTAAATTATGTTGAATTTATTGGGTGATACTGGTTAATAAAAGCACATAGGTTTCAACTATATAATTGTATAATATACCACCTGTATATTGCATTGTGTGTTCACCCCAAGTCAAGTCTATTTCCATCACTAATTATCCCCTGTATACCCTCTTCTACCTCCCCTAATCTCTCTTTCCCTCTTGTAATCACCTTACTCTTGTGTCTGTGAGGTTTTTGCTTAATTCCTTAAACTTTTTCACACAGACCCCAAAACCTCCTCTCTTCTGACTACTGCCAGTCTATTCTCTGTATCTATGAGTCAGTTTCTTTTTTTGTTAGTTTTATTTGTTAGATTCCAAATATAAGTACCAAAATCATATGGTGCTTATTTTTCTCTGACTGGCTTATTTCACTTAGCATAATACTCTCTAGGTCCATCCACACTGTCACCAATTGTAAGATTTGCTTCCTTTTGGGAGCTGAGTAATATTCCATTGGCACCAATGCTTTTTTAGCCACTCACCCAATGATGGGCACTTGGGTTGCTTCCAAATCTTGGCTATTTTAAATAATGCTGCAATGAACAAAGGGGTGCATATATCCTTTCAAAGTAGTGTTTCAGATTTGTTTGGATATATTTCCACAAGTGGAATCAGTGGTTCACCAGGAGGCAGCACATCAATGTTTCTCTCTCTCTCCCCCTCTCCTTTCATCACTCTAAAATCAATTAAAAATCATATATAAAACAAATTTAATGTATGTTTATCAAAAACACACTGACAGCCTTGAACAATGATTCCATTGATTCTAATGTGTGTCCCCAAGTAGCAGCATCACCAGCATAGTCCTAGGAGTTATCACTTTGGAAAGTAATAATAGCACAATTACTACATGGAATCAATATTTTCCAGATTAAAACATTTATTAATGTGAACATTAAAAACGGGTCACCATTTAAGTCCTGTCTGGCACTTCTCAGCTGGCCCCTGCGCAGGGTCTCTGTGGCACTGCTGGTGGGTGGGGTTGCCATGCAGGTTCCATCCATCAGCTGCGGGTGGCTGTGCATCAGGAAGGGCTGCTCGGCTGTCCTCAAAGGTGTGAGAAAGCAGCACTTGGCCTGCGTGGACACCTCTCTGCGCCTGCGCACACAGTGGCGACACCCCCAACATGGCATCCTTTCGTTCTCTTAAGAGGCCTGTAAGGTAAGCAGGAGGGAAGGAGGCCTGTCCAAGGTTGCTCAAGGGACCTCGGACCCCAGGCCTTTCTCATCACTGTGTGCCCAGAGGCCTCGTGGGGGCAAGAGATCAGGTAGCCTGAGCACGTCCCACCTCCGTTCTGTTTGTAAGACCTGCCCTATTTTGTTGTTGTTGCTGTTTGTTTTTTGAATATTTTTATCACAGTAAAATGTACACAAGGAAATTGACCATTGTAACTATTTTTGATGCACAATTCAGTGGTGTTGAGCTCACAGTGTTGTGTGGCTGTCAACACCATCATCTCCATCACTGCTCCCATCTTCTCCAACTGAAACTCTGTCCCCACTAAACAGCACCCTACCTCCTCCCCCACCCCTGGGACCCTCCATCTTACCTCCGTCTCTATGGCTGACAGCTCCAGAGACCTCATGTGAGCGGGATCACACAGTATTTGTCTTTCTGTGACTGGCTTGTTTCACTGAGCATCATGTCTTCAGGTTGCAGCATGTGTCACAATGTTCTTCCTTCTTTAAAAATTGAATTTATTGGGTGTGAGATTGGTTGATAAAATTATATAGCTTCCAGGTCCACAAGGTTCAAACTTCTTGTCTGTGCTGGGTTTGAGGCCACTCAGCAAATGTTCCAGGGTATACCAGGCCTAGCTTCCATCTACTGGGTCCTCACACATCTTTGAGAAGGTTACAAAAGACCCAGGACTGGCTTTCTTTGTAAGAGTAGAAGTAAAATGTCAAAACAGGCTACTTCCTAGGATTTAAGATTTCTGGGATGCATAAGTCTGAGATCAGCCATGTGAGCCCAAGTGCTTTGCAAAGGGTCTGTGGGTTGTCCAAGGCCATGAAGCTGCTTCTTGTTGTGGGTGATTCATGGTCCCCTGGGCTGCAGAGGGGGAGTGATATGGTGATGGTGTCCTGCAGCTCTGATCCCATCACTGTGTCACAAAAAGTTTAGCCATCTGGTGTATCTGATCCTCACAGATGCGACCCTCCATTTCCATCCTAAGATAACTGCAGTTCTCTTCAGATGTCTGACCAGATGCATGGTCACTGGCAGCCTGTGCAGAACCATCCCTGCCTTCTTTCCTCAAGGCTGGGTGATCCAGGCTGCCTGGGGTGCAGGAAAGGGCAGATAAAGGGCCCTTGGGTGGGTTGAAATGCTATTAGAACCATTAAGGCTTATTTTTTTTGTGTGTGTGTGTGTATGCTCCCACACTACAACTAAACAGCCAAAGTAATGTTTAGTTCGCTCTCAAGGAAGCACAGTTCAGCCTTGCAGCAGTGCCACATGTCACAGAGCAGTGAAGGGGGCAACAGGAGGAAAAAGATAGGACATTCCTCTCCCAGCAGGGTAACACCATCACAGGCATGATTTGGTCTGTAGAGCTGACCACTGCTGGAGCACTTAAGGCTTTTAGGCACAGAGTGAAATGATCTGATTTATATTTTTTAAAGATCACTCTGATTTGCAATTTTATTTTTATTAAATTTTTTTCATAATTTAATTTTTTTTCAATTAGAGTTGACATTTAATATTAGTTTCAAGTGTACAAAATAGTGGTTAGACATTTATATAACACTAGAGGCCCGATGCATGAAATCCATGCAAGAGTAGACCTTTCTTCCATGGTTGCTGGCACTGGCTCCCCTCTGTCACCTGGTACTCAGGTTTCCCGTTGGCTACTGGCAGGCACCCAGGAACCGGGCTTCCCTTGCAGTCCCATCTTTGTCCGGAAGGTCATCTGGAAGGACGTCTGGTCTGATTAGCATAGATATAAAGTGATCCCCTGATAAGTCTAGCATGGGGTCTTTTTTAAAGGGTATTAATTCTATTCATGAGGGCTCCACCCTCATAACTTAATCAACCCCAAAAGGCCCCACCTTTTATTTATTTTTAACCAAATTTATTTTGATGACATCTATATAAATAAAAGCCTAAGCAACAGGCCAACCTTGCTGGTAGCTATGATGCACACTGACCACCAGGGGGCAGATGCTCAACGCAGGAGCTACAGAGTGACACCAACTTTGCAGAGTGCCCTCTAGCACTCTGGAATCCCTTGTGGGATGTTAGATTGCCAGTTTTGACCTGATCCCTGCAGGCCAGGCTGAGGGACCCCAAAGGTGTATGAATCGGTGCACCAGGCCTCTAGTTTATTAATAAAATTGCATAGGTCAGGTGTAAAATTCTATAGTGCATCATCTGTATTTTGTATTGTGTGTTCACAACCTCTAAGTTAAGTCTCCTTCCATCACCATTTATCCCCCTATGCCCTCTTTTCCCTTCCTCACCCCTCATCCCCCCATCCTCCCACCCTCCACTCCCCACTTCCACCCCCACCCCCCTTCCCCTGCTTGTGATTTGACATTTGAAATGATATTTGAGATGTGTCTTGAGGGCTCAGGTAGGATTCAGACAGATGAAGAAGGTGAGAATGTGTTTTAGGTACAGAGAGTGGACACTCAGCCTGGAGGCAGGAGAGATGAAGACTGGAAAGACCAGAGCATATGCCCCTCAGGTGCCTGTGAGTGAGGGGTCAGGGAAGGGAAACAGAAGACCCTCCATGGAGGGAAAAGGCAGAGGGAAAAGGGGACCAACCACAGAGTGGTCAGAGCAGGGGAGACAGGGGGCCCTCAATGGGAAGACAGGGCAGGGGGACAGGGGACCATGGGAGGGTGAGTGGACAGGTGGGAGATGAGACCCTGTGAAGGGGACAAGAAAAAAGAAAAATTGGAAATGCCCATGTCCCAGAGGACCGTCCATGGAGGGGCATGACAGGGGGGAAAGTGAATGGGCAGGGATAAAAGGAATCCCCTTTTGAGGAGCCAGGGGAGGGGGAGGGGCAACCCAAGGTGGAGTGGACACAGAACACCTTCAATGGAGAGGACTGGGAGGAGGGAAAGATAACCCTCCATGAAGGGGAATGAGCAGGGGAATAGGGAACCCCCCTTTGAGGAGAAAGGGCAGTAGGGAAGGGGCACCCTCCATGGAGTGGGGACAGGGGATCCTTAATGGAGGAACAGGGCAGGGGGCAAAGGGTCTTCTCCAATGAGGGAAATGGTCAGGGTGATAGAGATCCCTCCCTTTGAGGGGCAGGAAAGTGGGGAGAGCACCCTCTATAGAGTGGGGACAGGGATCACGCCATGGAGGAGACAAAAAAAAGGAGATAGGGGACCCTCCATGGCGATTCCCCTGTCTCCACCCCAAGGAGGGTGCCCCCTCCCTCCTGCCCTGTCCCCTCAAAGAGGGATCCCTACCACCCTGCCCATTCCTCTTCACGAAGAGTCCCCTTTCCCCTGTCCTGTCCCCTCCATTGAGAGTCCCTTGTCCCCACTCCATAAAGGGTTCCCTCTCCCTCCTGCCCTATCCCCTCAAAGAGGAGATCCCTAACCCCTGCACATTCTTCTCCAAGGAGAATCCCTTTTTCCCTCCCTGTCCCCTCCATTGAGAGTCCCTTGTCCCCACTCCATGAAGGGTGCCCCCTCCCCCTGCTCTGTCCTCTCAAATGGGGATTCCTTGTACCCTTGCCCATTCACTATCATTCAGGATCCCCTATCTCCTCTTCATGTCCCTCCATGGAGGGTCCCCTGTTCCCACTATATGGAGGGTGCTCTCTCCCCCATGTCCTGTTCCTCAAAGGGGGGGTCCCTATTCCCCTGCCCATTCCCCTCCATGGAGGGTCTCTGTGATCCCTACCATGCTCATTCCATGGAGATTCCCTTGATTTCCCTTTCCTGCTCCCTGAAATGAGGGGCACCCTATGCCCCTGCTCCCTCCCCCCACCCCAGCAGAGGGAAGAGGGCAGCATCCATGGAGGGAGCATGGCATTGCCCTTCTTCCTCCAGGGAGGGTCCCCTCTCCCCCCTGCTCTAACCCTTCAAAACGAGGTTCCCTGTCCCCTACCCTTTCCCCTCCAGGTACAGTCCTCTTTCCCCCCTCTCTGTCCCCTACATGGAGAGTCCCCTATCCCTCCTCCATGGGGCTTCCCCCACCTCCATGCCTGTCCTCAAAGGGAGGTTCTTTGATCCCCTGCCCATGTCTCTGGAGACCCTCCATGGAGGGACAGGACAAGGGGGAAAGGGGACCGTCCATGGCAGTGAATGGGAAAGGGTACAAGGAACCTTCCTTTGAGGCGCCAGAGAGAAAAAGGGGACATCCTCCATGGAATGGGGACAGGGGATTAGCCATGGAGGGTCCCTTATTGCCCCTCCTTGTCCCCTCCATGGCATGTCCCTTGTTCCCACTCTATGGAGGGTGCTCTCTGCCTGCTCTTTCCCCTCAAAGGGGGGATACCTACTCCCCTGACTATTCTCCATGGAGAGTCCACTTCCCCCCTGTCATGTACCTCCATGGAGGGCCCTCTGTCCCCACTTCATGGAGGATGCCCCCTCCATCCTGCCCTACCCCCTAAAAGGGGATCCATATCCCCCTGCCCATTCCCCTCCCTAGAGAGTCCCATGTCTCCTGCCCTGTCCCTTCCATTGAGATTCCCTTGTCCCCACTCCATGATGGTGCCTCTTTCTCTGTCCTGTCCCCTCAAACAGGGGTTCCTTGTACCCCTGCCCATTCATCACTGTGGAGGGTCCCCCATCTCCCCTCCTTGTTCCCTCCAGAGAGGGTCCCCTGTCCCCACTTTGTGGAGGGTGCTCTCCCCCCCATGCCCCTTCCCTCAAAGTGGGGATCCCTAGCTCCCTGCCCATTCCCCTCCATGGAAGGTCCCTGTGTTCACTACCATGCTCATTCCATGAAGATTCCCTGGTTTTCCCTTTCTTGCCCTGAAATGAGGGGTGCCCTATGCTCCTGCCCATCCCCCCCCCCCAGGCAGAGGGGAGAAGGCAGCCTCCATGGAGGGAGCATGGCATTGCCCTTCTTGCCCTTCTTCCTCCATGGAGGGTCCCCTGTCCCCCTGTCCTTTCCCCTCCAGGGATGGTCCTCTTTGCCACTCCCTGTCCCCTACAGGGAGCGTTCCCTATCCCCCCTCCATGGGTGGCCGCTACCTCCATGCCTGTCCCCTCAATGGGGGTTTCTTTGTTCCCCTGCCCATGTCTCATGGGAGCCTCCATGGAGGGACAAGACAAAGGGGAAAGGGGACCCTCCATGGCAGTGAATGGGCAAGGGTATAAGGAACCCCCCTTTGAGGGACCAGGGGAGAAAGAGGGGACACCCTCAATGGAGTGGGGACAGAGGACCCCCAATGGAGAGTATGGGGAGGGTGGAAAAGATATCCTCCATCGAGGGGAATGGGCAGGGGAATTGGGATCCCCGTTTGAGAGGGCAAGGCAGGAGGGAGGAGCACCCTCCATGGAGTGGGGACAGTTGACTCACCACAGAGTGTCTCCTATCTCCCCTCCTTGTCCCCTCCATGGTGTGTCTCCTGTCCCCCTCTATGGAAGGTGCTCTTCCCCCCTGCTCATTCCCCTCCATGGAAAGTCCCATGTCCTCTGCCCTCCCCTTCCAGTGAGAGTCCCCTGTCTGAGAGTGCTCCCTCTCCCTGCCCTATCCTCTCATAGGGGGGTTCCTTGTATCCCTTCCATTCACCACCATGGAAGGTCTCCATCTCTCCTCTTTGTCCCCTGCATGGAGGGTCCCCTGTCCCCACTCCATGGAGGGTGCTGCCCCGCCCTTGCCCTGTCCCTCAAAAAAGGTTCCTTGTCCCTGCCCTTTACTCTCCATGGAGGGTCCCTGTGCTCCCTGCCTTGCTCCCTCCATGGAGATTCCCTTGTTCCCCCTTTCCTGACCCCAGAAATGGGGGGTGCCCTATTCCCCTTCCCATTTTCCTCCACAGGCAGAGGGGAGAGGTCAGCCTCCATGGAGGGAGCATGGCATTGCCCTTCTTGCTTTTCTTTCTCAATGGAGGGTCCCCTGTTCCCCCTGTTCTGTTCCCTCAAAGAGGGGCTCCCTGTCTCTCTGCCCTTTCCCCTCTAGGGATGGTCCTCTTTCCTCCTCCTTGTTCCTTACATAGAGGGTCCCCTATATCCCCTCCATGAGGGGTGCCCCCCGCTCCCATGCCTGTCCCTCAAAAGGGGGTTCCTTGTACCCCTGTCCATTCTCCTCCATGGAGAGGATCCTTTCCCCCATGCCTTGTCCCTCCATGGAGGGTTCTCTCTTCCCTCTACCCTGTCTCCTCAAAGGTGGTTCCCTGTCCCCCTGCCTGTTCCCCTCTATGGAGGGTTCCCTACCCTTCATGTCTTGCTCCTGCCGTGGCCAGTCCATTTCCACCCTTCCTTGGCCCCACAAAAGGGGGATCCCTATCCCCCTAACAATGCCCATGTCCCAGAGGATCCTCATGGAGGGATAGGACAGGGGGGAAAGAAAACCCTCCAGGGCAGTGAATGGGCAAAGGTACAAGGAGCCCCTCTTTGAGGGGGAGGGGATACCCTCCATGGAGTGTGGGCAGGGGACCCTCAATGGAGAGGATGGGGAGAGTGAAGAGGATCCTCCATGGAGGAGAATGATCAGGAGAATAGGGATCTCCTTTTGAGGAGACAAGGCAGGAGGGAGGGGCCAGAGACTCTGCATGGGGGAAAGGGCAGGAGGCAAAGTGTTCTCTCCATGGAGGGGAATGATCAGAGGAATAGGGAATCCCCCTTTGAGGGGACAGGTCAGGGGGGAGAGTACCCTCCATAGAGGAGGGGTAGGGGACATGTCAATGAGGGGACAAGAGGAGGAGGTAGGGGACCCTCCTTGTGGGTCCCCTGTTCCCACTCCATGGAGAGTGCTCCCTCCCTCCTGCCCTGTCCCCTCAAAGACAGGATGTCTATCCTCTTGACCATTCCCCTTCATGGAGGGTCCCCTGTCACCCTGTCCTGTCCCTCCATGGAGTGTCCCCTGTCCCCCCTCCATGAAGGGTGCCCCACCCCATACCTGTCCCCTCAAAGTGGGGTTCCTAGTACCCCTGCCCATTTTCCTCCATGGGGAGAATCATTTCCCCCTGCCCTGTCCTCCATGGAGGGTGCCCTC
Organism: Cnephaeus nilssonii; assembly: GCF_951640355.1. Classification (NCBI taxonomy): domain Eukaryota; kingdom Metazoa; phylum Chordata; class Mammalia; order Chiroptera; family Vespertilionidae; genus Cnephaeus; species Cnephaeus nilssonii. The sequence goes on along the minus strand of NC_137086.1, from coordinate 52,349,616 downwards.
TCTCCTCTACCATGTCTCTTCCAAAAAGTTTCCCTGTCCCCCTGCCTATTCCCCTCCATGGAGGGTTCCTTGTCCTTCATGTCTTTCTCCTGCCATGGACAGTACATTATTGCCTTCTTTGCCCCTTCAAACAGGGGACCCCTATCCCCTGCCCATTCCCCTCCTTAGAGAGTCCCCTTTCTCCCTGCCCTGTCCCCTCCATTGAGAGTCTCCTTTCCCCACTCCATGGATGATACCCCCTCCCCTGCCCTGTTCCCTCCTAGGGGGTTTCTTTGTACCCTTGCCCATATCCCCTATGGGGATAGGGGACCCTCCATGGAGGGACAGGACAAGGAGTAAAGTGGACCCCCATAGCAGTGAATGAGCAGGGGTACTAGGAATCCCCCTTTGAGGGGACAGGAAAGAGGGAGGGACAAGCTCCATGGAGTGGGGACAGAGGTCCTTCAATGGAGAGGATGGGGGAGGGGGGGAGGAGATCCTTCATGGAGGGGAATTGACAGAGGAATAGGGATCTCCCTTTAAGAGGACAGTGCAAGCGGGGGGAGGGGGGCAAGAGCACCCTCCATAGAGTGGGGAGAGGGGACCGTCAATGGAGGGGCAGGACAGGGAGCAAAGTGTCCTCTCCATGGAGGGAAATGGGCAGGGGTATAGGGATCCCCACTTTGACGGGGGAAGAATGAGGTTCAATGGACTGTCCATGGTGGGAGCAAAACATGGAGGAGAGGGAACCCTTCATGGAGGGGAATAGGCAGAGGAATAGGAATCCCCTCTGAGGGGACAGGGCAGGGGGGAGAGAGCACCCTCTAGAAAGTGGGGACAGGGGACCTTCCATGGAGGGGACAAGGAGGGGAGATAAGAGACCCTCCTCTTATCTGGTATGGAGGGACCCCTATCTCCCCTTCTTGTCCCCTCCATGGAGGGTCCCCTGTCTCCACTTTCTGGAGGGTGCTCTCCCCCCTGCCCTGTCCCCTCAGAGGGGGATTCCTATTCCCATGCCTATTCCCCTCCATGAAGGGTTCCCTGTCCTCCATGTCTTGCTCCCACCATGGACAGTCCATTGACCCCCTTTCTTCCCCCCTCAAAGTGGGGATCCCTATACCCCTGCCCATTCCCCTCCATGGAGAGGACACTTTGCTCCCTCTCCTGTCCCTCCATTGACGGTCCCCTGTCCCCACTCCATGGAGAGTGCTCCCTCCCTCCTGCCCTGTCCCCTCAAAGACAGGATGTCTATCCCCTTGACCATTCCCCTTCACGGAGGGTCCCCTGTCCCACCTCCATGGAGGGTGCCCCTACCCCATACCTGTCCCCTCAAAGTGGGGTTCCTGGTACTCCTGCCCATTTTCCTCCATGGGGAGAATCATTTTCCCCTGCCCTGTCCTCCATGGAGGGTACCCTTTCTCCTCTACCATGTCTCTTCCAAAAAGTTTCCCTGTCCCCTTGCCTATTCCCCTCCATGAAGGGTTCCCTGTCCTCCATGTTTTGCTCCCACCATGGACAGTCCATTGATCCCCCTTTCTTCCCCCCTCAAAGTGGGGATCCCTATACCCCTGCCCATTCCCCTCCATGGAGTGGACACTTTGCTCCCTGTCCTGTCCCTCCATTGACAGTCCCCTCTCCCCACTCTATGGAGGGTGCCCCCTCCCTCTTATCCTGTCCCCTCAAAGATGGGATCCCTATCCCTGTGCCCTGCCTCCTCCATGGAGGGTTCCCTGTGCCTCCTGCCCTGTCCCCTCCATGGAGGGTCCCTTCTCCTCCCTGCCCTGCTCCCTCCATGGAGGGTCCCCTCTCCCCTTGCCCTGCCCTCTCCATGGAGGGTCCCCTCCTCCCTCTGCCCTGCCTCCTCCATGGAAGGTCCCCTCTCCCCTGCCCTGTCCCCTCCATGCAGGGTGTTCTGTTTCCCTGCCCTGTCCCGTCACTCACAGGCTCTGAGAGGTATGTGCTCCGGTCCCCAGTGTTCATCTGTCATGCTCCAGGCTGTGTCCACTGTCTGTACCTGAAGCACATCTCACCGTCTTCATCTGCCTAAATCCCCCCTGGCTCTCAGGACACATGTCAAATATCATTTCAAATGTCAAATCACCGAGTGATCTTTAAAAAAATATAAACCAGATCACCTTATTCTCGTGCCTAAAAGCCTTCATGTTTGTGACAGCACTTTCAACCCACCCTTTATTTGCCCGCCCACCCTTTCCTGCCTGCCATCTCCTGCCCCAGCCTGGCTCTCCCTGTCCTGGAGGCACTTGCTGTCCCTTTGATGGTGGCTTCCTGAGTTCTCCATGTGGCAGGCTCTGTCTCAACAGCCAAGTCTGAGTTAAATATGACAAGATCTTGGGGAGCCCTTCCCTGAGTCTCTTGGGGCGTCACACCATGTGTTCTTGAAAGTGGGATGTGGGCGAGAGGGTGGGTCACAGATGCTGAGGGAGGGCTCAATCTGAGTTGCTGGCTGGAGGAAGTTGAGCCTGGAGGAAGGGACCAGGAGCCAAGATTTTCTGGAGGCCCTGGAACTGGGAGTGGCTTTGGCAGGGACACAGAAGGAAACTGCTCTGTAAGGAGAGGGTTCTCCCAGAGCCCCAGGAGCAGGGAGCAGGGACTCCCAGACCTTCCAGGGAGGAGCTCAGCTGGATGCACCTGCCTCAGGTTTCTGACCTGCAGCACCTGTGATCACACACTTTGTGGTGAGGGCCACTCCGTTTGCGGTCATTTGTTAGGGCGGCAATAGGAAACCATATAGTCCCTGCCACCCCCTCGTCATATCACCAAGCCTGCTTTCTCCACGGCTTTGGGTATCTTCTGAAATAAAGTGTTGTTCTTGTTTTCCTTTCTGTCTCCCCGCTCCTCTCAGCTCCTGAAAGGCAAACTGTGAAGGCCCTGCCCCCAAAGACCCAGGTCCAGGGAGGGACACAGAGCGGCACACATGTGTTCAATGAGTTCAGGAGTGAAGGGCTCTTTTCTGATTTCATAAAATTTTATTTTTGTAATAAACCTGATTCATTTACATATAAATATATATGGTTTTTAAAACCTCTTTAGGACATCCCAAATATATAAATTCACAAATGAAAAAAATATTTTTTGTCAAAAGCTGTGTCTTAATTTTTGGCTCAGAAATGCAGTAGCTGCTTTGTGAGCTGCCTCAGAGAGGGAGGGGATCCTGACAGCCTACCCGGTTCACACTAGATGTGCTTCCTGTCCCCCTTTCCCCACTAGCCAGCCCTCAGGCCTCCAGTGGCCAGTTGACTGGCCGTGGTCCTGACACCTCATCTCATGTTCACCCGCCTGGTACTGCTTCCGGTGGTGCCAGGGGACCCCATCTCAGGGCTGTGCATGCGCTGATGATCCTAGATCCTTGAGCTCTGGTTCACTTCTTACTTGGGGACCAGGAATTGTGACCATTGAATGTGGGGCAGCTCCCATGCTCTTAGCTCCTGGCTTCAAGCCTGCGGGGGGGAGCAGGTGTGTGGGTCAGCCCCTCCCCAAGCCCCCCACTAAGTGTCCTGCTGCCTGGCTACCCCTCCTGGATGGCAGCTCCCCTCCTGGTTGTGTTTGAGGTTGCAGGGGAGTGGTTCAGGGAGAGACTGATGGGTGTCTGGATGGCCCCCCTGGGATTAAGAAAGCAGGTGCTTTGGAAAGAGGAGAGGCAGACATGCTGTCCACAGGGAAGTGCTGTTTCTTCTTGGTCAGGAAACTCCAGCAAATCCAACAGCAATTCTGCAAAGGGGTGAGTTCTGTCGTCCAAACAGTGTGAGCGCTGTTGAGAAAACCCACATACAACTGTTCTGCAGAGCGGATCTGTTTGATAAGTTCTGTGCCATGTGACCCTGAATGGGAAGTGTATGACAGGCCTGGCGGATGTCAGGCACAAAGTGTCCATTTTGCTTGCTGGCAGTTCAGGTGCTGCTGCCTAGGACTCTGTGACTCCAGGCCGGAGGGCTGGTGGCCCAGGAATGCTGGAGAGGATGTCCTGCCAGCCCTGCCGGGTGTTTGTTTCTTTTGTGTGGCTGGACCTGGCTTAGCGGAGACCAGGTGCCCTCAGCTGTCCCCATGTCACTGAGGACTGCCGTGCTGAGCTAAGACAAGAGCAGGGCCCAGGGCCCCTTCAGGCTCTGTTATCAGCAAAGGGTCAACCTTTGTTTCAAATAAATCACCTCCCAGTCAGCAGCCCGGGGATTGGGCCCTCATTTCCTCCCCTAGGTTGATAAAAATAGTCTCTGGTTTATTGTACAAAGCCCATAACACCAGCAAAATTAAAGGAGTCATCTCTCTAGGAAAATAATATTGTAATCGCACTCAACCTCACCTCCAGCATGAATCACACATTTTATGTTTCTGAGTCTCTCCCACCTGGAGCAGCTTTTCATTTCCTCTCTGCCTGTTTCTGTCACTTCACGCCATAAATCAGGTTGTGATCCTCACAAGTCCTGTGTATGATCTGCACAACCCTCTGACCTGCACAACCTCCCGCTCATATGCACAACTTTATTGGGAAGAGACAGCAGTAGCAATGTCGGCCCATTTTACAGATGAAATGTTATAATAAATTTATATAATTTGGCCAGGATAGGGTCTTTCAATGGCAATGGAAAAGCCCAGAGGGAACCTTGTTCCTCTTGTACAAATCTTTTGACACCAGGATATTTAACCTTTCCCTCTCCCTCCTCCTGCCATCCCCTAGAATTGACACCATGTACAGTCGGGGCCTGGCCTGTCTTGCGCCCTGGGACAGTGCTGCCCTCCTCAGGCCCTCCCTGGTCCTTGCTGAGAGGATGGTCTGAAGGAATGCATTTCTCATTCATCCACATTTCTCAGCCCTGATGGTCCCTAATCTACACACAATAGGTTCCTGATAGAAGAGGAAGAGAAGAGTCATGTTTGGGTGGGGTCAAGTCCAGAGCAGGGTTGCAGGGGCAGAGACAGAAGAGAGAAGGTGCTGTCACCATGGGGTGAGACTGGAGGTCATGACAGTGCTGGGCTCTGGGACATGGTTCTCCTTCCTGGCATCACCATGAGGAGGGCTGGGATTACCTCTTTGTGGCCCTCTGATTCCTGGGAAGGGGAGCACATATGCCTTGGCTGGGTGCTGGGCTCCTCTGGCCATTTACTCTTCATGGAGCTTTAGTTTCTTTACCTGTGAAATGGGCTGGCAGCCCTGCTGACCTCAGGATCACTGTGATGGGAGGAGGTATGAAGCTTCTGCTATCATCTCTGTTTCTATGTCAAGTCTTCAATTGTACAATAGGTCATTTGGGTGGAGCACCACCTGCTTCATGGGCTGGAATGAAGGCTGGAGGTGGTGGGAGAATGCACCAGAAACTCTTTCCCACTTCTCCCTTTGCCTAGGGATAAGCTGACAAGTTGCTGATGGTTAGTTTATTTTAGAATCCTCCATCTTTTTCCTTCACCAGATTAGGGAAGTTCCCAATCATTATTTCTTTAAATAGGCTATCAAAGTTTTGCTCTCTCTTTTCTCCTTCTGGAGCCCCTGTGATGTGGATGTTGTTATGTTTTATGTTGTCCCAAATGTCCCTTAAACTATTCTCATTTTTAACAATTTTTATTTTTATTTTTGCTGCTCTTAATTGTTTTTCTGCTACCCTGTCTTCCAAATCACTGATTCGATACTCTGCTACATCTACCTGCTGTTTATTCCTTCTCATGTACTCTTCATTTCAGGTATTGTATTATTCATTTATGACTGGTTAGTTTTTATGTTTTCTATGTCATTTTTCATGCTGTGGTATTTCTCACTAAATTCCTTAAGCATACTTGTAATGATTTTTTAAAAACTCTATACATGGTAAATACATTGCCTCCATTTCATTTCTCTCTTTTTCTGGACAGTTCGTTATTTCATTTAGGGTGTATCTCCTTGTCTCCTCATGTAGGCTGCCTCTTTGTGTTTGTTTTTGTGTATTAGATAGGTCTGTTATGTATCCAAGTCTTGGTAGTTGTTCTTTGGAAACCAGTGGTGCATTCTCCTTAAACACCTGAGCAGGGAGCTCCAGCAATGTCCCTTGGGTGGATTATGTGATCCTTCCTGTTGCAATTGAGTCTTGATTGCTATGGTGCATGGGGTCAACCCTCAGGTTGGATGACCGTGAGAATGGACTTCAACCACAGTGTACAAGCTGCTATGTAGGTACTGGCCACACTAAGCAGAATTTGTCTCAACAGGGTGCCTTTCAAGATCTTCCTTTGGATATGTAACTTGTAAAGCTAATTGGGTCCTGCTCTGATGTTATTGGAAGCTGTCCACTGGGTGCATTGGTTGTAGGTCCTCTTGGGAGGATCTCTGGTGCAGGTCAATGTCAGACACTACCTGTGATTGGCCTGGGCCACCTGTTTAGAGCTACAAAGCAATCCATGAAATACATCAGACAAAGAAGACAAATGCCATATGATCACTCTTATTTGTGGAATCTAAAACAAACAAGCCCTAGCAGGTTTGGCTCAGTGGATACAGACTGAAGGGTCTCAGGTTCAATCCTGGTCAAGGGCACATGCCCAGGTTGTGGGCTCAATCCTCAGTAGAGGGCATGCAAAAGGCAGTTGATCAATGATTCTCTCTCGCCATTGATGTTTCTATCTCTCTCTCCCTCTCCCTTCCTCTCTGAAATACACACACACACACACACACACACACACACACACACACACACACACATACACACTGAGTGGCCAGATTATTATGATCTCAGAATGCATAATAATCTGGCCACTCAGTGTATATCCTATATAATAAAAGGCTAATATGCAAATTGTCCCCTCGTCCAGGAGTTCGACCAGCAGGCAGGCTGGCCAACAGCCCATGTCCCCTCCCCCTGGCCAGGCTGGCCGGACCCCACCCATACATGAATTCATGGCCTGGGCTGCAAATATATATATATATATATATATATATATATATACACTAGAGGCCCAGTGCATGAAATTCATGCACTTGTGCGGGCGGTGAGGGGTGGGTGCAGGGGGCGTCCTGGGCAGGGGTGTCCCTCAGCCTGACCTGTGCCCTCTTGCAGTCCAGGAGCCCTGCGGGAAGCGGGCCTAAGCTGGCAGTTGGACATCCTTAGTGCTGCAACGGAGGCAGGAGAGGCTCCCGCCACCGCCACTGCACTCGCCAGTCGGGAGCCTGGCTTCTGGTGCACTGACCATCAGGGGAAGCTCCTGCATTGAGTGTCTGCCCCCTGGTGGTCAGTGCGCGTCATAGCGACAGGTTGTTTCGCTGTTTGGTCAATTTGCATATGAGCCTTTTATTATATAGGATATATACACACACACACACACACATACACACACACACACACACACACACACACACACACACACACGCACACTGAGTGGCCAGATTATTATGTGTTCAGAGATCATAATAATCTGGCCACTATATATATATATCAAACAAAAGAAAGAAAACAGAGGTTGGTAGTTCCATAGGCAAGGAGTTGAGGGTTGGGAGAAATGGATGGGCAAACTGCTTTTTTGTTTTTGCTTTTCAATTTAAATAAACTTTAATTTTAAAAATTATAATAAATATAAACTGAATGAAAGCAAAAATGCAACACATTTTTTTTTTACCATATTTGGAAAACTGTAACTTTCTGGTCTATTTAGTCTGTAAGATTTCCTCACTTTGATCTCTGATGAAATGTGTTATGGCTGCTATATGAAATTTCATGGCTTTTCAAGTGTGAATCCCAGTGTTTTAAATTTATTAGTAAATTGTGAATTTAAATACATTTCAAAATCAAATATTTAACTTTTTAGATATTTTAATTTAAATTAAGAAGCTCACCTAATAAGATAAATTTAACTGAATCCACCCCTAGTCATCTCGTAAAGTTGACAGTTGGCATCAAGTCCCTTTTAGGTGTCTTCCCCCCCCCCGCATTCAAATGCTATTTCTTGTCTCCATTGATCATACCTCTTGAATGCAGTTTCCTTTGAATTCTTTGATTCCACCTTCGGAAACTGCTTGACTGGAAGTAGTTAGTTTTAGTTTAGCCTATTTCCAAATAAGAGCCTCTTGTTACTACCATCCCCGAAGAAATGCAGGGACGATAACTCAATTCTGTAATATGATGTCAGCATACACAATTGGCCTCTCTCTGAAGAAAACCACTTATAACACCTATGTAACCCAAAAGGGGCTCCTGCCTCACACCATTCTCTACTGTACCTATAAATGATACGTTTATATTATAAACCCATGGTTAGCTGTTCTTCCCTTCTGAACCTCTGTAGGACTCTGGTCTATGCCAGAGATGTCATTTTTGCCACTGGTCCTTATTTTGGTATTCATTGTTTTATGTAAATGAACTCACTTTTCAGTGACGAAGACTACTAAAAATAAACCTTAGTATCATCACTGCATGGTAGATTTTTGTATAGATTTTGTGTTTAATAAATATCCCTACATGATGGCAATTATAAAACCTCTAAGTGCTTACCTAGGGCAGTACAGAAAGCTCAAAAAATGCATAATAGCAGCTTTATAACCTCCATAGCTTCATTAAGAAAACAAAATCCTAATCATCATCTATATTCATAATTTTATAATCTATTGCAATGAAATGCATTTGAATAGGTAACATTCACTAGCTACTTTTTCTTAATCTTATATTTAGTTTTAAAATAATTTATATTTTAGTGGGATTTAATAGTCAGAGGTTTCCAAATGTAGTAAAAAATATAATATGGGGTTTTAGCTTCCATTCAGTTTACACTCTTATTTGAATAATGTATTTATGATTATTTTTAGCTGATAAAAAGAAATGACAAACATTTCTACTTCCTTGTGACCTATCTTCACAATTTACATTTAGATATTCATTTTTTTGCCTCAGGCCAGGACCAGAGAAATTAGTGACCTTTACTGAGGACCTGAAGAATTTTCTATTGATTTGTTTAAATCTATTTTTAGCCATAGGTGCTTACATTGTTAGGGGGAGACATTCATGGGCTCTAATGTATTCTTCTTGCTGTCTACTTTCCTTTCTTACTCTGGGTGTAATAGCAAGGAACTCATTTCTATTTTTAAAGTTTAATGCATCAGAAATCACAAACACTACATTACACATATCACAAAATAGATTCTCAGAAAAATCCAAAGGCTTAAATGTCTCTTCAAATGTTATTTTCCAAAGTGTTTATTTAGAAAAGATAGAAAGAGGTCATTACTCATAAATAACATTCTTAGAGTATTGGAAACTTTTATTCATTGCTTTTGAAAAAATTAGTAGTTAATATCAAATTTATGTAACACATTTTTAAAAAGTGTATATTTAGCTATGAAAATAAAAATATAATAAATATAAATTAAAATTAAAGAAAATAAGTATTTGACAAACACACACACACAACACTTTGATTGTCCATCATGCCCCTGCACACACTATACACACACAAACTCACACATACACACACACACACACAAACCTATGTGCAGGAAGCCACTGCTTGTTGATACTATAATGAGAGTGCACCAAGGAACTTGAAGGCCGATGGACCTTGGGCGTTAGCAGGGCTGATGCTAAGCACCGATTGTTCGATTGTTCGTGTTGAGATAGTGTTGGCTTAAGGCAATCCCCTAACCTGATAATCCTTTTACTATTTACCAAACTTTACCTTTGATATGCCTGTAGGCATTGCTAAAGGGAAAATGTGTATTCAAGTAAATAAAAGGTGGACCAGGCCAGAATTCTGTTTGTGTCTTCAAGAAAGAGGATTCACCTGGCCCCCAATGCCTTCTAAATTCATATTTCTTTTATAGCATTTTCATTTGTACATTGGCCCCTCCTTCAGATCCTGAAACCTGCCTCGAAGGTCATGGCACCAATGTCTAATCTTTGTTAACAAACTAACAAAAATAGAATGGAATGGAATCAAATGTTGCCCAATTGCTATATGTGGCAAATATGAAGATTAGAGGATATAGGTGGTAGATCCATGACCTCAGTATAATTAAATATAGACAAGTCATTTCACATATTAGTTCCATGGTTTCTTCCCTGTAAAATGAGGGAAATGCATGGTTCACGTTGAGCTTTCTATAATTTCACGGTCAGTAGATATGATGAAATTGATATAGCAACATCTACATCAATACTACCTTTCTACTGTCCCTTATAGTATGATTTCTTTAGTGGAATGTCTGTGTTAACATAATTTTCTAAAAGATACAATACAGTAAATCTTCCAAGGCAATTCATATTCATTTATTTTAGAGGCCTGGTGCATGAAAATTCATGCACTGAAGGGGGGGTCCCTCAGCCAGGCCTGCCCCCTCTCACAGTCCGGGATCCCTCAGGGGTGGGAAGTAAACCGGTGATCAGGGGAAGGTGATGCCTCATCACACCTCTGCTGCTGTCACTGCCGACAGCACAAGCCTTGGACGGCCCTGGTTACCTGAGCCTTGGGTGGCCCTGGGTGGCTGGGGGGCTGAGGGGACTGGGGGACTCAGAAGACAGGGGCGCGGAGCGGCTGGGCCTGCCTGGGGTTGGGCCCGGCCTTGCTGCATGCCTGCCACCCCAGTGGGGCTTAGGGGACTGGGTACTGCCATCTTATGGCTGTGGGCACTGACATCTTTGAGGGAAGGTCAGTCAATTAGCATATTCCCTCCTTATTCGCTGTGGGTGCTGTCATCTTTGAGGGCGGGACAGTCAATTAGCATATTCCCTCCTTATTGGCTGTGGACACTGCCACATTTGCGATGATGTGAGGGTCAATTAGCATATTCCCTCTTTATTAGATAGAATATACTAGAGGCTCTGTGCATGAAAATTTGTGCACTTGGGGGGGGGGGTCCCTCAGCCCAGCCTGCACCCTCTCACAATCCAGGGACTCCTCAGGTAAGGTCCCTAGTCCTGGCCTGAGATCAGGGCCTATTGGAGCTTTTCTTCCCCTGGCTGTAGGCAGCTGGTCCCATCCCCGCCACTGCCAGTGCTTGCCATCTGTGTAGCACTGTCTCCCCTGCCACTGGTGGCCTCCCTCTGTAGGCGACAGGCATGGGGTGCAATGGCTTGGCTGGCCTAGGCCTCCCTCTGTGGGGTGATGGCTGGCCAGCTGCCCACCTGCCACAGAGTCATTGCCAGTGGCCTGGGCCTCCCTCTTTCTTTGCTGGGGGACAGGGACAGTCCAGCCAGGGGCCGTCTGCCTACCTGATAACCCCTAACCACTTTCCTGCCTACCTGATAACCCCTAACCACTTTCCTGCCTGCCTGATCACCCCTAACTGCTTGCTGGGGGGCGGGACCAGCCCTGCGAGGGGCCATCTGCCTACCTGATCACCCCTAACTGCTAGCTTGCCTACCTGATCGCCCCTAACCACTTGCCTGCCTACCTGATCACCCCTAACCACTGGTCTGCCTCCCTGATAACCCCTAATCACTCTGCCTACCTCCCTGATCCCCCCTACCTGCTTGCTTGGGGGCAGGGCCAACTCAGTGAGGGGCGTGGTGGTTGTGGTCTCTGGTTGTTCTGGTCCTTATGCTTATGGTGGCTGGCCTTTTATTATATAGGATGATTCTATTTTATCTCCTCTCTTAGCATATTAATTGCAGTTCTTTCAAAAACTAATTTTCTGGTTGTCCTAGTGTTTATCATATATACTAGAGGCCCAGTGCATGAATTTGTGCACATGTGGGGTCCCTTGGTCCAGCCAGTGATGGGGGCCAATTGGGGCCATCTGGCTGGGAGAAGGTACCATGGAGGTTGGCTGTGGGAGCACACTAACCACCAGGGGGCAGCTCCTGTGTTGAGCATCTGCCCCCTGGTGGTCAGTGCACGTCATAGTGACCGGCCATAATGGTCGCTATATATACATTAAAAACTAATCTAAATTCACTTTCAAAAAACTCTACATCACTTCAAGAGTAGTGCAGGTTCCTTATAGCAGGGAACCTCCATCCAGTTCCTTATTACATTGCTGTCATTCATTTTACATATCCATAGGCTACTAGTATAAGCACCCAATAAGTTTTCACTATTACTACTTTAAACAGTTACATTTTAGATCAATTAAGAATAAGAAAAAGTTTAAAAAGTGACTTTATTGCCCTAGCTAATTTGGTTAAAGCATCTGCCTGCGGACTCAAAGGTCCTGGGTTCATTCTGGTCAAGGGCACATACCTCAGTTATAGGCTCAATCCCTAGCCCCTACCGGGGTGTGTTCTGGAGGCAAATAATTGGTGTGTCTCTCTCACATTGATGTGTCTCTCTCACATTGATGTTTCTCTCTCTCTTTCTCTCTGTCTCTCTGTCTTTCTCCCTCCCTTCCACTCTGTCTAAAAAAATCAATAGAAAAAAATATCCTTGGGTGAGGATTGACAAAAGCAAACAGACAAAAAAACTTTATCTTCATTTATTCCTTCTCTGACATCCTTCCTTTCTTTATGTAGATCTGAGTTTCTGATCTATATAATTTTCCTTCCCCATGAAGAAATTATTTTAACACAACTTGTAAGACCTACTTTCTTATGGTGAGTTTTCTCACTTTTTGTTTGAGAAAGTTTTTATTTCTCCTTCATTCTTCAAGGATAATTTCACTGGATATAGAATTTTAGAAGGATGGTTTTATTCTTTCAGCACTTTAACTATTTCATTCAATTCTCTTCTTGCTTGTATAGTTTTCAATAAAGCAAATGAAATTTTGATCCGTATTGTTATGGTGTTTCATCCATCTCTGACTCTTCTTAAGGTTTTCTCTTTGCCTTTAATTTTTCTTTTTTCACTTTGAAATAGGTCTTGGTGTAGACTTATTGGTATTTATCCTATCATATGTTCTATGAGCCTTCTGGACCTGTGGTTTGGTGTTTGTCATTAGTTTTGGAAAATCAGTGGTGATTATTAACTCAAATATTTCTTCTGCACCATTATTTATTTCTTCTGCTGGTATTCCAAATGTGTTATACCTTTTAAAATTGTTCACAGTTCTTGAATGATCTGTTCTTTTACATTTTTTCCTACTATTTTTGAAAGTTTTTAGTGACCTATGCTAATTTCACAGATTTTATTTTTTCTTGGCCATATTCAGTCTACCCATGGGCCCATCAAAGCATTCTTCATTTCTGTTATAGTGTTGTTGTTTTTCCTATCATTTTATTTTGCTTCTTTCTTAGAGTCCCTTTCTTTCTGTTTACATTGCCCATCATTTTTAAAAAATATATTTTTATTGATTTCAGAGAGGAAAGGAGAGGGAGAGAGAGATAGAAACATCAATGATGAGAGAGAATCATTGATTGGCTGCCTCCTGAATGCCCCACACTAGAGGTTGAGCCCACAACAGGCATGTGCCCTGATCAGGAATCTAACCTTGACCTCCTGGTTCATAGGTCGATGCTCTACACTGAGCCATGCCAGCCAGGCCATTCTTTCATATTATCTACTCTTTCTCTTAGAATCCTTCTTTAGTTATATAGTTATTTTAAGTTTACTGTCTTATGATTTAAAAATCTATATCATCTTATTCTGGTTTTATACTTGCTCTGTTTTTTCAAGTTATGATTTTTCTTGCATTTCAGTAGGCTTTGTTATTTTATGTTGAAAGCCGTACCTATTTAGTTGAGTAATAGGAACTGAGATAAATAGACCTGTTGTGTGAGGTTTTGTTAATATGTCTAAAGGTTGGGCTGTGTTACATGTTTGGTGTAGGTGGGTGCCAGAGAGTTCAAATTTCTTCAGTGTCCTTGTCTTTGTCTGTCCTCTTGACTTCTGGCTGCCCTAAGAACTCTCTCTTAGATAGAATCTATATCTTGCACCTTGTTTGGCAGTAATCCATGTTACTATCCTGGAGCCATTAGTGTGGTGCTAAGATGCGGGAGAGGAGAAGCATTATATAATCTTATGCTTAAATCTTGATGTTTTAGTGAACCTGTATTCCTGGGCTGTGACCTTCACAAGTATTTCATGCTCCCCTCCTCAGTAGAGGGTTATGGATACATGCCCTTCCTTTTAGATGGGATGAGGTGCTGGTAAAGTCTCTTTCCCTGGAGAGCAGGCCTTTGTGTGGAGAGTCCTCTTCACTAGTAGTATTTCTCACTGGTTACCTTTTCCCTGCCTCTGCCAGAGCCTTAGCAGATATTTCTTGGCTCTTAACAGTGACAATCAGGTGGGGTTCTTGGTGGTAAAACCCATGAAAGTGTGAGGCCCCCACTATGATTGTGGTCCCCAGAAGTTTCTTATTTTCAAGTTAATGCATACTCAGACTCCAGTAATTCATTAAAATGACCACTAAAGGGTTCCTACCAGTTTATGGCTCCAAGGACTCCTGCTCCAGGGAAGCCTACTCCCTCTGTGACTCTATGTTTGCTTATCTCCAGGTTCAGGGATGCAGGTCTGCCCTGTGACCTCAGTTCTTTAATGGTTCGTAGAATATTCATTAAATTTCAGGGTTTTTTTCAGTTTCTTTTTGTAAGGAGAGGAATGACAAATTTCAAGCTTTTTTTCATATTGTAGCTAAAATTGGTTACCCAACTGAATAGTTTTTAAAGAAGTAATAGACCATTTGCTAATCTCTTTACTCTCTAATTTGAGAATAACAATTCATATTTACTTTGTGAGGTATGGATAAGATCTTAAAAATTTTAATATGGTGCCTACTCATAGTAGATGCTCAAAAATAGGAGCTGTTTTTAATTTAATTAAATTTTTCTTTGACTCATCAGCTCATTTCTATTATTTTGATTATTGGTGTGATCCAATTAGTCAACAATTGGTATAACCATCTAAATAGCAGCTCTTCTGAAAATTGCTTTAAGAAGAAAAAGACTTCTTTTTGTTGGAGGTGGATCCCTTATATTTTGAATAAGTTTTATTTGTTATTATCTTACCTGGTGAGAATCCTATCTAATCTAATAAAAGAGTAATATGCAAATTGACCATCATTCCAAGACACAAGATGGCCACCCCCATGTGGTCAAAGATGGCTGCCCCCATGTGGACACAAGATGGCCGCCACAAGATGGCCTGCAGGGGAGGGCAGTTGTGGGCAGTTAGGGGTGACCAGGCCAGCAGATGAGGGCAGTTGGGGGAGACCAGGCCAGCAAGGGAGGGCAGTTGGGGGAGACCAGGCCTGGAGGGGAGGGAAGTTGGGGGGGAACAGGCATGCAGAGGAGGGCAATTGTGGGCAATCAGGCAAGCAGGGAGGGCAGTTAGGGGTGATTGGGCTGGCAGAGGAGGGCAGTTGGGGGAGACCAGGTCAACAGGGGAGGGCAATTGGGGGGGACCAGGACTGCAGGGGAGGGCAGGTGGGGGGAGCCAGTGGTTGGTAAACTCATTAGTCAACAGAGCAGCAAAACGTGGCTCGCGAGCCGCATGTGGCTCATGAGCCGCAGTTTGCTGACCACTGCGGGGGAGCCAGGCCTGCAGGGGAGAGCACTTGGGGGGGGGGACCAGGCCTGCAATGGAGGGCAGTTTGGTGGGGGACCAGGCCTGCAGTGGAGGACAGTTGGGCAGGACCCAGGCCTGCATGGGAGGGCAGTTGGGGGGCCAGGCCTGCAGGGGAGGGCAGTTGTGGGTGATCAGGCCTGCAGTGGAGGACAGTTGGGCAGGACCCAGGCCTGCATTGGAGGGCAGTTGGGGGGCCAGGCCTGCAGGGGAGGGCAGTTGTGGGTGATCAGGCCAGCAGGGAGAGCAGTTAGGGATGACCAGGCTGGCAGAGGAGGGCAGTTGGGGGAGACCAGGCCAGCAGGAGAGGGCAGTTGGGGGCGACCAGGCCTGCAGGGGAGGGCAGTTGGGGGGGGGCAGGCCTGCAGGGGAGGGCAGTGGGGGACAACCAGGCCTGCAGGGGAGGACAGTTAGGGGCAACCAGACTGGCAGGGGAGGGCAGTTAGGGGTAACCAGGCTGGCAGGGGAGGGCAGTTAGGGGTAATCGGGCCAGCCAGGGAGCAGTTAGACTTCGATCAGGCTGGCAGGGGAGTGGTTAGGGGGTGAACAGGCTGGCAGGCAGAAGCAGTTAGGGGCAATCAGGCAGAGGCAGGCGAGTGGTTGGGAGCCAGCAGTCCTGGATTGTATGAGGGATGTCCAATAGCCCATTTAGGCCTGATCCTGGTGGGTCCCAGATTGAAGAGGGTGCAGGCTGGGCTGAGGGACTCCCCTCCCCCTGTGCATGAATTTCATGCACTGGGCCTCTAGTAAAAAAAAAAAAAAAAAAAAAAAAAAAGAGTAGCATTTATTTTTATTTCTATGGAGCAATCATTTTATATATAATACATTTTTATTTTCCTCAGCAGCCCTTTGAAGTCAGTACTATTATTGTCATTCATGCTTAATTGATGTATGGCATTAACATTTAGCATACTTATAACTATGACTCAGGAAGGTTAATTTATCTAAGATCATAGAATGAATAAATGGTAAAGCTGTGGTTTGAAACCATGTCTGACTTTCTCCCCAACAAAGCCCTTGGTCTTCAGTACAGCACAAGCATATCTGAAACTTTACCAGTGCATGAAATCCTTTACAGGAAAAATATCTACTCGATTTTACTTTATTCAGATTTTTACTATTTGTGTTATAATATTATTTAGGCATACATGCACAATGAACCTGGTATAAACTCCCTTTCAAATGGCTCTTATCCAACCACAGAAGGAAATGAGAGTACAATTTAAATGCAAAGAGAATTACAAAATTGATCAAATTTAACTAAACATTTTGACTACAGGAGTGAGAGAAAGATACTATAAAGCAATTGAATGCTTGAAATAGAATATAAGTGCTTTCATGGTGCGTTTTATTTTTAAGATTCTGGTAGGCACCGAAGAAGCTTTTTCAGAACAATAGCAATTATCTGCAAAGTATACCACATATCCCCCAGGAAATTGCATTTGTTTAGTCAGTGAATGACTGCAAATAAAGAGGCTCACCTTAGTGGAACTTCTGTGGAAAGGAAAAGCCCAGAAACAGAATCTGGGCTGAGCAGTGTCTTCTGGAACAGTGACCTTGTGGTTTCAGTGAGAATGATGTCCATCATTTCATTGATCTGGTCTGTTTACCCTTAGCCAGAACCACCTTTCAGCTCATTGACAAGGTGGTCTCCAGTATTCAGAACAAAACTTCTCATCCCCAAAGACACAATGTTATTTTATAGAGGATGTCTGCATCGCTTTGTTTGAAATGTTATTTGGAAAATATGTTGTTTTGAGCCTTTTAATCAAAACATAAGTAAAAATCATTGAAGTCCAACTTATTTTTTTCACCAAGTGAAAGAGTGAAACAACAAAATATTTTTTTCCTCATTTGGTTACCTTTGAATGTTATTTTACTCATATGTATTTAACTTATTATATAAAGAGTTTAGTAATTCAAGCATCCTTGACCTTCTAAGATATCTCCTCTTTTACAGGAGTCTCAGCTCTAGTTCCTAATAGAATTCTGGCCAGGGAAAGCAGTGCATTTGGTTCTTCCAACCTCTATATGTGGATTAAGTAGAAAATTAGTCCTGCTGTTAAGGGTTAGAGGCCTATTATAGTCTGTATTTACAGAGTTCTTCAGTCAGCCGTAGGTTCCAAATTTATCATTTTTGGCCAAATCAATATTACTTTTTAACTTGCCTCAATTTTCTGGGATTTAGAGAAGCAGAAAAAATAATTATCAAGCACTTAGAATTTTCCAGACACTGAGCTAAGGGATTTTTATACAGGGATTGATTTAATACTTAAATAATTCTATAAGGTGTTATAATCTATTAGAATTCCACTGAAGCAAATTGAATTCATAGCAAATTGAATTCCAAGCAAATAGAGAATAAGGAGAGAAAATGGATTAGCTATCCCAGATCAGTTTGAGTCCAATAAAAAAAGATCTCAAATTCTAAACGAATCCTACCATGAATACTTGTAATCCTGATATCTTGGACATGTCTACTGGATGGAGACAAGCTATAAAATAAGCAAATTTACCAGGTCCACAATGTGGTTCCTCATCAGAACTTGACCACAACCAGTAAACACACAAATGTTTAATACACAAACAATTCTTCTTCATTGCCCATCCCAGTCAAGACTGGATTTGCCACATTCCTATATTAAGCTTATTAATTTGATGATTTAGCCATCAAAAATCATTTTTGTTGTTATTGCTGATTGGGTTTTTCTCCCTAAGCCTCAGGCACAGAGTCTAGCTTCCTGTCTTGTCTTACTGGTCACAACTGATTATCAAATGACCTGGTAGGTATGCTTCCTGGTGAAGCCCAGAATGCCTTCTACATCCCTTATTGCATCATGAATAGGCACTGAATTTCTTATGCTCTATGTAATTAGAGACATTTCATAAATCTTAAATTCCTCAATTAACATTTCTTGATTTATGCTAAAGTATTTGTTTTCAGTGATCTTACCTTAGTTATGTATGTAATTATTCATAATGTCAGTACTTCTTAATTGGCTAGACTGCACAGCTCTTTTTACTTTTCATCTTCAAGCTTTTAAAATAAAAATTGGCAAATCCAAGGAATGAGTGACAGAGGTACCCAGGCTTTCATTATTAGGTTGACAAAACAAGCCATTTTATATGTTGGGAAATCTGATACCTCACTAGGATAAAAGAGAATTTTTTGATATGTTTCTCCTAAGGGAGGCAAAAGAGAAGGATTTTAAGTTATTTAGTTTATATATACACCAATCTTGATGGTGGGGTGAAAATTTTAGTTGCATAGGAGATACAATGCAATTATGACCTCCTAGGAGGGAAATGAAAGCGGTGTTAGTGCCTCTCAATGCTGAATTGCTTCAGATGAAACAGTTGCTGATGTTTTTAGGTTGTATTTATTCTGGGAGAAGCTGTGGCAAAGACTACCACAGTGCAGCTCTATCATCCTTTTTAAAGATCTCTTTGAAGGTTGGACTTTTAAAATGCTTCAGGAGCAAGAATGGAAAAGCACCCAACATATATGGGAAAGAGAAATGGTTGCTACTGAAAAGGCCAAACAATATCTACCTAAATATAAATCCTCTCTCTTCATTTATTTGCTTATAATGATTTTCTTGCTTGAAGTGACTTCTCTGTCTTAGTGGACTATTATCCTTCAAGACCCTGCTGAGATATAACTCTTTGCTAAAGCCTTCTCCAATTTACCTCTTCCTTCAAATTGCTATATATTTATTCCATTTATTTAATTCACTCATTCATTCAATAAACCTTTCTAAATTATTTACCAGGAATTGGGTCCATAAATACAGATAAAACTTGATCTCTATTCTTCAGAAATTTTAAATCTATTTGGAGGAGATCCACATAGTGAGAAAAATAAGTGTGATAGTTGTCAAAGCTTCCATTAGAGACATTGTTATGAAGCATAAGGAGTCCATGAAGCAAGAACTGTTAACCACTATTGGGAACTAACAAAGGAGTAATAGAGAAGGTGGCATTTGTGATTATCTTGAAGTATGTGTACATTTGGCCAGTGTAACTGAAGCTGTTGGTAGCCTGCCTATATTTTTTTGTCTTTACAACAGCAGTGTACACTAGCTCAAATGTTATTGGAGCTGGCCCTTTGGCCACATTCATGACAGGCTGGACATTCTGGAAATTAACCACTCCCTCACAAGCAGCCCTCCATCATAGATAAATGGTCTATGTTCAAAAGAAAGGTGTGGGATGGAGTGTTAAGTATAACAGTTGTTGGATAAATACCTCACCTTCCTTACCCAGGGCTGAGATAACTCTGAGAAATGTGTGCCATACTGACTGGGAGTGCCCCCGGGAGAGTTAACTGCAGTTACCCACAGTAGTAACTGGCTTCATAATGTGTATTTATAAGCTGGCTCCCCTACCTTGTCTCACTTCCTTATTTCCCTACTACCCAAATAAACTACTTGTATGCTGTTATGAGATGATTTTTAAAAGTAAAATCAAGACTTTCATACAATTATAAAATAAATACATATCAATGATTTTATTTAACTTATTATTTAACAATAAAAATGAAGAATGTCACAACTGAAAGAAAGGTAGAATTACCAGATAAAATGTAGGATGTTAAATTTGAGTTTTAGGTAAATTTTTAAGTGTAAGAATATCTGAATTTTTTAACGGGACCATACTTATGCTAAAAAAATAACTATTTATTTGAAATTCAAATATACCTGGACATCTTGTTAGTTTGATTTGCTAAATATAACAACCTTACTCAAAGGAGTATTCAAACTACTACATATAGATGTCAGATAAGGAATGTTGTGAAATAAATTTACAAGTAGGTATAAAACTGGAAGAACTGGTTAATAACTACAGGACAATAATCAATTACATTCCACTGGGCATAATTTATGTGTGTATGGAAAGTAACTATTTCCCTGGGTAATAGTTTTCTACAACTTAGAGTTGTGAAATAGTTCAAAGACAATGAAAAAGTAGAGATAACTGGGAGGGCTAGATAGGGTACTCAGTAGTCTTTTTGCTTGTTTCCCATTTCATAGACTTTTATAATTATTTCCAACAATAAGAATTCTTTTTTTTTGTTTTATTTTATTTTTTTCTCATTTTTTAATTAAGGTATTATATGTGTACATATCTTACCATTGCCCCACCCCCACCCCACTCCCATACATGCCCTCACCCCCCAGAGTTTTGCATCCACTGGCTATGCTTATATGTATGCATACAAGTCCTTCGGTTGATCTCTTATCTTCCCCACCTCTCCCTAACCTTCTCACTGTAACCTGACATTCTGTTTGATGCTTTACTGTCTCTGTATCTATCTTTTTGTTCAACAGTTTATATAATGTTCTTTATTCTTAACAATAAGAATTCTTGTCTGAGAGTCTGCTTCTGAGAGAACACAAACTAAGAAACTGTTCTGGGGACAGGTGATGTGATCCATCTAGAAAATGGGACAGAATGATGGCGCACTATAAAACTGTACAGGATGTATGGAGAGTTGTGTTAAGTGATAAGAGTGTAGTGGTAGGTTGAGAGTGAGATAATTAAGAACCTTGTGTACCATGCTGAGTAGCTTGGGCTTCATCATGTAGCAAACCTGGAGCTACTGAAGAAGTAACAAGATCACATTTGTATTATAAAGATCAACCAATCAATAGAATGATGAATTGATTTTAGGGCTTACAACTGGAGGTGAGAAACAGAGGTAAAAGAGACAAGTAGGTACAGAAATAGAAGAGAAAGGAAAGGAGAACTCAGAAAACAGTTAAGGAGATAGAATGGGCAGGAAGATATATTTATTAAAACATGTGGGTTGAATTAGAAGTAATTGTGTAGGGATTACTATTATAGTTCTGCTTTATTAGTGACTAGAGGCCTGGTGCACGAAATTCATGCACTTGGTTTGCGGGGGGGGGAGGGGGGGTCCCTCAGCCCAGCCTGCACCCTCTCACAGTCCAGGAGCCCTTGAGGGATGTCTGTCCCATGGGGAGCAGGCCTAAGCTGGCAGTTGGGCATCTTTAGCACTGCTGCTGTGCTTGCCAGCTGTGAGCCTGGCTTCTGGCTGGGCAACACTCCCCCTGTGGGGAGCATCTGCCCTCTGGTGGTCAGTGCACATCATAGCGAATGGTTGACCAGTCGACTGTCTGCCCCCTGGTGGTCAGTGTACATCATAGTGAGCAGTTGAGCGTCCTTAGCATATCATTAGCATATTACACTTTGATTGGTTGAATGGCCAACCGAAGGACTGGACACTTAGCATATTAGGCTTTTATTATATAGGATATTAACAGAGTTAGACAAGTCCTTGGCCAAAAATATTGAGTTTAGCTTTGAATGCATGAACATCTAACAGCAGTCAGATAGATATATGGTTTAGGATCAGGAGAAAACTCTGGTCTAGAAATATGGATGTGGGAGGCTTAATACAGGTTAAAACTCTGGGAGTGAATGAAATCATTGAGGAAAAGATGGGCAAGGGAAAGACTTTGAAGGGTGCACAGAGGTAGAAAACTCATCAAAGAAACTTGAGAAGTAATGTTGGCCATTGGAAGAATCACCAGGGCATGCTCTAACAGGACCCAGGCAAAGAGAAGAGAGCTTCGGGAAATAAGAAACAAGAAACAAGAAACAAGGAACTGTCAAATGCCAAGGAGAGGAATGCTGGAAAGATCAGTCACCACTATTAAAGTGATGAGTGTTGTCCATGAACCATTGGGACAGCTTTTCCGGAAGTATGTTTTGAGATATTCAAGTTTAGAGTTCCATCTCCAAATAAATTTGAGAACATTTGTTATTATATTCCCCCTTTGCTGCTTTAATATAAACATCTTTTAGATAATGGGGAAATTCTGACGTATTTCTTCTCAAACCAAGAGCACGGAGAAGGTTATGATAGAATATTATTTAGTTCAGAAATTTCCAATCTGACTTGACCATGAAGCACTTTTAGCCTCTGATTCATAAGTTAAGAAACAAATGCTTCTGGGAAGGATGCACTAGAATTAGTAAAGAAACAATAGTGAAAAAAAAGTTGGCAAGGAACAAAATGTGGAATGTTTAACATCTGTATTAGCAATATTCCAGGGACTCTACCAACATTATTACACTTAAACTTCACAATGGTCTATAAGATGAGTACTATTATTATCCTCACTTTACTGATGAAGAAACTGAAGATGTTAGAGAAGTTCACTACCTTTCCCTAGATCACACAGCTAATTAATAGCAGACTCAGCCTCTGAACTCAGGTAGCCTGACTCGAAGCACTTGCTCTTATCCACAATACAATGTTGCCACCTAAATATTTCTTGAAGTTATTTCATAATGGTTAGAAGAATACAAAAGAATGACTTGTATAGTTGCAATTAGAAGGAGATAAAAATTGATCAAAATAATCTTGTATTGCATGTTATATAGATCACAGAGGTTGCCAAACTGTAGCCCATAATTCAAGTCCAAACTGCCACTTGTTTCTGTAAGATCTGTGAGCTGAAATATTTTTATACATTTTTAAGTGGTTGAAAGTAAAGGAAGAATAATGTTTTATGACACATGAACATTATATGAAATTAAATTTCAATGTCCATAAATAAAGTTTTATTGGAACAAAATCAATTCTATTTGTTTACACGTTATTTATAGATGCTTTCATGCTACAATAGCAGAATTGAGTTGGAACCGAGAGAATAGTCCACAAAGTCTTAATTAAAAATTTTACTATCGCCATTTACAGACAGAGTTTCCTGACTCCTATAAGAAAGGGTAGGTTCTCTAGAGAAAAATGAGGGCACAGGCTTAAAGATTAGGTGCCATAGATGACATTATTATAATAAGATTATTGTGCAGAGCTTGTGGAAACTGAAGCCTTCCATTTATTAATATAAGCTGCTATAAATGCTGATATGCAGAGCCAACACACAAGCAAGTGTAGTTTAGTTACAAAGAACAAAAACCATTCAAGACAACAAAAATAAAGGGGTGAAGCAGCATCATTGTCTCCTCAGGATATGGGAATCCTAAGATTCAGGGAACTGAATTGTCCTTCTGTAAAATGGATCGTCATCAAGCCTTTACCTTCCTCCTCCTTCTTACTTCAGAGTCTCATCTCTAATTTGCTTCTGCCTCTTTTTTTCTCCACAGAGCATCTCTCTGCTCATTCATTTGTTTACACAAAACTGCATCCAAATGGTAGTCTACACAACCTAAAATCCGCATGACCTCCCAGCTTGGCTCCACATTGCAAATGGGTGTCTCTCCTAAAGTCCCAGAGAGAAATCCAATTGCTCCGGTTCAGGGAGGTGCATGACTCAATCCAATTAGTTGTAACCAAGGGGCTGGTTCAGATGCTCCAGGTCCCTTCTTCTGACCTGAAGGGAAAGAGTTTAAGGCAGTCATGTGTTCCAAAACAGTTTTGGTAGAGTTCCTACAATGTGCCAGGCCTTGATTTGCAAATGGTAAAGAAGTAGGAGCCACCTTCTGACTCTGTAGTAGGAAACTATGAGAAGGAAATAGTCACAATGTGGGGATTACTGGAGAAGGGGAGTCCTCAGGGCAGATCTGGGTTTCAGTTAGAACAAGAGATGAAGAAAACATTTAGAGATGAAGCAGGTTTTGTTGATGATGGACCATAGATTTGAGAGGGTGCTTTGGAAGGGAGTGAGGGAGTCAAAGGGGAGATAGAGTCAGAGCATGAAATGGCTTTTGAACATATATGTCCTATTAGAGATTCCTGCTATTTTCTCACCATGATGTAAGAAACAAAGTTATGTTAGAGAAACAAAGTTCTCCCAAACCTATCATGAGCTGGAACATGTTCCGTTATTGTGTGTATTCTGAAGGCATGTGCGGACCTCTCCAAGATTTCCCCTATCGCCTTTATATGTCTACACTTGATCTTAGTCAAAAGACCAAGAAGCAATCCTTTATATTTCTTCACAGTATTTAGCACTACCGGTCATGTTACATACTTATTTATTTTGTTTTATTTTGTTTTGGCTATATTTCTAGTAGAAGGCAATCTTCATGAGAATAAGACTTTGCCTGTTTCCACTAGTGCATTTCCAGTACCCAGAACAGTGCCTGGCACACAGTATATAGTCAATAAATATTTGTGGAATTAAGAAATGAATAAATATATCCGTTAATGTATTTACTTAATGTTGAATTCATACTTTATGATGTCATGTCGTTAAAGCTTGACTCATAGCAGGATGGCTTATGGGGGATGAATGGAATTTGATAACCAACTAGATCCACAGTTAAGGGTAAGTGAACAACAGAAAGATAGAAAGGTAGAAAAATACGTTGTCAATTTTATAAATGCTGACAAAGTGGAAACTTTGGGAATCTGGCTACATGAACACAAGTCCCCTTGGACTCCAGTGCCTGGATAGATTGGGAGAGTCCAGGGAGACTTCTCTTGAAAACATTAGGTTACTGGGAAGACCACTCAGTAAAGACAGGAGCACGTGCTTGGAGGGCCAACTGCATTAATTGGAACTGGAATAAAGTGAAGATTTAAAGCACAAGTGAAGAAACCACTTACTGTAACTGGGTTACAAGGTAAGCCTTCTCTGCCCCATCTCTGGCTCTTTAACCTCAGACATGTGCAAAAGTGGGCATTTCTACCTTATCCATTTTTTTCTTACATTCCTGTTCCTTCTCTCCTCCTTAATACCAGGCCCTGGAATTCTTTATGTGCAAATCTTTCAGTGCTTCTTTATTTGGTGAGGCATTAGGACTCCTTGATAACCTGCCTAGTCTTCTTTCTTGATTGGCATTTCTTAACTTTTAGGTGACTTCTGAGTCCTCTGTTGATACAGACAAGAGATCCCCCCTCCTGAGTGATTCTCATGTACTGGTACCAAGCCAGGATTATGAATCCTTTTAATTGACATATGGAGTCTTAATGAAATTCAAATTCCTTAATTTGATAAAAAGCCTTTTAGTTTGCAAGGTAATGGGATATATTCAAATAAGACTCTTTAGGTCTTGAAATTTCAGTAGAGACCTAAATGCCTGATAGCATTAGAACAGGTACCAAATACTCTCCCCTCCCCCATGTCTTAAAATAAGGCTAAAATACCTAGGAAGGAAAGCCAAGATATTGTAAAATCAGCTCTGCCTATGTCTAAGCCAATCATCCACTTCCAGCCTACATCAGAGGTTTCCATTAGATTTGGGAGAAACATTCCATAAAGAGAACTTTTAAGGTATTGAAGCGATTTGTCTCTTCTTTTACAAGAGCAGGGGAAGGTGATGGCCCCTTATATTCAGCCAAGTGAAGGGGGCATTGATAAAGCACCTTGGAAAGCTTAATAGGAATCCCTCAAATTTGGAACACACAGGGAATATTTTTCAATTCTGCTAGGAGGGGCCTAAGATAAGTTCGGTGGGCCTGAGAAAGGAGAGAGAAGAAATGTACCTGCCTGAGACCATGCTGCTCCATTCTCACCACCAGAAAAGCCAAGATACTTGTGTTCCAGAGGCGGGCCCTGAAACTGACCTGAAGTCTTTTTTTTTTTTTAACATGTTTTTATTGATTCTAGAGAGAGAGGGAGAAAAACATCCATGTGTGAGAGAAAAACATCTATTGGTTGCCTCTCATACATGTGCTCTGTCCATGAATCTAACTGGTGACTTTTGGTGTATGGTGTGGAGGTGGGGCACTCATTCTCCTGAACCACACCCGCCAGGATGGCCTGAAGTCTTTTTTTTTTTTAATTGTTAATTCTCACCTGATATTTTTTCCATTGCTTTTCAGAGAGGGTGGAAAGGAGGGAGGGAGAGGGAAGGAAGAGGAGAGAGAGAGAGAAACATGGATTGGTTGCCTCCCACACATGCACCCTGACCAAGGTGGGGATGGAGCCTGCAATCCAGGTATGTTCCCTTGACAGGAATCCAACCAGATGCTCTGAACAACACAGGCCAAAGCTGAAGTCTTCTTAAAAGGGATCTTACCAAAGTAACTGCCAGAGAGGCAGAGGGGAACTTGTGGGAAGCATATGGGGCTGAGAAGGGGGTCATAAAAGCCCTGTCAGTATTATAAGTGCTAAGGTATGCATTCTTCAGCAGAGAAACCTGCGATAAAACCATAGGAGCATCATATGAGATTTTAAAAAAAGTAATCATACAGTTGTACCAGCACCGTAAGATTATACCATCTTTCTTTGTTCCCTCTGCCTTCAGGTTGTGAAGTAGACTCCTGCAAGTGGGTAAGGAGGTAGAATAAGAAATACCGAGAAAGCTCACCCAGTGCCCTCCCTCACGGCAGGCTCTCAGGCCTCCAAATGGCTTCAGCTGAAGGAGGCATTTATCTGAAATCAGATAGCACTTTAGAATTTTATCATTTTTACTGGATGAGAATCCTTCATGCTTCATGGGAGGGCCATGAAAATATTTTATTACCTAATATATATGGATATATACCTCAGCACACACGAACTAAGAGATAAGAATAATATCCACAACAGCATTGTCCATAACAGCAAAACAATGTAAATAACACAAATTCTCATTGATAGAAAAATTAAAAATAATCGATTGTGGTGTCTCATTGAATGGAATGCTATATAGCAGTGAACTTGTATAAAATACAAGTATGTTCAATAATAATGGTGATTTGTGGTATATAATACTGAAGGGGGAAAACCAAGTTGCTGTCTTTTCTTATAATAAGGTAAAAGAAAGTAAAACTAAAAAACATATTTCAATATTTGCAAATACAGTGGGTGATAAACTCTAAAAACAAGCAAAAAATTAAGAAGCATACAATGCAGGGTTGTGCTAACTTTTGGGGTGGGAAGCAAGGTGGAGGTGGATTAAGTGTAGAAGTAAGTTATTAACAATGTTATAGTTCTGTGGTTGGGTGGATTGTAGAGGTCTACTATAATATTAATATGAATGACTGCTTTCAATTTAACATAATAAAAATGCATTCATGAGACATAACAGGTCATAAAACAAGAATTATAGCTCATCTAGTTCTGTGGTTGACTTTAAAAAAGAAAGGAATGAAGAAAGGAAAGAAGAAAGAAAGAGAGAGAGAGAGAGAGAGAGAGAGAGAGAGAGAGAGAGAGAGAGAGAGAGAGAGAGAAAGCTCAGAGTCTTAGTTGATATTCCTAGTTATGGCTAGAGAAAAATGAGTCCATGAAGCAATTTAGTGAGTGGGCAAAAAATAAATGTTCCCTTTTGCACGTACTTAAGACATCCAGCTTTTTAAAAGAGCTCTCTGTGCCCTAGCTCACATATGTCTAAGGGAAAAAGCTTTGACTGGCTGTTTAAAACATGGTAATATCTTGTCAAAGTTGAAGGGCAAGGTAAAGATGAAAACTAAATGTCAGTTTAGTTTTCACTAAAAAGTTCCACTCTTGCTGTATTTGTATAAACCGAGTGGAAATGATCTGAAGGTCTAAAGAGGTTTTGCTCACCAACTTAATTATGAATCTTGATGTTAATGCTGATGTTCATAGTTTTCTCTTATTCAAGCAAAGGTTATTCTGTCAAGGAGTAAAGACTAGAGAGTGACCTGTCAGAGACAAGGCTCTGTGGTGGTTCCAAATGATCTGATTAGATAGAACTAGAGGCTTCATAGAACAGAAGGGAGAAAGAATAGAGTGCCTCAACAAAGACTCTCAATCTTACAAAATGATCTTATATATATAAATATCCTATAATACAATGTGGGTAGAAGCATTGGAGCTTATTATTAAACAACATCACTTTATCCAATAACTTTTATGTGCCTGAGAGGAAGAAGAAAGGCTAAGACATGCCTGACATTGGTGGGATATCAGAAAGTGCATTGGTAATGTCCATAAGGACCTCAACCAAGAGAGGTTTTAGTACCAATTGGAATCCCCATGGCCTGGGAAGCCTGTATTCTCTCACCAACCAGCAGCCTGGGTACAGGACATCTTGATATTAGTATATGCTATCCGGACTGGACAATGGTGTGTGTGGTTTAAGTGGAATGATGGTAGAAAAGTTGGGAAACAGATCTCACAGGGACTGGATAAAGCAGCAGTGGATTCTCAAATCTGCTCTATAAAATGAGATAATAAATAAAGGCTTTCTTACTGGCACCTGTCATTCTGTTGATATTGACGGTCTTTCCCTGGGCTGCAAAGCTTGCTGAAGATAAAGTATTTGATGCCTGGCCATCATCAAAGGTACAGAAGTCTGTTTGTTTCATTCCCATATTTTACACTGGCTCCACGATGATGCCATGTTTTAATGAGATTTGGCATTAAATAGATAGCTCTTAGTCTGATGCCTTGGAAAAAAGTTCACACATTGGTCTTGGAAGGTGAGGAAAATGACTATGACATATCAATTCCTGATACAGGATGGCTGCCTGTGAAACTGACAACAAAGTGGAGATAACTTAAATCAATATCAAAGCTATTCATGGAGCATTTGTATGAAGCATCTGATCAGAGTATTTAAAGGAGCAGATGGGCCTTTAGAATGTGGCAAGGGGCACCTGGTGACGTGTCTGCTTTCTCTTTTACTTCTAGTTACTTAAATTTTAAGTTGGGGCAGAGGAGAAGTAAAAAAAAAAAAAAAAGCGAAAGGTTGCCTGAATCCAGAGAATGTTGTTGATCATTCCTTTCATTCAACGGATTTGCCTTGGCGATGTGACAGCATGGTCAGTGACCATGTGAGATTAGCAACATTGATTTCTAGGGCAGCCTATATAGGCATTGACATGGTTTTCAAATGGGTACTAGTCATTGTATAAAGAAATGTTTAAGTAGCTCAGCAAATACCTCACATTGCATTATTTAGGCCCAGGAATTATTTACAGCCTTGCTCAAGTAACATTGTGTATCTGTGAAGGTGGGAGTTGGCCAAAAGTTCTGAGTGGGGAAACCAAGCTCCTTCAGATGCATCCTGGAGTGAAAGAATAAAATCACCTGTCAGATAAAACATCCCATGGGCCATTGTAGCAGTGTGTCCCTTATGGTCAGAATGGGGAAGCCATACTTCATTTCTTCCAACCCCTTATAATTCCAAAGTAGAAAACTTAAGACTGGCCAAACCTGTGAGAGACTGACTTATTCCTGAGATAGGAAGTCAGCTCATAGGGGTCATGGTCCATGAGGCTCCGGAGACCCAGAAGACTACCTTAATTGACAACCTTCTTAGCCAGCATCCTCTCAATAAACCATTGCGTTTACAAGAAAGAACATCAGTCATGTAGTTTGGACATTCAAGTTGCTTTATAAGAGTTGTTCTGGCAGCAAAGGGATTTAACAGGTATCAGCTATAGAGGCCAGCAAGAAATCACACTTATGGAGACTACAGCAAGGGTGGGAATTGAGGGGGTTCCCCATACACGGGCACCGTATCTGGAAGGCAGAGCACTCAGAAACAGAAATCTTTCTTAAGTCAACTTATCCTGTTTATCTTTTTGCACAAAGTCTAGTTTCATTCAGTGAATATAAAGGAAACTCAATGGATAATTGTACAGTGACTGATAGAATTTTCCTAGCACAGTGACTAATCTATACTAATAAAAGGGTAATATGCTACTTAGACCAGATAAACCAGACGTCTTTTGGACGTCTTTCCTGACAAAGCCAGGAGCACGGCCAGCCTGCAAACCGCCCATGACCCCTCACTCAGGCCGGCCCTGCCCCCAGTGGGGACCCCCACCCTGATCCTGGGCCCCCTTCAGGGCAGGCCAGCCAGTCTCCACCCGTGCATCAGGCCTCTATCCTATATAATAAAAGGGTAATATGCAAATTGACCGTAACAGCAGAATGACCAGAACAACTGCAGGACCAGTCACTATGAGGTGCACTGACCACCTCTTGGTTCCTTTCCCTGGCTGGCAGGCTCTGATCGCCTGATGGCCATCCACAGCAGGGGCGGGGCCAGCAAGTGGGTGGGAACAGCTGACTTCTTGGTCCCTTCCCCCGGCTGTCAGGCACCGAACAGCTGATGGCAAATGGGGAACCGGGGGTGGGTGGGTGGCGGCAGGGGGCTGGGCCAGCTGCGGGCAGCTGGGGAAGATGGCCCTGATCACAGGCCAGGCCTAGGGACTATACTAGAGCATGGATTTTGTGTGCAGGGCCTCTAGTTTTTAGAATCCATGATAGTGATTTGCTCAAGGTTGAATGGCTGACTGTGGCTGACTCTTGTTCTACTTGTGAGATTATGGTGAAAGATGGATGGAGATGTTCAGGTAAATCTTGCCTCTGACTGAGGCTGGGGAAGAAATGTCAGAATTCCCCCCAGGTTGTTTTTTGTGTGCTTGGTATGAATACCTCTTACAGGAGAATCAGAAAATGTCACAAGCAAGCAGTTTTACGTGTGTTTTCCTCTGGGGAATGATGTGGGAGAATGAGGAAGGCACTTCACTTTTACTCTGTGCACTTTTGTCTTGTTTGCTTTTTTTGCCAAGGGCATGCATGTGTTAAAAAGTGAACCGGTATCCAAAGACTATGAAAAATCTCTGTATTCTGACTGCGATGTTCTTTGCAGGATCAGAGGTTGGTTTTGTTGTTTGTTTCTTTGTTTATCTTTTCCTACTGGCCGTGAGAGCATCAGTGTTTCACCAATTGCTCTTAAGGGAAACAGAAAAATTGACTCTAAAATCTGAATGTCAAATATTTAATAAACACCATGTAATCTGTAATGTTTTAACTGCTTTGGAAAGCAGTTTAGATTTATAAATACATTGCCATACTACTCATTTAAAAAATAATGTAGTTAAACCAATTAATTGGGTTTGTGAAATAATGGCAAATATATTGTTTTGGTTGAGATTTCCCAGTCTTGGGTGCTTAATTCAATTCAAATGTCTCTTATTCAATTTCTACTAAGTGCAAAATACAATACTAAATATTCTAAGATGAATCAGATATAAATGCTGCCACTGTGGCAGTTTACTTCTAATTGATGGAAGAATACAAGGTTAAATAAGTGCTAGTTAGAGGTGAACATCTAAGATCTGCGGGGTACAGAGGAATGAGCAGTAGTACTAAGGAATATCTAGCTGAAGATAAATTTGTTTTGTTTTTTTCCTGGATCGTTATTATTCCCTTAATGATAATGTACTTTATCTCTTATAATGAAAAAAAAATGCTTAAAGCTGAAGTTTGTAGTGGATAAAAGTAGCACTGGCTGGTTATCCAAATATCTGGATTTCAATTTTAGCTCTCTATAAGCCATTTGTACTGGATAGATGCTTGACAATCATTAGTCAAGGTTCCTCACTAGTCCCCTCTCTTGAGTACAAGTTTAAGGACAGTTACTGAACCATTTAGCTGTGCTGGAGTTAGACATGTGATGCTGGGAAGGGTCAATGTTCTGAGCCCTTGGATTGAGTGTTCCTCTTTGGAACTTTTTGGAGTTTATCTATATGGTGACTTCTCTTTCTTCCCTACAAGTGACCATTAGAAGTCTTCAGGGTCTGTTAGCTTAGAAGGAAGTGCTTAGAGAGCCAATGGGAATGATAGCCTTCCCAAAGAAAGGAGGCATGAAAAGTAGCTTAGTCCTACAGGTGTAAGTCTTTAGGTGAGACCTCCTCTTTCCTCCATCCTTTACTCTGGAATTGTTTACAGCATTAAGACCGTAAGTTTAGATCAGAGGGTTGAGAATTGGGTATGGTCTAGGGGGAAAAATGTGTCTGGACAAAGTCAAAGAGCTGGCTTTTGATTTTATCTCTAGGCTCATTCGTTTTGGGCTAAAGTCTTGATAGCGCTATGGGGCCCTTGTCAAATTAACCAAGAAATTCTAATATTGTCTGAGGAAAATATCTCCTTTAAATAAATGAAATAATTTTGTCTTGATGATTGTCTTTATTTTCTTTGGGAACTTGGGGCATTGATGAGGATAATTGAAGATTTATGTCTTCAGGATGATAAGACTGGCCATTTTTTTGTTTTCCCAAAGAAATAAAACTTGTTTAGTTAGTTCTGATTTTTTGTTTGTGTCATTTTCCTTTTGTGTTTTTATAAATGTATTCACTCTGTAATTTGTCACAAGCAGAGGTGCAAAAGCACTGGCTATAGGAAAACACATGTATCTTTTTTGATATCAACTCAAAATCTAGGGATAGCTGCTGGCAACTCAGGAGATTCATGTATATTTTATGTAGCATTCGTAAGAAGGTTCATTAGTTAATGGATTAATTAATTAAAGGATATTTGTTTTATCCTCCATGTAATGCTATCTTCTACATTACACTTTCACCTGGGGTTTCTACCTTGAGGCCCTGGATCACTAGAGGGTTCAAGGATGATTTTCAAAATATTATGAATCTCCTGAATTTATATATAACTTTGTGTATATGCTTATCTAAATATATGAGTTTATAGCTTGATACAATTTCCAAACAGCTCTGCAACTTCAAAAATATAAGAACAACTAATTTAAAATCTAAATTCTCTAAAATCACAGGCCTTATATGTATTTCCTTCGTGTCTGTTAGCATGAAAATCAGTGTACAGCATAAAATTCATTGGTGTGTATTAATTCAACACAATAGGGCTTCAATTTATTGAATGATTTAGGCAAAATATTTATATGCTAGGCAAGTAAAGTTGAAGGTAAGAGAGTGGAAAAGGAGGAGTTTCAGGGCCACCCAAGGAGCTCATTCCCATCAGCCACCTACTGAATCAAAATTTCAAGGAGAGGAGTAGACACAGAGGGATGAGCTGCAAGCAAGTTTTTCCAGGTCAGTCTGTAGGATCTCATCCCTATGAAGGTTCAAAACCATGAGCCTGATGGGGAAGATAAATAGATATACTTCAAGGCAAGATGAACTCCCTTCCAAAAAGAGATCTCATTAATGTGAACTAAGAAAAGTGAAAGCAATATGAATTTCAGAATATCTGTGACTTTGAGACAGATCTTGAAGTGTGAGAAAATTCCAATAAGAACAAAATGATAAGACTTGGAAATGTTAAGTATGGAAGTGCTGATGATGCAGACAGGAAAGGAAACAAAGTTTTCTGATTTTCTTCTGTGACAAAGATAGTGTGCAGATAGGAGAAGATGTAGTATAGGGATCAGGTACAAATAAATTAATGCAGAGTTGCAAAAAAAGGACTGTGTAAGTCAATTGATCAGAGTTGGCTGATAATACCTTCACAAATGGTGTAGCTCTACCATAAATTCACCTTTCTTTTGTTCATACTCAAGCCTGTTATAAACAGTCTGTATAGTTTGACTTGACTCAAACAAGTAGATGAAATTTCCAAGAGCCTATTTAGTATAATCAATATACATGTTTTTAAAAGCACACACATTTATCAAAGCTTCTCAAGATTTTAAAAAAACAACAACTCATTATGAGAAAACTACTTAGAATTTTTGGAATATCCTGACAGGGCCAGTATTTGTCATTTAGGCTGACAATTCAGCTTGAATGATTTCCTGGATCTTGATCCCATTAGCTGATATTTAGCTACCTGGCATTTTCTTTGGGGATTTTGCTCAGTAACTAGTTATGAATATTGTGCTTGTGTCCTGTGGCTGCTGTAACACATTATCACAAAGTTGATAGCTTAAAGCAACAGAAATTGATTCTCCCATAGTTCTGGAGGCCCCAAGTCCAAAATCAAGGTGTCAACAGGGACACGCTCCCTCTGGACACTCTAGCAAGAATCTGTTCCTTGCCTCTTCCAGCCTCTGGTGGCTTGTGGATGCTTCTCTCTGCTTCATGCCTTCCCCTCTGTGTATCTCCTTGGTGTGTTTCAAACTGATTTTCCCCTCTCATAAGGATACTTAAGATAGTGTTTTCCATTTCATTAATTTCTGCTTTAGTTTTTATAATTTCTTTTCTTCTGATTACTTTGGATGTACTATGCTCTTCTATTATTTATTTATTTATTTTTTACTTATTTTATTTTAATTTATTTTTTATTTTATTTTATTTATTTATTTCCTAAAGTGGAAGCTTAGAGTATTTATTTTGGATATTTCTTTTATTTTAATATGCTGTGAATTTCCCTTGAAGTACTGCTTTCATCGCATCTCACAAATTTCATTTTCATTTAGTTTGAAATATTTAAACATTTCTCAAGATTTCTTCTTGAACCATTGTGTTGTTTAATCTCCAAATATTTTAGAAATTTTCAAGTTATTGTTCTGTTATTATTCTGGATTTAATTTGATTGTGGTCTTATAATTTCAACTCTTTTAAATTTGGTAAGGTGTGTTTTATGGGCCCAGAATGTTGTTTATCTTGATGAGTGATACATGGGATCTTGAGAAGAAAGTGCTGGATAAAGTATTCTAAGAATGTCTTTTCATTCCAATTCCAGGCATAACTTGTTTTACTGTGGTTTTTTTTTTTCTTTACACTTCGCAGCTATTGCCTTTTTTACAAATTGAACATTCGTGGCAACCCTGCTTTGATCAAGTCTATTGGTACCATTTTTCCAAAAGATTCAGATGTTGGCTAGCATTTTTTAGCATTATTTTTAAAATTAAGGTACTCACATTTTTAAAACATAATGCTATTGAACACTTAATAGATTACATTAGAGGGTAACTATAACCTTTATATGCACTGGAAAACAAAAAACCATCATGTCACTTGCTTTATTGTGGTGGGCTGGAACCAAACCTGCAATATCTCTGAGGTATGTCTTGTAATCCTGGTCAGTTCAATTTTATCTTTACTGATTTTCTGTCTGCTAGATCTGTATACAACAATAATAGAGGATTCATCTATTTCTCCTTGCAGTTCTATCAGTTTTTGCTGCCTGTATTTTGATGCTGTGTTGTTAAGTACATGCACATTAAGGATTAAGTCTTCTTGGTGAACTGACCTCTTTATTATTATGGATTGCCCTCTTTATCCATGAAAATATTCCCATCACTGAAATCTTTGTCTGAAATTAACCTAGCTATTCCAGCTTCTTTTGGTGAATGCTGATGTGGTTTATTTTTATTCATCCCTTTACACTTAATGTCTCTGTGTTTTCAGATTTAAAGTGGATTTCGTATAAACAGCATATAGATGGGTTTTGCGTGTTTTTTTTATTCACTCTAACTAGTCACATTTAAAATGGTTATTGATATAATTGTATTAACATCTAACATGTTTGTAATAGATTTCTATTCACTATCCTTATTTGTTGTTTCTCTTTATGTCATTCACCCTTTTTTATTTTTGGTTTTAAGTGAGAATTTTATATAATTCCCCTTTCTTTCTTTATTTTAGCATATCAATTACACTTCTTTTAAAAATGATCTTAGTGGTTGCCCTAAAGTTTGCAATATACATTGTTAACTACTCACATGTAATACTACACCACTGCATGAGTAGTGCATGTATCTTCTAACAGGAAATTCCCAGTTCCTCCTTCCTGGTCCTTACTGCATCGCTATATCCATTTTACTTATCCACAAGTTATAACCAGCCAATACCTTGTTGCTATGATTATTTTCAACAAACTGATGTCTCTTAGATCAATTAAAAATAAGAAAAAAAGTTTTTTACTTTACCTCCACTTACTTGTTTTCCAATGCTTTCCCTTTCCTTAGGTAGATTGGCATTTTTGAGCTATATAATTTTCCTTCTCTTTGACAACCTTTTAAAAAACATTTCTGCAAGGCAGGCCTACTGGCAAAAATGCTCTCTCTTTTTCATTTGTCTTAGAAACTCTTATTTTTCCTTTACTGTTAAAGGACCATTTCACTGGATACAGAATTATAGATTATTTTTTCTTTCTTTCAATACATTAAAGGCTTCACGTTACCCTCTTCTTGCTGGGATGGTTTCAGACAGGAAGTCCCCTGTAATTCTGATCGATGTTTCTCTATAGGTTTAGTTGTTACTTTCTCACGTCCTCTGTCAGAAACATGAATGGATTTTTCTCTGATCTTTAGAGTGAGAACTCAGTGGAGCTCTTGGTGGGTAAACTTATGGTTGGGTCCCCAGGAGTTTTTATCTCTCAAGCTAGACAGTGCTTCATCTTCAGCAATTATTTAATCACTATTTAAGTGTTCCTAACAGGCTCCAGCAGCAGCTCCTGCTTCTGGTAAGCTGTGATTATCTGTATTCGCCTGTCTCTCCACTTTTCAGGTCAGTGGTTTGCTCTGTCACTTCAGTTCTCTGATGGATTTAAGAGGAGCTGTGGATTTTCAGTTTGCTCAGCTTTTTTTCTTCTTCTTATAAAAACAGAAATGATGATCCCAAACTTTTGCATGTTATACTGAAAACTAAAAAGTACTTTTTAGATATTACAGAGTGGATATATTTAATAGGAAAAAGAGTTGTATTTAATAATCATTAGATTCTCTTCCAGGTCTGATTTTTTTTTCTAATTCTAACAAATTTTGCCCCATAACTTTAAGCAGTTGCATTAAATATTTCTTTGACACAATATACAAATGGGGTGGGGGGATGTCTGGATATAAACCATGAGTGTGATGTCTTGGCCTCAGCTTGCCACTTCTGCTATGGTCTAGAAAAAGTGCTTCATATCTCTGGATCTCAGTGTTTTCACCTTTGTAATAGGTAATCAACTTAAACTGCAATTAATATGGACATTCTGCTATAGTAGAGGATGAATCTTGTTAAAAAATACAATATATTTTTATTGATTTCAGAGAGTAAGGGAGAGGGAGAGAGATAGAAACATCACTGATGAGAGAAAATAATTAATCGGCTGCCTCCTGCATGCCTCCCATCGGGGACCAAGGCTGCAACTGGGCATGTGCCCAGACCATGAATAGAACTGTGACCTCTTGGTTCATATATCAACACTCAGTCACTGAGCCATACTGACTGGGCTAGGAGATGGTTTTTAAAAGGATTCATAGCAAAAATGTGCCTAATTTCTTGCACACAACCTTGGTTCTTATACATGAAATACTTTGTTGGCATTAAACAAATAGCTATTGCCAGCAGTGAATCAATAGATTCTGTTAGAATATGAAAAGTTCAGTCAGTCAGCTGGCTATTTGGGCTATCATGCTACAACAAGGTAGATTTTTTTTTCTAATTTACAAATTTAGATATATTTTTATATGAATTGACCCAGCAGATTTTGTTTTGTTACTATATAGGCACAGAATGATACTACTACTGGCCTGTATGAAATAGACATACCTTCTATACTTTCATCTCCTAATCAACTCAGATATAATTTACTCAATATATATGGCATGTCAAATACTATTTTAAAGTTTGGAAATAAAGATATAAAAAACAATATGCAAGTCCTGAAAGAGTTCACAATTTTGTATGAAACAGAAACAGACAAGTGAAGTTAGGTTTTTGAAAGTTCTACCAGAGCTAGAGAAATGAATTTGAAAGCCAATCTACAGATGGTAAATGAAAACAGAAATGTTGGATGAATTCTACCAAAGAATGGAACCTTGAGAATCCCCATTATTTAAAGAGGCCCAGTGACAGGAAATACTACTGAAAAGAAATATTCAGAGAAGCAATTTGAGAATTAAAATTTTGTCTTTGTTTGAATTCCAAAATTTTGTCTTTGTTAAAACCCCAAGACAAGGTTTGAGTGCAGGGAATTTATCTGGAATGATCCTAGGAAGTAGCAGTAGATTAGTGAAGAGGTGAGTCAGGGAAGAGAAGAAACCCAGTAAAGGTTGGTTGCTTTATGGAGCAATGCACAGTTGTGAGCAACTGAAGCTCAACTTTACTGTGGAACTCGGAGCTCCAGTACAGATATGTGCTGTAAAATTGTCTTGTACAGGGGCTGAAGTATCCGTATAGCAACTGCTGTTAGTCATTGGTGAGGGGTGGTTCTTGGGGGTTGTTAATTCCCTGACACTACTGGCCTGTCACATGTGCATTGATGGGTTCCAGTGGTCAGAGAACCCTCGGACAAAAGTATCTGGTGCTGGTGGTAGTAAGTCTGGGCTATCCTGCATGGGAATGCTAAGTGCTTAAGAGCTATGGAGGAAACATTGACAGCACCTGTTACAGTTTAGTGCTGTGGGGACCACCGGAAGAGAGAATTTCTGGTAGGCGGGAGTAGTGAACAATGTCCAAAAAGACTGACAAATCAAATAAGTAAAAGTAAAACTGAGAATGAGTCATAAGCCAAGGGGAAGGAATAACAAATGGGGAACTAAAAGTAAGATGCAGTAAGAGATGGAATGAGGGTGTATGTTCAGTTTATAACTGAAATAAAATATGCACACAAAGGCAAATTAAATAAAATTATCATAAAAATAAAAATACCCTTTTTTTTTTCAAGTCCAATGTAGATTTTATTTCTTTCTTTCAGGCAGAATCTTTTTTGTTTTCTTAGCCAAAGTCTCAATATTAACAACAGGATCATTTTGACATACACATTTCTTTTTGGAGGAAAAGAAATTGAGGTGTCTATTGGTTCCACCCTATTTAAAGCAAGAAGCATAGCATCACTGTTATGTTTAAAGTTACATTTAGACATTCTAACATTCTAAAAATACCCTTTTATGTTTAATTCCTATATGGGCGTATTCAGGAGACTCTCTTGGAACGGCTAAGTCTGGCGTAAGCGCCACTTCTTTTCTTTCCAATACACCCTTTGCTTATTTTTATGATGGAATTTACCTCACAGACTCCAAATTATTCATTTACTGCCTATGCTGGGATGGCATCAGGCAGAGACACGTTAGGGCTCCATTTGGTTCATTTGCACTATAAAGCTCTGAATTACTTTGTGCCCAGCAATCTTAGGACACATGAATAGAAACTAAACCAGCGTCCTGGGGGATATCACAGTGTCCATTCCAAACAGGTTAGTCACATCCTTGATGCTTTCCCTGACACAGTGATGAGTTGTTGCATTACAGCCCTCCATCCGAATACAGAATGACTGCTTTTCAGCAATCACATTTCTCCAGAACAGGCTCTAGATGGAGATATTCATCTACTGTTCTTTTGTTTTCTCAACAGCTGAGATGAACAATAGACTCAACAACAGAAAAAGTAAATTAAAATTATTCCTCATGTTTAAGTCCCTCAAAGACTCACAGAAGTGATTTAGAGTGTTACATAAGGCACATAAGATATGGGAAATATTTTTGAATTGTTAATCTGGATAATTTATTAAAGTGGGAGACGGTCGGATATTACCTCTTCCCATATATGTACATTTTCTAAATAAGGTGCAAGCCAGCCGCCTTTTTATATGGAATAAACTTAATCAGAAATACAAAGGAGTCCAAACATTTCCATTTCTTTTTGAAAATCTGAGTTTCATAAACAACAATGGGGAGTAGCAAAGTCAACCGGCCATAGAGAAGAAAAGCAACATTAGCAAATGTTCTGGCGTAGATAGTAACATGTAGGTAAGGCTTAGAAATTATTAATATTATTATTATTATTTATTATTATTGTTATAGAATAATCGCGTGCGTTACTTTCCCAGTAAACAGGCTATTCTGCACCCCGAGTACCTAGCTTTAGGAAAGGAAAATTAATTCGGATCCCAGGGAGAGACGTGGTCTGATGGAAGAATTAACCAACTCCTGACACTGGGCGAGCATTAAGGTCTCTGAGCTTGTTTTCTCCGCTGTCCGAAGGGGGAAGTTCTCCCTGCTGGACTCGTTCTACAGACTGGGATTGTGACGGAGGGTAGACGCTGGGCTGAGTCTGGCCAGGTGGGGACCGGCCTCTGCCTGGCGCCGCAGGATGGGCCGCAGGTGCCCCCGGAGGCTCTGGCTGCTGCTCCTGCTGGCCGCCTGCGCCGGGCTCCTCCTGGGCTGGTTCTCCGGAGCCTGGCCCGCAGTTTGGAGTTCGTGGCCAGGGAGGCCGGAGGCCTGCCCGCGCCCCCTGGCCGCGGCCCTGCAGGGGCGCCCGCGCTTCCAGCGGCTCTTCAACCTGTCCATCCCCGTGCTGCTGTGGGGTGGCCTTCTCACCCCGCAGCTCTGGGACGCCCTGATCCAGCTCCGGGGACCCTACAGCTGGCGCGGCCTCTCCCGGGAGGCCATGGCCTCCACGCTGCGCCTCCTGAACGGCTCCGAGAGCGCGCAGCTGTTCCCCGGGTCCCGGGAGCCGCGGTGCCTTCGCTGCGCGGTGGTGGCCAACGGAGGCATCCTGAGGGGCTCCCGCCAGGGCCGGCGCATCGACGCCCACGACTATGTCTTCAGACTCAATGGTGCTGTGATCACAGGCTTCGAGAAGGACGTGGGCACCAAGACCTCCTTCTACGGCTTCACGGTGAACACCATGAAGAACTCCCTCTACAACTACAGGCACCTGGGCTTCCGCTCCGTGCCGCGGGGACCAGACTTGCGCTACATCTTCATCCCTGCCGACATCCGCGACTACCTGATGCTGCGATCCGCCCTTTTGGGTGTGCCTGTCCCTGAGGGTCGGGACAAAGGGGACAGGCCTGAGGCCTATTTTGGACCAAATGCTCCTGCAGGTAAATTTAAGTTACTACATCCCAACTTCATCCACT
Organism: Cnephaeus nilssonii; assembly: GCF_951640355.1. Classification (NCBI taxonomy): domain Eukaryota; kingdom Metazoa; phylum Chordata; class Mammalia; order Chiroptera; family Vespertilionidae; genus Cnephaeus; species Cnephaeus nilssonii. Next base: position 52,308,853 of record NC_137086.1, on the reverse strand, counting down.
ACCTGAAGGAGAGGTTTTTGAATTCCAGCCTTATTCACATAGATGCCAAAGGCATATACATGCCTAGTACTGGGGCCCTCATGCTGCTGACAGCTTTGCATACCTGTGATCAGGTTAGTGCCTATGGATTTATCACAAAAAACTACCAGAAGTTTTCTAACCACTATTTTGACCGAGAAAAGATGCCACTGAAATTTTATATGAACCATGATCTGTGTCTTGAGGCAACGCTGTGGGAAGACCTGCACAGGGCTGGCATCATTCAGCTGTACCAGCGCTGACCCCAACGTCCCGGCGCCCTTGCGTCTCCTTGTCAAGCCTTGGCTCTGATCCTCTCAGTGGCTGAAACCTTTTTCTTTTTTTAACCTATGAGAGGAGCTCCATCTCCCCTCCCCTTCTTTCCAAAGGGGGATGTGGAAGGTGGGAAGGTGGGTTCAAGACTCTCACCAAATGTGAGACACCGGATCTTGCCCCTGGCTCTTCCAAGAGAACTCCCCTCTGGATCTTGCATTCCAACCTTAGCCAAGGAAAAATAAGACACCTTTGCTGGATCTGTTTTAAAGTGAAAAATAACACTCCCAAGAAAATAAGCTGTATCTTAGCTCGCAGAGGCATGCATACCTCCGTGTTTGGCATCATTTAAAAAAATGATTATTGTTGAAAGTATTACACATGTTCCCTTTTTCCTCCATTGACCCCACCCCAGGCCTTCAGCACCCTCTTGTCTGTGTCCACGGGTTATGCATATATGCATACAAGGTCTTTTGTTGATTACCTCCCATCCACCCACGCTCCCCCACCTTCCCTCCAAGATTCCACACTCTATTCCATGCTTCCATGTCTCAGTGTTTAGCATCTTGAAGCCAGCATTTGGCTTTGTGATATGTTTGGAATGTCAATTCAGCCATTGCAGACCTATCACTGAACCAAGATTAAGCAGCAGTAGAGGCAAAGGCACAATGCCTACCCCAAATCGTCCCCCTGTCTATGTCAGGATTTCACAGAACACTCCAAGTCTTCAGCAATTCAAGGCTAAGTCTTAGGAATCTTTCTGTAAGATGTTAATTCTCCTAGGACACGATCAGTTTGCTTCTGCCCTATGGGGAGTGGAGACTTTTTGTCTGATAAAATGGGAGCACAAAAAGAAGAAGAAAAGACACTGCAATTTTAGTTTAAATAATTATGTAAATGACAAAAAATCATTTGTGGGTTTTCTTTGCTTTTTTTTGCATTGGGGATGTAAAGAAAGCATATAAAATGCAGGGTGAAGGGTGAAGATCACTTAGAATTCAAGAATCTGGTGAGGTAGATGGAGGGTTGAGAGAGGGGAGGGGTGTTGGGGGACTGGGTGAAAAAGTGAAGGGGTTAAGAAGCACAAATTGGTAGTTACAGAATAGTCACAGGGATGTAAAGTACAGCCTGGAGAATATAATCAATAATATTGTAATAACTCTGTATGGGGCCAAGTGGGTACTTGTAATATTAGGGGGACCACTCTGTAAAGTACTATGCTGTATATCTGAAAATAATACAGAATAATATTGAATGTAAACTGTAACTGAAAAAACAAACAAAAGAATCAGGAGTTTCTGGGTGTTTGATGGGAGTGTCAATAATAGTGAAGACTGCCTACCACTGGAGTAAATACCATTATTAATTTATTACTATCTTGTGACAAAAACCAATGGGTTAGGAACCCTCAGTCAAATCATGATTCCAATCAATTTGAACTGAGGTAGTCAATAATCAGTTTAATGGTTTTAGATGGAGTAGAGCTGTATCTTCTGGGCTTTTATTAAGACTTGGTTGCTTCCCAGAGTGGTTTAAGGAAGTCTCATCCAACATATTATCACCATACAGCCTGTTTAACCAAGCCTTGTGACAATGTCTTGATAACTATAGCTATGGACAGTCTATTCCACTATACCAGGTGTTTAGCTGACAAGAGACTTTCCAAGGGAGCCTTTGCCTGGAAAATTCACCAAGGACCAGCATCTGGCCCTCAGGTCTGTGGTTTTGGAAGACAGAGTTTATCAACACTAGGAATGAATGAACTCAACAACTAGAATCAAGAGAGTAATGTTTATTTAACTATAATAAATTTATAGAAAAATCTGATAAACAAAATAGGTTGTGAGAGTGTTGTAAGAGACATTACAATAACCTTTGAATGTTAAGAGAGTACTCAGGACAGATCTGACCTAGCAGTAGAAGCTCAAGTCTTGGAAATAAGGAAGTTGTAGATCTAACCTCTTGATCTGTTTTCCTGATCTTGAAAAGCCAGCTGATTTTGAGTCGGGTTGTTTTCCTGAGCAGGATGCAAGGGTGATTTCTTTCCCGGGCTTTTGTCCAGATGGATTCCAAGAATGAAGCCATGGATAAAAGGTGGTAGATGAAAAGATGGAAATTTATTGGAAGCAAATACAGACTACCACGTAGGGAGGGGATTCCAAGGGGGTAACACACCAAGCTCTTTTTTGCTAAGTTTTATAAAGGCTGCAGTTATTTGTCTCTTGATGCTCCCTTCTTATTGGTCACTATAGCAGCTTCAGAGCCCAAACCCACATGGTGCCCTCCTCTTTCTCTCCCCCTTCAAGTGGTAGAATTCTCTATCCTCTGTGAAAATCTGTTTTCCTCTTTCTCCCCATACCTTGTGGCTTTTCCTATCTTCTGTGAATGGATGCCTTCCTCTCCTCTTATCCTGTGGCACCCTCTTTTTTTTTCTTCTCTCTCTCTCTCTATGGATGTATGCCTTCTGGCAGCTCCAAGCCCTCACCTATGCACTCCTCCCCCATGGACCCTCTTTCTTCCTAAAACTCCCTAAACCTGCCTATTTTATCCCTAAAACTCCTTTCACATTTTCTGTCCCTTTCAAGTTATGACCTCACCTATCCATGTTATATAGTGTTAGCACATGGTGAAGCCCTAAAGGCGAAGCTGTCTGTGACTATAAACTGCTAATGTAATTAGCCAAGGAGATTGCTTTGTTCAAAGAAGTTCAAATTTCCTGAAATTCTAGTGGGTGAGACTCTTCTTATGCTTTTCAAATTTCTCATTTTTTATATGACAAAGAAAATAAGTAAGATTCCACACAGTGGTTCCTTATTCTCCACCCTATGTGCTTCAATTCTTCCTTTTGCTCTTCAGAGCTCTCCTCAGCACAGAGCTGTCTGGCCTTAAAACCTGTACTGCTCACTCCAGGCAACCTTGTCTTCACATAAATGTACTGTGTTCATTTATTTCTCTTTGCATATTTTTTTTCCTCCTGTGCCTCATGCGATCACCTCTGTTCCCTCTGCTTAGCCAAGTCATATCCATCTTTAGGGGCCACTCAACTCATTCAAAGCAACCTTCTTTGATCACTGCAGTCATTACTGGACCACTTTTATTTTGAATCCTTGAAGCACTTACAGCTCAGTACACATAAATTGTTTTTAAACACATTATCATGTATTAGTAATACTATTGCAAGTACATTAGTACTTTCTCTCAAACCAGAATGAGAGCTGGACCGTATCTTGACTCATGCCACTTTAGTATTTGTCAAAGTGCTTAGCACTATTCTTCAACATTATGTGACACATTTTTCTGTCTCAGACTATTAATGCCTAAGACTGGATCACTCTAATACTCCTTCACTACAGACGTAGTTAGTTGCTAACACTATATAACATGGATAGGTGAGGCCATAACTTGAAAGCAGACAGAGGGAAAGAGGAAAAAAAAGAGTAAGCAAGTGGGTGGAGACCAGAGGGACAGGAAAGGGCTGGGAGCTGGAAGGTTTATGTATCAAACAGTTTTTTAAAAATTACTCTAAGTTTTTAATTTTGTTTCAGAGAGCTGGACAAGGCATCTACATTCTAGCACATCTTTCTATTTAAAAAAAAATATTTTTGTTGATTTCCAAGAGGAAGGGAGAGGGAAAGAGAAACATCAATGATGAGAATTATTGATTAGCTGCATCCTGTATGGCCTCTATTGGGCATTGAGACCACAATCTGGGCATGTGTCCTGACCTGGAATTGAACTGTGACCTCCTGGTTCATAACTCCACGTTCAACCAATGAGCCACACCGGCTGGGCACATCTTAATAATCACTAACCAAATGAAGTATTACTTACTTATATATAAAAAGGTAAGAGAAAAAGGTCATGATTGTTTAACAGGGAATTGGAATCCCCAAATATATTACCTTACAAAAAAAATCAAACTTATTTTTTGAAACACTTTTGTATTGGGAAGAATGAAGAAAAAAAGTTCACACTGAAAAGAAAAATCTGTAGGCTTCTTTGCAAGTTGAGAACATCGTTTTTATACCTTAAATAATTCCTTCAAATATTTTACACAAATTTACATTTTCAAAAACAAGTCAAATATTTGCACTATATTTGCTTGGTCAACTAAAATGTCATTTATCAAATTGACATTAAACTGGACTGCAGATGCTATCCTGCAAATGGCATACACACATCACTGAGGCTGTATATGCACAGGTGCATGTTACATACATTTGAAATTGCTAACACCGCTATGCATACTACTTCCATAAGTAGTTTTACCCTATAAAAATTCTTTAGATTATATGATTATTGTAGACACTTGCTCAGGCATTTAAAAAAATCCAAAAATTATAATGCTGTTGGCATTTAAAGACTATTGAACATTAAGATATAAGTCAACACTGTTTATAAAATACCTGAATATGGAGAACATATTCAGCATACCCCTGTGAACAGCACATGGTGACTGTATATTATAGAGTTCTGGATTCTATAGGTCTAGTCCTGTTGTTTTATTCTAAATTTTACATGGCTTTAGATCCTTAAAAGTTGGAGAATTAATCCAATATTATTACATTAACTCTTTGTTCTAATCACCAACTTTAAAAGAAGTACAATGGAAGGGTATAGACCTTAATATACTTGTAGTTTTAAGGCCAATTTAATTTTTATTGTTATGCAATATTTTAATTAATAGATGCCAGTAATAAAAATGACTGCATTATGGTTTTGTCCATGACATTTAAGTGTTTTATTACTAAAATATTCCAAAATAGCCTGAGAGATGAGTCCAACTATTTTTATCAATTACAACTAAACTGGGATGAGAACAGCTGTGCTAAAACCCAGTCATCAAAATGTCTAAAACACTAATGCTTTCATCCAAGACAGAAAAATGAGCATCCAAAGTAAAGAGCACCCATTATTAATCAAGTAACCAATCAACAACCACTTCTCTGTTACTCAAGCTAGGCGTTTTGCAAAGTTTGACATTTCTGCCTTCATTATTATTGGCGGTTCCCAGAATCACATTTTCAATGTCAGATGGGACAGCTCTAAGGCCCTTTTGCCCAGCAGTAACTGTGGGCAACTGAATGTCACCGTTTATATTTGTGTAAATAGCTTGATCCTTCTGCGGACCATCATATCCATTCTGTGCCTCTGCGTACAGTCCTCTGGTGTCTCTTCTCTCCAGTTGCCTCCCAGTTTCAACCCTGAATGTTAACGTCTTCCTGTGGAAATAAATTGGAGTGCTACAGTTGGAGAGATGGCAAGCCATCTCTGGGACTAGGCATTTTCCATGCTGTTCATAGCACTGCTCTCACAGAATCTGACCTCCTGGTCTCTGATTCCTGCCCATCTGGGACTCTAGACCTGCCTGCTCCTTTCTGCCTTAGTGGACACCTCATCATGTCTTCCTGGATTGCAGAATCTGCTAGGCTGCTCTGCTCCAGAACCTTTCTCTTCCTGGCTCATTGTAAATAAAACCTCTGCACAACATGCTACCCTGTCCTTTGTTCTTTAAGGATCACAGACTTGAGGATCAGCTAAATGAATTTGCTAATTTTTATTGAATGTTTACTATGTACCAGGCACTGTTCTAAATGCTTTACTCACATCAACTCGTTAAATTCTTGTGGTGACTGTGTGAGCTCCCTATTAACAATCCCCATGAAGTAACTTGCCCTAGATCACTCAGATGTTAGGGGATAGAGCCAAGATTCAAATCCAAATAGTTTGGATCTCAAAGTCTGAACTCTACTTTTAAAAAAAGATTTTTAAATTGACTTTTAGAGAGGAATGGAGAGGAAGAGAGAGAAACATTGATGTGAGAGTGGAACATCAATGATCAGCTGCCTCCTGCATGCCCACTCCTGGGAATCAGGCCACAACTTGGGCATCTGACCTGACTTGGAATCGAACCAGCAAACACTTGGTATATGGGACAATATACAACAAACTGGCCAGGGCCCAAAGGCTGAACCCTTATCCATCACAACATAAGAACTCTGTAAATAAACGCCCAGGTGGTAAAATGTAAAAGAGCCGGAACAGCAGGTTGAATCATTTCATATTTATTGTTATTTGCATCATGCCTCAGGCTCTTATATATGCAAAGTTGCACCAGATAACAAGTTTACATTCTCTGAGTTCACAAGCTAGTGAACATTAAAATAAAGGAGAGTGTAATCAACACTAGATGAAAAATGTAGTCTGGTTGCTAAAAGAGCACAGAAGAAAGTATGAGCAGACCCAGGACAGAGGATCAGGAAATACTGCATGGTCGAGACAGAATTTGACTGGATCCAAGCATACTATTTGGAAATCCAAAAGGAAGAAAGAGGGGAGCACTTTCCAGGTAAGGGAGTAAGAGAGGGAGAGTCCCAAGGATGCACTGTGTACAGGGGAAGTGCATGATTTTGGACAGAACTTGGGTGAGAGCAGAAAACAGAGTTGAGAGGTTAAGGGCAGAAGTCAGAGACCTTATATGCCAGATGAGAATTTGCATGCAGATTGAAAGGTGACACATGTCAGTGGTTTCGAGCATGCTTCTGGAAGGATGGACTGGCAGCAGAGTGTGATGTAAACTGGAGCTAGGAGCAGCCAAACAAAAGGTTAACATAGTCTCTTAGGAAGCTTATCAGGCAGTATACAAGAGAGGGATGAATTTGAGGGCCATTTTGAAAGCAGACACAAAAGCCCTAGTGAGCTGAATATGAGAGGAGAGGAAGAGTGCGTTGTTGGAGCCAGTGGGAGTCAGGGTGCCCTGGCCCTCACCCATGGGTAAGTATCTTTTTTTCTTTACCTGGTTTCTTAGCACACTTCACCCAACAAGCATGAAATGCAAGGCCTCCACACTCACTACCCTGTCTTCTGTGACCCTCAACAGAGGGATAATAAAGTCGTACTTGACTTTGAGGTGGCGACTAATCAAATCCTGCTTGGTACATATGAAATTGATACTGACAAGTGCCTATACCACTTTTGGAACCTTACTTAGGTTCCATTTAGAAATTGCATTAATTCTTATAGCCACTGGTCTTAGTAGAGTCAGGGGAACTCCCGAAGTAGCCTAGATAGCCATCGCTCAAACAGGGAACAGTATGTTGAATTAATCGCGCTCTCAGACCTTTATTTTGTTTTGGGACCTTAGGACAGGGGAAAAGACGAAGTGCTGTCTGGAGAAAGGCTCTGAGAGCAGATGTGTGGTACTGAGTAGCAACACTGGTTGTGGGTGTTGCAGGGGGAATGATGGACGTGTACCACATACAAGCCATCCGAACTCAGGTCCAGTTTTTGTGGGATGCTAGAGGTGAAATAGGTGAGGATCTGTAGTGCCAAGCCCCCTTGGATATCTCTGGGGACTTTAGGGGCCTGGTTTTTGTCTATGATAAACTTTTAATGGAAATGTCTATAGCCCTTAAAAAGTGTATGGAGATGATCATGTTAACGAATGGCTGTAGGAGATGAGCAGACATGCTGGGTCTAGTTTGGGCAAATAATTTTACCTCCTTTTTTTCAGAGAAAAGAGTAGGACGTGGATCAATGCCTGGGGATCCCCATTTACTAAGATTTAATACTTTTTCATTAGTGGTGGCCTAAAAGGGCCAACTTCCCTTGAAATTCCCCTTCATAGTATTTTCTTTCCCTTGTCCCAGAAGACTGAGACAATGGGAAAGTCTGGGATGATTTAAACTCATCTGTCCTTCCTTGACAACCATTCTGGCACAGCCATGTGATAATGATGGCAATCCCAAAGTCATAGTGTTGGTCCGAAAGCATGCCCGGACTGGATATAAGGCTGAATGACCTCCACAGCCAATCCACTACCCTAGTCCTAACTGCAAATTGGAATACCGAGTGCTGCTTCTCTAATACCACTTTATCACATGCCACTTAGTATGCTGAGAGTCTGGAGCTTGCTGAATCATTACTCCTTTCAGCTGAAAACCGTTATCAAAATAACATGCAAGGTATAGTCTCCATAAGGAGCAATGAAATTTCATAAAAGAGGTTGATGTGACTGCCTAAATCCCAAAGTTTTACTTAATTTGCTCTCACCAATCCTAAGAGGTCTCATTTTTCTTCCTTCTAGGTGTTTGGATTAAGCTATTATCTCTAAATTTGTCCAGTATGAGTCAGGTAATGGCCAGCATTATGTTCATCCTGATTTTCACAATTGATGCCTGACCTTTGAGCAGATGGCAACCACTTTAGAGGTAGGGGCATAGACAAAACTTGGCAGTGACATGGCAAGATCCTTTGCTCAAGGGCTGGAATCAAGATCCGCTTAGCTATGAAGTCATCAGGATATGGCATGAGTAAGAGATGGCAGTTGAGGCCAATGAAGCCAGATTGCTTTATCTAGAATGCTAGAAGGGATTAGCAGTGGGCTACTCCTCAGTGAGCCCAGAAATCCTTCCTCCCTGATGGAATCTACTGGGAAACAACTTGTTCCCAATATGTCTGAGGTTTACCTTTGGCTCTTTGCACACTGTGTGAATATTCAATTCAGTAAATGAGGAATTAGGAAGAAACATTTTTACATGTGATTGTCTGAAATATTTTCATAGGATCAATAAAATGGAAATGCAACTCTTTAGAGCATCCGAATAAACAGCAATGTAGGAAAGCCATTATCATGATTTATACTGGAATTTATTCAAAGCTGCCACAGGTCCCAAAGCATCCTGGGGCCTATGATGGCTGCATAATAAATTGAGCAGAGGGTAATAGGAGAGACCATCCATAAAAAACCCTGTACTTTGTCTGTGTCCATGGGTTATGCATATATACATTTATGTTCTTTGGTTGATCTCTTCCCTTTAACCCCTTCCTTCTGAGAATCCTCAGTCTGTTGCATGCTTCCATGTCTCTGGATCTATTTTCTTTGTCAGTTTATTTTGTTCATTAGATTCTATATATAAGTGAGATAATGTGATACTTTTCTTTTTCTGACTGTCTTATTTCACTTAGCATAAGAACTCTCCAGGTTCTTCCATTCTGGATCAAAGGGTAAGATACCCCTTTTTACAGCTGCATAGTATTCCATTGTGTAAAGGTACCACAGCTTTTTTTATCAATTCATCTAATGATGGGCACTTGGAATGTTTCCAGATCTTAACGATTAGACTTCAAGTCAAGCATTAGGGCTTAATCAAACAATCAGAACTATATCTTACATTTTATAAATGCAAGGAGGGCTGTTCCTCAGCCCCATATCCAAGTACTCACAAATATGACTGCCTCCCAGTATCTGTGTCCATTATCACTGAATTGATTCAGCCTCGTGTTGTCTTGCTCAAGCCATCGTATTTGCCCTACTTGATCTCTTTATCTTCAGTTTACATTCCCTCTGAGTATCCAGGTTACCAGAGAGTTGCCGTTCTCAAAATCACACTTCCCATTATAACTTTCCTCCTTTAAAACTTACTTTAGATAAATACTGCCTTCTGGATCAAGTCCAGATGCCTTAACGTGGCACATTAAGTTCTTTATTTTGTGGCAATGTTTGCCTTTTCAGCTTCAACTCCTGCCACTAACACAATCTTGACAAATTCTGAATACACTAGGACATTTATAATTTTGTGCCTTTCTTGTTCACGGGTTTTCTTTCTCTCAAGAATGTTCTCCTTTCTCTCAACTTTCTGCATTCCCCTTATTCTTCCCCCAAGACTCAGCAAATAGAGTCATCTCTGAAGGTTTCCTGATCTAGCCAGACAGTTGGTTTCCTAACCCTGCATTATTCCTCAGACAGCTCTTGGTGCAACCTCATAACAGCACTTTACAATGCTCAAGTTTTACTTATTCATATTTGTCTCTTTTTTCATATTATGAGTTCCTAAGTATTCATTTTTTTGGTCTCAGTTTTTAGTGCTCAGCTTAAGTTTTTGAAAAGTTAGAATGAAATCTAAGGCCCTGGTTGGGTAGTTCAGTTGGTTAGAGCATCATCCTGATACTCCAAGTTGTGGGTTTGATCCCCATCAGGGCATATACAAGAAGCAACCAATGAATGCATAAATAAGTGGAACAACAAATCTATGTCTCTCTCTGTCAAATTAATAAATATAAATTAAACAAAAAATAATTCAATCTAAGTAATTGTCTCAATCATGCTACTGGTTAAATCAGATATGGGAATGAAGTGGCCAATAATTCCAAATGCAAAGTTTTCAAAGTATTTGGCATCAGAGTCAAAGCCTTGAGTTACTAGTATTTTGGAAATAACTAACCTGAGACCAGTAGAACTGCATTCAGGATAATATCACCGCACAACATTGCTATCAAAGATATGCATTTGTTTACCTTTCCATGCCTAATGGCAGAAAATATATGTGAATATATCTTATTAACAAGAAAAAGCAATAATATCCTGTGAGATTATATTGTACTAGTGTATATATTAATCTTCAGTTGGCTGGAATAACTTGTCTAATATAATTAGATGGAAGTGGTATAAACAATGCATATTGATATCAAGGGAACCCATTGTATTTAATTTTGATGGATGCTAACATTGTCAATTCATATGTAGTTCCAACAGCAATGGGTAGCAACATTGCTTTGAGGCACGAGCCGTTAATAAATAAAGCTCATTGTAAAATGTCAGCCAATGGGCATATCTTTCCCCATTGGGGAGAAAAGCAAACAAACACAGCCTGATGTTTAGCTCTCACAGGTCTGAGGGAATTGGGCTGGCAGATGACTAATGACTGTTCTGTATTGGAAATTCTCAGGTTTCTGAGAAAGTAGAGCCAAGTGGGCACTGCCTTCATAAAAATTTACACAGAGTAGTGGCACTCGACTCATTCTCTCTTCCCTTTTCTCTCTCTGCCAAAGTGACATGTTACTTGTTTGTGCCCATTCTGTTTGGACAGACTATTTTATATTGTCTGTACTTTAAAATACATCAGCTGTGTGATATGTACATGGATGAAAAAATTAATTTTACACCAAAATAATTGTTTAGCATTTGATGTGCCCTATTTAAGTATACATTCTAATAACCAGGAGTGCACACTCAGAGCAGCCTCAAACAGGCACTTCAACATCACCCTTTAAATCTGTGCTGGCCCCTACTATTCCGAGTGTGGCCCAGAGACCTAACGGAGGCATCACCTACAAGCTTGGTAGAATGTAGTGTCTCAGACCTTCAATCCAGACATAATGAATCAGTTTGCACTTTAACAAGATTCCTAGTGGATTCTGTGAGCATTTAATTTGAGAATCACTAAAGGAGGCAGTCTGTTAATTAGCATGAGATGTTAGAAATAATTGTTGTATTGGTGAAGTGAGTAATGACCAAACATGTGTTTTATTAGAAATATTATACAGGTACATCTGCCCATGTTGGAATTAGATATACGAATCTTGAGAGCCCAGTAACTTTTGGGGTGGCACCCCAAAATGAATCTAGTGCTCATTTGGTTCTGTATCCCCCTACTTAATAGGAGATTCTGGCATCTGATCTGACTGCAAGGTTAGCTGACCCTGTAGTCAAAATATTGTCACATTTGCATTGGTATGAAACTTACATGAAAGTTAGTAGCTTGTGCCTAGTTGGTTGTATGTAGCATTGTTCTGCACACCAAAGGGTTTCAGGTTCAATCTCCAATGGGGGCCAGTCTGGAAGGCAACCAATCCATGTTTCTCTTTCACATCTATGTTTCTCTCTCTCTCTCTCTCTCTCTCTCTCTCTCTCTCTCTCTTTCTCTCCCCCCCTCTCCCCTCTTTCTCTAAAAAAAAATCAATAAAAACGTATCTTCAGGTGAGGATTAAAAAAAAGTTAAGCAGTTATTTGCTTGTTATTGTTTACAAGGACAGAGAATGAGTGTGCCACATGATTATTTTTGTACTTGATAGCAAATGTTTGTATTTGCTTACAAGTTTGTATGTCCAAGACTTCTTGAATTATATCATTATAGCATGCCACCTGATAGTGAGCCCAGTAATCATTGGGAACTTAAACATTTACCAGAAAGGATTCTAAAAGGACCAAATTAGTTTGGGGGCAGTTTAGAACAGGACTTGGAAGCTACACAGACCTACATTTTTTTTTTCTAGTGGTGATCTTGGCTTACAGATAGTATCATGACTAAGATTGTTTTGTATTTAAAAAAAACACACCAACTTGAATACAAGTAAGATTTAAGACTACCACTAATAATATTTTGTTCTTAAAGCCACTAGTAGGATTATATGTTCATTTTGCAAAAGAACATGGCCCTGGATTAATATTTCTCTCTACAGCATAATGTTAATTGCCAGCAAATGGCACAAATAACCTTATACACTTCATAGACATTTCTGCAACATTCTCTTACTTTGTCATTTTCAGTTAAGGAACCAACTCTGTTTATTTACACATCATTAATTTCATTATAAATGAGCATTAAAAAGCCTAACCTATGGTATTCCCACAAACTTTGCTTCTGATTTCATTTTTATTATTTCTTTTCTTCTGCTTACTTTGAATTTAATTTGCTCTACTTCATCTAGTTTCCTAAGGGGGTACTTAGATTATTAGTTTTAAATTGTTTTACTAATGTATACATTCAATGCTATGAATTTCCCTCTAAGCACTGATTTTGATGCATCCAACAAATTTTGATACATTGTATTTTCATTTAGTTCAAAGTATTTTTAAAAATTTGCTTGAGGTTTCTTCTTTGAATCATGTGTAATTTAGAAATGTGTTGTTTAATCTCCAAGTATTTGTAGATTTCCCCCCCACACACACATCTTTCTCTTATTGATTTCTAGTTTAAATCCATTGTTACCTGAGAGCAGACACTGTATGATTTCTATTCCTTTAAATTTGTTGAGGTGTGCTTAATAGCAAAAATGTGGTCTGTCTTAGTGAATGTTCCCTTTGAACTTGAGAATGTGTATTCTGTTGTAGTTGGAGGAAGTAGTCTATAGATGTAAATTATATATAGCTGATTGATGATGTTGTTGAGTTCAACTATGTTCTCAACTATGATTTTCTGTCTGCTGGATCTGTCCTATTCTGATAGAGGGGTACTTAAGTCTCCAAGTAAATGGAATCACCAGTTTTTCATTGCAAATCTATTGATTTTTGCCTCACATAGCTTGATGATTTTTTTGTTAGATGCATACATTTTAAGGATTGATATATCTTGGAGAACTGATTTCTTTATCATTTTATAATGCTCTTCTTTATACCTAATGACTTACTCTGCTTTGAAATTTGCTGTATCTAAAATTAAGATAGCTATCTACTCCTGTTTTCTTTTGTTAGTATTTTATGGTATTCTTTTCTCCACCCACTTATTTTATTTTTTGATGCATGCAGAGAAATTTTAATTTTATTTACTTTTAACTCCCCACTCAGTTTTAATGAGATATAATTGACATATAACATGGGGTATGTACAATGTGATGTGTGGAATCTCAAAAAGCTGAACTCATAAAAACATAGTATATTGATAGTTGCCAAAGGCTTAGGGGTGGGGAAAATGGGGAAATCTTGGTCAAAGGGTATAAAGTTCTACATATATATATATATATATATATATATATATATATATATATATATACACACACACTTATATTTAAAGTGGGTTTCTTACAGACAATATATATAGTTGGATCATGTTTTCTGATCCAATCTGACCACTTCTGTCTTTTTACTTGGTAAATTTAGGCCACTGGTACTTAAATAGATTATCAATATAGTCACATTTATATCTACCAAATGTATTACTATTTTCTGTTTGTTACTCTTGTTCATTGTTTCTATTTTAATCTCCTCTTTTGTAGTTTTAATTGAGCATGTTTTATTATTCCATTTTGCCTCCTTTCTTAGCATATCAACTTTACTTCTCTTTTTATAAACTCTTTTTAGTGGTTGTCCTAGAGTTTGAGATATACATTATAACTAATCCAAGTCCACTTTCAAATAACAATATGTCACTTCATGGTAGTGTAAGTGCCTTATAATAAAAATAATCCTAATTCCTCCTTCTCATCCCTCGTATCTTTGCTGTCAATCATTTCACTTACTATAGATATGCATATATATGTAAATATACATAATAACATCCATTGTTAGTATTATTTTGAATACACTATTGTTAATAAAGAATAAGACACATAAAAATTTTTGTTTTACCTTTACTATTTCTTTTTTGGTGCTCTTCCTTTCTGTATGTAAATCTAAGTTTCTGACCTATGTTCTTTTCTTTCTTTCTTTCTTTCTTTTTTTCTTTCTTTCTTTCTTTCTTTCTTTCTTTCTTTCTTTCTTTCTTTCTTTCTTTCTTTCTCTCTCTCTCTCTCTCTCTCTCTCTTTCTCTCTCTCTCTCTTTCTTTCTTTCTAAAGAACTTTTGTTAATATTTCTTACAAGGCAAGTCTAGTAGTAAATTCCTCAATATTTATTTGTCTCAAGAAGTCTTTATTCCTTCTTTATTTTTAAAGGATAATTTCATAGAGAATAGGATTTTAGGCTGGTGTTTTTTTCTCCCTAAAACTATAAATATTTCACCTCACTTTCTTATTGCTTAAATGGTTTCTGAGAAGTCAGGTATGATTCTTATCTTTGTTCCATTTTTTTAAATAAGGTATATTTTTCTGTCTCTTCTTTCAGTATTTTTTCTTTATCTTTGATTTCTTATACTTGGAAAATAATATGCCTAGGTGGCAGGGTTATTTTATTTTATTTTTTTTTAGTTTGGTATCTGATAATATTTTGGGGAAATTGTCAGTCATTATTGTTTCAAATATGACATATGTTCCTTTTGATTTTCTTTCCTTCTGATAGTCCCATTACACATATTCTTGGATAGTCTCTTCTTTTTTTTTTTTTTTTTTTGGTCTTTGTTTTTTTTTTTTTTGTTTTGTTTTTGTTTTTTTAGTTCTGGATGTTACTATTGATATATCCTGTAGCAGATGTTTTTCCCTCAGCCATGTACAGCCTATTAATAAGTGCATCAAAGTAATTCCTCATTTTCATTACAGTGCTTTTTTATTTCTAACATTTCTTTTGGTTGTTTCTTTTTTAATATATTTTTATTGATTTCAGAGAGGAAGGGAGAGGGAGAGAGAGATAGAAACATCAATGATGTGAAAGAATCATTGGTAGGCTGCCTCCTTCATACCCACTACTGGGAATAGAGCCCATAATCCAGGCATGTGCCCTTGACTGGAATCAAACCCAGGACCCTTCAGTCCACAGGCTGATGCTCTATTCACTGAGTGGAACCGGGTAGGGCTCTTTCGGTTCTTTCTTTGATTTTTGTCTCTGCTTACATTGCTTATCTGATCTCTCACTTTCTTTAGATCAGTGTTAGCATGATATCTTTCTTCGTTTCATCTTTTATGCTATATGCATCTTTATACTTAAAGTAGGTTTATTCTAGAAAACATATAGTTGGGTCAGGTTTTTTGATCCACTCTGACATGTTTAGGATAAACCTAAAGAAATCCATTGCCACAGCATATAAAAAATGAATCTCTGAAAACTAAAGGCAAAGAAAGTTTCTTAAAGGAGCCATAGAAAAAATGTTTAACCTACATGGAAAAACAATTTGAATGACAAGAGATTTCTCATCAGAAACTATGGAGGCAAACAGTAAATATCTCAATTTTTTTAAATAGTTGCTGAAAGAAAAGAAAATGTAACTCAGAATTTCATAGCCAGTGGAAATGTCCTTTAGGAATGAAGGGAAATTCAAGCAAGATATTATCAGGGGAAGGGAAACTGAAATAATTTGTCACAGTAGATCTACCTTAAGAAGGTAGTTAAAGGAAGTTCTCTAAATAGAAAGAAAATGATGGAAGAAACTTTGAAATATCATGAAATAAGAATAGAGTAAGCAAAATATGAATAAATAGAATAGGCTTTTCTTCTCCTCTTGAGTTTCCTAAAGTATATTTGATGGTTGAAGCAAAAAAATATAATACTGTTTGGATTTCACGTCATTTCTTGAATTTGTAAGTTTATGTCTTTTACCACCTTTCAGAAGTTTTCATTCATTATTTTTTAGCACTTTTTTGCCCTACCTTTTCCTCTTCTCTTTGATTACAAGAATACTTTATCTTTTGTTAGAGTCCCAAAGATTCCTAAGACTCTACTTATTTTCTAATCTATTTTCTTTCTGTTGGTTACATGAATAATTTCTATTGTTCAGTCTTTAAGTTCATGGATTCTTTCCTCTATCTCCTCCATTTTATTGTTAGGCCTGTCCTCTGAACTTTTAATTTTGGTTTCATATTTTTCAGTTATAAAATTTCTACTTGATTCTAATTTATATCTTCTATTTCTTTGCTGAGACTTTTATTTTTCCTTGTTGGGGTTTTCTATTTTTCGTCCACTAAATTCAAATGTTTGTAATTGCTCATTGAAGCTTTTTTTTTAGGGAGGAGGAGAGATCAATGATGAGAGAGAATCACGGATTGGCCGCCTCCTGCATGCCCCACACTGGGGATCAAGCCAGCAACCCGGGCATGTGCCCCCAACCAGAATTGAACCTGGGACCCCCCCGCCCCACCTCAGTCTGCAGGCCAATGCTCCATCCAATGAGTCAAACCAGCTAGGGCATTTTTTGATGGCTGCTTCAACATCTATGTCAGATAATTCTAATGAGCCTGTCATCTTGGTATTGGCACCTATTGGTTGTCTCTTTTCATTTTGTTTGAAATCCTCCTGGTTGTTGGTATAATGAACATTTTTATGTTGAAATCTGGAATTATGTATTGTGTTGTGATTCTACATCTCACTTAAACCTGTTTTAGCTGGATTTCTCTGACATCACTTCAGCAGCTGAAGAGAAGGCACTGCCTCTTTATAGTCAGGTGGTTGTAGAAACCCAGGTTTCTTAGTCTCTGTTGACTTGTGGATAAGAGTCTTCTTATTATTATTTGGTAGCACACCATGGGTGGGAAAGTGCAGGATATCAAGGTTCTGGAGAAAGATGGCAAGGGGCAGATGTGTCCCCTGCAACTCCCCAGCCTGAGGTACTCCATCTTCCAAGAGGATAGCTCAGGTCATGGGGGACAGGATCACCTCATAGCTGAGTACTACACGGTGCTGGGGGGTCAGGCTGGTTGATGGCGGGGAACATTACTGGGAGGTGCACTATGAGCCAGATAGCAAGGCATTTGGCTTGGGGGTGGCCTACTGCATTATTTAAGAGTATAGGGAGACACAAAGAGGAGCCTCATACATTGGGAGATGGGCGTTACTGATAAAGGGAGAACTTAGTACATTTGACAAGACTAAAGTTTTCCTTTCTGCAAGCTGTCTGTGGTTATATGATGGCTAATGACACATGCTTATCATTTCACCTCTACCCTTAAAGGCCGAGGCCGTGCTTTATGGTCTCATCTACTCGATAAAACTCATACATTGTGGACTTATTCACAAGTGAGTGGAAGGACAAATGAGTTCCTGGTTGATGGAGTGGCTTTAGCCTCATTACTCTTGGGTGATTCTAAAAGTCCTGTCTCCTCACTGGCTTCTTTTGACTCCACCCCAGCAGAGAGGGAGAGGAGACACCTCATTATTGTGTGTGTGGAGGGGAAGTAGACGTACAGATTTCCCTCTTGGTCTCCACTGTGGATAAACACCAGTGATTGATTGAATCTAGATTCCTAACAAGTTCCCCAAAGTTAAACTGCCTCTAAATAAGACATTTTAATTTTCCAAAGGAGAGGATACAGTTGAAATTTTGAGAAATCAAAGATAGTGAAAAAATGAAAGGGGGAATATACCTTCTGATTTTGTTCTGGAAAGTTTGCCTTTCTGCCAATTGTTACTTAACATGTTGATTTCTTTTGCATTCTCCTAGTTTATCTATTTGTGTGTGTACGTGTGTGTGTGCGCGCGCGCTTCTGGTTTAAGACTGAGCAATTGTATTCTTAGAGGGAAAGTTATAGTAACTTCACAGAAATATTTTGACCTCTCTGAAAGAAATTGCTTTTGCAGTATTTTATCTGCATGCTGTTCTCTCACTGCATCCCACTTCTTTAACACACAACTTTATATGGATGAGTACATTGCTGGAAAAAATTTCTTCTACCCATTCTCTCAGGTCAGAAATCTTGGTTGCTGGAAGCTCATGGTATATTGTTCTTAAATGAAATAATAATTTTAGAAGGAAGTTCCGATCTTAGCCACATATTGGCAACATGTCAACATGTCTATAAATTTTTGTTTAAATTATCAACTTACTTTCGTTACCTTCTGTTTGATGTCAATTAATTGCATGGATTCACCCTGTATATGGAAATTACTTATTTAGGCCATGATGGAGAGAGTTATGACCGAAACTTCCCCTTGTCTTATGTGTACCTGTCACAGTGTACAGAATCAAATTTAAGAGGCAGCTAAGGAGATTAGACTCTAAGAGGCCTCAGTGTTTTAAGGGATATGTCAAAAACTGTTGATGTTCAGATTTCAGGATAAAGGGGGAAAATATCAATTCAGAAAGTAGACCCAAGCTTGAAGGATATGAAGAGGCTACAAAAGCAAGTGTAGGGAAGAAATATTATTTTTGATGAGGAATTATGACAAAGTATGAGACTGTCCACTTGAGGTGCTGATTTTCCTTTCCAAATCTTGATGAGCCTTAATTGTGATCATTATTGCACTTCACTTTTTAGAGGTAGTATTTCTCTGATTATTACAGATAATATCCAGTTCTGCCGTATAATTTAGAGGGATTTGTCTAGGATTTAGCTTGCAAAATGCAATGGTAGAGAAATAGAAAACGGCTACAGTTGTAAGTGCTTTAAAAGTGCTGCAGCTTAAAGACCTGTCAAGGAAAAGTGAAGAGAAATTTAGAAAAAAATATGTATATAAACAAGACATACTTAAGACTGGAAGAATTTTGATATTCAGGGTCAATGTGTGGAAGGGGGAAAAATGTTTACTTTTTTCTTTCTGCTTGAAATCTATTTTAACCAGATCTAGTTATTGGTATCCTTTTATAGATTTTTTTAAACCTGATGCCTAATAAACTCTCAATTCTGGTTTTAACTTACTTTTCAGCTTGAGAATATATGTTTCCATTTTACCTTTGATTATTGTGTCTGTCTCATTTACTCAGGTTTTCCTATAGTACCCTGGGAATCCACAGGCTTAATCTCCATTTTCTGTCTATCATGTTTGTTATCTATCACACATTTTCATGGTGACTTACTCGATTCTTGGAGAGTTCCATGTTTTTCATTCCCCTATTAAGATGAGCAGCTTCGGGATGGGAGGCACACTATTATGCATAGTCCCAGCTAAATTCCTGGAATTATGTGGTTAGTGAAAAATTGTAAGCCACAGACTACTCTGTTCTCATGTATTTTATTGTCTCTTCAGCTTCCTATGGCACCTTGACGCTCAAGGATGCAATGGGCCACTCTCTTCTTGAGATCTTCAGTGGAAGGGGATGAAAGAGGGTATTGTCAAAACCTGGTTGTCTCAAAACACAGAAATTTCTGTCTTTTTTTAAATATTTGGGGCAAGAACCATATTCTTAAGGAATGCTGAAATGTTGAATTGGTCTATCTTCTTCCTATGTGACTCATTTGTTTTGTTTTAGAAGTCAACGCTTATGTAACAGGTCAAAGCTGATATTTTACATTATGACCCTGTTTGGTGATATAGTTAATAGAAATACCTGGATCTTTTCCTTTTTCCTCATAACATTTATTTCCATCTGTAATATTAAGTTATCATTTGATTATTTGCCTATTGTCTGTCTCTCTCTATTAGAACATAAGCTCCCTCTGAGCAAGGGATCTAATTGCTTTGTTCACTGCTGGATTCTCAGGGCCTGGCATGCAGTATATATGCTCAGTAGATATTTGTTAAAAGGAAGAAAGGACATAACTGTAAATTGGTGAAGACAAAGATGATTATCAGGCTCTTTACTTCAAAGACTCTATGGTCCCAATACACAAGGTGTCCCAAAAAATGTATACACATTTTGGTTACCATTATTAATTCCAATGGATTAAATCTGAAAAGAAAGAAACATCAATTGAGCTATCGGCTGTTAAAGTATGTATACTTTTTTTGGGGGGAACACCCTGTATACAAGTGTCTCTAAATGAAGATGAATGATTTAGGAAGGGAAGATGGATGGTTTATTTTGAATATATTGGGTTTAAGGTGTCCAAAATACATCATGGAGATGTCAATTGGTTATGTAGATAGAAAATATGAAGCTAAAGGGGTAGTGTTATGCAAATGGAGAAACTGGCTATTCAATAACATCTATATAGTATGCAGTGTATAAAAAGCACTAAGCTGATTTTTTTGTAGCATGGAATGACTAGGGGCCAAAGACTCAAACCTCATGCACACTAATGTGAAACTGAGAAAAAGATTGTTATATAATTATGACCTTTGAGCTAAGAAAACTAAGTAAATGGACAAACTTTGGTCATTAAAGAGTGATTGAATAGAGACCTCCGGAGATAGGGATTTGTCTCCAGGAGCTACGATTTCATATTCCAAGGAAGGAGGGTACAATACCTGGGGGCATCTGTTTAAAATGCAAAGAATCATAAAATATCAGGGAGAAAAGGATTATCTCCGTATTTCTGGAGGGGAGAGTGGTAGCTATATGGTAGTTTCTTTTTAAGCTCCCAGATTCATACATTTGGGATTATTCTCCCACAGTGCTAAAGAAAAAGTCACTTGTGGATGCATGGTTACATCTGTCTCTCGTTGTGTCACTATGAAGGGAGAACATGGGTCATGGAGAACCAACCTATTTGTTGCTGTAAAGTAATAATACTATGACTTTGATCCAAAAATCTAATGTTTGATTTTAGGGCAAGATAAATAAACATGGATATTAAAAAACATTGCTAATACTTACATTCTAATAAGAGGAGAAAAGAAACTATACAGATGACTGAGAACTGGGAAAGGGTGACATCTTAGAAGATAATCGAGTTTTTCAGTGTTTAAAGAGGTCCCAGGTAGAAGATGGATTTAATCTAGATTATAGAGGGCTGTATAAAGGGCAGTTGTCCCAGAAGGCAAATTTTGGTGTCAGCATCTTCAGTGAGGAACCACAGTCTGTTAGAATAAGAGAAGTAATATGTTGCAATGAAAATAATACCAAAACAGGAATAGAACAATGCTTAGGACTTTCCCCCCCTTCCTCATAGCCATGTTGTTTGGGGCAAGCAAACATGATCATCTTTGAGTCTCTATTTAACCTGTCTACTTAACAGGACTTTCCTGAAGATCAGTAATTGTAAATTTTTAAATGTCAGATGAATCTTAAATACATTCTCCTGAGATTAGGTGGCCATCTCTCAAACCATCTTGGATGTCTGACATTCTGATAACTGCAACCCCCGATGTCTGAGGGCAACCTCAAGGGGGACCACAGTAAGAACCACCCCGAGTCTAGTCAGCCCCCAGAACCATGAGATACAATAATAAATTGTTCTAAAGTGTCATGTAGTGCTGCATAGCAATATGCTTCAATGCATTTCTGTGTGAACTGGGAATATACAAGAAACTAAAATACCTGAGGATTCCCAAGGCTAATCACCCTATGTTTTGCTAAAAGTATAATCTTTGCTGTTATCACACAGTTAAGTATAACTTTAAAATTTTTATGTGCTAGAGTGCTCATTTGCTTTAAGCCTCCAACTCAGGTCTCTGTGGGACAACTGCACTGTGACTCCAGCTCCCCCAAAGGACACAATTCAACGTTTCTTTCCAAAGTCATTTATGTTACCAGGGAGTGCTGCCAATATATTGCAAAGGGAGAACATATGGGTTCCCTTATAGTATTTTCTTTGTTTAAGAAAATAAAATTACATTAAGAAAAAAAGAAATGATTTTCCCATCCTTTGGGAGGTCCCATAAGCACCTGAGAATTGTTTGAGAATATGATCTTGTTTTTGAGGAAATTGTATTGAAATTTTGGGCATACTTTTCCTGATGATTGAACACTGATGTTATTTCACCATAGGACACAGTCATTTATCAGCAAGGAGGCAATATATGATGATAATAGAGATATACTTTAATTTTGCAGAATTCTTTTATATATATTAATAAAATTACAGAGTTTTAAAGTGAGGAATAATGTTGGACAATAAGTGCAATCCCTTCATTTTTTCAATAAGAACAATGGAGGTGAGAGGGTAAAGTGGTTTGCTCATGGACAAATATTCACTTGACAGCACACACAATGATTTTAAGGTATACCCAGATTTTAATTAACATAAGATTAATTAATTAATTAGTAATTAATGCTAGTATTCTATTTAGCTAGTTGGTGGCAGAACCCAGATCCTTCAATCTTTGTCCACTATCCATCATAGCACTTCTGTTTTGGGAGACCTTTCCCTGGTAAGTATAGCAACACTTCTTTGTTTAGTTTTATAATTAAGGAAGAATATCATTATGGTTGAGTGATTTAATTAAGGTCAAAAAGGCAATTTAAAACATAACCCTAAGCACTCTTAAGATCCCTTCTCATCCCAGCCATTCAACTCCTGGGCATATTCCCAAAGGAGATGAAAACAAATATCCACATAAAATTTTGTACATGCATGTTGATGGAATTACTCATCCCAAAAGTGAAAGCAACCCGAATATCCACCTACTGATGAGTGAATAAACAAAGTATGGTATTCCATTTGATGGAATATGCAGCAAAAGAAAGGAATGAAGTACCAATATAGTCTACATGGATGAATCTTGAAAATATGCTAAGTATAAGATACCAGACACAAAAGTTCACATATTATATGATTCCATTTATATGAAATATCCAGAATAAGCAAATCTATAGAATCAGAAAGTAGATTAGTGGTTCTCTAAGGTTGGAGGTGGGGAAAGAATGGAAGAATAGGGGTGACTAATGAAGGGTACAAGGTTTCTTTTTGGAGTCATAACAATATTATAAAATTGATTGTGGTGATAACTACACAATTGTGTAAAGATACTATTGAATTATACACTTTAAATGGGTCAATTTATGCCTTAGCTGGTTTGGCTAAGAGCATTGGCCTGCAGACCAAAGGGTCCAGGTTAGATTCTGGTCAAGGGCATGTACCTTGGTTGCAGACACCTCTCTGGCCCAGGACCTGTCGGGGCTCATGTAGAAGGTGAGCAATTCATGTGTTTCTCTCACATCAATGTTTCTCTCTGTCTTTCCCTCTCTCTTCCATTCTCTCTAAAAATCAATGGAAAAATATCTTCTGGTAAGGATTAACAATAACAAAAAAATAAAATAAATGGGTCAATTTTATGGCATGTGAGTTAAATCTCAATAAAGATGTTAACAAAAGAGAAAGAGAGAGAAGAAGAAGAAGAAGAAGAAGAAGAAGAAGAAGAAGAAGAAGAAGAAGAAGAAGAAGAGGAGAAGAAGGAGAAAAATACTCTTCATCATGACTTAGGAAGTCAGGATGGGTTTTAAAAATGGCACATTCTAGAACACTGAGATATGCCAGCTAAGTAATTATATTCAAATGAGATGTAAATAGTTAAGGGTTGCGATTTATTCCTGATGTGGGCCTGATTTTCCTAAAGCAGTATTTGCTAAAGGATTGTAAATATTCACTTGACAGCACACACAATGATTTTAAGGTATACCCAGATTTTAATTAACATAAGATTAAGTAATTAATTAGTAATTAATGCTAGTATTCTATTTGTGATGTTGATATAAACTTTTTTTTCCTTGAGTTATAAATAATTTACTGTAAAGAAACAAAAATATATAAATAATGGTACAGTTGGTATGAAGATACAGTAAAAGTTATGAAGATGGTATATGAACAATTGACTTTTGGGGAACTTTGGTCCAGAGAAAACTTCTCCCAAAGCTTAAATTATTCACTAAGTTTCTTTAACAACAGGCAGCTTTTGGTTACCTAGAGGGTTTAGCTGTCAGTGAGTCCATGGCTCAAGGTCGTCTGTTCTCAAACCATCAGGCTTAAAATGGCAAATAAATAGTGGCTCACTTCTATGTTTTATTTATGCCATATTTAATTCAATGATATAGTGAAAAGAATAAGGGTGGTTGAACCTAAGGAATTTGGATTTGAGTATTTGCTGTGTGACTTTTTGGACACATAATAATATCTTTGTGTTTGTGTTTCATTTATGAAATGGAAATACCATATTTTTTTGTTAATCCTCACCCAAGGATTTTTTTTTCTCATTAATTTTTAGAGGGAGTGGAAAGGAGGGAGGGAGACATTGTTGTGAGAGAGACACATAGATTGGTTGCCTCTCCCAAGAGCCCAGACCAGGGCCAGGGATGGAGCTGGCAACTGAGGTTTGTGCCCTTAACTGGAATTGAACCCACGACCTTCAGTCCATGGGCCAATGCTCTATCCACTGAGCTAAACCAGCTAGCACCCATATTTTTTAAAATATATTTTATTGATTTCAGAGAGAAAGGGAGAGGGAAAGAGAGATAGAAACATCAATGATGAGAGAGAATCATTGATTGGCTGCCTCAAGAACGCCCCCCACTTGGGATTGAGCCAGCAATCCAGGCATATACCCTTGACCAGAATCAAACCCAGGACTCTTCAGTCCATAGACCGACACTCCATCCACTGAGCCAAACAAGTTAGGGCCCATAATTTGTTTTAATAGTGTGGTTGTGTGGGTTAGCTAAACAATATAAGTGACATATATCACCTGAAGTAGAGTAGATGATTAAAGACCAGTTTCCTTCCTTTCTCTGTAGGTCATACAATCACATTTCATGGAACAGAGTGGAAAGTTAATTGACTATGTTTTCCTGACAAGAAGATACATGTTAAGTCTGTTGTAGGGTTGAAGGGTGAGGTTCTCTGGCTTTTTTAAGTCAAGTGCAGTTATTGGTCAGTTACACTCCAGAGGCAATTAACACATTCTCTGGACAAAGTTCACTTTCAAAAGACTTCTCTAACTCTGCCATTCTGATTACTATTCTAGACACCTTGGTTGTTATGCAGAATTTTTTCGTGTGTGTGTGTGTGTGTGTGTGTGTGTGTGTGTGTGTGTGTGTCTGGTGACTGCATCTTCTCTGTATAGAGACTGGAAGATCATCCAGGGAATTTTTTTTGGGCCCCAGACACTTCCTACAAGAGGAAGCTGATCCCCAGGAGCCTGGTAGTTTGGCACATCTATATAGGGCGTACCTCCAAAATGTATACACATACTTTGAATAATTATAAAGATAGTGTTTATTAAAATACATTTCATTTTCAAAATTGAGCTATCAGCTGTTAATATGTGTATACTAGAGGCCCAGTGCATGATTTAATCATGCACCTGGTGCACCAGCTGGCTGTCTGTCCGCTGGTGCCCCAGGCCTTCCGAAAGCCTCCGGCGCGGCGGAGGCTTTCGAAAGGCCTTGTGCCGGCGCAGACAGACAGACAGCTCCCCCGCTTTGGCTTTTGATCGCGGGGGAGCCGGCTGGCTGTCTGTCCGCCGATGCACCAGGCCTTCCAAAGCCTCCGGCGCAGCCATGACACAGACGCTGAGCTCAGCGTCCTGCTGGCCCAATCAGCTACCCCGGCCACCCTGAGTCCCGCCCCCTGCGCCTCCTGCTGGCCCAATTGTGGGCGTAGCGGAGTGATGGTAATTTACATATTACCATTTTATTATGTAGGATATATTTTTTGGGTCACCCTTTAGATGAAGCAGAAATGGCTTCCCCTTAAGTACCATTGGACAAGTTATATGTAATAGGTAACTGGGACTTTATTCAGTCCATGATGTGAGATGATGAGCAGATGGCTTTGCAGTTTTACATATTTGCATGTACCTGCTAGCTCTAAGTTTCATTAGCTTTATGACCACTACAGTCACTTGTCTCTCTTAATCTCAGGGTTCTCTTTGAATAAAAAACAAGAAAAAGGAAAAAAGGGAGGTGGAGAGAGAAGGAGGGGAGGAAGAGAAGAAAAGAGGAAGGGAGGGAGGAAAGAAGGAAATTAATATCTTTTTCACCAAACTGTTGTGAGAATAAATCAAAATGAGATAATTTGGGAGATAATTAGAGTAGGCACTTAATAAATATTTTTGTCTCCCCCTCCCTTTTTCTTAAAACTGATTTTGGAGTTTAAAAGCCTTTATTAAATAACGAATCTAGACATGATGGGTGGAGATTACACAAGTGGAAAGAGTATAGTCCCTGTCCTTAAGGACCATTACAACTTAGATAGCACAAAAACATGTTTTACATAAATTGGATTGCAGAGTCCTGGTCGGGAACTGTGCCTAAAAGCTAATAAAATTTCTTACAAATATCACTGAGGAGCTTCCAGCGAGAGACTTCTTACTCCTATGTCATCTTGTTACAGTGACATTTCAGCCAATATACTAGTATTTTTGGCTAGATGAATGTCTGGCTTTGTCCTCAGCCAGTGGATACTGTTTCACTAGAGAACTTGTCATATTTAGAGAAACTCCAAGATGGGGACTGTATTATCGCCATTGTATTGATGAGGGAATTAAGGCCCAGTGAGGTAAAGTGACAAGTTCAAGGTCATATAAAAAGGAAGGGAGCACCTGGGTCTGTTCTATCCACATCTGGAGACTTAATCCATCGTCACCATGTGCTGCAGCCTCTGCAGCTCTTGAAGAAAGTAAGGAGAGCAGGTTGTCTGGCAGAGAGCATGGCTTCCAGAAATGACACAATAGAAGCTTTGGCAGGTTCTGAAGGGAAAGACATTCGACAACTTGGCACATCTTGCATAGGGACATGGGATAACTATCGGCAGCGGCTGGAACAATTTGGGAATGCCACTGCTCCAGGTTTAGAAGAACAAAGCACACATGAGGCTGGATGCTTGACTCTGCAGTAATGAACTTCCTTGTGTTTTATAGGTTGGCAGGAGAAAGAAATGACTGTGCCACGACTTTCCTTCTTCCTCTTCTTATTAACAGCTCTGCAGTCAAAGCAGTCAGTTAATATTCTCACGCACAGGCACGTGGAAACCAACCCTTCCTATCTGCTTATGCAAAGAGCCATTGTGATGTGAGGTATAAGGACAATGTAACAGACTTTATCTTTTACGTGTTGAGGGGAATGGCTCCGTTTCTGTGAAACCATCCATTACCTTTAGAGTGATTTTCAGCATAATGCAGAGAATGCATGATTTTTACTGCCTTTTAAATGTTTGCAAGATGGATGCTGTTTTTAAAATATTGAGATAAAACTGCGCATAAGGAAGGATGCTATGTGGGGTCTGTGTGGTGAGTGTTAGAGGCATATGGGCTTCTTTTTTTAAAGTGAAGGCTGGCCTAGGCAAAGTCATAATTGGGTAAAGTTTGTCTTTGGGGCATCTCTTTCTCTCCTTTCTGTGACTCCCTCTCCCCTACCTCCGGAAATCCTATTCCTTCACGAAACTGCTCAGAGCAGCTTCCTCCCCAGGGTTTCATCCAACATTAAACACTGCCCTCTGACTCCAATTCCCAGAGCCAGAAGTTCAATTTTGTAGAAACAAAAGTGCTAAAAAAAAGGTCTATTTCTTTAATCTCAAGGGAAGCAAGCATGTGCCCAGCCTTGCCACTTAACGCAGGGCCCAGGGCCAATGGCATAAGACCACCTCGGAATTTGTTTAAAATGGAGGAGTTTGCGTTCTACCTGAGACCAATCGAATCAGACTCTGCATGTTAACACGTTTCTCAGTTGATAAAAGTTGGGAAGCTCTGCTCTAGAGACTCAAGGTCCTTCCATGGGAACAAAATCCGGAGCAGAATTTCCTAGGCATCATGTCTTCACCAATTCCATGTGGTCTTAACCTGTGCTAGAGTCTGAGGTCAGTTTGCTCAGCTTGGGAATCTCAGGGTTAAAATAAATTAAATTAAACAGGTCATTAGAATGATGAAAATACTAACATACCCAAACTGCAACCAGCTGCCATGTTTGAGTACTTATATTCAGGGGCACTTGAAAATTTTTCTGATTTATTTTTTCACCATAATTCTATGAGGGAAGTACAACACCTGTCTCTATTTCATGTGGGGAGAAACTTACCTTCAAGGAATTAAATATGTGGCCCAAGGCCACAGAGCTGGTGAAGTAGAGATTAAATTGAAACCCAGGCAACCCAACCCCAGAACCTAAATGACTGTTCTGACCCTGCTGAAAGTCTACAAGCCCCTACAATTCTGATCTGCTTTGTGAATCGGTAAACCACATCTATAGTTAAGGTTCCCAGAATGGATTTGGCCACAGAGCCCCCTTTAAAAGGATCGAGGAATTCTCTGAAAGAGACCCCCACAGAACACCTGGGAGCTGTCTCCCTTTGTCCCCTGTGCACTGGCAACCCTCCTCCTCCTGGTTTAAGGTCCCTATATCCAGCCTCTGTGGATGGCATTCATAGGACACACTTGCCCTCCAGCTTATGGTTGGATTCAGCCAATGGGTGTTTGATGGTCAGAATCGGGATGGATGGAGAGGTCAGGTTACTCATTCACTGGGCTCTCTGCCTGCTTGACTGCAATGCATGTCTACCAAGTGACAGCTTCAGGTCGGTCGTTCTTTCTTACAGCTTCAGGTTCAGGGACAGGAATGGACCCCTCTCTTAGGGCTATTCACTGCCCCTTGTTGGCTTCCCTTCATTTTCCCCACATATCTGTAGGTAGTCCTTTATTCAACTGAACAACTTCACCATTTGTTTATGCCATTTTTTTCCTGCTTAGATCTTGACCAACATATCAATCTACACGAATAAAAGAGAAACATGCAAATTGACCATCACTTCACCATGCCCACCAGCCAATCAGGAGTGAGTATGCAAATTAACCCAACAAAGATGTTGGCAGCCCTGCCCCCCAGCCGCTCCGGGACTTTGGGCAACATGCATGCAGGCACAGGGTGGCCGGGCGGGGCGGGACATCTGCTATGAGGGGGTGGGTGGGGGGCAGAGGAAGCTACAGGAGCGACACTCCAGCTAGAGCAAAGACTGAAGGCTCTGGCTGGAGTGAAGACTCCGGCCCGAGCGAAGACAGAAGGTGGCAGCCAGAGCGAAGGCCTGGGTCCCGGGTGCCAGAGGAAAACTGGTGCCGGCAGCCAGGGGAAGGAAGGCCTATTGCATGCATCTTTGTGCAACGGGCCTCTAGTAAAAATATAATGAGGTATATTTCCATGATGTTTTTTAAAAATTATTTACTTCTTAACTTCTTCCTCATATCCGCTCTCAATTCCTGAATCTTCAGATAAGATCAGTGTTTGAGAAAACGTACCTCCTTTCTCCACTGGCTTCTTTCAGGCATTTCCAAGGGTATTGTGAGTATTCCAGGTGGAGGATGTTGGGAAACTAATACAGACAGATGTTAGATGCTCACACCTGAGGGAAATGGGTACACCAAAAGCATAGCCCTGAGGCACTAATTTCTTCTCATCAGAAACACAGAGGAGCATGATGCGGCCACTATCTCAGAGGAAAACTGCTGGGAGCCATAGCATTAGGGTCTCCTAGGGGGTGAGGACGGGGTGGAGGCGATGGGTCCTGAGGAAAGGGGAGGCTATGAAGAAGACTGCTGCAGACTAAGAAAAGGAAACGAATTCTTTTCCTAGAAAGTGCCTCTGGCCTCAAGCAGGAGTGACAAAGTGGATCCATGGGGTCTAAGGTATATTTATGTTTGTGAGAGATGTCAACGTTAGCACATCTCTGAGTCCAAGTGGTGGCTGTCAGAACTGAATGCTCCTTCTGGGGACAAGAGACATCTGGACCAGGTCAGATACGCTGAGGCACTGGGGTATGAAAAGAGTAAAGAGAGCAGACAAAAAAAATAAGAGGCATTTTGAAGAAATGGAGGGTGAGTTAATGAGAGAAGAAGGGCTGTGAGAATAGCTTTCTCCCAAATACCATAAACATGAAGAGAAGGGCATTGAGGGCATGCTGCTGAAATGCTGCCTGAGCTCAGGGACGCACTGCATCCCCTGGAAAATGACAAGTGGACTCTGCCTCGTTCAGGAAGATGACTGCCAGGACAGAAGCTTTGATCTGGATCCAAAGAAAATGAGAAAAATGGGAGCTGGAGTTTCTTAAATAGATACTGCATCAAACACTTGAACATAGTAGTCTCATTTTAATCTCTTTATAGCATCTATTTTCCCCCCCTTTTATTGCATACACAAGAAAACTGAGGGTCAAAATTTACTAGCATAGAGTCACAAGACGAGTATCAGAGTCCAGCTCACACTCAGTGTGCTCTGAATCTGAGCCAAGGATACTAGGCATCCTCCTCCTGGGTCCAGAGAGGTCACTTTCCCACCTCCTCATGGATGAAGGGATCAGTGGAAAGCAGTCAGCATAATCTTGGAGTGGCAATAATTCAGGCAATTGAGAAAAGCTGATTCATGTTCCCAGCACCTGAAGGAAGAGGTCTGTGAAGTAGAAAGAGAAAAAACTGAGAAACTCCCTGAAAGGGACAGTTTTAAGCTTGCCACTTGCAGCCAATGGAGTTAATAAGGTGAAACTCCATATTTTAAACTCCCATTAACCGCATGTGTTACACAGTTATACCTCACAGTTCCCTTCCACTCCAGCAAATCTCGGTTGAGCATCAGAATCTATTTGAAGTGCTGGACCACACAATGATTAAATTGAGAGAGTTGATCTCAAATTGACGGTGCATGAGAACCACTGGGGACTGACAGTTAAAACATGGACTCCTAGGCCCCAGCTCTAGATGTTCTGATTCAATAGGTCTTGAGTACAACCCAGGAATCTGCAGTAGAGCAGCCACCTATGTGACTCTGATGGAGGTTGACCTCCTGCTTGAAGCATTGGTTTTGAGGCACCTGGGGTCTGAAATCTGACCTAGGAAAAGAGAAATCTGCAGGAAATAGGGACACATGGCAGACATGTAAATAAAGCTAGTTCTGAAAGTCTGATTAGTATAACTCTGTTTTTTCATCCATTTTTTTCACTCTCTGCTTACTACTCTTTACTCCTTTATCAAGTCACTCTTATACCATTTAATAGACTCAACCACTTGGGTTCTTGAAAATATTCTTTTTTACCCACTACATCAGGGTGAGGAATGTCCAACTCGTGTAAGTCCTGAGAAATCATTTGGTCACGCCCTGCCAAGGCATTAGGGGTGAGTTAATTAAATGTTTGACCAAATGTAGCAGGCTAATTTTTAAGTTGATAACTTTGTAAGGCCCATGAATGATGTTATCAATACCTAAATGACCCTTGGCAGACAAAAGGTTCCCCACCCCTGTACTACATTATACAATCTGATATACCCTAAAAGGTAACCTTCCCAAATCCATTTTATAATGCCATTCTTTTTTTAAAAAAACACACCAACCTTCAAGTTTTGTTAATGATTTTTTTTATGTTAACGATTTTAGTGATTAAGAGTTAAAGCCCAGTCTCCTTGACATGGAATTTAAAGTTGTCTGATATTTAGCTTCTTATTTTCTTGGATAATTCTTCTGCATCTTTTATAGAATAAGATTGTCTCCTCTTTTTTTTTTTTTTTTTACCAAGTATACTCTGAGCAGCCATTCTTCCATGTCCCTGCTAATACAGGGAAGGAAACTCCTCATGTCTTCCCACATTTCTACCTTGAGGGACGGAGGAGAAGGTGTGTGGATTAGGTGTGCTGGTAAAAGGTTAACGATCAGCTCTGTTTGGGGGGAAAAATAGGTCTGATTTTTAGCATTTACCAATTTTCATGCTATCAATAACCCCAATATGGCTGATTTCAAGATGACAATACTGTGGCACTGGAAGTGGGGTTTGGGGGTACTCTGAACATTGGGGGCCTCTGAGCCTCACTAAGCTAACTCCCACACACCACTGGGAATGGTGTGTGAGAGTTAGCTTCTTATTTCACACATCACAGTGTTGCCTGGCTGTAGGGGAAGCTCTGTTGGTCTTTTCTACAATGGGTGGAGGGGTGACTAGCCTACATGCCAAATTCATTCATCCCTAGGGCCCTCTGGTTTCAGGCCCGATGGCCCTTGTCCTGTGCAGTGCGCAGTGTTCTGCTAGCAGCTGCTAAAATCTTATTGGTGAATTATAACTTCTTCACTCTCAGTACTTTCAAGGCTCAGTGACCCTTCCCCATCAGCTGAGTTGCCTCAACGCAGCTAATGCTGGGACCATCGTCTCTCTTGCCTGTTGGCTCATGCTGGTCACCCACATGGCTTCCCAAAGCGGGCCTGCAGTCCCAGACTCAGTCAGCTTCCAAGTACACCCTGGGTGCAAGCAGGGACTTCCTTATCCCTAATCCAGGCAGCTGAGGAGCCTTGGGGGCAGTGACTGTGACCTCTCTTCCTTTATTTCTTTTCCTCCATGGAGGTAGGGTCATGCTAGTCACAGAGATTGTCTAAGAGAACTAGAAAGCTCCGACGTCCTCACCTGACAAACTGAGGAGGGCATGCCAGTGCTCTGGGCCCCCTAACCTGTTTGCTTGTTTCTAAAACCACCAACTTTCTTCTTTCTGAGGTTTCAACTTAGAGTGGGTAGCAGGATATATCTATATTTCCTTCTCTATCCTTCTCTTTTCTGTCTCCCCTGACTTTCATTTTTCTTGCTGAAGGACACCTATTTCCATTTCCTTTTAACATATCACCTTTCTCATATTGTGAGTTCTCACTAAAAATGCAGAAGATGCCCGATCAGCATGGCTCAGAGGTTGAGCGTCCACCTATGAACCAGGAGGTTAAGGTTCGATTCCCGGTCAGGGCACATGGCCTGGTTGTGGGAGTCATACAGGAGGCAACCAATCAATGACTCTCTCTCATCATCGATGTTTCTATCTCTCTCCCTTGCCCTTCCTCTCTGAATTCACTAAAAATCTTTTTAAAAAATTCAGAATAGGAAGAATGTACAGTGGTTAACAAAAGTAGGTTTACATTTGTGAGTACATAAAACAGTTTGTTCTTGTATTATTATTTATTAATTATTGTATTATTAGTTGTATTACAACTGTCAACCTCTTTTTCCCACCCCTACATGAGCAAATAAATACACTATTTATTTTCTCCAGGGGTGCAAAGGGAAATAAATAGCAAACAAAATTACAAAGTTTTTAATGACAGTCAGTCAGGACTCAATAAAAATTGATTATTTCAGACTGGCATATATTTTTTAATGTATTTTATTTGACCAATTAATAATTGCACTACATTTGATGTTTTTCAGGCTCTGCTAGGCAGCTATCCACTTTGCATACTGGAATCCGACATTTTACAGGGTGCAGTTATCTCCGGACAAGAGGGTTGTCTCTGCTGTGACTGAGTGGCAGGAAGAATTCTGGCTATCTTGCTTTCCAACCCCGTGATCGAGCCAAGACTCTTTAAAACCGAACCACAGATGAGTCAGCAATTACTCTGATGGCAATTCTCCCAGAGAGAAAACATTGAACAACTGGGAATGGCTTGTTCCTTCAGGGTCTTAAATATTTAGGGGGCTAATCTTCTCACTGGGTATCTCTAAATTATTTAAACTCAATTGGCCTGCACTGTGGTCTGTTCTCTGCCCCGTATTTGAAAGCCTGACTATTTCCTTCTCACAAGCCTGTAGGTTTACAGCTTAATCAAAATGACAATTACCTGAGGCATTGTGTCTGTTATAAAGCACATCCATTACAGGGTCACCAAGGCAGGGAAGTGGGAGGGGGTGAGGAAGAAGTTCAGGCTGCTGGTGTAGCTGGAAAACAGATTCTCCTCTGCCCCCCACTCCCCCAAGGGGAGGCATGAGTTTGCCCTTGAAGCCATTCACTCTTTTGGAGGCCAATTCTGAGGCCTGTTCCCGGGGTCACTATATGAACATGCTGGTTTCACAACCACATGGTAGTGTACCTGAGGACCAGGGATTCCAACTGCCTTTGTCCTTATGCCTCCAAATCATTTCTGTCCCGACATGAGGGACTTCTTTTATTTTGATGAGAGAAAAAATAGAGGGGTTGAGACATTCAGACCTGACTTGGAACAAATTTAGGGGCTGATGTTTGATCAAGGGATTCTATTATGCAATATGGAAGCTCCAAAAGTGGAATTGAAGCCAGTGGGTGAAATTTGCACTGAGGTTGCCTTCACTCTTGTCTAATCAGTCTGCTAGGTCACACCTGCGTAGCTAGGTATACGCAAAGAGCTATGAGCAGTAAATAAAATGTTTAGTGGCATTACGTTTTCACTACAGAACTGATTATTGGACAAAGTGGGACTCTTCCGGTACTGCTGGAATAAGCATTTCTGGAGGCCCCCGGGAGAGGATGAGATATGGTAGATAGCTTTACTTCTGTCGAATTACACCTCTGGGTTTCCAAAGCCCCATTTCCCTTAGTCCAGTCATGGAAGTATTGCCAGTATCTAGAGATTCCCTTCTATGTTGGAGCTGGGTCCAGTTCAGCATCAGGCTAGTTAGAGTCCACTATCCCACTGTGTGTGTGGTTTACATGGCTGTGGTCCACACTGGAGAGTGCCAAGAAGCCGAGCATGGGCCAGAGCCAAATGTGCCAAGAGGAACCAAGAGCACAAGAGCACCAAGAGAGTGAATTTCCTTGTTTAGTATCCCAAACCTTGTCAGGCTTGCAGTGGCCACGCCCATTCTGGCCAATGACCTTTGTTCCCAGGTGTGACTGACAGACAAGCACCTTCCCTAGTCACCCCCAGCTTTACTGGGCACGTGTTTATCTTCCCTGTGTCCAATCACCTTCCCCCAATGTTTTGCAGGGGGAATAGGCCTATAATGTCTGGCCTTCCATTTGCTCCTTTCCTATAATCAATAATTAGCTGATTACAATGATATCAAACTCAGTAAAAAACCCAGAAACTCCAGTCCCTCAAATTTTCTCATTAGAGTTCTCACGCTGGCATATATACTCATCTCAGATGGTCCGCAGTAGCCTGTTTCAGGTGCACCTGTTCCACTCCATGGTATTTCTTCTTGCTGCACTGATGCAGCTGAAGTAAATTGATGGACTTTTTGCCTCTTTCATGAGGTTATTAGTCACTTGATCTCTAGTCAGAGTAGTTAGTGAAGCCAATTCTCTTGCCTCAGGTGGTCATGACCGCTTTAGTACTGTAACCATTACGTTCTCTATTATTCCAAAACTGTGTGCTGCCCCTTCCCTATGGTGATTTGAACACAGTATTTGCACATAAACTTTTTGCTGAACAAATTAGGTGAAGTGAAGTGAGGAGAAAACTGGCAGAAGGGAAGTTTTTTTCTTGAGTCCTTAAAACAGGGAGCAATTTGTCCCTTAGATGAGATCATTGTCTGGAAGGCTCCCATGGCTAAGCTCATTAAAAAATAAAGCCATAAGCGCATCATAAACCAGGTAAGAGGTCTCAGTGTGGTCCTTAAAACAGTGTAAAGTAGAGAGAATCACAAAAGAAGGTTGGGGACCAAGATGAGAAATTACATCCACCTTGCTTTGTAGATATATTTCTCCAAATTACAGTAAAAAATGCTTAAAGGAAGAACATAGATAGCAATGTTGTTTTCTTTCAGGAGTATCCTTATTTATTAACCTTGAAAATAAGAATTGCCCTCTCTGTAAAGACTGGTAGAAATGGGATGGAATGATAAAATGTAAAGGATTCATGATTATTTTTTATTAAGGAAAAGCACTGAATTATTCTCTGTTATGAGAAAAGGAACAAAAGGAACAAGAAAGTAAGCACAGAATAAATACTTATAGAATGTAGTTTAGGGGACAATGTTGGGACATGTGGATACATGCAGTGGAGTGGGCGTTTTGAATCTGAAAACATTAAAGCCAAATAAAGTCATGTGTTTCCTGTGTGATGACTAGCTTCTGCTGTCATATTAGGGGGGAGGGGTTAGGCATTGGTATTGACTGTATGAGATTCTTAAATTCATGGCTTCTTTAAAATAATTTACAGGAGAGTGATACAAATTATTGGGTATGTTTGTTCTAAGCTGTCTTGGGGCTACCTGAAAAATTGGCACACAAAACTCATTTCTGTTTTGCTTAACTTGGAACTCACGCAGGGCAGAAAAGCAGTGGGCATCACCCCAAAACATTATAAAGCACATGGACAGCCAGCGGCCACCTGGGACAATATATTATGGTAGAGACAATAGGCAGCCTTAAACCTGGGAGTCAGGTATGTGGAAAGGCTTTTTTTGGGAAATTGGAGCATTTAAGAGTTCTCATGTATACATGAGAATTTATATAGACACACGCATGCCCAGGGCTGGATGCATGTTTAGAAAATATCTGAGAAAACCCTAAGCTTTGGTGTTTGGCTGATCTCTAGGCTCCGTGCAAGCAGAAAATTAAGGCTAAATAAGGCAGAGTTGTAAATGGCCCATCTGAGTGGGATTGAAAGAATGCCTCAGGACAGAGATGATCTGCAAAGCCTGGGAGAGGTGCTTTTAAGCTCCTGGTATTGAAGGAAACCTCTTTCAAAACAGTAGCTGGACACAAGCTAAAAAAACAACAATAAAAAGACCCACAGCACTTTTTGTGAGCATATAAGAAAAGGAATATAGCCTTTGCAAAAGTAGATTAGAAATGTCACTAATCAAATGGATGACTGCGCCCTGGCTGGTATGGTTCAGTTGGTTCAGCATTGTACCAAGCACTCAGAGGTCGCCAGTTTTAATCCCTGTCAGGGCACATGCCCGGATTGCAGGCTTGATCCCCAGTAGGGGGCGTATAGGAGACAGCCAATGGATGTTTCTCTTTCTCCTTTCTCCCTTCCTCCTTCTCTAAAATCAATAAAGACATGTTTTAAAAAGTGGATGACTGGGGACTTAAAAAAACTCACAGATAACATAATTAATGGTGAAAGATTATAAGTTTTCCATCTAGAGATCAGGAACTAGACAAAGATGAGCACTTTAACCACTGCTATTCAACAGTATAGTGGAAATTCTACCCAAAAAACCCTCCTGATTTTTGAGGTGCAGGTTTAGATATTGGTAGTGACTTCTTGGGTGCTACATCTATTACATTTCTTGGCTCGGGTGTTTTTTACACAGGTGGGTTTATTGTGAGTAATTAAGGAAGTTATGCCATTGTGATTTGTGCATTTTTATATCTAAAATTTTAATTAAAAATTAAAACATATACCATTGAATAAAAAATTAAAGTGACCATTGTGCCTCCAGTTTAGTTTTAATATAATTGCATCACTATTTTTGAATTAAAGTAAAATTATTTTTAAATAGAACGTAAGAAAAAAATACATAAAAACATACAGTGAGCTTCAAGTAAATGAGCAAGATGCTTTTCACAGCAGCTTCCAATGGACAACCCTGAGACATGGCATTTCTCATTTCGGCATTAAGCATTTCACTGGAGCTGATGATATAGACTAGAGGAAACTTGGGATCTAATTTTACATGATTAGCTTGGCTGTTTCTTTATTGTTTCTTCCTCTATAATTGTGTGAACATTATGGTGGGGAAATGACTCTTTCCCAAAAGATTGGCTTATAAATCATTACCCACTCATTTGTCTATGTTGATTTTTTTCCCTTTGATGGGAGTCTGGATATGTGGAGAAGAAATCTTTCTACAGTAATTGTACTTTGACTAATGCTAACTTTATTAAACTTTGTGCTTTTGGCATGCCTTTGACATTTTGGAAAGCATTTATAGTTTCTGGCAATAATATGATAAATCCAGAACCATTCTGATATTTTCTTGGTCAAATCATGAAATCAGGTGGTTTACAATGTTCCCATTGATTTTCCTAGTTCTACATATTATATTGCTTAACACTATTTTTGTTTTGTTTTGTTTTGTTAATCCTGACCAGATATTTTTTTCCATTGATTTTTAGAGAGCGTGGAAAAAGGAGAGAGAGAGAGAGAGAGAGAGAGAGAGAGAGAGAGAGAGAGATTGATTGGTTGCCTCCCAGCCTCCCCATGCACCCCAATGGGGCTGGGTATCAAACCCAGGTACCTGTCCTTGATCACGAATTGAACCTGTGACCCTTTGGCCAGGAATTAACCCTACTTTTTTAGGACAAGGCTTCATCAACCACTAAGCTTTATTTTTGCCCCAATACTTTACAAAAAGATGATCAAAGCCAGTGTGGAGGAAAACAGAAGACCCCTGCTACTGTGAAGTTGAGGCCATGTACCAGCTGTAGAAGGCATATTAACATTCTAGCAGGATTCTGTAGCTAGATACATTTTAGTGAGCATAATTATTTGCAAAAGCACTGTGAATGCTGGTTTTAAAATCTCAGTGTTACTAAACAACTACTATGCCCCTTTCTCCTTTGTTCATTAATACTGGAACACATGTTAATATAGGAGGATATTAGAAATTAATGACCCTCATAGTGCAAGTGAATAGATTTGAACTAATCCTATTTGCTATCAAATCTGTTCTTCTTCAGTGTGACTGATGTATTTTAATTATCGTACTAGCTGTCCCCTAGTGTTACAGACCGTGGCATCTTTGATTTTCTTCTTTCCTCTCGCCTTATTATAATATAGCAGTTGGAGCCAAACAGTTCTGGGTTCAAAATCTAGATTTGCCACTTACTATCTGGGACCTCGACATGTTATTTATCCTCTTGGTTTACTTTAGTTTTTTTATCTGCTAAATGTGGGATAATAATAGTCTTCATTTTGTGGAGTTGTTGATAGAATCAAATGGTAAAATGAAGGCATCTGACAATCAGTAAATGCATAGTAAATATAACTAATTGTTGCTGCTATTGCTAAGTACTGCTGATTCTAGCTTTAAACTTTCTGTTATTGTTGCACATTACTCTCTGTTTATACCAGTACTGTCTTGATTTAGGTCTGATCTTCCTGCTGCCCTGGACTCGTAAAAATCTAATTCAATCCACTCATTTTACCCACTTTTATTCCTTATATTAAGCTGTTTCCTTTAGAAACCTTTAATACCTTCCAGTTATCCAGAAAATCAGGTTAAATTGTCCTAGGGTAGTTTTTTAGGCTCTTAAGATTTTTGAATGGATGTCCCCTTTCAATTTTCTTTGGTCTTAATCTACTCTTAACCAGTTGTGTCTTAGATCAGCCACTAGACTGGCAGTGACGTTAATACTCTTAAGGTTTATTATTATTATTATTTAATTTATTTCATAGAAGTGCTGGTTTTGAGACCTCTCCCCCCGCCCCTCCCCATTAATTAGCAGAGTGGCTTTGGGAAAATCAACAGACTTCCCTGTGCCTTATTTTATTTATCTGCACATTGACAGCCTCTCAAAATTTAGTGTGCATAAGGATCCCTTTGAGAAAGTATGAAACATGTAGACTCTAGCCCTTATCCCAAAGATTCTGATAATTTTTTATTTTTAAAAGTGAAATATAACATACAGTAAGTACACAGAGTACACAAATATTAGGTGTGCATCTTTGCATCTTGATTTTTTATGTATGTATACTGTTGTGTGAACACCATCCAGTCAAGATAGAAAACATTTCCAGTACCCCAGAGGTTTTCCATACCTTCAGTCTATTTCCCCCCCAGAGACAACTACTATTACTTCTATCATGATTCCTTTTTAACTATCTGCTTAGATGGTTCTTGATGTTCCTTTTAGATACAGTTGATCTGGTTCTCAATTTTGAATAAACTCATATTGTTGTCCTGATTTAGGTATTTCTTAGAAACACATTACCTGTCCTTCCTGTCTCTAGCTCCGTAAGAAATACCAAAGGACTTTCCTCTCCTTTGATTCTTCACCTCTACAGACTTTCATAACCTTTCATATTCTTCAGCATTACAGTGTCCTCTTTCCAATCTAGGCTAGAAATATAGAACACCAAAGTTAGAGGTCAGGTATTCCAACCTCCATCACTTGCAGCAATTCCTTCTACAGTATCCTTGGAAAATGGTCTTTTACCTCTGTTTGAAAACTTCCAGTACCTGAGAAGTGATCAGATCCCATTTTTGGATACTTTTGCTAGAAAGTGCTTTTATATATTGAGATTGATAAAATATTCTTTGGTTCATTTGCTCATAGTTTTGCTCTTTAGAATGATAAAGAATATCTGGCCCTGGCCGGTTTGGCTCAGTGGATAGAGCATCGGCCTGCGGACTGAATGGTCCCAGGTTCGATTCCGGGGTCAAGGGCATGTACCTTGGTTGCGGGCACATCCCCAGTAGGGGGTGTGCAGGAGGCAGCTGATTGATGCTTCTCTCTCAGCGATGTTTCTAGCTCTCTGTCCCTCTCCCTTCCTCTCTGTAAAAAATCAATAAAATATATTAAAAAAAAAGAATATCTGGCCCCCTTTCCTTTCAAATATCTATGACTCTTGCCACATATACTCTAAGATTTTTTTCCCTACTAGTTGGAAACATGTAGACTCTAGCCCTTATCCCAAATATTCTGATAATTTTTAATTTTTAAAAGTGAAATATAGCATACAATAAGTGCACAAACTCCCAGCACTTTACTGGATCCTGTCATGCCTTTCAAAGACCCAAGTCTGAAGAGTACTATACAATTATGGGGAGAAATTACACTTTATGGTATAACATAACTGTGAGAGCAATAATTGATGGATGCTACCCTATGGGGCACAGAGACAGCACAAATCTCTTTCGTCTCCTCAGGACCAGCTTCATGACTTATAGCCTGTGCACTTTCCTGGGCTCATGCCTCATTGGTCGCCATGCTTGGTCTGGTGTTCTGCTGTTGTCATTTGAAAATTCTTAATATATTTTGAAGTAAGGGCCCTGTGTTTCATTTGGCATCAGGTCTCACAAATGAAATAGCCAGTTCTGCCTTTCTGGTTGCCTTACATTTGCTAATGCTTACATATTTTGATTTTTCGTTTTTACTCATACTTCCTAAAACTGCCATTAAAAATGTATTATATTTTATAGTTCTTTTACTTATTTGATAAAGCTTTTCCTTATGGCAATGAAGATAGGTTCAATATTGCAGTCATGCTCGTGTTACAGATGAATGACCTAAGGCTTAAAGAAATTCAGTGAACTGCCAAGTTTTTATAGCTTATTAGCAACAAAGCAAGGCCACAACTAGGTCTCCTGACTTCAGCATTCTTTGGATAAGGACCTCCTGCTCTTCCCCTGAAACAGTGCTATTTTCCAGATTCCCAGGGTTCAAGTTAAACACTCTAATTGTATCAACTTTCCAGCTTCCCCATGGTTCTCCTTTTTGTTCACTTCCAAGCTCAGTGCTTTGACTTGACACCATGTATTGCTGACTCATGCTTAGTCTAGAATTCCCTCTATTTGCTCCTCAGGTCATTTACCCATAATTGCCTAGTCCTTTCTTATCTAATAATTGAAGGTTATTTTTTTACCCTAAGTGATTTACCCTGAGTTTGCATTTTTTTAAAAGTAATCTCGGGTTAATTTTGAGAGAATTTCAATGCAATCTTATTTTTTCCTCCATCAATTATGATTCTGATCTATAGCTAATTTCCATATCATTAAGGATGCTCTAGTAATTGGAAAGAAATCTGCATGGTTTTGTTTTTTTAAAAGTGCTCATCTAATTTGTGAAGGAAGGTTAAACTACTTTAAGCTACTGAGACATACCTGATATTTGATAAAAAAGAAACCCAAGGCAATTTTAGGAAATTGTAACCTCCTTTGCAACTATATTAGTCAGGTGATGGGAAATGGAGGGTATAATGTAACAAGGTTATAATGACCATCTTAATATAGCCAAGTTGATAGTAGCATGAAGGCTCAACATTGGCGTTATCTCTGCCTACTCCACGGACCGACCTCAGTCTTGGGGGTTGTCTGGCCCCAGAAAAACTGTGCAGTTGGAAGTCTTCATCTTCTGGTGATGACTCTGATGCAGGCTCTTTCTCCTGGATAACCCACGTTGACATGTATATTTCACATGCAGT
Organism: Cnephaeus nilssonii; assembly: GCF_951640355.1. Classification (NCBI taxonomy): domain Eukaryota; kingdom Metazoa; phylum Chordata; class Mammalia; order Chiroptera; family Vespertilionidae; genus Cnephaeus; species Cnephaeus nilssonii. Next base: position 52,266,814 of record NC_137086.1, on the reverse strand, counting down.
GCTCACACCTGAGTTAGCTTAACATCGTTATTTTCTAATTCCTGGAGGATAAAATAAAAAGGCTTGGTTGAGATGATTTCATTGTCCTTATGTCTGCAATGTTGCCAGTTGAGATGTTCCCACTTTAGGTAGATACCACCAACCCGGAAATAAATTTAGCTGGTAATTTGTATGCCAGTTAATGACACCACAATCTTCCCCACTGAAGTGTTGAAGAAACGGGGTGTTCTCCTTGTTCTCACCCTTTTCTTTACTTGCACATCCAATCAAACAACTAAGCCCTGTGCTACTATCTCCAAGTACATTCTAAATGATTTCTGCTCTCCATTCACAGCTATGCCTACACAATACATAATATGCCCACATGGTACACATTACACCCACACACTAAAACTCAAGACAGCACTGCTTCTCACCTGGTCCCTGCAATAAACTCATAAATTGATCTCCTTTGGCCTGTATATAGCGGTTAAGATTATACTTTCAATAATGCAAATCAGATAATGTCATTCCTTTTATTGTAGCTCTACCCTAGTTCTGTGTTGTTTTAAGTAGAACATGATACCATTTATATACTTTCCCCTTTGTTTGTATTGTTTTCTTCCTTCTCCTTCCAACCCCAAACTAGAATGAATCTTCTGGGCTTCCTATCCTATCATCATCTATATCTCCATGCTTATAAGAAGAGTGTTGGCACCCAGTAGTTGCTCAAAAATTATTCACTGAATAAATAAGTGGACCTGCAATCCAGGCCTGAAATACAGCCCATTTCTCTTTATTTCAGAAAATTCTCTCCAAAACTCCAGTGCTAATTCCAAGCTTTAGCAAATGACTGGCTCCTGTAGGGATGGCTCTTGGGGCTTGCACCTCCTTTGCTTATCCGTTTGGCTTCGCTGTAGCCAAAGACCTCCCTCTGATTGGAGTCTGGTTTCCTTCTTTCTTCCTTAATGACTTTTCAATATATCTTCAGCTCTGCAACTCTAGGAGCAATTGTTCCTCCTATTTGAATTTAGCTTTTGACTAGTCATGCCTTTCTATCTTTTCTTTATATACGTGATGTTGACTAGGCTGCCTTTCCTAGCTTCCAGTGCTCTGGCTCCCTCCATGAGCCAATTAATAGTTGCAAATGGTCATATACTCTTTAACTCCTGGAGGGTTCAATGGATCCCCGATACTTGGAAAATGTTTGGAGTGACTAAGCCAAATGCGTGCCTCCTTCTGATCATATAACATATTCAGGATACATTTCCTCTGCTGAGATTTGCAAAGCTTCATTGCTTACAGGTTAACACTTGTTTCATAAAAGTAGTCTGTATACTTTTGCTTACTGTGTCCATCTATGAATCCAGGGCTGAAATACCATTGCTTAGCACTCATAGAAAAATGAGCTGCATGTGATATATTCCAAACTGTTCTCTGACAACTAAAACTTAGTTGTTCACTTAGAAGTCAAGAAAGATAGCAATAAGCAGCTGGCAAAACAATCCTAATGGCAGAGATGGGATGCTGAGCATAACTTTGGCTAGCATTTTCAGGATTTTTTAATGCTTGCTTGCAACTGTCACTTCCTTAAGCATTTCATGAAGATTAATAATGTAAGAAAAAGGCCATCTTTCTCAAGTAACTGAACACAGTTACTGTTAGGACTTTTTCTGGCAAAATAGGGAAAGAGAAGAAATTTGTCTCCTTATATGTTCATCTCTACTCTATTTTTCTTTTTTTCTTTAAATATATTTATCCTGCTATTTGTCAATCATATATCATTAAGCTTGGAGAAATTACATTTCTGTTACAGTTATATCATGATAATAATAATATATAATAATAATATATTCACATATGCATATATGTAGACACCTATACATGTATGTTTGTGCACATATATATAATATTTGATAGGGTTGTTTTGATAATAACAAATGTGAATAAATGAACTGAACTAGTAAATGTACCATAGTTGGCACTCAAAAATATTAGCCTTTGTTATTGTTGTATTGTTATTTCTATAAATGATTAATATATTAATACAGAAAAGAAAGATCGACTTCAGCATGACAGTGTAAAGACCTTTACTGTTCTGCTCCCCAGTGAAACAAATGAAAACTATAAATATTATTTAAAAGTCTCTGCAAAATTATAATAAAGGCAAAAAGCAAATAAAAATATACTCAAAAGCACTTATGAAAAGTTTGTAAGAAAGGCAAGAGTCTGTGTTGTTTGAATTAGAACCATTTTCTCATAGCTCACATGGCACTACTATAGGAGCCACAAATTCCATTTGTAGGTATATACCCAACGGAAATGAAAACATGTACCTATACAAAAACTTGTATAAGAATGCTTATGGAAGCTTTATTTGTAATAGCCTACTGTGGAAAGAACCCAATGTTTATCACCTGAAGAATGAATAAACCAATTTGGAATTTATAATAATAAAAGTGTACTATGCTAATTAACCAGACATCCTTCCGAATGATCTTCTGGATGAAGCAAGGGCTGCGAGGGAAGTCTGGGTCCCGGGCGCCAGAGGGAAGCCTGGGTCCTGGGTGTCAGAGGGAAGCTGATGCGGCAACAGGGGGGAATTCTTGCAGGAATTTCATGCATCAGGCCTCTAGTATCCATACAATGGAATATTATTTGCCCATAAAAAGAAATGAAGTAGTAATACCATAGCTACAAGAAAAGAAAACTACAGACCAATATTTCATATGGACATTGTCACAAAACTCCTCAACAAAATACTAACAAACCAAATTTAGCAGTATATGGAGAAAATTATACAACATGACCAAGTGATGTTTATTACTGAAATGCAATGATTGTTCAATATTTAAACATCAATCAGTATGATACATCAGGTTAACAGAATGAAACCCCCACACATATAGTAATGTCTATTATAATGGCTATTACTTTTAAAAATGGAAAGTAAAAATGTTGGTTAGGTCATAGAGAAATTGAAACACTTGTGCATTGTTTATGGAATGTAAACTGGGGGAGCCACTGTGGAAAACAGTTGGCAGTTTCTCAAAAGGTTAAACATAGAATTACCATATGACACTCCTCTATCAGTAACTGACAGGTCTGGCAGGGAGAAAATCAGTAAGGATATAGTTGAACTCAACAGCATCATCAATCAACTGGATCTAATTGACATCTACATAACGTTTCATCCAACAAAAGCAAAGTGCACATTCTTTCCAAGCTCACACACCTGAGCCATAAAACACACCTTAACAAATTTAAAAAATAATAGCCATTATAGTAGGTGCAAATTGGCATCTCATTGTCATTTTGATTTGATTTCCCTAATGGTTAGTGATGTTTTACATCTGGGATTTCCTTTTGAGGTGATGAAATTGTTCTAAAATTGTGGTAATAGTTACAAGTATCTGTAAATACATTTAAAAACATTGAATTTCCCTGGCCAGGTGGCTCAGTTGGGTGGAATTTCATCCCCTGCACCAAAAGGTTGAGGGTTCCATTCCTGATGAGAACACATACCTAGGTTGCATGTTTGATTTCCCAGTAGGGGAATGTATGAAAGACAACCGATTGATGTTTCCCTCTCACATTGATTTCTCTTTCTCTTTCTTCCTTCATCTCTCTGTGAAAATCAATAAACATATGTCCTTAGATGAAGACTTAAAAACAACAACCTAAAAACATTGAACTGTCACCCTAACCGGTTTGGCTCAGTGGATAGAGCATTGGCCTGTGGACTCAAGGGTCCCAGGTTCGATTCCAGTCAAGGGCATGTACCTTGGTTGCGGGCACATACCCAGTAGGGAGTGTACAGGAGGCAGCTGATCGATGTTTCTCTCTCATCAATGTTTCTAACTCTCTATCCCTCTCCCTCTCTGTAAAAAATTAATAAGATATATTAAAAAACCCCAAAAAACATTGAACTGTCCGTTTTGAGTGGTATGAGAATTATATCTCAATGAAGCTGTTAAACAATGGAAAAAAGAGACAAGGAACAAGAAGAAAGCTTAGTATTTCTCTGTGTATGATGACATAAACATGCAATGATATGGATGTACTGCTACATCTAACTCTGAAGAGAAAAGCTGCTGCCATGCACGACTGAAATATCTCAGGGGGTGGGAAGGGGACTACATATTGGTCAACTCTCGAGAAGCCTGGGAGTGATTCTTTTGCTGGAAAAAATATTCATAGGTTTGTGGAGAACAAATGAAAAAGAGATGGAAAATGCTAGCTAAAAAAACGAGTTTCCTTCTTAACGAAGCAGGAGAAATTTTGGTGAGCTGAAACCATAAACTCTTAGAAGAAAACATAGGGGTATATCTTTGTCACCTTGAATTTGGCAATGGATTCTTAGATAGCAACAGCAAACACAGACCCACAAAATAGATAAACTGGACTTCATCACATTTAAAAAGGTTTGTGCTTTAAAGGACATTATCAAGAATTTGAAAAGAAAACATACAGAATGGGAGAAAATATTTGCAAATCAAATAGCTGATAAGAAGCTAAGATCTAGAATATATTAAAGAACATTTACAACTCAAAGACAAAACGGCAACCTGGCTAAATCTTCATTTTCCTGTGAGTTCTAGATAATCAGCCCTTCTTCTATGCAAAAGGGAGCAGAGTTTGGAGAAGTTGGGTCAACAGCAGATGAGAGTCTGCTGTTCCCAAGCCTCAGTCTCCTCAGCCTCTTCCTCAGGTAGGGGCTGGGGAAAGCATTGAAATGCTGGCTATAATGAAGGTACAGGGTTTCCTAGCCAGGGTGTGAAATCCAGGAAGGGAGGGTTTGCTAAACTCTCAGGTAAGTTACTTTCCTTCATTGGGCCTTAGGAGTGAGGAGAAATAAGTTCAGGACTTCTACAGCCCTTTCCTGCTAAACACTACTGGCTCTCAGAGATTTTGCCTCTATTACCAAGCCAGATTTTTGGTAATGGAATCTTTGGGGGTTGTGTGGGCAGCTGGCCTCTGAGAACAGAGATTTTGAGGTTTTGAGCGGTTCCAGGGTGGCTGGGTTAACATCATGTTCCCCTCCTCTCTCCTGTGGAAGAGGAGACCTTCCTCTAGGAAACCCCAAACCCCACCGATTACTGTACGCCAAGTGGAGGCAGGGTTTGCTAGGGATGCTGTGGCACCTGGAGCCTCCCAGAGCCTGGGCCACCCAGATGTCTCTGCTTAGAACCTGCTGGTCCTGGAGGACTCAGATCTGTGAAAAGATGAGGGGGGCTGTGTCCTACTCCCTTCCCCCAGTCCCAGAACCCAAGGATGCAGCCTCGATTGACCAAGCCCAGTGGGGGAGTGTGGTGGGGAAGGGGTAACATAGGAGCACCCAAATGTTAGCTATTATTGCTATTATATTATTACTACTAGAGGCCCAATGCATGAAATTTGTGCAAGAGTAGGCCTTCCTTCCCCTGGCTGCCGGCACCAGCTTCCCTCTGGTACCTGGGACCTGGGCTTCCCTCACAGCCCCGGCTTTGTCTGGAAGGTCATCTGGAAGGACATCCAGTCTAATTAGCATATTACGCTTTTATCATTATAGATTGTATGAATATATAAATCATATCTTAAAATAGAAAAGGAAAGCTTAATACTTTTCTGTGCGTGATGGCACAAAAACACAATGGCATGGATGCTTATCACTTGCTCTGAAAAGAAAACCTGCTGCTGTGAACAACTGAAGTGTCCAAGGGAAGGAAGATATGTGACAAGAGTCAACCTGGATGGTCTACATTCCTGCTAATAAAGGCTGGTCCACAGGGCACAGCAGCAGCAGTGCCTGGGAGAGTGTGAGAAATGCAGAATCTCAGGTCCTCACTCCAGATCTACTGAGTTAGGATTTGTCTTTTAACAAGATCCCCCTCGCACGTTCAAGAGAACACTGGAGAACACACAGCTAAATTAGTGCATGCCACAGGAAGTCTATGAGGGGTGGGATGGAGGACCATTCTAGGATCCCCTAAGAAGGAATAAAGATTACATAACCCTGACAAAGGTTTCAGTCCCACGGGTGGGAATTTTCTAGAGGATTCACATGGCCGGAAATCAGTGATTTAGTAGGAGGATTTTGCCAAGATCTCATTCTAACAACATAACCTTGCTTCATGTTCTTTGAACATATTTGGTTAACTCAGTGTTTAGTGTTATTCACTTTCACTTCATTTAGTCCCAGTGTTTTAGGAAAGTTAGTTAAAAAACTAAAATGATAACTATAATTCTAACACGGTTCTCAGTGATCCCCATGGACATTCAAGTTCAAGGAGCAGTGGGGGACATTCCACTCAGGTAGACAGAAATGGATGATCTACAGCAATTCTTGGAGAAAAATAATAACAAAAATACTATAATTATCTATAGTTTGGTAGGAAGACCTTGCACCCCACAACAGGTAGGAATAAATAAGAATATAAAACTGGGAATGGTACTTTAATTGAATAGGTCTATGCCAGCATGGCTAATTTAAAAATGTTCTGTGATACCACATTGGCATCACAAAGAAAACAACAACAAAAACAATGTTTTTGCCCCCAAATCTTTTATTTTTATAGCAATAGGGAAGGGAAGAACTGCACCCTAAAAGTGAAGTTCTGTGTCTCAATTTTGTTTTCTGCCCTACCTTGTGCTTCTGTTTCCTAATTTAAATTGAATGCTAATGTTTCCTTTACCATTCATGACTATGGAAAGTATCAATGTAATAATGTTTGTGAACATGCTTTGGAAACTAAATGTTGTGAATTATTTTTTATATGTTTTTATTGATTTTTTTTTTAGAGAGAAAGGGAGAGGGATAGAGAAAAACATCAATGTGAGAGAGAAACATTGATCAGTTGCCTCCTGCACACACCCTGGGGGATCAAACCCAAAACCTGGGTATGTGCCTGACCAGGAATCAAACTGGCGACCTTTAGGTGCACGGGACCTACGCCCAACCAACTGAGCCACACTGGCCAGCGCATGTTGTGTATTATTTTAAAAGCCACAGATCATTTCCTTTTCCTCTGTTCTAATGATGACTGCAAATCAGTTGGCATGCATGGTCTTCCCTTCCCCAAGAGCTCTCTCCTTGCATACCTGCTTGTCTTGTGTGTGTTTTCATGGGGAAAGGAAGATACTGAAGCCAAAGTGTTATTACAGGGTTAGCAGAAGCAGTGTGCTATTGTTTATTCCCACATCTCAAATCTTCTCATTGAGCTTTTCCATTCTGCGACATGGCTGAAAATGTTTCCTGAACACTATTGTTTGCAGTTATAAGCCTTTACATTTTCCTGGCTTCCAGATCCACCGCGTCTTTGCGCCAATCTGGAACACACACTGGGGACTATTTCATTTGCGGCTCCTTCCTGTTCATGCTTTTGGATGGTTGCCTGTTCACAGCACATGCAGCTTATTTAGGCATTAACATTTCAGGAAACACACAGTGGCATTTTAAGTGAAGTAGAAATTAGAAAATTCTGCTGTTCTTAGTTACTCTTTTCTCCCAAATTCAAAAAGAAATCACTGTCAAATTACCCAAGTCACATTTATCCTTTTGAAACGCCCTGAGTTGTTGTCAGTATTCTGCCAAACTCTCTGCTTCTATCCCCTTAGATAGACATTAAGCCCCTCTGGAGCAACAGTGGGGAGAAAACTGAAGCATGTTAGATTCAGAGAAAACAATTCTCTGAGGCACAAAGAACTCCTTCCCCCAGCACTTGGCTCATACTTCTGCTTTATGGCTCTTGTAATTGTGTCTGTGTGAATCCATGTTGCACCGACACAATTTCTTGATTATAGTTATCAATCAATATAAGTTGGTTGGTCAGTTTATTGGTGAAGATCCCTTCAACAAAGAAAGGGTGATAGGAGTTTCCAAGGCTAGGAAGGGACCCAGCAAGAAAAGGCTGGATAGTATCCATGGTTTTCTCCACACAATGTATTGCATGGGAACCAAACTTACCTTTTGCTTTACACCAGGTGGGCAATAATGTACTATTGCTCATTAAAAATAAAGTGGTATATCAACTAAAAACACAACAACAACACTAACCTATTTGGGAATGGTTAACAAATAGAGTCTCATATATTCACTACCACATTGGTAAGGAACTCAGTCCCTGCCCGGAAGAGGAAACTGGGGTGCTCACTCTCTTGCCTGAAACAGTTCAAATGGAAATACAGTTGATCCTTGAACAACACGGGTTTGAACTGCAGGGCTCCACTTATGTACAGAATTTTAAAAAAAATAAATACAGTAAATTTTTTTTCCTTATGATTTTCTTAATAACATTGTCTTTTCCCTAGTTCACTTTATTGTAAGAATAGAGTACATCATACAGATGCCATACAAACTATGTGCTAATTGACTTTGTGTTATCAGCAAGGCTTCCAGTGAACAGAACAGAAGGCCATTAATTCAGTGGACCCTCCACATTCGCCAATGCCCAACTTCAGACTGAAATTTTGATCCACAGTTGGCTGAATCCATGGATTCCAACCCATTGATACAAAGTACCAACTTTAGTTAAAATTTTTGGGATACAAACGTTATACACGCATTTTTTGACTGCATAAGGGACCAGGGGATTAGATAACCCTAACCTCCACGTTGTTCTAGGGCCCATTGTATTTTCTGATTAAAATTAGTGATGGAAAGAACCCTGCCTTGGGGTGGTGAACACACAACACAATATACAGATGATGTATTATAGAATGAGACACCTACAACCTATATAATTTCATTGACCAATGTCACTTCAATAAATTCAATGCAAATAAAACACAATACAAATGATCATACAACTAAAACACTACTTAAAATAAACAAAATAAAAATAGAAGTTTTAATAACCTGGTGTATTGGTTTTCTTCAGAGAATCAGAACTAAAACATTGTGTGTGTGTGTGTATGTGTGTGTTTATATGTGTGTATGTGGGTGTGTGTGCGTGTGTGCACACCTGTGTGTATGTATGTGTGTGTATGTGTGTGTGCGCGCATGCGTGTGTGTGTGTGTGTGATTTATTTAAAGGATTGTCTCACTTGATTGTGGAGGCTTGGTAGGTGCAAAATTTGCAGCATGAGTCAGCAGCAGGACAATCAGTGAAGAGTTGCAGGCTGAGTGCAAAGGCCCACTGCTGGCAGAATTCCTGCTTACTCAGAGGTCAGTCTTTGTTCTATTAAGTTCTTCACTGACTACTGAGGTCCTCTCACATTATGGAGAGCAATCTGCTTTACTCAAAGTCCACCAATTTAAATGTTAATCTCCCTTTAAAAACAACAACAACTCCTTCACAGAGACATTCAGAATTCAAAACCTGGCACCATGGTCCAGCCAATTTTACACAAAAAATGAACCATCACAAGGTTAATCAGAATTTTAAAAATACTTCATTGATTTTTAGAGAGAAGAAGGGAGAGGGAGAGAAAGAGAAAGATCAATTGGCTGCCTCCTGCATACCCGCTATCAGAGATCAAGCCCACAACCCAAGTATGTGTCCTGACCTGGATTGAACCAGCAACCTTTCAGTGCATGGGAGAATGCCCAACCTACTGAGCAACACTAGCCAGGGTAAGGCTAATCAGAATTTAATTTTAAGAATTCTTGTTAGTTGAGGTTTTATTTTTTAATTGGCTACATCTCATTGAGACATTACAACAACCTTCTCTTTCCTTATTCCAACTCCACCTTTTTTTGGCTTATGTTACTTCCTCCCCCCCACAACACATATACACTCTGATCTGACCGTGCTAAGCTTGGTGTAGCCGGTATGAAAGAATGGGGGTGCAGTTTGCACTGAGTTCTTAGAAACTTACTTTCTGTAAAGATGTAATGATGTTACTATTCTCTAGACCCCTGGAGCTTTTGTACCTTTTCATTTTGAGTTGCAGCCACAAGGAAGTTAAGATGATGAATGTGAAATGGAAATTTTCTGGTTCAGATACAATTATATGCTTTTCAGTGGCTTATTTTTTTATTTTAGTAAATAAGCATTTAGCAGAGTCAGGTAGTAGAACTAATGATTACAATTTTGCCTCAAACAACAGAGGAGACAAATACTGTAATTATATGAAGTACAAATCAAATCACCTAATTACATAGAGAAGGAATATCTGCAATAATTGCTGAGGTATAGGCCAGTTAGGAGTGCACCGAAAAAGATCCCATAATTTTAAGAAATACATCCATGCCTGATTTATCAAGAGGCAAATATAATAAACAAATGCATTTTTACTTAAAAAAATACAAGCTTCATCTAGAGTATATAACTTCAAATGATTCCTCAGACTTTCCTAACTCTATTTCTTTTCTTAGATATATATTTTTTATTCATTTCAGAGAGGAAGGGGGAGAGAGAGAGAGAGATACAAACATCAATGATTAGAGAGAATCATTGATTGGCTGTCTCCTGCACGTCCCCTACTGGGGATGGAGTCCACAACCCGGGCATTTGCCCTTGACTGGAATCGAACACCTTCAGTCCCCAGGCCGATGCTCTATGCACTAAGCCAAATCAGCTAGGGCTCTCTATTTCTTTAGAGAATTGAAAACATATATGTAAATGATCCATTTTATAGGAAAATAATATTAATACTTAACTGTACAAATTTAATACTTCTTTGTTCATGTCCAAACTCCAGGAAGCCTCGGTGATTACTGCCAGCTCATGATAGCTGCAGGATGTGCAAGAGCTCAGCTCTCAGCCATTTGCTTCCTCCATGTCTTGGCACCATGGTTGACATATGGCTTGCCCTGTATGCTCCAGTGATTTCCCAGAAGGGCTTCATCTGCCTGCCCAAGACTCTAAGTCTCTCCGAAACAGAAATTGTGCTTTCCATCTTTACTGTCTCTTCCCATTCCTACACCATTTACTGAAAGCATTACTCATTCCGTGTGTGAGTGTGTGTGTGTCCATGTAAGTGTCACACTCTGCCTTTGCCAGGAAAGGTCAAATGGGTCCCATCGTAGTATTGTGGGAAGCACTTTGGAGGGGCCTTATGCAATGCACTAACCAGTCTGGAATTTTACATCTGATTATTTTCTCACAAAATCTCGATAAAAACTTGACAACTATGAAGATCCTTTAGTCAGATAAAGCTCTGTGTTAATAACTCAGATTACATTCCAAATTTCCTATACCATTTCATCTTTATCTCCTTAAAGTGTTGAAGAGAATTTCTATTGACAATTCTCACCTTGTCACATTCCCCACAGCTGAGAGTTCAGGGTTTCTATTATTGCCCTCATCCTACCTGCTCTGGCTCAGTGGGTATCCTTACTCCAACTTCAATAAGGAAATTGCCAAATCCAAGCAATTTTCCTTAATTTCATTATATCCCACCTTGGAGTCTTCTTGTGTCTTCACTCTTTATTACTTTGGCTGGATCCCATTGTCTCCAACTTTTCCCAGACTTTGCTCTTCAATGATCAATCATTAATGTATTCCTTTTCAACTATAAACTTGCTCAGTCACTCCCACCCTAAAATCCATCCTAGTGCACCAGGGAACATGTCCTTCTCTGTTTTCTGTAATGGCTGAAAGCCTTCCATTATGTTTTCTGTACTCTTTCAGCTCCCCACATTTTGGTGTTTGTCCCACCATTTTCCTAAAACTGCTCTTTCAACCATTTCTAGCGATTTTAAAATGAATCAAACAAATAACCCAATAAAGTAATTATTTTTCAGTCCCTAGCCTTCTTGAGTTTTCAGCAACATAGCAGGCTATTTGGAACATTCTTGATCAGCAATGTATTCTTCTCTTAGTTTCCCTAAACTATGAACTTCTGAAACTCTTCCTACTTCCACTAGCATCCCTATCTCTGTCTCTTTCACTAGTTCTTCACTCAGTTTTGTAGTCTAATGGAAAGAGCAATGGTTTGGCAGGACAACTGAACTTTAATCATTGTCTCTCAAAACTCATTTTTAAAATTGGAGATGGCTTACTCTGGGTGGTTCTCAGCTTTTATAGCTGTATAACGGGGTAGTCTGCGACACTGCATTTTAACTGTGCTTTACTAAGTCCTAAGAATCCCTTTCACATTTCTTGGCCACCATCATGATTCCAAACACAACAGTTACACTGCATTCTGGTATATGGATTGGGTACCCACAGTAGATTTCCACTTCTAGGGAAAGATCTGAGTCTGGAAATGCAAGCAGTTTGGACAAGTGAGTCTAGAGACTGTTAGCCTAAATGAGTTGATAGAACCATTTTCAAAGATCAAGTCTGATGAGGGAAAACATGCCCTGCTATGGGACAAAAGGGATGCTGGGCATACCATCTACTGGGATGGTATTCAATCTGGCAGCCCATATTCTCCACATGCAATGGTGGTGCAGGGCTGGGAGGTGGGGGTGGTATCTGTACCAGTAAAAGCACTTTGCTATTGATGACCTAGGATTCACCTCTAAGATCACCTTTGATTCTAAATGTAAAAATTCAGTATTGATTTTCTGGAGTTGATATGAGAAGTATGTGAGATGATACTTTGAAAGCAGTTAGCACAGTACTTGGCACACAGAGATCAATTAATACATTTATTTGTTTTCAGTACGTTCTCTGTGACATTAAGTGAGGGCATACCAATGTGCATTTTACCATGCCCCACACCCAGTATAGTGGCCTAGCCACATCCTAGTTAAATATATTAACAGTCCAATTTCTGTTGACTCATTTTGCAAACCCAAGACATGGAAAAGTGGTTCAATAAGCAGGAAGGAACATTGGGAGAGGCATTTACAATTATTCAGCTATGAGGACTTCTCCTATGTTTCAGTGAGGGAAAAGGGTAAAAAAGACATTGCCTAGTTCCATCAGAGCTCCTGCTTTCTAACTTTGGAAGCCTGTCCACAGCATTTCTATCCGGAAAGCAGCAAGGATCTCACTTCTACTCTGCAGGGACACTTCCTCCCTGCAGCGAAAGTCTTTGTTTTATATCACATCCTGCTGGCGGGAAAGATAATCCTTGTGATTTCTCCTATATTCATTTCCCCTGAAAATTGCTACCAGGACTCCCCAGTCCTGTGCAGTGAGTCATTATTTTTATCACATCGCAAATATCAGCAACACCTAGCTGATTCCACTTAAAATCAAAAGAATGGAAAAAAAGAAAGAAAGAAAGAAAGAAAAGAAAGAAAAAACACCAGAAACATAGCCCAAACCTCAAACCAAGCATTAAAAGTCCCTGAAATTCCTGCAGCAAGCTTGCTGTTCTTTTTATGTAGGGAAATGGACCCCAGTCTGCAATGCAGTAGTGGCTACGTTCCTGATTTGCTTAGGTTTGTTATAAATGAATGTCTACCCTTACTGTGCATTTAAGTGTGAATGACAGAGAGCGGGAGAGCAGCTGTGGCCATTAGCACCATTCTCAGGCACCGATTCTTCAAGAAGTTGGACACTAAGCTTAAAAGCAGTGCAAAAGATGCTAAGTACATTACTTCTCCCTCTGCTAAATTTTATGATGACAATTATAGAGTGGGGTGTGCCACAGTTTTAAAGTCTCTTACAGTTTATTAAGCACTTTCACGTGTATTATGTTGTCCAGTCCCTATGCCCATCATGTAAAAGAGATAAGGCTGGATTAACCCTTTGCACTCGCTTGCTTTTTTCTTGATTCCTTTATTCTAATGCTAACTATGTCGAGTCACACTTGACATCCAAGTGCAAAAGGTTAAGCTCTTTATCTTCAGATGAAAATGCATGATGACTCAGAAAAGCGAAATGTGTTGTCTACAGTCACTGAGCTAAAAACACACACATACACACACAAAACCAGAGCTGGAGCTCAAAGCCAAGGATCCTGTTACTGAATCTGGAGCTTTGCTCACCAAAGGTCTTGTGTTTTCCACAAGAGGCTCTGCAAACAGACAGGCTTCTGCCTGAGGGTGACGCCATGCTGAGACCATTGTAGGCATTTGCCTTTCTTCCTCCTTTCAACATCCAGGACTCTCTCCCCATCCAACAGGTCCCCTTTGTTCTCTATTTCCTGGAGGGGTAGATGAGTCCTTGTTTGGCTCTGCACTTCTATGATTGACAGTGGCTGTATGGACTGAAAATTGCATCACCCCAAATTCTTTTGTTGTATCACAACCCCCCCTACCCATGCCCCAGTGTGATGATATTTGGAGGTGGGGCCTTGGGGAGATAACCAGGTATAGATAAGGATATAGGAATAGGACCTACATGAGATTAGTGCTCTTATAAGAGATACCAGAGAATGCTGGTTCTCTCTCTCTCTCTCTCTCTCTCTCTCTCTCTCTCTCTCTCTCTCTCCCTCCTCTGCCACATGGGAACACATTAAGAAGGACTGGAAGAGATGTCTTACCAGAACCAAACCCATGCTAGCACCCCGATTCCAGACTCTCAAATTTCAGAATGTGAAAATTAAATTCCTGTTGTTTAAGCCACCCAGTCTTTGATGTTTTGTTTGGCAGCCCTTTCTGACTAATAGGGTAGATTAATGCATTTCCTTTCCTGGTGTGTCCTTTATAACAGAAGTAACTCATAGATGTACATGCTTTTAAATTTTTTTTTTTATTGATTAAGGTATTACATGTGTCCCTATCCCCCCATTGCCCCCACCCCACTCCTTACATGCCCTCACCCCCCCCCCCCCCCGCCTTGCATCCATTGGTTATGCTTATATGCATGTGTACAAGCCCTTCGGTTTATCTCTTACCTCCCTCCCCGCTTCCCAGCCTTCCCGCTATAATTTGACAGTCTGTTCGATGCTTCTCTGCCTCGGTATCTATCTTTTTGTTCATCAGGTTATAAAGTTCTTTATTATCCATAAATGAGTGAGATCATGTGGTATTTCTCTTTCACTGACTGGTTTATTTCGCTTAGCATAATGCTCTCCAGTTCTATTCATGCTGCTGCAAATGGTAGGAATTCCTTCTTTTTTAAAGCAGCGTAGTATTCCATTGTGTAGATGTACCACAGTTTTCATCTAGAGCCATGAGCACTGGAGGCACCATGGTAGAGCGCACAATCTACTGAGGGTTCAGACTGGTCTGATCATAGGGGGATCTTTCCTTGGCTCATTCAGTAAGTTAATACTCTAAGGTGCACGTGCTCTCAGCTGCTGCTTTTCTCCTGCACAACGCCCCCCCCCACCTCCACCTTCCCCATCACAACAGCTCCCAAAGAATTAAAGACCGGTCCACAGGTGACTGGAAGCTGGCTAAGGAGTATTAGTCCTGGTTCATCCATATGGGTATCTGTGAATGCGGGGTCATTTTCTCCCTGGACTTCAGTTTTACACTGGTAAAATATGAGATTAAACGAAATCATTTGCTAAACCTGGCTCTCTTTTGAAAATAAACTCCTGTCTTCAAATGTAATATAATCTAGGTTGTCAATACCTAAACCATAAATATAGTGCTCTCTTTCTCTTTTTTTAAGAGTGACTTGCTATGAGGGCAGGAGCTGGCTATAAAGGAGAAAGCAGGAGATATGGGACTGAGAGAGATTTTTATCTATTTTGTGTGTGCATCTATTTAGCAAACATTTATTAAGCTTTTTAAAGTAAGTACGGTCTAGGATGCAAAGATATTATAAGACCCTATTTACACTTTGTGTTTGTAGGAGATAAGGCATCTATGGATCAATAACTAAAACACGAGGTGGAAATGACAAGGGGTCTTTGTAAGCTTCAGCTAAATTGCTGAGACAGTCCCTCAGTGAGCCATGAGAGAGACAGCAAAAGAGACAGACAGAGCGGGGAGGCAACCAAGGCAGCAGTTGGTCCAATTACTAAATTATTAGAAGGCATACAATTTCCCTGTTGAGTGTCATTTCTGAGTAATGACTTACATATTTAAAAGGGTGAATGGAAGGGGCAATGTGTGTTCAGTGCCACTGAGACTGCCTTTATGTCAGAAGATTATCCCACCCTCTCTGCAATGTCTCTTGCTCTTGCTCAGAAGATCCTCAATGGGACTTGGTCCCCACATTATCCAGATTGGCCATCTCTATTGATCAAATTTATCAAGTAGTAGCTAACCTCTCACCTAGAGACCTCCTTCATTTCAGTATGCCCTGAGAAAAGGCTTCCTTCATGGATCCAGACTTCTAAGTGGAATTTACAGCAAAAGAGTCTGATAGTATTTTAATTAACTCAGCTAAGCCTCCCTATTACATCCAGGAGCAGGAGTTTACAGGTTCATTTCATTTCCTTAATTACAATGATAAGGCCCGATAAAAATTCTGATACAGTACCAGGTTAGTAGTCAACATGCTGCTTTCCGTGGGGATGTGCTCACAGAACTTCAGATTTGCTAAAGGCACCTGTAGGGGAGGGCTTCTTGCTTACACAGAGCTGCTTGCTATTTCCAGACCTGGGTGAACTTTTGATTCGTGAGGCTGGAATTATTTCAGCTCCAGAGAGATTCTAGAACTCTGCTGTGGTCACAAGGCATTCTTATTCAGGAAATGTTCATGAAAACACTCATGAGCAAAAATTAGTTCTAGACTGTATTAAAGAATAAAAAGCATTTATTGAGCAAAAAGGAGTTGCAGCCCGGAAACACATATTTAGGCAGCAACCTAAATTGTGTTCCACTGAAGCAAAGGGGAGGCTGCCTTATATGTAGAAAGGTCTATCCTACCTAATAAAATAGTAATATGCAAATTGACCACACCTTTGCTACGCCCAAGCCACGCCCACCAGTCAAAGCCACGCCCACCAGCCAATCAGTGCAAGTATGCAAATTACCCAACAAAGATGGCGGTTAATTTGCATACACTGAGGGAGGAAGGGGTGAAGACTGAAGACAACTTAGAAGGAAGAGGGAGGAAAGGCAGAAAGCAAGGTGGCTGCCAGAGGGAAAGCCTGGGCAAGGCGGGGCGGGGTGGAGTGGGGTGGAGCGTGGCGGGTGGCAGTGGCCCGCGGGTGCAGGCGCGATGGCCGCGGCGACGGCAGCACACACGGCTGCAGTGGCTGCTTGCAGGATTCTTCCTGCAAATGGGCTACTAGTTTCATATAAATGAGGAATCCAAATTGTGCAGTTATGATTGGTAGGAGACAATCTATGAGGTTCTGATTGGACAGGACAGGTCTCAGTCCATTGGTAGAAAGATGAAACCAGGATTTCCCTGCAGTTGTTGACTCAGATGGTGTAAACAGCCGGGTACAGTGCAGGGAGCCGAGTTCAGTCTGAGCATCTTCTCAGTGTCCAGCATACATTTGGAGCCCCCATCAGCAAATGGATGCTAGACTCTTATTATTCATACAATTTGGGCCCTAGATTGAGCATGGGGAGTCCATCTCAATAGATAATTCCACCTCAGGGGGTTTACATCAAATGAATCTTTCTTCTTGGAACCCAAACACCTGATTAAAGGGAGAAAAATGCAACCATTTAACTAGTTCCCTTGCTTATTAAATTACC
Source organism: Cnephaeus nilssonii (assembly GCF_951640355.1). Taxonomy (NCBI): domain Eukaryota; kingdom Metazoa; phylum Chordata; class Mammalia; order Chiroptera; family Vespertilionidae; genus Cnephaeus; species Cnephaeus nilssonii. The sequence goes on along the minus strand of NC_137086.1, from coordinate 52,249,461 downwards.
TCTCCTGTACTTGAGAGAGTGGAGTAGTGTAGAAAGGTTTCTCAACCTCAGCACTATTGACACATTGGATCAGATAATTCTTTGCTTTGGGAGTCTGTCCTGAACATTATAGGATGCTTAGCTGCAACCTTGTTCTCTACCTGCTAGTTGATAGTAGCATCCTTCTCCTACATGTGGCAATGCAAAAATGTCTCCAGACATTGCCAATCATCACCTGAGGCATAAAATTTCCCCTAACAAAGAACCATGGGTTATAGGGTTAAATGTGTAACTCCGGGATCAGATTAGTTTACATGCAGGTCCCTTCCTGTAGGGGCTCTAACCTTGGGTGCTTAAACCCTGGATGTTCACATATGTAGAAAGGGATCAGTGCACCCTCTGCATGGTATTGTGGTGTGTGTCACATAAGTTGACATATAAAAAGTTCTTAGAATTGTGCCTGGTACATAGTAAACACTTAATACATATCTACCATTTATTCATATTTTAGTATCTTCCAGATGATCTACATTTTACATATATATTTATACAGAAACAAGAATAATTAACCATAAAAAGCAGAGACAGACAGTTGCCATACCAAAGTTTACAACTGCTTAATGCCCTAGTTTGGTAAAAGACATGTTCTAGTTTGAAACCATAGACATAGGTACACATTCTATTTGGCAATAGATAACCTTCTCTTTGTCCCTCAGCATTCTCCTTGAAAGAAAGGTATCACCTGCCCCATAGGACTATATTATATTGTTCAAAATCATCTGGTACAAGACTGAAAAATAAAACCAGACTCCCCCTAACCCTGCCTGCTTTCCCACCTTCCATCCTTTTTTCTTCCTTTTCTCCCCTTCCTTTTCCTTCCCATGTTTGAATATCAAAAACTTTATTTTTTTGGTTCTTATTCTCAAATAACAGTGATTCTTAAACAGCTGAGAGCTTGTTAAGACACAAGTATGGAATTACTGATTCAGTAGGTCTGGGGGTGGAACCCAAGAATTTGAACTTCTAATAAATTCCCAAGTGATCCTGAGGGTGATGCCTTTGCTTTCCGACAACTCTGGGAACTAATGTCATACTATTTATTGCTAAGCTCTAGAACAGTGATTCTTGATCTTAAACAGGCATTAAAATCTTCTACAGGGCTTTTACAGGCACCCCTGGGCTCCATCCCAGAGTTTCTGATTTAATACATTGAGAACCACTGCTCTAGAAAGGTGGCAGCCTGGAGAGTTTTAAAATAAGGCCAAGTCCCAGCCCAGACCAGTTAAATCAGAACCTCTGTGGCTCATAAGGCTCAATGTGGGTTCACCATGTAACCAAAGTTGAGATGTGATTCAAAAGCAGGAAGAGAAATTTACAAACTCTGGGACTACAAGAAGGGAATTTGAGGATTTTGTATTTAATATGTTCAATTCTAAACTAAAAAAGCAATTCAGAGTTTTTGGTATTAATATGATGAGCTTATATCTAGTCCTGTCTACCTTGGACTAGCGATGCATTATAAAGACTCACAGGCTCTGGGGGCTAGGAGGGATGTTGAAAAATAGTGTTCAGGTCGAAAACATGGAAATTTTGTGGCCATCTGAAGCTAAAGTCAGAAATATATTTTTAAAAATATATTTTTATTTAATTCAGAGAGAAAGGAAGAGGGAGAGAGAGATAGAAACATCAATGATGAGAGGGAATCATTGGTAGTCTGCCTCCTGCATGCCCCTCACTGGGGATCGAGCCCACAACCCAGGCATGTGCCCTTGACTGGAATTGAACCTGAGACTCTTCAGTCCACAGTCTGATGCTCTATCTACTGAACCAAACCAGCCAGGCAGAAGTAGATTTTTAAGAGATCAGACAAATGCATGATTATTCAGAACATTTTAAAAGACAAATATTTTCAGAGGCATCTTTGACTATGACAGTTAGACAGCCTGGATTATTTTATATTCTTTTTCCTGATTCCTGTTGAGAGACATAGAGGAATTTGACTCTAAATGACACTCCTTACTGTTTAATGATTGAGCCCATTGTCCTCAAATAGAAGTCACTCCTTTCATTTTTCTAAAAGATTTTTGAAAATGCCTTGGTCTTCTTTCTTTCAGCATTACTTGGACTAGTAATCAAATATAGAAGTCAGAGGTATGCTCAGTGTTTCTGGATTATACAGCAATGGATTCTAGGAACTTCGGTGAGAGGACCAAGGAAACAAGGTACTATTGAGATGGAGGAAGAACAGCCTGAGGCCAGGCCTAGGTATATGATCCGAGCATGTCACCTGAGCTTTGAGGTCAGGGATGACCCTTAAGGAGACTATCTGGTAAAGACAGAAAAATGGTGGTTTGGATCTGTCTGGCTCTCAGAGACCTAGCAGAGGGTGGCAGTGGTCAGCTGGTGCTCTGTTGTTGGCAACCACACCGAGGAACTTATCTGTGCCTGTTCCCAGGCACAAGACAACATTACTTCTTTGAGAATGATAGAAAGTTTCTTTCCCTCAACTGTAATTACAGCACTTTAATTAAAAACCTGCCCTGTCAGTTTTCATATACTGCCATCTCTTAAGGAATGTGGGAAAAACCCCTTGAAAACATAAAGCTATCTAAGTTTCATCTTTCAATGTCACATTCAGAGCTCCTCCCCACACCCCATCAGGTCCTAGACTTGACCCCATAATATTTAATGTCTCCCTTATGCCATTTTGGGTTCCCTGGAATTGGGTACACCTGTAATTCTCCACAACTTCCTTCCCCCTCAGTCCTTGGGCATTATTCCAGCGAATACCTCCATTTGACCATCATTGACCTCACCAGATTTCTCGGGTTTCCTTAGCAGGTTCTTCTTTTATTTGGTTGTCTGTTGGCAGACCTAGTCCTGCATTCTCTTCTCCCTGCTCCTGGAACCACTCTGGTAAGTCTACGTGCCTGGTACCTAAGGTGAGTAGCTTGATTTTTATGTATCAAATTCAACTACATTTATTGCTAAAGCTATATAGGCTTTTAACTTATTACAGCAGGAGAGTGGTGAGGAATCAAAGAATAACCCTACCAATGAGAATTTTTCTCATGTTCTAAAGGCAGTGCTTCCCTCACCCCTACCCCCTGAATTGCATCTAACTAAAGATAATGATGCTTAGCAGTGGTATATTTTGAAAGTAAGATATGATTCCTATTTGCAAGTAGTTGAGCGAAGTCAACCTAGCTTCCTATCCCTGCTTCCCACAAGAAAAAGGCCAAAGAGAGAAGAATACACAAAGCAAACATTCCTAGATCATGCTCTTAACAAGTATAAAGTGACTTCATCTTGCCTTAATATATAGTGAAGATTTTTATGAACATCTTCCCAAAAGGCCACTTTTGAATTCCATGATTATTGAAGTAAAAATGAAGTCGACATTATGAAAAAGTCAAATAATAATAGAAACATGTTATAATAAGTTAAAGGGGTTTGATTATGCAGTGGTTTTCCAATAGGATTTCTCAGAGCCCTGGTGTTACCGAGTTGCTTCAGGTGGGGAGATGTGATGAAAGGTGTGTGGTAGGGGGACAGCATTCTATCAATTTATACTCCCACCATGCCAACAGAGCTACTCTGCTTTCTTTGTCTTTGTATGTGAGATATTAAATAGACTGACATGCTTTATATGACCTTATGTGCAGATTTATAGAATAATATATCATTAGATTAGTTTTAATCATTTCTATGAAAAGTTTTGCATTGGCTACTGGCCTGAGCAGTAAGGACTAGCATTTCTCAGTGGCTGATAAACTAGTTAAGGTAGATTTAACCTGACAGAAATGCCAACTCCAAAAGAGATGACTGTGGGACAGTGAAGGATGAAAGGGACCCTCAGCCCGCTAAAGGAGTAAGCCATATAACTCCCTGTGACTGGGTGGGTCTTTAGGCTGTTTAGGCTCCAGAAAATTACAATCTCCAGTTGGAGTTTGAAATGTTTTGTTTCCTTATACTTCATCCTAATATTTTCCTCAGGAGCTCAAATTTCAATAACCTTTTTTATTTTTTAATTGATTTCAATTATGAGAGAAAATCATTCATCAGCTGCCTCCTGCATGTCCCCTGCTGGGGATCCAGCCCACAACCCAGACATGTGCCCTGATAGGGAACTGAACCTGAACTGTGACCTCCTGGTTAATGGGTCCATGCTCAACCACTGAGCCACACTGACCGGGCTCAATAATCTTTTTTTTAAATATTTTTTTTTTAATTTTTTTTTTTTTAGAGAGAAAGGAGGGAGAATGATAAATATAAACATTGATGAGGGAGTAACAGTGATTGGTTGCTTCCTGCACACCCACCAGGGATCGAGTCTGCAACCTAGGCATGTGCCCTGACAGGGAATCAAATCAGTGAACTCTTAGTTCATGGTAAATGCTAAGCCCTCGAGCCACACCACCTGGGCTCAATTACCCTTTAATTAATTTACAATTAAGCATATTTAATTCAAGGTTCATGTTTTTATAGGTACAAAAAAAGCCTATGCCTCAGAAAGGCTAAATGACTTGCCTACAGTCACACAACTAAGATGAGATGCTGTCCTAATTTATTATCCAGCGATTTTTCCTCTACAACAGTAATTAAAACCATCTTTAGAAGTTGATGGGTTCATATTTTTAATGTACAAGAAACAAAATAGTAGAACTGCTTTAGCTGAAGCCATGTTCAAGATGGACTCTCAATCCTGCCTCATTCCATTGCTCAGGACTAAGAGTAGAGAACTAGAAAGTTGGAATTTGGGAGATGCTGGAAGCTATTTCCAGTGTGTCAGCAGGGCTGAATCATCTGGAATGGCTGAGGGCATTTCCCTAAACCTGAAAAGGATGCATAAATGATTGCTTGCTGCCAGACAGCTGAGGGCATTTTAATCTACATGTTATTGCCTCCTACTGGCCAAACACCTGAACAGCCATAGGCAATTCCCCCAATCTGACAATGGATTCTTATACTAAACCTTGGCCTTTGATATGTATATCTACCTTGCTTTAGGACAATTTGTGTTAATAAAAAGCAAGGGGTCCAGAGAGACAGGAGAACTTGCTTCCTACAACCAAGCTCCTCTGGCCCCCCCAAAATGCCTTCCAAAATTATGTTTTGTCTCTGGAGTCTTTAATCATTTACTGCAGCCCATTTTTCTAGATTCCTGAACCTTTCAAGATGCTGGATTAAGACACCCCCCCCCCCACAGGGAGACATGGGACAAATCATGAGAAGGATAGAATTTAAGGAACCAACTTTGAAGCCCACAGTGGGCAAGTAGCTGGCAGAGGTAAGCTGCCTGAGAAGGGTGGTAAAGATTTAACAGCTCTGAACAAATAATTATTGAATACTTACTGCTGTCATGGAGTAACTTATAGATCCTGATGTAGATGTAGTCTCAAAGCTGAATAAGTAGAAGTAAGAGCAAAAACAATAATAAGGCATTCAAGGGAAGGATGTAGTTTTAACTTGAGATATAGAATGTTGAGGGTCGGATGGAGGTTCTGCTAAGGAGCACATGAGATACCAAAGTGCTCCAGGATTTCAAATATATGATTTTTTAAAATTACCTGGCAAAATTTTTTAAAATTACCTTGTCAGTCTTTACTCAATACTCTGACATAGCTCAGACAGTTCTCAACCAGTGGTGTTTCCCTCCTTTCAAAGGCACAAGTAAATAATACTCTCAGAAAGGTCCTATGGGCTTCACTTTACCATTCCCAATCTTCTTCATTTTCCTTAGCTCTGGGCTATATTCAGACGGAATCACCATTTTACATGAAATGCCAAAAACTGGCTATGAAATATCTGCCCTGTTGTTTTGCTAACAGGAATCCTCTATTATTCTGAAACACAGTGCACATGTGCATTGTTAATGTGGGATAAGTTGGAATGTCGATGGTGAATGTTTTCCTGAACAGTGCAACCTGGAAGCTCTACCCGATGAAGCAGAGCCAGGGCACATTTTATTGTTCTGCTGGAGCCCTGCAATGCATCTGCTCCTGGAGCATCTGAGCAACACCCTTTGCTCCCTCGATACTTCATCTGAGACTAGTTTATCTCCCCGATAATGCCTTGCCTTGAGACAATTAGGTTTGATATGTATCCTCATTATGATTTTACGAAGCAGTAAATGCCACCCCCCAAGGAGGCAGCATCCACTGAAGGGTGAGACCTAGAACCAAATTGGTTTTTGAAAATCAAAGGAAATATGTCATTGGTAAATTCCATCACACCTGAAGCCCTGAGACATGTAGCTTTATGGAACTGCAGGAGAAGGAGTGGAGGCACACCAAAGGGCATTGTCTTAATTTTTAAGTGTGTTCGGTAGAAAGGCTTTTCCTCTGCCAGGGCCTTTGCTAGGGAACAGCTAGGATTCTCGGATGTGAATGAAAGTCTTGCCAAAAGAGATGAAGTGGAAATGAGGGCAGAGAGGGACTCTAGGGCTGGACTTGTTTAAGCTTTAGGATGACTCACAGCATCAAGAAGCCTAAAGTAGGAGGCAGACTGAAGAAACACACACACACACACACACACACAAACACACACACACACACACACACACACACACACACACACACACACACCACTAAACTTTTGGGCAAAGATAAACTTCTTGAGGTGGCTGTGTTATGGAATTTTGGCTGAGCAAGGCTGTGTATAATCACTGTTGTTATTACAGTTGATAATTAGTGCCATCTTTAACCTACTGATAAGCGTAATTAATGTAGTCTCTACCTACCTGGGAATGAAGCTGAGCAGTTTCTTAGGATGTCGGAATACTGGAGGTTTTGCTAAGAAAAGAGAGGTTTGCTTTATTCTGTCTAGTGGCAATACTATCAACCCAAATTAACTCATTATGACGTTACCAGTTATATCATGGAGGCCCATTGTTGTGCACTGGATGATTCTCTTTAATATTTAAGAATTTGAGATTTGGATTCATAATGCCTGGGTTCAAATCCTGGATTTTCTACTTCCTAACAGTGTGACTTTGGGCAGATTACTTAACTCTCTACATAGTCCCTCCATATATGAGCTAAAAATGACAATAGTACCTGAGCTACAACATTATAAGATAAAGCACTTAGCATAGTAACTGACACATAGTAAATGGTTTATAAATGTTATTACTGTTATGAATAATTAACTCTTAGATAAATTGCATTTAAAACCAGTTTAATAGCGAAATATAGAAGCACCTTGGTTATATAAATATTAAAGCAGGCAATTTCTAAAGTACAAAAGTTGGCAACCATGCTTGTGTATTAAGCACAGTCTACAAGGCAGTAATTAATCAGCTGTAGGACTATGTAAATTTCATAAGCAACAAGACTATAGGTTCTTGTCCCCACCTACATAGCTTCCCCCCACAAACCATCTTCTTTTTAATTTAGGAAACTCTAATCCCTTGAAGACAAGAACAACACAGTACATTTCTAATGCAAAGAACTTGGAAATTTAAAAATGTGTGTGTGATTTAAAAATGCTTGGAAAGCATTGACTGTGAGTTGCCATGATTTTACACTACGGACTTTAATCACATGAGTGATGTTTTAAAATCAGCAGGATTTATATTCTCTCTAGATAGCTGTAGAAGAGGAAGACCTTTGCTTTGGAAAAGAACTCACATAAGTCTATTAATTCAAGATGATTGACACTAATACTGGGTCAAAGGTGCAGGTGGTACCCATCAAGATTTGTTATCCTCAGGATTCTCCTTTGGGCCTCTTACTTTGCTTGAAAGGGACTCTGTATAGTTTATTATTTCCTGATGACAGCTCTTATCAGCTAAGACAGTGGTCGGCAAACTGCAGCTCTGTTGACTAATGAGTTTGCCGACCACTGACCTAGACTCTCAATTCCAATAATTACAGGCTGTTGTTGTTCCTTGTGATTAAGCCCCTATCCCAGTGGTCAGCAAACTCATTAGTCAACAGAGTGGCAAACCGCGGTTTGCCGACCACTGAGCTAAGAATTAGAAGCATGTTAGTTATTCTTTGTAGTTTTAAAGTCCCAGATGCAGCACAGTGAGCATCATGATGGCTCCAAGTGGCTTCTGAATAAATATGTGATCAGAGAGGATTGCATACATTTTCTAATTCATGATGTGGAACCCTATGAATACAGGCCACACTTAGAACTTTGTCAGCTCTTTCCTAATTTCTACTTTTCCATAGGTTTATTTACTGATGCAAATAATGTGCTCAGAAAGATTTCCCCCATTTTCTGAATTAAAAACAGAGCAAGATATATATAATTTACTGCCTTCTACCATTTAGTAGAGAAGATGTGACTGAATCTTTTATTGATAACTCTGCTTTTTGGTAGGCTAGCGATGTAGACTGGGCAGGGCACTACATATTGGGAGTTGCATTACTTTCACTATCTCTGACTTGGTGGCTCATTAAATGCTTCTTGTCCTCTCTTGGATTCTGTGTCTCGCTCATGGTGTCCTCCAGAGACTGGGAATTCTACCCTAAATACCATTTGATTAAAGCCCTGATTAGGAGCTAAGAACATGGTTTGTGGGGAGAAGCTATGTAGGTGGGAACAAGGACCAACATTCTTGTTGCTTATAAGATGCAGATAGTTCTACAGCTGGTTCCTAGTGATAACACATAGTGTTGGGTGACCTTTGGTAAGATTCTTGTTACATTTTTTCTTTATTAATAAAAGAGGGTAACAACCCTTACTGCTGGAGTTTGCAGAGTGTATTTGCAATAACATAATAACAGTAATAGTTATAGCATCATTGCTGTAGAGTTGTAGTGCTAGCTGATGTTTATTGGACCCTTATTCTACACAAGGTGAAGCACTTCACATGAACATCTTCATTTACTCCTTACAGCCGCCATGAGAAGTTTCTGTAATTATCCTCATTTGCAGATTAATAAACTGCATCTTGGACAAGTCAAATAAGCGGCCCAGTTCACACAGGTGTTAAATAATGCAACTGGAACTTAAGTCCAGTCTGCCTGACTCCAAAGCAAATGCACTTACCCGTTAGACCATATTACATTGTTTACTCACTGAAGAATCTATAAGGAAATAAATTAAGACTAAGGTTAAGAACAAGGAAGTTTGAGCTTAAAAAAGAAACAGAGAGAAGTAAAACCTGACCTGGAAGGACATTTGCAATATGCAGAGACCATGCAGGGTGAGCCGATTCTTTCATTGCAGCACTTCTAATGGGAGAGGGAGAAAACTCATGTGTCCCTATAGACTCAGGAAGCATAGCCCCAGTGATCCTTAAACATAGCCCCAGTGATCCTTAGCAAGAACAGAATTACTCTGGGACACAAAGTATTTTTAAAAAGTGCAGATTAGGCATTTTCCTCTGTAACATATCCTGGTTAGTACAGCTGTCTGAGCAGAATTACTCCCTGGTATGAAGGTAAACGTCAAAGAGCACCCAGAGTCTTAGTTAAGGTGAACAGTTATGCACTATAAAGTGATTACTGTGGCCAGAATGGAGGATGACAAAAGTCCCTTTTGGGGATGCACACCTGAGTAAAGAGGGTGCCAAAGAGTCCTGAAAATAATTCCAGTGAATTAGGAGTGATTATTTTCATGGAAACCAAGGCAGCATTTCAGATACTTCATAGGATTTTTGGAGGATAGGAGGAGATAATGTATACGAAGTGATTATTCCAGCATTTTCTTTCCCCCAGCAGTTTTCCCGTCAGCATCAGCTGCCTGCCTCAGCATCTTCCCCTTACAGGGCAGGAAGATTCACTTTGAAGGAAATTAGATCAACTTTAGAAACTGTAACTTTGGGGTAAGAACAAATGTGTTAATTTGGGATGAAACCAATAAATTTGTACTGCAATTCAGATTTCTGCAGTCAAGACCACAAAAAACTAAATTTATTTTTGGGCTATTTTCCAAACACAAAGGAACAAAAAATTGAGGAGAACTTTGTGATGGTTCACTAAATAAATCAACATCTAGTCTATCAGGCTCAAAACAGTTTTGGGTAATTTATCAAAACCAAAATGAACTCAGCACCCTCATAGAGTTAGTTAATAATGGTTCTAATGGAAAGTTAAGCTTTTCTGAGATGTTTAAATCACCTCCAATCATTTGGGTTGGTCACAGCTGAGAAAACCTTGCACAAATACCCTTGAGTTTTTAGAAAACGGGCATATATGTTTACTAGGTTCTGACTCATTTAAACCAGCTCTGACTTACCCAAAGTTGTTCTTATTAGTTTAAATTAATCTTGCCTCACCTAGTTCTGTTTAAACTTATCAAAACCATTTGAATCATGTGAACCCTGTAAAGAAGTCTTGAAACTTCAGAATAAACTTAAAACTTTTTGATTAGTTGTGCTTTCTTTTTGAATCCTACTGCTTCCGAATAAAGTCAGTGATAACCCTGTCTCACCTTGTTCAAACTGGATCAGACCCATTTAATGAAATTGGAAGGGTTTATGCCAGAGTTCAGGAGAAAGGCAGCCTAATGATCTGTTGAAATAAGTGCTACTATTAGGTCCCCAGGTACAATAAAAACATGGGAATATAACCAACTGGATTTTCAGGAATAGAAGAGGGAGGTAAACAAGATAGATTCATATGGCTGTAGGAAAGAACAGAAAATAAAACAAAGGCAAATCGTCCAAAAGGAAATAGTTGAGATATTCAAAGGTGGTATGGCAGGCCCTCCTCACAGGAAACAGATACATCAGAGACAGGAAGTGAGAAAAGGAAATACATCAGTATAATATTCAAGATGAAGGATATAGAAGAAGTCAATAAAAATGCAGCCATCATATTACTAGTATATTATATTATAAATCCCTTAAGAATGTTTTCAGGATTGAGAAGTGTACTTAGAGTAGCTAGAAACTAGAGTAGGGAAAGAGAAGGTAAAAGAGGAAGATTATTGCAAACATCCAGGATCTAAATTAATTCAGAAATGTGGTTAAATTACAAATGAAACCAATATTTATAACACAAAAGCCATTTAAACATCAGAGGCTAGAGATGTATCCTAAAGGGCTATCAGACATAAACATACAAGGAGCGCACAGTATATGCTTGGCACTATTGTAGCAAACTATAACTCATATATTGTAGAAAGAAATGGGCATGAATTAATGCCAAATATATGCCAGGCACTATTCCAGGAGAATATTGTCCTCACATAAAGGAAAGAAAGGAATATGTAATTAGTTACTAGTTTTTGCCAGGCACTGTTATAATTCATCAATACTTACTGAAAGGGAAAAGGAAAAACAATGCATCATTGCCTACTGATTACAAGGCCCTGTTTTTGTACAAACTGACAGATAGAATAAAGAAAACAAGGGTACATTTAACACCTACTATATGCAAGGCAGTGTCCTAGTAAAACATAACTTGCAAAGAAAGAAGCTAGCATGCATTAGATGCCTACTGTATGTCACATCATATTCTAGTGAAACATAACATACGTAAGGGAAGGAAAAAAGATTGTATTAAGCATCTTGTATGTGCCAGGCAATGTTACCCATAGGTGCAAGAAATAGGCATACTTTGATAATCTAAGGAATACAAGGAACCATTCTAATACAACATTACTCTAAGATAGCATGTGGAATTGTTTTTATCACATAGAACATGGAAGGCATTGCTTTAGTAATGTGTGCGGCATTAATAAAATGTCTTAAGTGATACTGTGTTAAGTACTCTGTGTGTGTTTGTGATCTGTGTTTAATAATATGTGAATGAGGCACTGTGTTTTGGGAAGTGTGTTTGAGGTATTTAATAATTTGTGTTTGAGACACTGCTTAGTGGTGTGCTGTGTGTAATAATGTTTTCACGATGCTTTTATGAGGCACAATGTTAAGTGATATATGTACTAGTCATTGTGTTAGTTGTATGTTTTGTGTGTGTAATAATAATGTTCGCGAACCCAGTGTGATATATTGTGTTTACTTATGTGTGTATGAGGAACAATGCTAGTGTTGTTTGTTGTTGATGATAAATGCATTTAGTGATGGGTGAAAGAGGTTCAGAATTTGTTCCTGTGTGTGTAAAACATGCGCCTGACACTAATAAACACAGTGTATCAACATACCTCACTAAACAAATTAGGAAATGTTCCATGCATTGACAAACACAGTGTTTCACACATTCATGACTGTACACAGTAACACATGAACTTGGAACTAAAAATTACAGTGCATCACACATATAATGTGAAACAAAGAGGTTAATGCATCAAGTATTGCTAAGTATACTGTTTCCCACACATGTCACTATATACAGTAACACATACACATGCCACTATTACTCACAGTGTTCAACATATTTCAACATGTATAACTAACTAAAGTACTGCGTATACCACACAGTGCCAACCACGGTGTGAGCAGCCATTCAGCACATGTCAGTAACAAAGGAGCATGCACAGCACATGTGGCTAAACAGAGTTGTTCACACAAATATCACCATGTGCAGTAACACATACATATAAAACGAATAAACAGGATTTCTATATCCGTCACTACACAAAGAGGCATAAGTACCATGCACTGCTATTCAGTGCTTCACACATGTATTTCTGGAGAAGCAACTCATACACCTAACACTGTTCAACAGTGTTTCACAGATACATGACTGTACACAGTAACACTTGAACTTAGAACTAAAAATTACAGTGTGTCACATATACAATGTGAAACAAAGAAGTTAATACATATCCCTGACAGTAGTACATTTACCACCTACTACTAAGCAATGTGTTCCACACATATATCTTTATACACAGTGACACAGACCTGGAATTATTAGCACAATATGGCAAGATAAACCATAGAGTACATATAGTATACACTGCCAGACCTTTTACCTGGAAACTTAGTGTCTTACACATGTATCACTAAACATAGTTGAGTTTGGGGATTATCTTCTGAGCTTGAAAAGGTTTAGCAAATATCTCTGTGTAAAATTCTAAGGGGGCCATGTTTGTTTCATAAAATGTTATAGATTCTTAGCTGAGGTATTGAGTTTAGAATTAATAGATAAGCTTGGCTATGTCCAGGCTGTCCTTCTGGGTATGAAGAAATGCTAACAGTATTTTTTTTTTCTGGGAATCACCTCACAAAAAAGCAGATGTTGTATGAACACAAAATGAACAAAGAGAGAGGGAAAAGGGGCACTCCTAAGTTGGAAAATTCACCCTCCTCTCTATGTTATGAAACCATTCATTGAGTGAGATGGATGTTTCTCACCTAAGAAAATCCTGATGTTGTAGGAAAGAGGACAATGCTTCTGTTTGGGGATTGGAGATGAGGTATTATTTGCTGCTTATGCTGTGTGAAAAGGTGACTTGATTTGCAAATTTTAATAAATTGTCAATCAAAACCTGAGATTGGTTTTGCTAAGTAACCTTCCATTTTAATTTATTTATGCAATAAATGGGATATAAATAAACAGAAGAATAACCCAGGGTTACTAAAGTATCTATGATATAAACTTTATTAATCTTATAACTTAATTTGATTATGAGCCTTTAAATAGTATACAGTTAATTTTGGCTACTTTGTAGTTATTGTTTTATTTTGCCTTTGTCTTTAGCTATACATTTAAAAAAAATCCTCACCTGAGGATATGTTTTAATTGGTCTTTAGAGAGAGAAGAAGGAAGTGAGAGGGAAACATCGATGTGAGAAAGAAACATTGAATGGTTGCCTCCCTTATGCACCCTGACCAGGAATCAAACCTGCCATGTTTTGGTGCATGGGATGATGCTCCAACCAACTGAGCTACTTGACCAGGGCTGAGCCTGTCTTTCCTTCTTTCTTTCTTTCTTTCTTTCTTTCTTTCTTTCTTTCTTTCTTTCTTTCTTTCTTTCTTTCTTTCTTCCTTCCTTCCTTCCTTCCTTCCTTCCTTCCTTCCTTCCTTCCTTCTTTCCTTCTTTCCTTTCTTCCTTCCTCTCCTCCTCCTCCTCCTCCACCTCCTCCTCCTCTCCCTCCTCCTCCTCCTCCTCCTCCTCCTCCTCCTCCTCCTCCTCCTCCTCCTCCTTCTTCTTCTTCTTCTTCTTCTCTCTCTCGCTCTCTCTTTCATAGTAGGGATTACAATATAGATCCTTAATATACCAGTCTTTCATGAATTGCTATTATGCCAATTAACATATAATATAGTCATCTTATAACAATATACTTCTATTTTAAATGAAAATTAGATCATAATTTTATTTTTGTTCTGAATCTTAACATATTTTCTCTCAACAGTAATGTCCTGAACAATTTCCATTTCTATGCATAAAGATTAACCTTTTTCTATGAGATTGTGTGCCATGAACTGGCCACAATTTCACACTTCCTCTATTGTTGAAAATTAGACTACTTCCAGATAGTTGTTCCATATTATAAATAATGTTATCATGAACATATTTACAGGAATACCCTGATATTCTTGTTTGAGTATGTTCATATATGACTGGAAGGGGATTGGTTAAAAAATATGTGCAGTAAATCAGACTTTATTTTGTTTTGAAGTAGTCCCATATTTACAGAACAGTTGTAAGTACAATACAAAGAACTGAATTTGTTTGTGTGGCTTCCTGCAAACAAGTATCTTTTCCCATATGGCCATGGTACGAAGATCAAAATTGAGAAGTTAACATTGACTCATTACTACTATATACTCCTCAGACTTCAGGCAAGTTTCTACAAGTAGCCCAACAATGTAATTTTTAGCAAAATTTCAGAAGCAGACATTGTTGTTTAGTTCTTATTCATTCTTCTTCGTTCTGGAAAAGTTTCAGTTTTCTTTGACTTTCAAGACCTGACACATTTGGAACAATGAATTTTAAATGGCCCTCAAATTGGGTTTGTTTGATGTTTCCTCATAATTAGGTAAGTTCAAGTTACACATCTTTGGTGGAGATATCACCAATGTAACATTGCATTGTATTTGATCAGTAAGTGCAATATTTTAATTCATACTAGTACCAACAATCTTCACTTGCATCATTTGATTAAGGTGGAGTCTTCCAGGCCTCTCCCTTGTATGGTTACTATTTTTTTGTTATTGTTAATCCTCACCTGAGGATATTTTTCCATTGATTTTTAGAGAGAATGGAAGGGAGGGGGAGAGATAGAGAGAGAGAAACATCCATGTGAAAGAGACACATGGATTAATTGCCTCCTGCATGGGCCCTGACCAGGGCCGGGGATTGAGCCTGCAATTGAGTACATACTCTAGACTGGAATTGAACCTAGGATCCTTCAGTCCACAGGCCAATGCTCTATCCATTGGGTCAAACTGGCCAGGGCTGGTTACTATTTTTTTTCTCTTTATAATTAGGTAGCATTTTGTGGGGAGACAATTGAAATGAGTAGCCATGTCATTCCTCATCAAACTTTGATTTAGTTATTCATTAATTTAGTTATATCTGTGATGTATATATACACATTCTTTGTATTGTATTTTCAATTTTTATCTAAGTATGGGATTGCTCCAAAATAAACACATGGTTTTCTATGTGACTCAATGTGTTGTAATATGTTACTATCTTTGAGAACTTTCTTACTCTTTGACACAGCATGATATTCCAAGCTCACCATTCAGTTGCCTTCCCAGCCACAGAATCAGGCATTTCTCCAAGGATTCCTGATTCCCTTTTAGTGGATATTGGTGTTTAGAAGCCAAAATCTTGGTGCTAGATATGCTCATTGCTACTGGGGTGTCACTATTTTTTACTCTACTTCCAATCCAACATCACAGGAGTCATTTTAATTTTCTTTCTTTCACATGTGTGATTCCCTTCACAAGCAGTGAAAAGCCTGGCTCTGATTTTCCTTAGTTTACATACTTACTTGACCCAACTCCTTATGTATAACCAATCTCCAGTCACTGCTGCCACCTGCTGTCTTGCAGGTGCCCTTCTCATCCTGCTGGGATGCTAAACTCACGTCTCAGCCACTTCCCCATATGGGTGTTTTCATCCTGCTTGGATTCTAAAACCCCACATAGCTTTAGTCTAACATACACATGCCCTCCTCATCTAGCATGGACTCTGATACCCCGTGCAAGACTGCTTCTCATATAGGTGTCTTTCTGCCTTTTGGTGGAGTGACACTCTCATCAGACTGCTTCCATATATGGGTTTTCTCCTTACTCTGCTAGGGCTCTGATATACCACACTGGGTCACCCCCACCTATGTCTTTGTGGCAATCTTCCTGTTCCTGCTCAGACATTGACCTCATACCAGGTTCCCCTCCTTTAAGAATGCCCCCCTCAGCTTGCTTGGAGCCTGACACAATGGAGTTGAAAGCTTAAGTCTCTCAGATATAGGGTGGGGCAAAAGTAGGTTTATAGTAGTGAATATGGGAAACAGAGCTTATTCTCATATTATTTTTTAATTATTGTATTATTTCCCATATGAACAACTATAAGCCTACTTTTTTGCCACCCTGTATTTGCGTTTGAAGAAAAGTAACTGTATTTATTCATTAAAAGAATTATTCATGTAAAAGGTCCGGGGTGCTGGATGAATGTAAGTAGATCTTTGCCCTTATAGAGTGTGTATCCTGGCACAAGACAAGGACAAAATACAATAAATATAATAAATGAGCACGTTATAATGTACTTCAAAATATGTAAAGTGCTATGGAAAAGGGAAAATGTAGACCAGGGTGGGGATAATTGTGTGTGTGTGTGTGTGTGTGTGTGTGTGTGTGTGTGTGTGTGTAGTGGGGGGAGTTACAGGTTGTAATTTGAAGCATGCTATTTGAATTTGTTGTCTTTCCAAAATAAAGATTGCATATAGGCAGCTCCTAGGATGAATCTGATTCTTAAATGGTTTTATTGAGCTCAATGTGTATTTATTTATTGCCAGCATTTAACAATTGGAAGATTTCATGTAAAAAAACCCATTTTCATCTCTTTGTGAAATGTCAGGAGGATTGGTGACCCTGGGCAAGCCCCTCCTCATGGCACTGGTGATGGGAGCTGAAGAATGCCTTCCTGTTTAGATGAAGCAAGCTTGCTCCTCTTTTCCACAGTCTGCACCTGCCATGGTTCATATAGTCACTCAGCCTGAATAGGTGTACCAGTGTTTGGGCCCTGATCGATAGTACCTGTATTTGTATTTTGCTGTGTTTGTGTTCTATAAGAAGTAGGGTAAATATTGTAGCTCTTGGCTCTGTTTTGTGCTGGACTCTGTTGTGGCCTACTATTGCCTTCAAATGTACAATGCTTTATTCCCTGATGACAAGGATGAGATACTGTTAAGAACAATTAAAACAAAAATGTTCGGGTGCCACATGTGCCGTGCCAGCACAGCCAAGGGTGAACCTGAATGGGTGCGATGAAGGATTTAGAAAAGACAGACAAGAAAAGAAAGCTGGGTCTGGGTGGGATGCTGCCCTCTTTGATGGAGAGAGACAGTGCCACAGCCTGTAAGCTGTCTCTTTATTTTATAGCCAGATTCCACGAGGCAAAGTAAGGGCCTGGTTACAAAGTTCTCGTGGGTTTCGATTCTACTCAATTACATGCACCTGAACTCTATCAAGCCCACATCACTCAGACACGTGGGACCACGTGTTCGGACCATAGGTTCAAGCTTACAACTATAGCCTTTGGCTATAATTGTGCTGAGAGGGCTCTGCCCTCCAAGCTGGGACTTGCACGTGGCAATGAGAGGACTGTGCCCTCTCATTAGTCCGAGGCTTGAACCTGTCCAAACACTGTAGCCGCTCTCCACACAAAGACACAGGCAAAATAAATTAATTCCCATAAATTTATAGTATGTAATTGAATCTATCCATTATCCACCAGAAACTTGAGAAGATTTAAGTTTTAAAATGAATGACCAGGACTCATTGGGGAGTTGATGTTGGTCATTTTTGTTTTTGGAAGCCACACCGAGTAGGCATTTGACCTTAACATGTGATAGACTCTAAGATGATGTCTATAAGGCAAAGAATACGTAATGTAATAACAATGATAACAAAAAACCCACACTTCTTAAGAGATGTTATTTTTATTGCAGCATTATTTACAATAGCCAACATATGCAAACAATGTAGGTATCTTTCAATAGGTCAATGGATAAAGATATTGTGATATATATTTGAGTCATAAAAGAGAAGGAAATTCTGCCATTTGTGACAATGTGGGTGAACTCAGAGGATATTATTTTCAGTGAAATAAGGCACACACAAAAAGACAAATAGTACATGATATCACTTCTATGAGGAATCTAAAAATGTTGAACCTAGAGAAACAGAGTAGAATGATGGTTACAAGCAGCTGGGGAATGCTGGAAATGGGAAGATATTGGTCAAAGGATACAGATTTTCAGTTTTTAGAGATAAATACATTTTAGAGATCTAATTTATAGCATGGACACTATAACTAATGATAGAGTATTATATACTTGAAATTTACTAACAGGTCAGATCTTAGATGTTCTAAACACACACGCGCGCGCACACACACACACACACACACACACACCATGGTAACTATGTGAGGTGACAGATATATTCACTAGCCTGATTGTGGTAATTACTACACAAGGTATATTTATATTAAAATACCACTTTGTAAACCTTAAATATATACAATATTTTGTTTCTTATCATACTTTAATAAATCTGGGGGGGAGTAAACCTGATCCCCAATTTTAAAAAATAATAACAAAAATAAAACCTTACCAAATGTCTTCTGTTTAATAAAAACAAAATAAAGAAAGAAAATGCTCCTTCCCTTTTCCAGCAACAACAAAGAGATGTAGCGAGACTCATGACAATTGCAGATAGTTGCTAATTTTATGATAAATAGAAGAAAACACATTCGAGTAGGAAAGCCTCTATCAGGAACTATGATTGTCACCAGCATATCAGCCTCATGGAGCTCAAACTAGTCAAGCAAGAACACAATGGCTTCAGTCCATGAAACTTCACAGTCATTGTAAAACATTCAGAATTGAGAAAGTAAAATCTAGTGCCAAGAATGTACTGAACTGGGAAGCTTTCGTTCTCTCTGAGTGCAATCATAAAAAGAACACTGCATTCAATTGGGCTGTGCTTTTGACTATCTTTGGAGTCCAAGCAATTCTTATTTAACAGCACATGCTGTAAGACTGTAGAACCTCAAATTTTGTTCGTAGACATAAATTTCACAAATAGAGCAAACCCACTGGTGAAGGCATTAATTTTTAAAATGTCTTATCACTTTAATTATATTTTTTCTTGGATGCTTTTGCATAATTCCTTTGTATCTGGAGTCCAAAAAGAGCCTTACAAAGTCTCTCTTGCCCCTTGTCTGGGGAAAAAAAAAGAAAAAAAAAAAAGATGTTCTAAAAGGCCCAAGTCATTATTTCACTCTTCAAAATTGCCAAGGGCACTAAATTACATCTTATCCTAGAGGCCTGGTTCATGAAATTCATGCATAGGAGTGGGGGGAGGGGTCCCTCAGCCCAGCCTGCACCCTTTCCAATCTGGGACATCCCTCTCGCAATCCAGGTCCGCTGGCTCTTAACCACTCACCTGCCTGCCTGCCCGATCACCCCTAACTCCTCTGCCTGCCTGCCTGACCGCCCCTAACTGCTCACCTGCTGACCTGATGGCCCCTAACTGCTGGCCTGATTGCCCTTTACCGCCTCTGCCTCGGCCTCCACACCTGGGACCTGGGCTTCTCTCTTTCTGGCTGGTTACAGGCACCTGGGACCTGGGCCAGCTTCGCCTGGGCTAGCTGCAGCCGCAGGTGCCCAGAACAATGGGTGGCTTCTCCCGGGCAGGCTGCAGGCACCCGGGACTGGAGGTGGCTTTGTGTGAGCCTGGCTTTGTCAGGAAGGACATCTGGAAGGTCATCTGGAAGACATCAGGTCTAATTAACATATTACCCTTTTATTGGTATCCCAACTAATAAAAGAGTAATATGCAAATTAACCACCACTCCACTATACCCACAAGCCACGCCCACCAGCCAATCAGGAGAGAGTATGCAAATTAACCCAACCAAGATGGCCACGGCCACGGAGCGAGCAGGAGGCTTGGCTCTGCTCAAGGCTACAAAGTTTCAATTATAGAAGATAAATAAATCCCAGATACCAGGGCCTCCTCTTGGGTCGCCGGGGGGCGTGGCCGGCCTGCAAACCACCACAGGACCCTTGCCCAGGCTACCCCATGCCCCAAGGGAACCCCCACCCTGATCTGGGACACCCTTCAGGGCAAACCAGCCAGCCCCACCCATGCACCAGGCCTCTATCCTATCTAATAAAGGAGTAATATGCAAATTGACCATCACTCCAACACACAAGATGGATGCTCCCATGTGGTCAAAGATGGCTGCCCCTATGTGGACACAAGATGGCCACCACAAGATGGCCAGCAGGGGAGGACAGTTGGGAAGGACCAGGCCTGCAAGGGAGGGCAGTTGTGGGTGATCAGGCTAGCAGGGGAGGGCAGTTGGGAGTGATCAAACCTGTAGAAGAGGGCAATTACGGGGAACCAGGCCTGCAGAGGAAGGAAGCTGGGGAGGACCCAGGCCTGCAGGGGAGAGCAGTTGGGTGGGGGACCAGGCCTGCAGGGGAGGGCAGTTAGGGGTGACCAGGCCTGCAGGGGAAGGCAGTTAGGGGCAATCAGACTGGCAGGGTAGCAGTTAGGCATCAATCAGGCTGGGAGGGGAGTGGTTAGGGGGTTATCAGGCTGGCAGGCAGAAGTAGTTAGGGGCAATCAGGAAGGCAGGCAGACGAGCAGTTGGGAGCCAGCAGTCCTGGATTGTGAGAGAGATGTCCAACTGCCCATTTAGGTAGGATCAGGCCTAAATGGGCAGTTGGACATCCCTCGAGGGGCCCCATATTGGAGAGGGTGTAGGCTGGGCTGAGGGACACACACCCCCATGCATGAATTTCATGCACCGGGCCTCTAGTAGATAATAAAAGGCTAATATGCAAATAGACTGAACGGTCGAACAACTGAACAGCCGGTCACTATGACGTGTGCTGATCACCAGGGAGTGCGCACGGAATGTGGTGGATGTCGGCAGCAGGCGGCAGAGCGCGGAACATGGCAGGCATTGGTCGTGGTGGGATGGTGGAGCAGGTGATCAGGGGTGCCAGGCCAAGGTGAGGCGCAGGTCACTGTCATCTGGGCAAGCCTCTGATGGTTACTGAAAATTCTTTGCTCCCGCGCACCAAGGTCCCACCCAGTGCTCACACCTACTGCTGGTGCTAGCTCTACTTACACCCACTGCCCATGCTGGAGCCATGGCTCACACCCACTGCTGGTGCCCGGCGCTGGCCCTGATCACTCAGTGCTATCAGTGGGTGCAAACGGCGGTTGCTGGCCCCGATCACCCTTCAAGGCTTCTCCACCTCCCCCTGCTCCTGAGGGGCAATTGGGACTGGCAGCCACCTCTCACACTCACTGCTGGCGACAGCCCCATCACACCTGCAGCTGGTGCTGGAAATGCTGCTCGCACCTGTTGCCGGTGCCTGTCACTGGTCCCAATCGCTCAGCACCATCAACGATGTGAACAGCAGCTGCCGGCCCTGATCACCCCCTGAGGGCTTCTCCATCTTCTCCTGCTCCTGAGGGGTGATGGGGGCAGCAGTCACTGCTTCCACCCACTGATGGTGCTGGCCCCGCTTGTACCTGCCGCTGGTGCCAGCCCCAATCGTTCCGAGCCGTCAGTGGGTGCAAGTGGGGCTGGCGCAGTTAGCGCGTGGGAGCTGAGGCAGCTGGAGCGGGGCTGCCAGCAGACAGGGGGCCAGGGGCCACAGTGGGAGGGTCTGGGCAGGGGCGTGGAGGATGGGCTGAGACCCCCCACTGTGCCTACCACAGCCTCACGACCCACAGTTCCTTTCAAGGTGCACAAATTCATGCAGTTGGCCCCTAGTATTTATATATGCACTGTACTTCAATTTACCCTGACATTATGCAACTACTCATTGGGTTTTATATTTATTGAGCACATATTATTATATTCCTAGTGATGGCCCAAGTGTCATAGAAGGAAGAATTATGCGGGTATGTAATGCAGCATGTATCTATAAAATGTCATAGAGTTAAATTAATTGAATCAGGTATGGACCTTGCCCTCCAGGAGATTATAAGAAACCAAGAAAGATCAAACAAAACACAAATAATTTTAACAGAAGGTAAAGGACCAGGATCATGAGAAACATGTGATAAAAAAATGAAGGAAAGAAAAGAGAGATGAGATATAATCTCTGGATGGAGAGCTGAGGTGGCTGGAAATTTCAATGAGGAGGAAGATCTGAAAAAATATTTGTGCTCTACTGAGAATTTTGTAGGTTTATATCAAATATCCCCAACTTTCTCAAATAGTAAATTAAGCAGAAGTTGCATGAGCAGTTTTATGTTTGGAGCAACCAAACTAAATGGAAAGGTAGACATGGCACCGAGAACCTATTCCTTGATTTCTTACACAGGCACTATTCTAGGCCTGTTCTGTTTCCCTTAACATTTCATCACCAGCACTTTGAAGAGTGTGTGGAAATTGCCGAAACCGGTTTTGCTCAGTGGATAGAGCATCGGCCTGTGGACTCAAGGGTCCCAGGTTCGATTCCGGTCAATGGCATGTCCCTTTGTTGTGGGCACATCCCCAGTAGGAGGTGTGCAACAGGCAGCTGATTGATGTTTCTCTCTCATCGATGTTTCTAACTCTCTATCCCTCTCTATTCCTCTCTGTAAAAAATCAATAAAATATATTTTTAAAAAAAAGAGTGTGTGGAAATTTGTAAACACTCAATAGACATTTGAGCAATTAGAGAAACCAAAGGACATGGGAATCTTATGGTTTAGTCATCTTTCCTCAGAATACGTGACTTAAGGTCTAAGCAAATGGGGGAACACAGGAAAAAGTGATATGTATAAAACAAAGTATTTTTACTTCAATAGACTAGTTCTCTGTCTACTTATCATCCTATCTAATAAAAGAGTGATATGCAAATTAACCATTACTCCACTACACCCACAAGCCATGCCCACCAGCCAATCAGGAGCGAGTATGCAAATTAACCCAACCAATATGGGAGCTAGCAGGAGGCTTGGGTTTTCCACGGTAATGGAGGAAGCCAAGCTTTCACCACAGCCTGGATTGCCTAGGCCTCTACTCAAGGCTACAAACTTTCAATTATAGAAGATAAATAGATCCCAACAAAAATGGCGGCAGCCACTGAGCTGGAGAGAGCAGGAAACTTGAGTTGCTCCCGGTGATGGAGGAAGCCAAGCTTCCTCCTCTCAAGGCTACAAAGTTTCAATTATAGAAGATAAATAAATCCCAGATACCAGGGCCTCCTCTTAGGTCGCCAGGGGGCATGGCCAACCTGCAAACCACCTCAGGCTCCTTGCCCAGGCTGCCCCATGCCCCAAGGGAACCCCCACCCTGATCCGAGACACCCTTCAGAGCAAACCAGCTGTCCCCCACCTGTGCACCAGGCCTCTATCCTAATAAAATAGTAATATGCAAATTGACTGTCACTCCAACACATAAGATGGATGCCCCTATGTGGTCAAAGATGGCTGCCGCCATGTGGACACAAGATGGCTGCCACAAGATGGCCAACAGGGGAGAGCAGTTGGGAGAGACCAGGCCTGCAAGGGAGGGCAGTTGGGGGTGACCAGGCCTGCAGGGGAGGGCAGTTAGGGTTGACTACGCCTTCAGGGGAGGGCAGTTAGACATCAATCAGGCTGGCAGGGGAGTGGTTAGGAGGTGATCAGGCTGGTAGGCAGAAGCAGTTAGGGGCAATCAGGAAGGCAGGCAGGTGAGCAGTTGGGAGCCAGCAGTCTTGGATTGTGAGAGGGATGTCCGACTGCCTGGATCGGGCCTAAATGGGCAGTTGGACATCTTTCAAGGAGTCCCAGATTGGAGAGGGTGCAGGCTAGGCTGAGGGACACACACCCCCTCCATGCACGAATTTCATGTACTGGGCCTCTAGTTGATTTATAAGCTAGGATACTGGAACGATCTTTATTTATTTATTTTTTTAAAGAATTATGAATAAAATCCATCTATGTCAATTGTCAACTTTCTAGGCGTCTTTTCTCCCAGAAGAAACTGCGTAGAGGTGAGACTTAGTCAAGCTTCACGCTTCCACAGTTTTCATATAAGCCAGCCCGACTTTGTGAAACTCACCTTGATCTTATATTGGAATTCTTACGAGGCAGTGTTGAGCATTTCAGTGCAATTTTTTTTTTATGGTTTGCTCATGCTAAGATGATTTACTTTACACCTGTATAGGAATACTCAAGGGAAAGGTCATGGTATACAGAAAATATATAAAAATACTAAGGCAATTATAAACTCTAGATAAAAAAAAATTATAAGAAAGTAAATATACTTATATCATATTTTATATCTCAGTTTGAATAATTTTAACATAATCATAATGACTTATTGGGAAACAGAAGAAAGAAAAAGTATGCATGTATGCATATAGATGAAAGAGAGTATAAGAGGTAAATTTCCATCTCTATAAAAGAAAGACAAGAATTAATAGTTAAATGTAAAATCATGAAATATTAGTATAAGCCTATTATTTTTTGTGATATGTTTTTTTAATTGTTGACACTATTACAAACAAATAGTAAATAAATGAAGCATAAATGGCAAATGAGAGGGTATAGAGTGATCATTGCTTATTGTTTGGAATAAATGATATACAGTGTATTAAATATTAATGTAAAGATTGAATTCTTTTTTTTTCTAAGATTTGTCCAATGGAATTATGCTAATCCTATCCAGAGGCAAACATTTTATATTTGTATTAAGTGTTGTATTCAATAGTGCTTTCAAGTACACATTATCTCATTTGATAATGGAATAAAAACCAAGTGAGAGAAACAGTGGTTTCCAGTTTATAGAGAAGGACAGTGGGGCTTAGAAAGAGTAAAGCCCAAGTTCATAGATGTTGGAACAGAACTGCAAATTTCAAAATCCATCCTTCTGCCTTTTCACATTAGAATTCTAATTGTCACAGAGGAAGGAAAATCATTAGATAACGATGCAAAATAAGTGAATCTTTTCTATAGCCCTGTTCATAGCATGGCCTTTAGGCAACTAACAAAAAGAAATAGGCAGAGAAAGGTGACATAGAACAGAGTGAGGTCATGATCAAAGTCTTGGCGATGTCTGCTCAGAGTGAGATATACTGCTTTCTCAAGGGAAAGCCAGGTTGGTACTTCATGCCTGTGGAAAAGAACTCCTGACATGGAAAGATGCTGCTCATTTTGCTCTTAGTCCTCCAACTTCAACCACAACCACAAGAGTAAAGTGGCCACTGATGAGAATGAGATCACTTTTCACATAAAATTGGATTAAAGAGTCCTGCTTCCCTCCTTAAGGACTCCTTGAAAAAAATGCACACTTTCCTGTTGAGGATCTTACAAATTATTGCTTTTAATGGATCTTGCACCATAAAGTGCACTGTGCTTGAACTCCAAACTTGTGCCATGCCTTGGTGAGTATTTTATGAATTGTAAAATTGAAAAGTAAGTTAAGATGCAAAAGTGGCTGCTGGCTCTTCCATCTGATAAATCTTATTTGGGATTAGAATATAATATTCCCTTTAAGACCTCTTTTTTTTTTAAATGGAGTTTAACTGAATACCAATAAAAAATTTAAAAATTCTATCCTGTATCTTTGCTTCTTCATTGTTAACTATATATATATATATATATATATACATATATATATATATAGTTATTACTTAGCTGTGCAAATTTCCTTTCTTATAAATGATTTCAGGTTTTCTGAAAATGTCAGCATCAGACTTCACTGTTTTCTGATTTTCACACATTGCACCATGACTGATAATGTGCTTGGAGATATATTCTAAAATAGATGTTTACCTACCTGGCCAATGTGGTTGAGGGCTGTCCCATGCACCAAGAAGTCACCGGTTTGATTCCTGATCAAGGCACATGCCCTAGTTGTGGGCTCAATCCTCAGTAGGGGGTGAGCAGGAGGCAGCTGATTAATGATTCTCTCATGGATGTTTCTATCTCTTCCTCTCCCTCCTTCTCTCTCTTTAAAATCAATAAAAACATTTAAGAAATAAAATAGATGTTAACCAGTAGAGGACCAACTTCTGGAGTGCAAGAGTAAGGGCCTTGATGAACTCTCCTTCTAAAACAAAACAAAACAAAACAAAACAAAACTAAACAAAAGACAAGCAAAATAACTAAAATCAATCCTTTCAGACCTCTGGCAATTAACCAAAGTACCAGAATGAGCTGAAAACTGTTCATACAAAAGAAATTACTAAACGATGGTAAGACAGCAGGGTCTGTGATGCTTGAAGTTAGGACTATTCTCATCTTTCACTTCTTCCCCAGCTTAGTGGCGTAGCAGGGAAAAGCCAGCAGCACCTCAGAGAATGGAAAGTTTGCACTGCTTTGGAGCTTCATTAATAACATTATACCCTGTGCAGAGCCAATATTTGTCTGAAATGTTAGCTCCCTGCGATATTTCTATGCTTAGATGGCTATCTAATATCTCAGAGCAGTGGTTGCTGGAGGAACCTGATACCAGAGTTGTTACAAACAACTCTATTTGTAACAAACAAACAAACAAACAAACACCAGGAATGTGAAGAAACAGGAAAGTGAGTCTGCATACAATAGAAAATGTCCTGAAGGGGGAAATGATTTTGAACTTAGACAAAGACTTTATATAAGCTATTATAATTATTCAGAGAACAATAAAGAATTAAGAGAAAGTATGAAAATGGTACTGGCCAGGATAAGTTCATCTACACTATTAAAAGAGAAAGATGCTCATTGACCATATCACTGCTATGCACACCAGCCAATCAGGAGTGGTATGCAAATTAACCCAACAAAGTTGGTGGGCAAATTTGCATACTCAGGTGGGGCGGGCAGTGCCAGATGCTGCCTGTGGGGTCCAGGCCACAATCGGGGACCAGGCAGGCAGGGGTGACCAGCGTCTCCGGGATCACTGTCTGCCCCTGGGCCGTCTGCGGACACCAGTGGAGCAGGCCCGGGTTGAACATTTTAATGAAAATGGGATGCCTGTGCCCCACCCCACTGCGCCCCATCCCTGGCGAAGAGAGGGCAGTGGGCAGTTAGGAGGCACCAGGGCTCAGAAACGACTGGGAGCAACCTGAAGGCATGCTACCAGGAAGAGGTGCTGAACCATGAGGACGCCGAGGGCTGGCTGATGGAGGCGCACAAAGGTACAAACAAGGTGGCTCTCACCGGTGCTGAGCTGGAAAAGTGCATCGACAGCCTGATGGATGAAATCGCCTTTCTGAAGAAGGTGCATGAAGAGGAGATCGCCGAGCTGCAGGTGCAGATCCAGTATGCTCAGATCTCCATGGAGATGGACGTGTTCTCCAAGTTCGACCTCTCTGCTGCACTCAAGGACATCCGCGCCCAGTAGGAGAAGCTGGCTGCCAAGAACATGCAGAATGCCGAAGAATGGTACAAGAGCCACTTCACTGTGCTGACCGAGAGCACTGCCAAGAACACCTACGCAGTGCGCGCTGCCAAGGAAGAGGTGTCCGAGAGCCGCCGCTTGCTCAAGGCCAAGACCCTGGAGATGGAAGCAAGCCGGGGCATGAACAAAGCGCTGGGAAAGCAGCTGCAAGAGCTGGAGGATAAGCAGAACATCGATGTTAGTGCTATACAGGACACAATCAACAAATTAGAAAATGAGTTGAGAACTACAAAGAGTGAAATGGCATGATATTTAAAAGAATACCAGGACCTCCTCAATGTGAAGATGGCTTTGGACATTGACATTGCAGCTTATAGGAAACTCTTGGAAGGTGAGGAGACCTGGCTCAGTTTCACCAGCGTGGGAAGCATAGCCAGCAGCTACTCCCAGAGTTCCCAGGTCTTTGGTCGATCTGCCTATGGTGGTTTACAGACAATCTCCTACTTGATGTCTCCTTGCTCCTTCCCTTCTTAATACACCAGCCACATCCAGGAGGAGCAGATCGAGGTGGAGGAGACCATTGAGGCTGCAAAAGCCGAGGAAGCTAAGAATGAACTCCCCTCTGAAGGAGAAGCTGAAGAGGAGGAGAAGGAGAAGGAAGTGGCTGAGGACGAGGAAGGAGAGGAAGAGGAAGAAGGTGACAAGGAATAATTTGAGGATACAAAGGAGAAAGAAGGAGGTGAAGGTGAAGGAGAAGATGCCCAAGAAGCTGAGGACGAGAAGAAAGATGAAGGTGCTGGGGAGGAGCAAGCAACCAAGAAGAAAGATTGAGCCCCCCTTTCCTTAATTATTTCAGGAATAATCCTCCTGAAACCAGGTCAACCCTGTCACCAACCAAGCAGTTGAGTTCCTGATGCTATATGAATTAAGAAGTCAATATATATAACATTTTGAAGTGACTCGGGTTGGACATTAAATGTTGTGCTATGACTTTTCTCCTTATGCAGGGTATCTGTTTGCTTGCAGAGTGGCTTCCTGGCTTGCTGCCAGCCTGTGCATGTCAACGCTTATGAGTTCAGGATCTATGACAATGTGAATAATTCAGATGTTTACAATAAAAACACATGACTACATGAATTCACTGATGTTAATGTTAAACTTCATGGAAAAAATAGTCTTTTGAATCTTTGGTGGTGAGAAATTAAAGACCTCAACTCATCCTATCTAATAATAGACAAATATGCAAATTGACCATACCTCCGACACACCAACAAGCCACGCCCACAAGCCACGCCCACCATCCAATCAGAACGAGCATGCAAATTAACCCAAACCAAGATGGCTACAGCCACAGAGAGCAAGGTTTCCTAGGTAACAGAGGAAGCCAAGCTTTCTGCTAGCCGTTGCAGGCCTAACCCTCCACTCAAGCTACAAAGTTTCAATTATAGAAGGTAAACAAATTCAAACAAATGGCGGCAGAATGGAGCCCCAGGCTTGGCTCTGCTCCAGGCTACAAAGTTTCAATTGTAGAAGGAAAATAAATTCCAGATACCAGGGCCTCCACTTGCATTGCCAGGGGGCGTGGCCGGCCTGCAAACCACCACAGGCCCCTCGCTCAGGCCGCCCCACACCCCAAGGGAAACCCCACCTGATCCGGGATGCCCTTCAGGGCAAACCAGCTGGCCCCCACCCCTGTACCAGGCCTCTATTCTATCTAATAAAAGAGTACTATGCAGATTGATCATCACTGCAACACACAATATAGCTGCCCTCATGTGGTCAAAGATCCTGCCCCCATGTGGACACAAGATGGCCACCACAAGATGGCCAGCAGGAGAGGGCAGTTGGGAGGCACCCGGCCTGCAAGGGAGGGCAGTTGGAGGTGATCAACCCTGCAGGAGAGGGCAGTTAGGGGTAAGCAGGCCGGCAGAGGAGGGAAGTTGGGGCCAAACAGGCTGGCAGCAGAGTGGTTAGGGGGTGATCAGGCTGGCAGGCAGAAGCGGTTAGGGGCAATCAGGAAGGCAGGCAGGCAAGCAGTTGGGAGCCAGCAGTCCTGATTGTGAGAGGGATGTCTGATGCCCTAAACGGGCAGTCGGACATCTCTTGAGGGGTCCCAGATTGGAGAGGGTACAGGCTGGGCTGAGGGACAACCCCCCTCCGTGCACGAATTTCGTGCACTGGGCCTCTAGTATGCAATAAAAGTTATACTGAATGATAAAAAAAAATACATTAGGGGCCAGGAAATGGTCAAAGAACTGGGGAACCCTTCTCAAATCAGGAAGGGAAGTCACAGGGTGTATATTATTGCTACAAATACAGTATTTCCTACTACTTACAGCATATACAATGTAATGTATTAGATGCCTTCCTATCGCATGAAGTACGTATTCTCATAGAGTAATACTGGTAGATATGTTCTAGTTATGGTAGTATGTCATATCCTATCTATATTAATAAAATGGTAATATGCTAATTAGACCATGAGACCTTCCAGACATCCTTCCGGACAAAGCCATGGTGGCGTGGCTGAGGCAGAGGCAGTTAGGGGTGATCAGGCCAGGAGTGGAGGGCAGTTGGGGGTGATCAGGCTGGTGGGGGGGCAGTTGGGGTCAAGCAGGCCAGCAGAGGGGACCAGTTGGGGGTGAGCAAGCGAGCAGGGGGGGTGAAGTTGGGGCAATCAGGCCAGCAGGCAGAGTGATTAGGGGTGATCAAGCAGGCAGGCAGGTGAGCAATTAGGAGCCAGCAGTCCTGGATTGCGAGGGGATTGTCTGACTGCCGGTTTAGGCCTGATCCCACAGGGGTCCCAGATTGGAGAAGATGCAGGCCAGGCTGAATTTCGTGCACCAGGCCACTAGTAGATATTATAAAAGGCTGTATAAAATTCAGTTTTGTTTGTAATTCTTTTCTTCTCTAATCATGTTTTGAAAGGCAACTGCAAACAATAAATATAAAACTTTGCTAGTGGGCTTATAATACAGAGTATCCCCCCAAAATGTATACACACACTTTGAGTAATTATAAAGGCAGTGTTTATTAAAATACATTTCACTTTCAAAATTGAGCTATCAACTATTAAAGTGTGTGTACATTTTCTGGGGGATACCCTATATATGCAGATGTCCATTTGTACAAAAGACAGAGTAGGAGAGGGAGTATTTTAGAAGTTTTTGCATGTTATTGAAATTAAGTTAGTATTAATCAAGTAGATTGTTTTATTTATTTATTTATTTATTTATTTATTTTTTGCGGTATTCACTTTATTTAATTTATTTAATTAATTAATTAATTAATTTTTTATTGAGGTATTATATGTGTACATATCTTACCATTACCCCCCCCCACCCCACACCCATACATGCCCTCACCCCCC
Organism: Cnephaeus nilssonii; assembly: GCF_951640355.1. Taxonomy (NCBI): domain Eukaryota; kingdom Metazoa; phylum Chordata; class Mammalia; order Chiroptera; family Vespertilionidae; genus Cnephaeus; species Cnephaeus nilssonii. Next base: position 52,218,744 of record NC_137086.1, on the reverse strand, counting down.
AGAGTTTTGCGTCCATTGTTTATGCTTATATGCATGCATACAAGTCCTTCGTTTGATTTCTTATCTCCCCCACCTCTCCCTAACTTTCCCCCTGTAATTTGAAAGTCTGTTTGTTGCTTTACTGTCTCTGCATCTATCTTTTTGTTCATCAGTTTATAATGTTCTTTATTACCCATAAATGAGTGAGATCATGTGGTATTTTTCTTTCATTGGCTGGCTTATTTCACTTAGTATAATATTCTCCAATTCCATCCAGGTTGCTGCAAATGATGAGAATTCCTTCTTTTTTATGGCAGCATAGTATTCCATTGTGTAGATGTACCACAGTTTTCTGATCCAGTCATCTGCTGACGGGCACCTAGGCTGTTTCCAAATCTTAGCTATTGTAAATTGTGCTGCTATGAACATAGGGGTGCATATATCCTTTCTGATTGGTGTTTCTAGTTTCTTTGGATATATTCCCAGGAGTGGGATTACTGGGTCAAATGGGAGTTCCATTTTCAGTTTTTTGAGGAAACTCCATACTGTTCTCCACAGTGGCTGCACCAGCCTGCATTCCCACCAGCAGTGCACGAGGGTTCCTTTTTCTCCGCATCCTCGCCAACACTTGTCGTTTGTTGATTTGTTGATGATAGCCATTCTGACAGGTGTGAGATGGTACCTCATTGTTGTTTTGATTTGCATCTCTCGGATAATAAGTGACTTTGAGCATGATGTGATGTGTCTCTTGGCCTTCCTTCTTTCTTCTTTTGAACATATTCTGTTTAGGTCCGTTGCCCATTTTTTAATTGGATCATTTATCTTCCTTTTATTAAGTTGCATAAGCTGCCTGTAGATGTTGGAGATTAAACCTTTATCAGTGATGGCATTTGCAAATATGTTCTCCCATGCAGTGGGCTTTCTTGCTGTTTTGTTGATGGTTTCTTTTGCTGTGAAAAAGCTTTTTATTTTGATGTAGTCCCATTTGTTAATTTTCTCTTTAGCTTCCATTGCCCTAGGGGCAGTGTCAGTGAAGAAGTTCTTTTGGCATATGTCTGAGATTTTGTTGCCTGTGGATTCCTCTAGTATTTTTATGGTTTCCCATCTTATGTTTAAGTCCTGTATCCATTTTGAGTTTATTTTTGTGTATGGTGTAAGTTGGTGATCTAGTTTCATTTTTTTGCATGTGTGTGTCCAATTTTCCCAACACCATTTATTGAAGAGACTGTCTTGACTCCATTGTATGTTCATGTCTCCTTTGTCAAATATTAATTGAGCATAGTGGTTTGGATCGATATCTGGATTCTCTATTCTGTTCCATTGATCTATATGTCTGTTCTTGTGCCAGTACCAGGCTGTTTTGAGAACAGTGGCTTTGTAATACAGCTTGTAATCTGGTATTGAGATCCCTCCTACTTTATTCTTCTTTCTCAGGATCGCTGCAGCTATTTGGGGTCTTTTTTTATTCCAGATAAATTTTTGGAGAGTTCTTTCTAGGTCTGTGAAATATGCTGTTGGTATTTTGATGGGGAGTGCATTGAATCTGTAGATTGCTTTGGGTAGTAAGGAAATTTTAATGATGTTGATTCTACCAATCCATGAACATGGTATGTTCTTCCATCTGTTTACGTCTTCCTCTATCTCTTTTTTCAGTGTCCTGTAGTTTTCCGCGTATAGGTCTTTTACCTCCTTAGTTAAGTTTATTCCTAGGTATCTTAATTTTTTTGGTGCTATGGTAAATGGGATTGCTTTTTTAGTCTCTCTTTCTGTAAGTTCACTATTGGTGTATAGAAATGCCATAGATTTCTTGGCGTTAATTTTGTATCCGCTACATTGCCGAATTCATTTATTAATTCTATTAGTTTTTTGATGGAATCTTTGGGTTTTTTATGTACAATATCATGTCATCTGCAAATAAGGACAGCTTCACTTCTTCTTTTCCAATTTGGATGCCTTTTATTTCTTCTTCTTGCCTAATTGCGATAGCTAATACTTCCAGTACTATGTCAAACAGGAGTGGTGAGAGTGGGCATCCCTGTCTTGTTCCTGTTCTTAGGGGAAATGGTTTTTGTTTTTGCCCATTGAGTATGATGTTTGCTGTGGGTTTATCATATATAGCTTTTATTATGTTGAGGTATGATCCTTCTATTCCCACCTTGTTGAGAGTTTTTATCAAGAAAGGGTGTTGGATTTTGTCAAATGCTTTTTCTGCATCTATTGATATGACTATGTGATTTTTATCTCTCAATTTGTTTATGTGATGTATCACATTTATTGATTTGCGGATATTGTACCATCCTTGCATTCCTGGGATAAATCCTACTTGATCATGATGTATGATCTTTCTGATGTATTGCTGGAGCCGATTTGCTAGGATTTTGTTGAGGATTTTGGCATCTATGTTCATGAGGGATATTGGTCTGTAATTCTCTTTCATTGTGTTGTCTTTATCTGGTTTTGGTATTAGGGTGATGCTGGCTTCATAGAAGGAGCCTGGAAGTGTTCCTTCCTCTTGAATTTTTTGTAATAGTCTGAGGAAGATAGGTTTTAGTTCTTCCTTGAAAGTTTGGTAAAACTCTCCTGTGAAGCCGTCTGGCCCCGGGCTTTTGTTTGCCGGAAGCTTTTTGATGACTGCTTCAATTTCTTCCATAGTTACTGGCCTGTTGAGCTGTTTAGATTCTTCCTGATTGAGTTTTGGAAGGTTGTATTTGTCTAGGAATATGTCCATTTCCTCCAGGTTGTCCAGTTTGTTGGAATAGAGGTGTTCGTAGTATTTTGTAACAATCCTTTGTATTTCGTCGGGGTCTGTTGCTATTTCACCTCTTTCATTTCTGATTTTGCTTATTTGGGTCCTCTCTCTTTGCTTCTTGGTGAGCCTGGCTAGAGGTTCATCAATCTTGTTTATCCTTTCAAAGAACCAGCTCTTTGTTTTGTTGATCTTTTGTATTGTTTCTTTAGTCTCTATGTCGTTTATCTCTGCTCTGATCTTTATTATTTCTTTCCTTCTGCTTACACTGGGCTTTTCTTGTTGCTCTCTCTCTCTAACTCTTTGAGTTTTGGGGTTAGGTAATTTATTACCATTGTTTCTTGTTTTTTGCAGTAGGCTTGTAGAGCTATGAACTTCCCTCTCAGGACTGCTTTTGCTGTGTCCCATAGATTTTGGATTGTTGTGTTTTTATTGTCGTTTGTTGCCATGATGTTTTTTATTTCTTCCTTGATGTCTTTGGTAACCCAGTCATGGTTTAATAGCATGCTGTTTAGTCTCCATGTGTTTGATTTCTTTGGGTTGTTTTTATTGTAGTTGATTTCTAGGTTTATGCCACTGTGATCTGAGAAGATACTTGATATGATTTCTATCTTCTTGAATTTGGAGAGACTTTGCCTATGTCCTAACATATGGTCTATCTTTGAAAATGACCCATGTGCACTTGAGAAGAATGTATATTCTGTTGCTTTGGGGTGAAATGTTCTGAAGATGTCGATTAATTCCATCTGGTCTAGTGAGTCATTTAGGATTGATGTTTCTGTGCTGATTTTTTGTTTAGAGGATTTGTCCAATGGTGATAGTGGGGTATTGAAGTCTCCTACTATGATTATATTGCTGTCAATCTCTCCTTTGATATCTTCCAGGAGTTTTTTAATGTATCTTGGTGCTCCTGTATTGGGTGCATATATGTGTACCAGAGTTATTTCTTCTTGTTGGATTTCTCCCTTTAGTATTATGAAGTGGCCTTCATTATCTCTTGTAATGTCCTTCACTTTGAGATCTAATTTGTCAGATATAAGTATTGCTACCCCAGCTTTTTTTTCATTTCCATTCGCCTGGAAAACCTTTTTCCATCCCTTTACTCTCAGTCTGTATGCGTCCTTTTTTTTGAGGTGGGTTTCCTGTAGACAGCAGATATATGGGTTTTGTTTTCTTATCCAATCTGTTACCCTGTGTCTTTTGATTGGGGCATTCAATCCATTTACATTTAAAGTTATTATTGATAGGCACTTATTTGTCGCCATTTTTATTCTATACCCCTGTGTTCCTTCTTTGCTTCCTATTTCTTTCTTTCTTTTTACTTTTTTTTACAGCAGACCCTTTAGCATTTCTTTCATTGCTGGTTTGGTGGTGATAAATTCCCTTAGCCCTTTTTTGTCTGTGAAGCTCCTGATTTCACCTTCAATTTTGATTGATAGCCTTGCTGGGTACAGTATTCTTGGTTTGAGACCCTTCCTTTGCATGACTTTGTATATTTCATTCCATTCCCTTCTGGCCTGATGAGTTTCTGTTGAGAAATCAGTTGCTAGTCTGATGGGGGTTCCTTTGAATGTAACTGTCTGTCTCTCTCTGGCCGCTTTTAAGATTCTTACTTTGTCGTTGGTGTTTGCCAACTTAATTATAATGTGCCTTGGTGTCTGTCTTTTGGGGTTCATTTTGCTTGGAACTCTGTGAGCTTCTTGGATTTGTGTGGGTTTTTTCTTCCCTATATCAGGGAAGTTTTCTGTTATTATTTCTTCAAACAGGTTTTCTATTCCTTGCTCCGTTTCCTTTCCTTCTGGTACCCCTATTATCCTGATGTTGTTTTGTTTTGTGTTGTCCCGAAGTTCCCTTAGGCTCTCCTCATGCTTTCTAATTTTTGTTTCTAGAAGCTGTTGTAATTGGGTATTTTTTTCCATCTTGTCTTCTAGCTCACTTATACGGTCCTCTGCTTCTTCTAGTCTACTCTTGATGCTTTCTATTGAGTTCTTTAGAGCAGTAATGTCATTTTTCATTTCTTCTTGGTTCTTCTTCATTTCCTCTTGGTTCTTACTCATATTGTCGAATTTGTCTTCCATCCTTTTCAGCCACCTTATGACCATTTCTCTGAATTCTCTCTCTGATAGGTTGTTTGCCTCTAATTCGTTTACTTCCTTTTCTGGTGATGCCTGCTTCTCTTTCCTGGGGGGGCTATTTCTTTGTCTCCCCATGGTCTCTCTTCTCCGGATGTCTGGTTATATAGTACTCTCTCTCTGGCGTTGATTTAAAGGTACAAAATACAACACAACCAGGCACAACATACAAGGCACTGAACAGAATTGTATTCACGATATTAATAACCTCCAATAAAGGTAACCACCAGAGAAAGACAAATTAGGGAATAGGAGTGGAAGAGGGAGAGTAGCAAGAAAGAAAGAAAAAAAAAGAGTGTGAATCTGAACTTGGGAAAAGAGCAGAAAAAAAAAGGAAAAGAAAAAAAAGTAAGAGAGACAAGAACAATACTAAGAGAGAAAAGGGGAACAAACTATATATATAGGGAGTAGACTCCACTAGAACAACCACTAATCCCAGCAAATTCCAGCAACATGAGCCTGGAGATTAATACAAACTGCAACACCAGCTAATATCAAGTGAGGCAAGGGAAAACAAAAGTAAAAAACAAACAAAAACAAAGCAAACAAAAGAACCAACCAAACAAACAAAAAGGATAATCAAAACAATCTCATAAAAAAGCATAAAAATTCAATCTAATCAACATTCAAGCAAACAACAACAAAAGGCCAGAGAGAAAAATAATTTTTTTTAGGTAGAGTAGAGAGAGGTATGTATGGATTTGGAGCAGGGGGTTGGGAATTAGATATATAAGTAGGGTGAAATTTTAGCAGAGGGTAAACTGAAAAAGTAGGGAAAATCTATAGCCAGAAAGGGTTAAGAAAAACAGGAGACCAAAAGGGGAAAGGTTAGGAGGAGAGTGATGGCAAAATGTTAGCGTTGAGATAGGGTAAGGGAAAGATGCAAATAGAATGTAGGACACTAATCCCAAAATACAAGAAAGGGAAAATCAAATGACATTAAAAAAAAAAAGTAAAATAATAGTAATAATAATGCTGATTGAAAATAAAAATGTAATAATTAAAAAGGTGAAAATCGAGTGAGGAAAAAGAAAAAAATTTAGTTTCTTAAGTAAAAGATGCAAAAAATGAAAATAAAAAAATTAGAATAAAAAAATTTTAAAAAAAATTGAAAAAGGAATTAAAAATTAAAAAATAGGAAGACTAAAATGTGCAGTAGCGGCTGTCATTCACTTCCTCTAATATTCTGTTTGGTATGCCTGTTTCCCAGTCTGGGCGGTATTTCAGTTCAGCTTCGTTCCACTGCTTCTCAGTGTTGTAAGCCAGTCCTGCTTTTTGAGCCGGCCGTGTCTTAATTTCTCATATTTATTTTTGATTACACCAGAGACAATTAGCGTTTCAGCCCCTGGGTGGCAGTGTTTCTGAATTGACTTCAGGGCCTCTCTAGCTTTTTTTTTTTTTTTTCCCCTCTATGGCACTCACTACCGGTTTGTGGAGGTGTGCGCCTCAGAGCTGCCTCTCCGATGGTCACACCCAGCTCTGTTCCCAGGTTCCGAAAAAACAACTTCCCCCTGCAGTCTTTCAGGGTTTTTCCACCTGGGTTTTCCTATGTATTGGGCTTAGTAATCAGATTCGGAAAGAGCCCAAGTGTGCGGACAGTGGGTCTGTGTGCCAGACTAAGTAGCCTGCACTCCTTTGAAAATTCTTAGTCTGATCCTCCTCGTCAGATTAAAATGAGTTGCTTTTAAGAGGTCACTTCTGTTAGCAGCTCAGAGGACCCCCTTCCGCATTCACGGATCACGGCAGTTCCAACTGCCGCCGATTTTTCTAGGCACAGACCTCCCGGTTCCTGCAGGTCTTGCAGCTTGCGCGCTTCCCTCCCACCGCGGGGATTAGAAACCACACCTTATTTCAGGCGAAATATGACCTTTCCGTGGTGCAGTGAAGATTTCCTTTGAATCCGAATGTTTGCGCCGATAGGGGACCGGTGTTCTGGTGCTCGCAGCTGTTCAGTGTTTGCAGTTGTCGCGGAAAGTCAGGTTTCCAATAAAGTCCTCCTTTCCTTGCAAGATGGCGAGGCGCCCGGTGAGCCCGCAGCTCCGGGAGGAGACCCAGCCCCTGTGGGTGCTGCATGGTCAGGGGAGCCCTGGCCAGCACTCCCCCGCCTTCTCCTGTAGTTTAGCTGTCCCTTGGCTTGCCAATATACAACCCCCCTGCGAACCTCTGCTGCTCCTACTCTCCCCCCCAGGACCAGACTCCAAACAGGACTCTATTCCGTTGCCATTTTTTTTTTCCTCTCCAAGTAGATTGTTTTAAATTTAACTGTTTTAAACTAATTATAATTTCCAAAGCAGATGATCTCAACTTTTTTTTTTGCTTATTTAGAGAAATACCATTGATATGTGTGTATGAGCTTTTAAAACCACATATTCCATCTTGATCCAGCTCCTGTACCTACTACTAAAGCTCAACTTTGTAGAATTCAATAACATTAATGATATACCCAACATGTATGTGTATGTGTGTGCACAGTAGCCTGCAGCCAGGACTGTGCTGTGACTTATTTTCATTTTTAGACAAAGAGATTTATGAACAACCGCTTGCTTGGCGTTTCTTGTGATAAAGAGTCAATATTCTTAGCTGCTGTAGCTAGAGATGAAGCCGTTCCCTTTAACTAACCCACGTGGCTCAGTGAGGAATTTAGTGAAGTCCTTTTGGGCAACTCAGGATTGGCTTTAATAGATGTTATTAAAGAAATTCAGCAGATGAGAAAGTAGAGATGCAGTTAGGTTCACATTTACATCACTCAGTTTTAAATGCTGCTGTGTGCCAACCAAATAAAAGGGTGTGAGACTGGTTTATATTTTTCATATCTGGCTAAATGGAACATTAGTTCATCTTTATGGGTTTGAATGCTTCTCTGACTGTTTTCATGCTGCAGCTGAATTTGTGCTAAACCCTAGTCTTTATTTCTTTCTGGATGACAACACTTGCTTTAAAAATGGCCCTGTAACTAGAGCGTGCCCAGTGCCTCCCCTCCTTGTCCTCTTCCTGGGACCCAGTGCATCTGAGGTAACAATGCTTATATAGGTTTTATTCCTCTGCTGAAAATCTAGCAACCAGTTTTTAATACAATTAAAAGTCACATTATTTAAACTTTTAAAATTTAATTTTCTTAATACAAGTCTATACAAAGATACAGTACTAAATCATATTCTAACACCTAACTATGTAGTGGGCTTTAATATGAGATAATCTTAAATAGTGCCATATGTGTGTGTGTGTGTATATATATATATATATATATATATATATATATATATATAATATATATATTAGAGGGACCCGGTGCACGAAATTTGTGCACAGGTGTGAAGGGTCCCTCAGCCCAACCTGCACCCTCTATAGTCTGGGACCCCTCGGGGGATGTCCAACTGCCAATTTATGCCTGACATCCCTCTCACAATCTGGGACCTCTGCCTGATTCCCCTAACTGCCCTCCCCTGCCGACCTGGTCACCCCTAATCGCCTCTGCCTCAGCCCCTGCCATCGTGGATTTGTCTGGAAGGACGTCCGGATGGTTGTCTGGAAGACATCCAGTCTAATTAGCATATTACCCTTTTATTAGTATAGATCCGTGGTCGGCAAACTGCGGCTCGCAAGCCACATGCGGCTCTTTGGCCCCTTGAATGTGGCTCTTCCACAAAATACCACTGCCTGGGCAAGTCTATTTTGAAGAAGTGGCGTTAGAAGAAGTTTAAGTTTAAAAAATTAGGCTCTCAAAAGAAATTTCAATCATTGTACTGTTGCTATTTGGCTCTGTTGACTAATGAGTTTGCCAACCACTGGTATAGATGATCACCTGATACAACTAAAGATAAAATAATTCAGTGATCTAGTTTGAGGTTAATGAAATGGTTCTGAGACAAGTGCAGAGGATACTAAAATGTGTCCTTTTTGTGTTGTATTTCAGGTCAGTGAACCGTCGTTTACTGAGAACAGTTTATGTCTATGACACAGTGTTCCATGCTGTGGGAGTACATGAAAACTTCCAGTAGATTGTCTCCCAGGTCTGTCCATGGCTGTATTTTATGAAAACAAACATTACACATATTACCTCTTTTAAAAATATATATATTTTATTGATATTTTACAGAGAGGAAGGGAGAGGAATAGAGAGTTAGAAATATCGCTGAGAGAGAAACATAGATCATCTGCCTCCTGCACACCCCCTACTGGGGATGTGCCCACAACCAAGGTACATGCTCTTGACCGGAATTGAACCTGGGACCCTTTAGTCCGCAGGTCGATGCTGTATCCACTGAGCCAAACTGGTTAGGGCACATATTACCTCTTGTCAATTCTTTTCATACATCTTTAAAATAGCCTGAATTTTTTAGTGTGCCTCAAATCCCCTAGTATTATTGTCAGTGGATATTGAATACTTTATGGGTAACTCAAATTCAATATGCTCAAAGTTTACATAATTGTTTCTCATCTCCAAATTGATGTCCCAGAATCCATTTGAAACCTCTTCTTTAAAAATTCTAAAACCTCTCAGTATCAAAATATGTACCTATGTCAGAAGTTTTTCAGAGAAATAGGATATATGTGTGTGTGTGTGTATATATATATATATATATATATATATATATATATATATATATATATGTATATCCTATCTAATAATAGACAAATATGCAAATTGACCATATCTCCGACACACCCACAAGCCACGCCCATCATCCAATCAGAGCGAGCATGCAAATTAACCCAAACCAAGATGGCTACAGCCACAGAGAGCAAGGTTTCCTAGGTAACAGAGGAAGCCAAGCTTTCCGCCTGCCCTGGCCAGGCCTAAGTCTCCACTCAAGCTACAAAGTTTCAATTATAGAAGGTAAACAAATTCAAACAAATGGCGGCAGAATGGAGCTTGAGAGAGCAGGCCCGGGTTGCCACCGGCAACAGAGGAAGCAAAGCTTTCTGCACACCCTGGCCAGGTTCACCCGCTTAAGGCAACAAAGTTTCAATTATAACCCCAACACAAATGGCTGTGGGCCTCGGAGGGAGCCCCAGGCTTGGCTCCGCTCCAGGCTACAAAGTTTCAATTGTAGAAGGAAAATATATTCCAGATACCAGGGCCTCCGCTTGCATTGCCAGGGGGCGTGGCCGGCCTGCAAACCACCACAGGCCCCTCACTCACGCCACCCCATGCCCCAAGGGAACCCCCACCTGATCCGGGATGCCCTTCAGGGCAAACCAGCTGGCCCCCACCCCTGTACCAGGCCTCTATCCTATCTAATAAAAGAGTAATATGCAGATTGACTATCACTCCAACACACAATATAGCTGCCCCTATGTGGTCAAAGATCCTGCCGCCATGTGGACACAAGATGGCCACCACAAGATGGCCAGCAGGAGAGGGCAGTTGGGAGGCACCCGGCCTGCAAGGGAGGGCAGTTGAGAAGGACCAAGCCTGCAAGGGAGGGCAGTTGGAGGTGATCAACCCAGCAGGAAAGGGCAGTTAGGGGTAACCAGGCCGGCAGAGGAGGGAAATTGGGGCCAAACAGGCTGGCAGCAGAGTGGTTAGGGGGTGATCAGGCTGGCAGGCAGAAGCGGTTAGGGGCAATCAGGAAGGCAGGCAGGCAAGCAGTTGGGAGCCAGCAGTCCTGGATTGTGAGAGGGATGTCTGACTGCCCGTTAACGGGCAATCGGACATCCCTCGAGGGGTCCCAGATTGGAGAGGGTACAGGCTGGGCTGAGGGACAACCCCCCGCCGTGCACGAATTTCATGCACCGGGCCTCTAGTATATATATATATTTCACTCAACTGATCTATCTACCTATATACATATTTCATAGAGGTATTATATCGAGATATTACTTTACCATAAGGAATAAGCTCATGCGATTATAGAGGCTGATAAGTCCAAAGAGCTAAATACCAAGGAGAGCCAATAGTTTCAGTTTCAGTCCAAAAGCTGGCAGGCTTAAGATCCAAGAAGAGCCTGTTTTTATTTGAGTCTAAGGGCCCAGCTCAGTCAGGCTCAATAAATTCCCTCTTAGCATTTTTATTCTATTCATGTCTTCAGTTGATTGTATGAGGACCACCCACATTAGGGAAGGCAATCTGCTTTACTCAGTCTATCAAGTCAAACATTAATCTCATTTGAAAATATCCTCACAGACTCACCCAGAATATGCTTGATCAAATATCTGGGCACCCCCATCGTTCAGTCAAGTTTACACTAAAAATTAACTATTATAAGGACCATATGTCGTTTATTGCTAGTGAAAAAGTTTGTCATTTTGATCTGCACATTAAGTGGCCCATGATCCCCAGAGCTAATAACATCTCATTATCTAAAGCATTTATTAGAGAAATTCAGGAAGACAGAAGTCTAAAAAATGGAAAGGAATATCTAGTGTGTGGCTAACATCCACTCTGTGGGTCTAGAATACTGACTTTTGCTAATGGAGAGTTAAGAATCTTTTTCTTTAGCTGTTTCCAAACCTGTGTAATGTACTTTATATCATCAATGTACCTTGAAAGAGAACATTTTGTACAACAGGAGAACATTTTCCAGTCTCTTGACAACATCTGAATCTTTGAGTCTTAGATAATTTTAGGGTGAAATCTCCCTTCCACTTTCATTTCTGAATTGAGAATACACAGCAGTTTCTAGACTACCTTGACCCATGGTGTTTTGCCTGGCAGACTTTTTTTTAGTTAATGTGGTAGTGATTAATGTTCTGATAGTCAATACCACCAGTCCTTTAACTTTAAAGGAAGTTCCAGCAGAGCTCTTTTGTCAATATAGACTATTAATATTACTTAGATGCTTATATTACTTCCAAGTTGTTAAAGCTTTATATTCCTATACCAACAACATAAACAGTAAATAGTGGAGCAACATATTGCCTTTTCCAGAGAATGTTTGCATTTTATGTGAGTTCTCAAAATTTAGCCCATTGTTTTCTCAAAACATGTTCCTAAGGGCACAAAATAATTCTTTGGAACATGATTTCCTAGTCAAAACTTTTGGAAAATACTGCAGACTACTTGTCCTCTTGGAGGTTAAAAAAACATGTGTGCCTGGCCCTTGTGGCTAAGTTGGTTGAGCATCGTCCCATGAATCAGGAGGTCACGGTCCAATTCCCAGTCAGGATACATGCCCAGATTGTGGGATCCATCCCCAGGAAGGGCTATGGAGGAGGAAGCTATTCAATGTTTCTATCTTTCTCTCCCTTTCCCTTCCTCTTTCTGAAATCAACAAAAACATATTTAAAAACCACAACAAAAACATGTGTGCATTCTAAGTGCTCTGAGAAGGTCTTCAATAAAGAAGTTAATTCATGTTTCCCAAACTTTATTGCATACTGAGGCTTTTTCATCTATGCTTCTTAATGTTCATTCCACCCATTAACATCATAGTTAATATTCATTAAGCTTTTAGTATATGTTAGATACCATCTGAAGTGTTTTATATAATTTCTAATTTTACTCTCATAACCATCTGAGGCATGTACTGTTATTATCATCATTTTATTGATGAGGTGATTGAAGCTCAGAGATGTTCTATACCTTGCCCAAGGTCCACCAGAGTAAGTAGTGGAAGACCAGGGTTTGAGCCTGTATTCATTTTATTTTGCTGCAGTAATGAATGACCACAAACTTAATGATTTAAAATAACACAAGTTCATTATCTTACAGTTCTGAAGGTCAGAAGTCCAAAACAGGGCTAAGATCTCACTGGGCTAAGATCAAGGTGTGGGTAGGACTGCATTCCTACACTCCATAGGCTCTAGGGAGGAAATGTTTCCGGTTCATTTGGGCGTTGTTAGAATTCAGATTCACACATGTGTAGGAATAAAGTCTCCATTTCCTTGCTGGCTATCAGCTGGAGGCCTTCCTTCCTTACTATACGCCTCTCTCTGGTCTTTGCACATTGCTCCCTACATTACCAACACGAAAACATGACATTTTTCTCATCTTGCCATCTTTCTTGTCCACCTTTCTGTCTTTCTCTTCCACTTAACATGAGATATATTCTTAATAAATTTTTAAGTATACAATACGGTAGTGTTGACTATAGGTATGATACTGTGTAGCAGATTTCTAGAACATATTTATCTTGTGTAACTGGAATTTCCCCCCAGGCCCTGGCAACCACCATTCCACTCTCTGCTCCTATGAGATTGACTCTTTTAGATATTTCATATAAGTAGAATAATATAGTTTGTGTTCTGTGACTGACTTATTTCACTTTAAACAAGGACCTTAAAGTTTATCCATGTTGTCATATATTGCAGGATTTCCATCTTCTTAAAGACAGTGATATTCTACTATATGTGAACTCACATGATTAAATTGGGGTCACCCAGATAATCCAAAATGATCTCTCGCATTTCAAGATCCTTGACTTTGATCACATCTGCAATGTCCCTTTTGCCATGCAAAGTAAGGTTTATCACAGATTCCAGTGATTACCACAGACTTCTTTAGGGGGACGGTTATTCTGCCATCCACAGAGTCTGCTTGCTTTACTTCAAGGCCATGTGGTTATCCACCATGATCTTCTGTTGTTTTAAGAATATCCCAGGAGCTCCAGTGGCGCAATCGGTTAGCGCACGGTACTTATAAGAATATCCTATACAACATAGAACGTTGGGAAATATTTTTTCTAGTTCAAAATAGCAACACAAGTAGTAAAAATGTTCGCCTGGGGCTTGTCTGAGGAACAGCTGGTTGGGTTTCCAGGTGTCAACACACAAAAGTGGCTGCAAAATGCTCATTTGGGGGGGGGAGCAAATGCATCAAGCGCAGCACGATTCAAGAAACTCCAAACCAACTTATTTCTCAGACCTTGAGAAAATCAGTGAGAAAGAGAAAGTGTACCTTTAAATATGATTTCTCTGGCTATATCCCCCTGATAAAGTGCCCTGTAACTCCATGAAAGCCCATTTTGTTTACAGATGATTTGTTTCTAAAACTCACTGCAGTGATTTAAACCATGGGAAGCAAAATTGCTTCATGTATTTCTTATATGACTCTAGCTTTGGTTTTAACATTTCCGGCTTTAGTAAAGCCACATACTTGAACATTTTTACAGGGATCTTTTTCTCTCCCATACTCAGCATTGCTTTTGGGATAGTTTTTGAAATGGCAAGTAGCATATAGCTGAACACTTATGGTGGCCTGGCTACAAAATACAGTCCTTGCCAGATGTTCAGTATGTGCTTCGTTATGTGAGAAACTCATCTGTTGGGTGCCCTATTATATCTTCAATATTTTCACCCAGCGTTTGTTTTAATTTGAGGAAAAATAGTGGTTAGAGTAGTTATCAACCTGGGGTAGAGTGGCTTTTTTTTCCCCCTCTGGATTTCATATTTTTGTTTTCTAAAATTAATCAGTTTATATCAAATATTTACTAGTACAACATCATCACACGGTATTGCTCACTGTGAGTGAAGCCATCCTTGGTTAAACCTCCCTTATCACTCTAGAATGGTTCCTCTTGACTATATTCCAGTCATAGTTTAGTCATAGTTGTTTAGTCATAGTTTAGTCATAGTTTAGTCATAGTTGTTTTGCAAATATTTTCTCTTAGTCTGAGCTTCCTTTTTATTTTATTAGGAGTTCCTTTTTCAGAGAAAAAGTTTTAAAATTTTATAGAAGAATTTAAATAACAGGCTGACTATTTTGAACTTGTTACTATGTGGACATATTTTGACCACTTCTAATAAGACTAGATTTCTCTTCAGCCGTCTCCTGCATTCTTGCATTTTAGCTGCTTATAACATTTCTGCAAAATAGACACCATTTCATTTTAGAAAAGAGGAAACGGATGCCCTAGAGATCCAGTGGATTGTATGTATATATTGCCTTTTCCTTGGCTTTCATTGTTACTTTGCAAAATCAATATCCTATATAATAAAAGGCAAATATGGAAATAGAGGGAATGGCGGTAACAACCAGTAACAACCAAACAACCAGTTGCTATGACATGTGCTGACCACCAAGGGGCGTGTGCAGAACATGGCGGGCATTGGCCGTGGTGGGATGGTGGAGCAGGTGAGCAGGGATACCAGACCAAGGTGGGGCGCCAGTCGCTGTCATGGGGGGGAGCCTCTGAAAATTTTTTGCTCCCACATGCCGTGATCCTGCCTAGCACTCACACCCACTGCCGGTGCCAGAGCCACCACTCGCACCCACTGCCAGCGCCAGCCCCACTCGCACCCGCAGCTGGCGCCAGAGCTGCCATTTGCACCCACTGCTGGTGTCTGGCGCTGGACCTGATCACTCGGTGCCATCAGCAGGAACAAGTGGCAGATGCCGGCCCTGACTGCTCATGAGGCCATCTCCTGAGGGGCAATTGGGGCAGCAGCCGCCACTTGCACCCGCTGACAGTGCCGGCCCCATTCGCACCCGCTGCTGGCACCAGCCCCAATCCTTCCACGCTGTCAGCGGGTGCGAGTGGGGCTGGCACCATCAACGCATAGGAGTGGTGGTGGCGGGAGCAGAGCTGCTGGCAGACAGGGGACAGGGGGCTGCAGAGGGAGGGGCCGGGCAGGGGCGTGGAGGATGGGCCTAGACCTGCCCCTGTGCCTACCGCAGCCTTGCAGCCCACTGTTCCTTTCAAGGTGCACAAATTTGTGCACTGAGCCCCTAGTGTTATCATATTTTACCCTTAATTTGTTATAGAGATATGACTATATTTATGGAAGAGGGAGGCATTTTAGGGCTTCATGAATGATTTTGTAGTTAGCATCCTCTACTTCTGAAAAATAATTCAGTCATAATCACAAGAAACCATTCCATGTAAAATCAATGAAGTTTCCCTTTGGAATATTTCAGTTATTTTATAAAGACTCAGGGAATGGTGATGTGAGTAGTATGTAATTACTTGCACCTTGCTTATAATTATCTTTAGAATGGTTTTCCTGCTGTGTAATCTTTAGCTACCTTATGAACTGCTAGTCTCTTTGACTACCTTGCATTTCCCAAATTTTGCGATTGACATTCAAAAGGCAGTACAATTATATTCACTTATAGCAGAATAGTCACATAGCAGTAGAATCTTCCACATTTTAGCCAAAAAAGTTGGATGTTTTCACACATTTTATTTATATTCTGACATTTATATTTTATTTTTGAGATAAATATGGTCTGCTATGCTTATTATTCAGCTTCATTCCTCCTCTTACTGACTGTGGTCCTCCAATACTTTGCCAATATTGATAGCTTAAAACCAACCTAATCTATCAGTAACTGTGTATAATGAGGTTTACCTGTCCAGTACACATCCTGGATTGATTAAGCTGGCTGTATCAATAGCTGCCTATATGACTAAGTATCAAGTGCTTATCTGTGACTGGTTTCATTAGTCACTCAGTAAGAATCTAAAAAAAAAAAGGAAAGAAAAAGAAAATACTTAAAAGAGAAAAAAGGCTCAGATTTATTAACCAAGCTCTGATAGAATACTTGTAAGTAGCATCACTGTTTTCCTCTCTCTGCACAAAGGACAATATAATTCTGTGAATTTCCTTTTTAAAATATGATGCTAGAGGACAAGTTGTAATATGTGGTATGTTTGAAATTGTGGACATAATAATGAGTTGTTCTGTCAAAATGTATTCTAATATCTAAACCAGCATAATAAATTATTTTCCTGAATTGGTTATATGTTCATAGGCCTATGTCTACATTAGGTCACTGACTTAAACCTGAACTAGCAGAGGGCAAGACCGGGAGAAATTTACACATCCCATCTCTTGTTAAAAATAGTATCTAGGTAAACTTTACTCATTTCAAAATGAACAAATAGAAATACCAGCATGGAAGCTATGGAAAACAGATTGCAAATGAAGGGAAAGAGTTTTTTTTAACACAGATGACTAAGAGGGAGAACACAGTTATAAAGTGAATTTATTTCCTCAACCAAAAGAAAATTTCAGGCCATTATTGTAAAGTCTCAAGAGGATAGGAATCATGGCCAACTCCTTGTCATGGAGTTAGTTCCTTCGTATTTTTTAAATCTCAGTTTACAAGTCATCTTCTGAAACAGTAAGGGCTTTTCTGACCTCTATGTAAATTAAGTTAGCCCCTTTATTGTTGCTTTTGCAATTCATTCACTTCCTTTACAGTACTAATTATAATGTTAAATTATGTACTTGTTCTTTTAATTCACTGGCTCCTGAAACAGAACATAACTCCATAAAGGCAGTTACAGTATAATACCCAAGAAATATTTTACCATAAGTAACTGATAAAATTTATTGAATACTTTGATTAAAAAACAAGACACAGGAAGTTGTGGGATACCTGGTTGACCAAGGAAAAAACAATAGCCAACAAAAAAGTTAAAATAGAATTTTGTATCAGAAAGACCAAGTGATTTAGGCTTTAAAGATATACTTTTTAAATTTTCTGTTTTGTTTTTCAAATCAATAAATGATGCTGTATGGCTTATTCCAGAACAAAAAACATCATAGGAAATGTACCAGTTGATGGAACATTATGATTAACAGTATAGACTGTGATCCTATAAGGACCAGATTTGGTTATTTGAATCTACCATTATCAGGGGTAAAACAATATGTAAATACTTAGTGAATCTAAAATTTATTTTATTTAGCTGTAAAGTGAACACAAAATAAATTCTACTAAATAGAATTGCTTTTGAGGATTGATCATGAAATTTTATATAAATTACACATTACCGAATAGGTAGAACACAGTAAATATATAAAATTTATCACAGTATGGGGCACATAATAAAACATTTATCATACATGAGCTGTTAGTATCTTTTTTATGTTAAGTGAATAAACTAGACAATAAAATGAAACATAGCATGTGTACCATCATTGTACAAATATCTTTAAGAAACGACTAACCAGACTTACCAGTACCATGAGTAAATAAGAATGCAAGATGGGCTAATAAGCCAATCTATTAGCTCATTATTTTATTCTATAAGAAAAATATATAATATAGTGGAACACTTAATATGTATTAAAAATAAAATGTCAACAGTCATCATTGTTAAAAACTTTATGAAAGGCTTAGAAGATGGTGGCATAAGGTAAATACCTAACTGTTGCCTACCACAACAATTTTGAAACAACAACTGGAAAACAGAGCGCACACCGTCCAGAACCACCGGAAAGCTGGCAGAGTGAAAAACCTACAACCAGAGAAAAACAGAGAGGGGGACGCTGAGCCTCAGGAGCTGTGGAGGTGCGGAGATCCGTGAGCGCGGAAAGGGCGGGCGGCTGAATACGCGGCAGGCTTGCTCGCAGGGCGCGCGTGCGGAGAGGGAGGGCAGCAGACACTGCGTGGCTAGCTTTCTCGTTTGGGAGAAAAACAAAACCTCCAGTCTGCACTGAAATCCAGCTGCGGTTGGGGAGAAACTGGGCTGTTTGGCAGTGGATGAGGCTCGAAAGCTGCCTTCTCTCAGAGGCGCGCAGCCATTAGCACGGAGAAACCGACCCTCTTAGGGCGGAGCAGACGGGAAACCAAGTTTGTCTGCGCCATTCTGAGACTCCGCCCCATCCAAGCTGAGCACAGCCCTCCCAGTGACTGGATTTCTGGTTCGGGAGTAAAGCAAAACCTCTGGTCTGCACTGAAACTGGTCTGTTAGGCAGCGGGAGAGGCTCGAAAGCTGGATTTCTGGTTCGGGAATAAAGCAAAACCTCTGGTCTGCACTGAAACTGGTCTGTTAGGCAGCGGGAGAGGCTCGAAAGCTGGGGAGAAACTGGTCTGTTAGGCAGCGGGAGAGGCTCGAAAGCTGCCTTCTCTCAGAGGCGCGCAGCCATTAATTCGGGCACGGAGAAACCGCCCCTCTTAGGGCGGAGCAGATGGGAAACCAAAGCTTGTCTGCACCACCCTGAGACTCTGCCCCATACAAGCTGAGCACAGAAGCTCTCCCAGCGGAGACACTGCGGATCCTCACAGCCAACTGGCTTGGAGATCAATTCCCGCCAGTGATACCAACAATCCCAAACACTCTGAACTCCAGTTTCTGGGGACACGCAGGGGACCCAGACGCCTACGGGACTCTCGGCCATCAGTCGGAGAGTGAGAGTGACTTTTCTGTCGGTGTGGACGACACCAGATTTCAACCACTCTCATAAGGGACACATTCAAGAGGCAGACTCAGTGAGCACCAAAGCCCTACTGTGTCTCCAGCACTGCAATTCTTCTGTTATAGACACAGCAGGCCCTCACAACCAATTGGACCGGAGGTTAATTCCTCCCAGTGTACCAACAGCAATCAGGGCTTTTAACTACACCAAGACTTTCCACTCAGTTCACAAAGGGGAGTACCAAGAGCGACCACCTAGGGTGATTGGGGAAGCTGAACTACCGGCCCCTATAGGTCACCGACCACACAAAGCCACTCCATCAACACAGGGAGGCAGCAAAATGTGGAGACATCGAAGTATGTCACAAGTAGGAGAGATAGATGAAAGCCAACTAATGGACGACACAGTGTTCAGAACCATATTTATAAGGTTACTCAAGAATCTTCTAAAAACCGCTGATAAACTTGAAGAGACCTTCAAGGAGCTAAATGAGAATACCAAAAAAATGGAAAAGGACCAGTCAGAAATTATGCATACACTGTCTGAAATAAAGAATATACAGAGTAGACCACCGCACCCGAAGAGTCAAACCAAAGATCTGGAATATGAGGAAGAAAAAAACACCCAACCAGAGAGGCGGAAAGAAAGAAGAATCCAAAAGTGTGAGGATAGCATAAGGAGCCTCCGGGATGGCTTTAAGCGTACCAATATCCGAATTTTTGGGGTGCCAGAAGAGAGAGAGCAAGATACTGAAAACCTATTTGAAGAAATAATGACAGAAAACTTTCCCCACCTGGTGAAAGAAATAGACTTACAGGTTCAGGAAGCGCACAGAACCCCAAACAAGAGGAATCCAAAGAGGACCACACCAAGACACATCATAATTAAAATGCCAAGGGCAAAAGACAAAGAGAGAATCTTACAAGCAGCAAGAGAAAAACAGTTAGTTACCTACAAGGGAGCACCCATACGACTGTCAGCTGATTTCTCAACAGAAACTATGCAGGCCAGACGGGAATGGCAAGAAATATTCAAAGTGATGAATAGCAAGAACCTACAACCAAGACTACTCTACCCAGCAAAGTTATCATTCAGAATTGAAGGGCAGATAAAGAGCTTCACAGATAAGAAAAAGCTAAAGGAGTTCATCACCACCAAACCAGTATTTTATGAAATGCTGAAAGGTATTCTTTAAAAAGAGGAAAAAGAAGAAAAAAGTAAAGATAAAAATTATGAACAACAAATACATATCTATCAACAAGTGATTCTAAAAATCAAGTGAATTCAAAATCTAAGGAACAAAATAAACTGGTGAACATAATAGAATCAGAGGCATAGAATGGGAGTGGATTGATAATTCTCAGAGGGAAAGGGGTGTCTGTGTGGGGGTTATGGGAAGAGACTGGACAAAAATCATACACCTATGGATAAGGACAATGGGGGGGAGGGAACCGGGTGATGGGGAGATATGGGGGGAAAAAGGAGAAACAATTGTAATAATCTGAACAATAAAGATTTATTTTAAAAAAAACTTTATGAAAGTGAGAAATATTGGGAAACTTTCTGATCATTTACAGAATATTTGACTTTAAAAATTGTACTCATTCATTCAATTATTCATTTATACAACAAATACTTATTGAGTACCAATTATGCTAGTCAATATGGGCATTGTAATCAATAGAATAATCCCCCCCCAAAATGTTTATGTCCTAATTCCTTGAACCTATGAATATGTTACTTTATATCAAGAAGGAATATTGACATTGCAGGTGGAATTAAGGTTGCTAGTCAACTGATTTAAGATAGGGAGATTATCATGGATTGACTAGATTTATACTAATCACAAGGGTCCTTAAAAGTAAATAATTGAGGCTGAAAAAAGGTCAGAGTGAGAAGGCATCAACCCACTTAGAAGCTGGAAAAGGCAAATAAATCAATTTCCCTTAGAGCCCCCAGAAAGGAATAGAACCCTTGCCGATACTTTGATTTTAGCCCAGTGTGACCCTTGCAGATACCAGACCTACAGAATTGTAAGATAATAAATCTGTGTTGTTTTATGCCACTAAATGTACGATAATTTGTTATACAACAATAAAATACTAATACAGGTATGACAATAGATGAAAAGAAGCATGAGTCCTGACCTAATAGAACTTACTGTCTGGTAGGAGGATAACTAATCATCTAATAATATTAAATATCAGTGTAAAGCAGTAACTGTGTGAGTGCTATGAAAAAATATTGGCTTTGAGATGTTTATTTATATTTAAAAACAATTATGCTTGAAGGTCAGTATAAAATGTGCAAATCATCATAGTTACGATTAATTCTGAATAGCTCTAAATTGTCCATATGAAGTTTATTATACATGATTTTGGATATATTGGATGAAACAGTAATTCTTAGACAAACTAAAGCATGATGACCAATAAAACAGATAAAAAAAGAAAAGCAAAATTCATATGCAGAGTAGTTGGATGTCAAATGTGTCCACTTTTTAGAAAACAATTAAATAACTAACAATGACTGGAATTTGGGATGCAGAGCATGCTAAAATATTTCTGCTTTTCTTCAGCATTTGCTGTTTTATTTTTCATATAAAGCTTTTAAAACTTCATTTTCAATAGTGAAGTGCTAGATCTAGTCACATTAAATTTAAAATAAAATAAGTGCTCCATGAATTTTAATACTTTTAAAAGTCATTCTAGACATTCTAATCAATGTAATGCGACAAAAATAAGAGCTGTAATCATTATAAAGCTTAAGATAAAAAGAATTTTTTTAAAATTTTTACTTTATTATGGTAAAAACATTTACAGATAATATTATATACCTAGAAACTACAAGAAAATAAACTGAAAACCACTACAAGTATTGGTAAAATTATTACATATAAAATGAAACAATAGCTTTCTCTTAGAAGTTATATCTTAAAAGAAAAAAATCATTAACAAACAAACCATAAGGTCCCAAGGAAGACCCTAACCAGTTAAGATATAGAATCTGAATAAAGAGAAAACATTAAACAAACAAACAAACAAAAACACACACAAAAAAAGCCATGGAAAATGCCCTGTGGATTAACTAAGAGCATTTTAAGTTAAAGACCTATGTCAGCATGTTTGGGTAGGAAGAAGATTTGGGGAGGAATACTAGGGAGCCACAGCTTATACAAGAATCTAATAGGGTTTGAGAGAAATCTTAGAAACCAATGGGAAATGAGAGTGTTCAACAAATTACTTTGGAATAAAAACATTGGGTCCTTGTTGCACATAATTTACCAAAATAGATGTCAGGTATATTAAAGTGCTAAAATTTTTAAATTAAAATCTTATTGCTATCTATAATAATAAAAGTGCAATATTCTAATTAGATCATACATCCTTCTGGATGTCCTTCCAAACGACCTTCCAGATGAAGCCGGGGCTGTGAAGGAAGCCGGGATTCCGGAAGCCTCCTGGCGACCAGAGAGAAGCCAGAGTCCTGGGTGCTGGAGGGAAGCCGGTGCTGGCAGCCAGGGAAAGGAAGGCCTACTCTTGCATAAATTTTGTGCATCGGGCCTCTAATGTGTGATATAAAAGAAAATGTAGATGCCCTTAAATTAACAGATAATGGAGGACTCAATAAGCATAAAAAAAAAAAGAAAGGTCAATAGATTTAACAGTACAAAAATATAAAATGTTTGCATGGTAAACATCTTGTGAAAATTTAAATATTTACTATAAACAGAATAATATTTATAGCAACCATAGTTGATCTAAAGTTAATAACCTTTATGAAGAGATCTAAAGACACAATGAGAAACTTGCTAATTAAAAAAATTAAACATGCCCTAACCGGTTTGGCTCAGTGGATAGAGTGTCGGCCTGCTGACTGAACGGTCCCAGGTTCGATTCCGGTCAAGGGCATGTACCTTGGTTGTGGGCACATCCCTAGTAGGGGGTATGCAGGAGGCAGCTGATTGATGTTTCTCTCTCATTGATGTTTCTAACTCTCTATCCCTCTCCTTTCCTCTCTGTAAAAAATCAATAAAATATATTTTAAAAATAATTAAAAAAATTAAACATGAATATATTCAACTTCTCTAATAATCAAATATTCTATATGCAAATTAAAGTAACAAGAATATATAAATTTTTACTTATTACCTTAGAAATGATGATGTATTAAATATCAATATCAAATACTATTAATTTTATAGTAGGATATTGCTGTTTCTGGGATTATTAGTAAAGAAGTAAAGATGCTTCCCCCCCTTTTTTTTTTTTTTTAGAGAGAGAGGTAGGGAGAAGATGTGGGAGAGAAACAAAGAGAAACATCTATTGGCTGTCTCCTGCAGGAACCCTGTTAGGGGATCAAGCCCACAACTGGGCATATGCACTGACCAGAAATCCCACTAACAACCTTTTGGTTCTCAAGACAATGCCCAACCAACTAAGCCACACAGGCCAGAGCTAGATACATTTTTTTGAAAATCAATTATCAGTATATAGCAAAAGGCCTACATATTTATGTATTTTAAATAATATTCTCAATTTTTGGACTCTCTCATAATTAAATAATCATAGGTTTTGACAGGGAAGATTTTTGTATTATGATTTTAACCCCAGAATTTAGTACAATGAAGGCATTAATACATACTTTTAAATAAAAAATAACCACACTTTAAGGGGCAAAAATAAAATAAGCCTAAATATCCAGTAGATAAAATTTATATATAAATATATAAAAAGTTATATACAGTTATACAAATTATGTGCAGTTAAGGTAAATGTGGCAGCCAGCTCCAAGATGGTCTCAGTGACCACTGCCTCCTGGTGTTCACGCATCTGTGTAATGTCCTCCCCTTGAGTATGGGTTGGCATTAGTGACTTGTTTCTAATGAATAACAGGGTGGAAGTGATGGTATATGACCAGAAGACTAGGTCATAAAAGGCAGTATAATCAACCAATCTCTATCTCGCTCTCTTTCTCTCTCTCCCCTGCTCCCCTGTCACCCCCTCAGGGAGAAGCTATGTGGGAGCAGCTCTATGGAGAAGTCCATGAGCCTCTCCAGTCAATAACCAGGTGAGTGACCTTCAAGTGAATCCTTGGGGCCAAGTCAATTCTCCTGCAGCTGCACAACCCTGGTCACAGCTTGACTGCAACCTCAAGAGACGCCCTGGGCCAGAACCTCCCAGCAAGGCCCACCTGAATTCCTTACAGTCAGAAACGCTGTGACATAATAGATACTTGTCTCAAGTTCTAGAGTAAATTATTATGCAACATCAGATACCTAATATAGTAAGTCCCAAGATGAAATATCAAGCAGTTGTAAACTCGTGTTCTCAAAGACTATTTAATGGCACAAGTGCTTTCACATGGGATAGCATCAAGGGTAATAAAAATATGAAGTAGAATATTATGCACAGTATAATTTTAACTTAAATTCATCTTTATACATCTTAAAAGAAAACATACCCCAAAATTGACAGTAATGCTGCATATGATATGGTAATTTCACATTTAATTTTTCTGCATTTTCCTATTTTCCCCTGAATGTTCTGTAATGAGCTTATATTCCTTTTATAGTCAGAAACCATAAAGGAATCATTAAATGTTGCCTATAAATTTGTACAAATATATTTCCATGAAATCCATTCGAAAAAAAGAATAAAACATTGTCACATCCAAAGGGAAATAAATGAAAGAATAAGTTATAATATTTATTGCATATCTCCTTCCTTATTGCTGGTCATAGTTAGGAATCATGTCTTCTGTATAGTCAGAGCACACCTTTCTTTTACCATTGAGGATGTTTCCCTTAACCTAACAATTCCTATAATAGTGGATGTAAAATCTTTTGATCTTCATAATTTTTCTCACTCATGTTCCTCTCTTTGAATTTCCTTTGCCCTTGTGAATAAGTTGGCTTGTAGACTAGGTCAGTCTCTGCTTCCCTCCAAGGTCCAGCAAACTCTTAAGAGGAGGAATATGGAGACAAGTCTCCACACACCTTTAATGGGGCCTTAGGTGATGAGAAACAACCTCTGGTACTTGATAGAACATAATCTTGGGTCACACAAATATGAATTCATTTGTTTGTTCATTCACTCATTTATTTACTCAACAAATTTTTACTAAGTATTTACTGTGTACCATGTGTCATGCTTGATATACTAGTATAATGTTAGTTCCTACTCCCTAGAAATTAATTTGTGAAGGTGGAGTTGGAATAGCACAGGTTAAGACTGGGGTGGAAGGAAGCAGGGTGTTTACTAGGGACTGAGCAAAGTTCTTCATGCCAGAGTGGAATGAAAGCTTGAATGTGGTTCTAGATCTCAGTGGAGAGTTGGTAGGAGGCTGTTCACAGAGCGCTTTCAGACCATTTAGGAAGTTCATTCCAAGCCCTTGGGTGTGGCGGATGGGAAGACAGCCCCCTGACATTTGAAAGCTGGCCTGAAACTCACAGCAAAGCTAAATTATTCTCCTGTTAAACATAAACAATTTCTGAGAAGACTAATCTTAGACAAGGTTACTTATAAACCATGATAGAATGAGACAAATTACAACCCCTCAATAATTTTTTCTAAGTAAAGGCAAAAAAATAAAGTCACTGTGCTACCTGCAAAATACCAAACACTCCATTCCTTAGCCACAATATATAACTACTGCTTCTTTACCTTTTATAGTTTTATCTTTGTGGTTATCTAGATTTATTGAGATACTCAATCATTGATTAGCCCCTGCTTTTTGACAGCATTCAAACAAAAGTGAAAGTACACTTCCTTAGACTGCTCCCTAACCTATTCAACCAAATCCTAAATCCTAAAATAGGTTCTTTGTAACACCCTTTTACTTTTATTGAGATCCCCCATGGTACCCATGGTGTGTGTTTTCCCTCACTGCAATGAGTAATAAACTCAACTTGTTTTACTATGATTATAGTGTAGATGGTCTTTGCCTAAAGGATATTGGTATCACTTGAAGTGTTTTTTTTTAAATTGTTGACAATTTCTCCCCACTTTGCCAACCTCCACCCAGCCCTTACCCTACCCCCGGCTTGCCCCACACTATTGTCTGTGTCCATGGGCTCTGCATATATGCACACATGTTCTTTGGCTAATCTCTTCCAGTCCCCCTCATGCCCCCTTCCCTCTGAGATCTGTCAGTTTGTTCCATGCATCCATGCCTCTGGGCCTGTTTTGTTCCTCAGTTTATTTTGTTCATTAGATTCTACAAATAAGTGAGATCATGTAATACTTGTCTTTCTCTGACTGGCTTATTATACTCAGCATAATATTCTCTAGGTCCATCCACACTACTGCAAGGGATTAAAAAAATCCTTTTTTACACCTGCATAGTATTCCATTGTGTAAATCTACCACAGCTTTTGTATCTACTCATTTACTGATGGGCACTTCAGCTATTTCCAAATATTAGCTATTTTATTTTATTTTTATAATTTAAATTCTTTACTGTTAAAGTATTACATATGTCTGCTTTCTCCCCTATTGACCTCTCCCAGGCAGCTCCCACCACCCAGCACATGCCCTCACCCCCCTACTGTCTGTGTCCATGGGTTATGCTTATATGCATGCATATGAGTCCTTTGGTTGATCTCTTACTCCCCCCTCCCAACCTCCCCTGCCTTCCTTCTGAGGTTTGAGGATCTGTTTGATGCTTCTCTGTCTCTGGATCTATTTTTGTTCATCAGTTTATGTTGATCATAATATCACACATATAAGTGAGATCATGTGATATTTATCTTTTTTTGATTGGCTTATTTTGCTTAGCATAATGCTCTCCATGTCCATCCATGCTATTGCAAATGGTAAGAGTTCTTTCTTTTTTACAGTATTCCATTGTGTAGATGTTCCACAGTTTTTTAATCCACTCATCTGCTTACGGCTGTTTCCAAATCTTAGCTATCAGGTGTTTTGGGATTCTTAGGATATATTCACAGAAGTGGGATTGCTGGGTCAAATGGCAATTCCATTTTTAATTTTTTGAGGAAACTCCATACTGTTTTCCACAGTGGCTGCACCAGTCTGCATTCCCACCAGCAGTGTAGTAGGGTTCCCTTTTCTCCACATCCAGATAACACTAGTTTGTTCCTTTATTGACAGTAGCCATTCTGGCAGCTGTGAAGTGATGCTCATTGTTTTCTTAACTTGAGCTTTTTAAAAAAACATACTCAGAATAAATTTTGACAAGATTTTATTGAGAAATCTAATAACATGAAATGTAAACATAGTATAGTACCTTCAATTCCTATATAGGCCAAGATGGATCTACATGGTCTTTCCTGGATTAATAATCTCTCTTCTTTTCAGTCCTCTTCATGAATTCAAGGGCAGCTTTTAATTTTCCTACATCACCTTACCTTCCCTGTTGACCTCCACACATATTATGGAAGCACTTTATATAATCCCTTATCTTAGAACGTGAGCAAAATTAAGTCTATGATTTCAAAGATTACTGGGAAACATTTATTCCTCACACCACTTGTTTTAGTTCCTGTCCTCTAAAATGAAACCTTGAGATGAGGATTCATGTGCCAGTGGTTTGTTAAAGAATTGCTCCCATGAGAAATATGTAAGACAGTAAAGGAAAAGGAAGGAATGAAGTCAAGCAAGAATGCAATTACAGGCAAAATCCCAATTTCCACCTGGTCCTCAGGGAGCCCTGACATGTAGGTTGCACCTCAGAATTTGTATCAACTTGAGGTAAGAACCTAGGCTATTAGACTCTGACATTAGTCATTGGTTAATGGATGCTCCAGAGGCACATAAACATGCATGAACTTCCAGTGTCAGTAACCAAGGAAAGCCACACAAAGAGAGATACAAATGGGGGTCATTTAGAGCAAACGCAAGTGAGGGCAGAGATGTCACATAAATAGTCAAAGATTTTCCAAGGGATCTGGTGGAGCACTTCTATTTTCCAATCCTTGTCTCCCCATCTTCATTTTCTACCACTGGACTGACCTTCCTAAGAATAATGACAATGGAAATATAGTGCTTTGGATGAAACTCTACAGGGACATGGTGTGGCCCATTGGTGCCTACAAAACAGTTTTACACAGCAGGACCTTAGTCTAGATCCTGACATTTATTTTAATTTAACCCTTTGCACTCGCTTGCTTTTTTCTCGATTCCTGCTACCGATGCTAACTGTGTCGAGTCACACTCGACATCCGAGTGCAAAAGGTTAATTATCCTGAAATTCTCTATTTTAAATATAACCCCATAAGGAGCATCTCATGGCAAATTCAGATCTCCTTGCAACAAGTTCAGTTTTGTTTCTTTTTCATTCTCTCAGTAAAAGTGTTCAAGGACGTACGGGGCCAGCTTTACCATCTGTCGCATCAATGGATATGTTAGACATATAGTACATTGCCTGGCACTAAGTAGATCTTAAGTATATAGTAGCTATCTTTATGATTGTTTCCTTCTATAGCCCTGTAAGAACAGGAAGTGAAATGCTAAGGCAGACAATTACCTCTTTTTTTGCTGTTATTGACCAGTTATCTACTATCGTTTCTGTCCTCCCAAGACCTGAAAGATGTGTTGACCGCACTATGTGACAGGACCATCTGTAACTTACGCTTTTTTGGAACCGGAATATCTTCTTCCCTTATATTTACCCAGCATAGCTGCAGTGGCTCAGTAACAAACACATGTCTTGCATGACTTTGTGGAGGGAAGGTTTCCAGAAGTCTCTGTGACTGCTTGGAAGCAGCAAAGGAAGGGAAGATAAGCTGCCAAGATACCTCTTCCATCATAATGAGCACTAATTGAATGTCTATTTGAAAAATAAGTAACATTATAAAGACATCATCACTCAGATGATTTGGGCTGCTGCCTGGCCGATGCAATTCTGTGTCTCAGACATGATTTCATAAGCCAGTTAAGATATGTTACATATTTTAAATATTGTATTGGCTTGGAGTGATCAAGTATTATAGGCCCTTTTTTTTGGACCGGCCCTCAGAAAAATGGTGAAGTGAAGCCTCTGCCCAAACCTTCTTCAGCTTTGGGACTCTCTACCCTTCTAGGTTCTCATCTGAGTATATCCTGCCTTCCCAAAGTGCTGGCCTTTCCTGTCTCTATCTCTAATTACAACTTGCTCATTCACTGTATGCTAACTCATTAGGCCCGAGGTTATGAAACAGGGAAAGGCAGGGATTTAGCTATGGAACCTAGACTAGGAATATTCAGCTAATTGGGGGCATAGTCAGAAATGGATTTCATAATAGGTTGCATAATTTTATTGAATTCCTTGATAAGAATAAGAATAAGGGTGGATGTTTGGTGGTATTTTAATGGAATTACAGCCAGGGTCTTTAGAATGCCTAAATGCTGCTCAATCACTCCATCCTCTCTCATCAAGTTCAGAGAAATCTAAGTGCATAAGGAGGAAAAAAACAGCAACAACAAAGAGAACAAGAATAAATTTATTTGAAATATATTGACAAATATGTATTGATCTCTAACACAGTGCTGTTTGGCAAAATGTTAATTATAAAAATGTAGCCTGCACTCTGTTTATGAAAGGAATGTCTGGGGATCTAATCAATCAAGGCATCATCTGTGTTGAGGCAAATGCTGGGAATGGACATTAGCAGATTCAGTTTTGGAAAGAAAATAGAGCTGGAAATTTTTCTTATCCAACCTTTCTTGGTGTTTGTTCTCTTTCAAATGTATAGAAAGCCTAGAATAAATTAAGCAAAGCTGTGGCTTCTGTGACCCACCTCTATGAGACTCCTCCAATATCTTTCTTTGTCTCTTTTTAATCCTCTTGGAGCAGTGATTTTTAACTAGTATGCTGTAAGAATTTTTAAAGTGCAATATATGACTAGTTAGGGATACTGACCGCTTTTCCCTTAGATTGTCAAGTAAACTAAAAAATGACAATAGCCAGCACAATAATAGCTGTCCGGTGTGAATGCCCTGTATAGAACCATCCTACCTAATAAAATGGTAATATGTAAATTACCATCACTCTGCTACGCCCACGATTAGGCCAGAGGGAGGCGCAGGGGGCGGGACTCGGGGTGGCCGGGGTAGCTGATTGGGCCAACGGGATGCTGACCTCGCGTCGCCAGCGGAGGCGCGAGCTCAGTGTCTGCGCCATGGCTGTGCTGCGGAACAGAAGGAGCCTCTGGGGCAGCGAGCTCACGTCCCGCCGCAGACCATCAAAAGCGGGGGAGCTGGGTGCCTGTCTGCTCCGGCACCAGGCCTTTCAGAAGCCTCCACTGCGCCGGAGGCTTCCGAAAGGCCTGGTGCACCAGCAGACAGGCACCCAGCTCCCCCGCGATCGAAAGCGAAAGCGTGTAGGGGACCCTACATGTGCATGATTCAATCATGCAATGGGCCTCTAGTAAACATATAATAAAGTTGCATCTTATTGGTCACATAGCATAATAAGGTTGTGTCTGATTGGTTAGCTCTTGGTACCATAAGTCCTTATATACAAGTGTAGGCACCTGATTTTTTTAAAAAGTAATTTAAAAGTAAATCAATAAAAATTGTACCTATATTTTTTGTCAGATCGGCAAAAAATACTTCAGAATTCTAGTAATTTATGTGTGCTGTAAGATGAAAAATGTTGAAAATCGCTGTCTTAGAGTAACTGAAATGGTTGTCTCTGAAACTGACTAGAACAAACATTAAGTTAACTTTAAGGCCAAACTATTCATTAGGCTGAAATTGCACTCTCCATTTTATTTAGCAACCTTATATTAATAATGGTAACCAATAACCAACTTTTGATCTAATTCCAGGATGAGACTTCAAATAAAGCCAAACAATAATGATCCAAATATGTAAATTCTTTACAAAGCTCTTTTTATTCTAACCCCTGATTATCTAAGAGAAACAGAAGGCCCGGCGCTTGAGAACAGGGTGCTCTGAGCAAGCATGCCTGGTACAGTCCAGGCTGATACATAGGAACTAGATGACATTGTTATATAATTTATTTAAAGAGACATTACTGGGCCGGGAGGGGGGGGATTTATTCTATCTAGATTTACTTTCCAACACACTAGTGCAAATCTATTAAAAAGCCCTAATTTTAGGAAGTTATCTTTCATTGAGAGTAGATTTTGATTTTTTAAAACAGCTACCACTTAGATATAAAAGAGAAATAAAAACTATGGTAATATGTTCTTTTTTTCAAAGTGATGCCATAAATAAAAAATGGTATGTTGTTTTAATTTTATTTCTTTGGTTGTGAGTGACCTTTAAATATGTTTTCATGTGTAGTTGGTTGTCCTCCTTGCCCACACTCCCCACCGTTGGAAGATGAATTGCCCACTCATGACCTTTGCCTATTTTTATATTGAGGATTATTTTTTCCTATGGAATTGTATCTACTTATATTAAGACCTTCATACATCACTTTCAAATGACAGGGGGAAAGTTGTGTTCCAAGTAGCAGGGCTCATGTTACTAAAACTCATAAATGCCTGGCTTTCATCCTCTCTTCACTTCCTTTGGCTCCAGATCCCCATGTAGTGCCATCATGTTTATTTTTGTTATTATTGTGAGCACTGATGGCCCTCATCCTCTTCAATCTGTAATATTCTCTATTTTTCTCCCCTTCTTTCTCTCAATATTTTCCTGTTTTTCCCTCTTTTTGGTGAGAATTCATTTCTTAGGATCTTTCCTGCCATCTTTCTTATGTGTAGAGTCTATCCACTATTGCTCTCATTTGATACTTAGATTACCTTTGTTAATTTCAAGAAACATCTCATTGAACCCCCCCCTGTCAAAGGCAGAGGTCTCCTTCAGTAGTAGTTACAGTCCAGTTCCTCCAGTAATTATAAGAACAAAGGCACTGTGGGAGTGAGGGCTGCTTCCTGTGAAGAGAACCTCTGTGAGGACACAGACTTGCAGAAGAGGTTGTGGGTGGGGAGATGTGCTTTTGAAATCATGATCTTGGGCCTGGGAAATCACGGACTAAACCAATTCTTTTCACGCACCTGTTCCCAAACCTATATGGAAAAGATGATGTGCAGGGCATTGATAAAGGTGAATATTTCCTAGAACAATGCCAATACATTTTTCAAATTATTTCTAGATTTCTTGACATTGTCTCATATTCTCTTCTTCAAGAATGTAAATATGAGAATTGGTTAACCTTAAGGCAGGAACAAAAATTTTATATCTTTTTTTTTTAAATAATATTTTTATTGATTTCAGAGAGGAAAGGAGAGGGAGAGAGAGATTGAGACATCAATGATGAGAGTGAATCATTGTTCAGCTGCCTCCTGCATGCACCACACTGGGGATGGAGCCTACAACCTGGGCATGTGACCTGACAGGGCAACTCTTGGTTCATAGATCAAAACTCAACCACTGAGCAATGCTGGCCATGCAATATATCTATTGATAATTGAGACAATAAGCTTTCCTTGGGCATTCATGATGTCAAAGCACACTGGCAAGTATTATGGAGTAAGCAAAGGGGAAAGGACCTGAATCTCTGCTCTCAGGTTTAAAGAATAGAAAAACAGATTTGAGACATTCGACAATAGATTGACAGATTTAGAAAGTTATTCCATAATAGTTGCTAGTTAACTGAACATTTGAAATTCTTACCTTCTATGTTCTCATTATTTTTTGAGAAAGTATGACTTGAATATGGTCTTGTATTCAATATCAGTTGAGTGGAAAACATATTTCCTTCTGATCTTATTATCCTGGTGCCATTTGAAGTGAGTTAACTGCTCTAGGGTGAAATATGACACATAGACAAAAAAATCCAAGACTGATGGTGATGACTGACTGGGTCAGCAATTAGGAAAACAGGCAAATATATGGGAGAGGAAACATTCAAATTTAAAGGTCAAAATAAAAAATTATACTAGTTATTATTAATTGAGTACCTAGCAGATTTTATCCAAGTGCATTTGGACTTTGGCCTTAGGAAAGTGCTTTGTGAAGTTTGACTTAATGTATTTAGACATATATTTTGCCAGAAATAATAGAGGGTTATTAAAAAAATAGTAGTCACTATAGAAATTAAGAGGGGGGGCAGATATTAAGATTAAAAATCTAGAAAATTTGGAGGTTTTTTCTTTTTTTGTATTATGGAGAAATCAGAATGAAACAGACATGGAAAAGAAGGAAAACAGTGTTTGTTATAATGTGTGAAAGGAGGGATCAGGTACAAATTATGTGGGAGAAGTTTCGCTTGGTGAGCTGCTTTGTTTGGACTGGTTTTTACTGGTTCATTTGTGGGTAGACCAACTTCTATCAGGAGTTGTTTCAGAGGCAATGAGCAGTTCATGCCGGAGCTCACCATGCTTTTCCTTTATGAAGTGATGAAGGATTGCTCCTGGATGATAAATGTTACCACCGTACCAGGGGAAATTGTTAGGAGCTCAGAGGGGCTTAGCAGATAACAGGCATTTGTTCCGAGGTACACTGACACTGCAGGGCAAAGCAGGCAGCAATTTGTTATTTCATGGTTGGCCAGGGTTTAAGACAGCTGATTTAATGGACAGAGCAAGAGAACAGCCCTGTCTGTGATCATGCAGATCACCAGAAAACCTGGCAAAGTAACACATTATTTCCCCATCTATATCTACCTGCCATAATAAGGGATATATTTCTTTTTCAAGTTTTCCATTTAGTTTGAAAATCACATGATGATAACAAATCAAAGAGAAAAAAGCAAAAGAAAAAGAAAATCACATGATAGGTCCAGTCTGATGTGAGCAAACAGACAACACTCACCCATGAGCACCTTTTCTGACACAGATTAGGAGCATAGTAAATATTGTTAAATACATTTTTATAGTTGGCATCTTTGTGTGAAGATTGTATAAGTCATTATGCATCTTATTCCACAAATGTTTATATTTCTATTTCCCACTTTATGTCACCAATAGCACACCTGTGTAATAGGCTTGAGCATAAGACCAGCTTTATGGATAACATTATTATCAGGCCAAGAGGTTCCAGATGCTCATTTGAAGCAGTCTGGCTGCACACCTGTATGTCGTCAGTGTGGAGTGACCCTAACCCATTTACTCAATCATGAACCAATCCTTAGAAAGAGACGTGAATTCTTTAGTTGAAATGGTAAGACATTGAACTCATAAAGCCCATCTGGTGCCACAAATGGTCTTTTGAGTTTCAATTTCCCATCCAAAGGCTTCTGCCAAAACCTTTTAAATAAAACAAGAGTTGTGATCATCTTTGCAGTTCCCAACTGACCCACCAATATTACGCATGAAATTTATGAAAGTTGTCATCTTAGAGCATACTTTTCTTAATGTACATGATATTTAATTGTACCATTTACAAATGGAGATAAGCATCTTGAAGAACCACAGCGGTTTTATATCTTATAAAATTTAATTTTAACCTATACTTGTCCACTTCCCATTGCTAGTTTTTATTTTCCTATTGTTTTTTTATTAACAGACTAACTGGAATTTAGCTCCTATTTGTAGTTCAGTCATTCTTATTTGATTTCCCTAGAAATACTTCAAATAATTCATGTAAGAATAAAATAATTTATTTTTAAATGTTTATATTGATTTTAGAGAGAGAGGAAGGGAGAGGGAGAAAGAGATAGAAACATCCATAAGAGAGAAACATTAATTGACTGCCTCCTGCACATCCCCGGGTATGTGCCCTGACTGGGAATCAAACTGGTGACCTCTTTCTGCATGGGATGACACTCAACCAACTGAGCCACACCAGCCAGGCAAGAATGAAATAATTTATTTTATGATTGAAAAATACTCAAGCATTTTCCCACCCTTCTGCTAATTTTTACCAGATTAGCCTATTAGTTCTTTGAATTGTTTCCTAGGAGATTGATTCCAGACGCTCATTATTTTAGTCATTCTTCACCAAAGGAGTAGACATTATTGGACCACTATTACTATTAATGCACCCTAAGATCCATATTTTCATCTTTAGTGTTAATATCTATAGAACATGATATAAACAAAAAAATCAGGTTAATATTACTCTTCATTAATTAAATAATTTTCTTATTTCCCTGACTCTATCAAAGGACAAGATTCCTCTTTTACACTGCATTCCAGTTTTCATTATCTTCTCATGTGTGCTTTGATAATTTTTTAAATATGTATTGTTGCAAGTATTATGTATGTCCCCCTTTTCCCCCATTAACCTACTCCAGCCCAGCTCATGCTTTGATAATTTAATAAATAACCCCAAGGAGCTTTCAAAAGTGGAAGGCACTAAAATAATCTGGCAAATAATTATCTTATATAACCGCCACAAAATCACTAACAGTTTTCTATACACAATAAATTTCACTAGGTATTACTTTTTACCATGGCCAAAATAACTATTTGTTTAAAGAAAGACCCAAATCAATGAAATAAACAAACACAAAGTAAAACCTCTTGTATGGAATGGACTGTGTTCTAAAATGGGACTGATGATCACTGCAGATAAAATTATTCAACCAAGAAGCCCAATTGGAGATAAATTGGTCATATCTCTGTCCAAGGGCATTCTGTGGTAATTATCTAGCTCAGAGCTGCCTTATGTATAAAAAACACACAGGGACTATTGTATAAATGGATAAATAGATGAATATTTACCAATAGTTGAATAAATACCAAGAAAATCTGGCTGCCTCTAAACTAAGGTGACCAGACGTCCCGCTTTTGGCGGGACAGTCCTGATTTTTAACAATTTGTCCCGCGTCCCGCAGCGTTTTAAAAAAGTCCCGATTTTTGGAAAGAATGCACGACAAGCTAGGGAACAGCGGGAGAACGGGAAGGGAATATACGGTTTTCGGCGGCCATGTGGCTATTTAGCCAGGATATGAGTTTTATATTATTTTTGTTATTTTTATAATGTTAAACTTTAATAATAACAAATAATTGTTGAGAACTGATTATCGAGAACTGCTTATCAAAGTTCGCATTGTTGATCAGTTGTTAGAATTCGACCACCATTGTTTGGACTTAATGAACAATGGCATTTTTTGGGATTGGCAACGATGAAAACATTTTGTAACTGTCTCTCAGACGATACACATAGTACTGTGTGCTAGTAAGCTAGTTAAACAAGTGATGTCATTACAAATCAGCTATTCAGATAATTTAGGTAAGTAATTTATTTATTTATTTCATAAATACATAAATTTTCTTGACTTTAGCAGACAGTACTCATATTATTTATATTTTATAGTGGCGGCAAAAAGTCTAGCGCCAGCCTTGAAGTGACACTTATGACTTACGTTACGGCAAATTCACGACCTTTTAAACAACGACAGCAATCTACTAAAAAAAATTCACTCAAATGAGAAATATGCCAAAGAATAAAATAATACTATACATAATTTTTTATTTATTACTAGAGGCCCAGTGCACGAAATTCGTGCACGGAGGGGGGTTGTCCCTCAGCCCAGCCTGTACCCTCTCCAATCTGGGACCCCTCAAGGGATGTCCGACTGCCCGTTTAGGCCCGATCCCAGGGATCGGGCCTAAACGGGCAGTCGGACATCCCTCTCACAATCCAGGACTGCTGGCTCCCAACTGCTTGCCTGCCTGCCTTCCTGATTGCCCCTAACTGCTTCTGCCTGCCAGCCTGATCACCCCCTAACCACTCTGCTGCCAGCCTGTTTGCCCCCAACTTCCCTCCTCTGCCAGCCTGGTCACCCCTAACTGCCCTCTCCTGCAGGGCTGATCACCTCCAACTGCCCTCCCTTGCAGGC
This sequence comes from Cnephaeus nilssonii, assembly GCF_951640355.1. Classification (NCBI taxonomy): domain Eukaryota; kingdom Metazoa; phylum Chordata; class Mammalia; order Chiroptera; family Vespertilionidae; genus Cnephaeus; species Cnephaeus nilssonii. The sequence continues at coordinate 52,182,153 of NC_137086.1, read as the reverse complement.
TTGGTCCCTCTCAACTGCCCTCCTTGCAGGCCAGGTGCCACCCAACTGCCCTCTCCTGCTGGCCATCTTGTGGTGGCCATCCTGTGTCCACATGGGGGCAGGATCTTTGACCACATGGGGGCAGCTATATTGTGTGTTGCAGTGATGATCAATCTGCATAGTACTCTTTTATTAGATAGGATAGAGGCCTGGTACAGGGGTGGGGGCCAGCTGGTTTGCCCTGAAGGGTGTCCCTGATCAGGGTGGGGTACCCTTGGGGCGTGGGGCGGCCTGAGCGAGGGGCCTGTGGTGGTTTGCAGGCCGGCCACACCCCCGGGCAACCCAAGCGGAGGCCCTGGTATCTGGAATTTATTTTCCTTCTACAATTGAAACTTTGTAGCCTGGAGCAGAGCCAAGCCTGGGGCTCCCTCTGAGGCCCGCAGCTATTTGTGTTGGGGTTATAATTGAAACTTTGTTGCCTTAAGCGGGTGGGCCCGGCCAGGGTGTGCGGAAAGCTTTGCTTCCCCTGTTGCCACCGGCAACCCTGGCCTGCTCTCTCAAGCTCCATTCTGCCGCCCTTTGTTTGAATTTGTTTACCTTCTATAATTGAAACTTTGTAGCTTGAGTGGAGGCTTAGGCCTGCAACAGCTGGCAGAAAGCTTGGCTTCCTCTGTTACCTAGGAAACCTTGCTCTCTGTGGCTGTAGCCATCTTGGTTTGGGTTAATTTGCATACTTGCTCTGATTGGATGGTGGTTGTGGCCTGTGGGCGTGGCTTGTTGGTGTGTCGGAGGTATGGTCAATTTGCATATTTGTCTATTATTAGATAGGATATTTGTAAATTGTACTTATGTTGAAATTTAAAAATATATATTACAATACTATTTTTGCGTTCTATGAAAATTTTTGTTGCTCCATATAGACCAAATTTTTAATCAAGAACACCCCCCCGCCTCCCCCCCCCGCCCCCCCCCCCCCCGGTCAATGGTGTCCCGCTTTACCAATGTTAAAATCTGGTCACCTTACTCTAAACCGAGAAGGGTTGCTGCATAAGCTAATCTCTAGCAATGTCTTTTCTGTTTCTCTGTAAAGTTGTAAAGCACATACATCCTTTCTCTGTTTATTGAATTAGTTGCTGAAAAATGCCTGCACATCCAGATGCATCTTGGGAATATTTGCATCTATTCATGATCATGCATTAGGAGGAATATGGTTTGAAAAAGTACTAGCTGTTGGGCCAACATGCCTGAGGAGGCTGACAACAGGAGAGAGCCATTAAAGGGAATTGATTTCTAGCCATCAGGATCTCTCTCTCAGGTGTTTATAGCCTGTTCTCTTGACATGGAATTATAAATATGGTTATGGGCATAAAGCAGGAAAATAAAGATCATCTTTTGGAACAGCACAGGCCTTCACAATAATCCATAATGCAAATAGGAAAACTTCAAAAAATTGTATAGAACACAAGTATATAGAACACTGAGGCCATAATGGAAGTCTGCGGTAACCCCAAGGCACTGCCTTGGGTTGGGAATTCGGTTTACAATCTGAGCCAAAGTATTTTTTCTCCAAAATTTAAGTAAAGTTTCAATTAAAGACCCAAGGCTCAAGTTTTACTCTTTGGAACTCTCTGCTCATTATAATGTAAACACCGGTGTTTAACTTTTAGTGAGAGAAAATGAATTAGACACCGATTCAATTCCTCCATGGAGAAAAATGTATAGTTTTTAATGATTTAATGTTGCACAACCTAAATCATCATCATTAATATTGACTCAGCATTTACTATGTAACTCAGACTTCTAAGACTTATATGAGGCATCTCATTGACTCTTCCCAAAGCTGAAAGAGGTGAATGCTATTACCCCCATTTTATGATGAAGAGTCTAAGGCTCAAGGGAGTTAAATTTTACAAAGCCACAAAACTCTGTGCTTTGTGTTGGTATGTGCACTGGTTGAGTCAGAATTTAAGCCTGGACAATCTGAGGAAGGAAGTGTATGGTGTTGGTCAGTGGTTAGAACACCAACCCACAAATCCAAGGGTCTCAGGTTCTATTCTGCACGTGCCTCGGTCACAGACTGGATCCCCAGTTCTGGTTGGGACACATGCAGGAGGCAACCAATTGCTGTATTTCTCCCACATTGATGTTTCTTTCTGTCTCTACCTCTCCCTTCTGCTCTCTCTCTCTAAATTAATGGAAAAAATATCCTCCAGTGAGGATTAACAACAAAAAAATCCCCTATGGTGGAGCCTGAAAAATCACATGTAGGTTTTCAGCTCGGGCTGGACTCCTCAGTAAGCAAACTCAATATGGGGAGAGAGAAAGTCAACTACACATTGTCTTTCTAACCTCCCATTGATTCTATTTGTGAAAATCTCTCCATAAGAGTGCCACTGTGACTGAAATAATTATGCTCTCCAGTTAGAAAGAAAATTAAATTACTAGCTAGATTTCTGAATAAACATAGAAAATCAAAGTAAATTTAAAATTCATAAATTCACAAGATTATAAAGAATGAAAAGGAAGAACACTAATGAACAGGAGATGTCAACACAGTATTGGAAGATGGAAAAATGATGGGGGCTTAGGAAAAGGGAGGGTACCAATTGCAGAGGACAGCAATAAAAGGCAAGGTAATTGCATTCTAGGATCCAGTAAAGACTCAGAAATGGGAGGCTCCACGTACCACAAAAGGTGATTCTGATTAAAGAGTGCTTGACAGGTCTACCAAAGCACAGTTCAGTGACCTCCCTTCTCTCATGAGAGGAACAGGGGTATAATCTTAGAGAAATCAAACCCCAAAGGCAGAAGATTGTGGTTTACTAGACACAGTAGAAGCTGAGGGTGAGATGTGGGAATGGAAGTGGGAGGTCACATGCAAAGTAGGATACTGAGGGTTGAGAAGCCCAGCCACCTTTCCCATCTTGCTCACATGGTTTTGGTGGACAGGCAAAAACACTTTAGGCAGGAAACTGGAGGCTTTCTCTGGAGAAACTGGGTACAATAACCAACCACAATTGGGTACAATAACCAACATTCAGTTCCCTGCCTATTACTCCAAGAGGGAAGCCCAAAACATGATAAGGATTTTGCATATCCACACAACTGCCAGTGGGCCTTTAAAATACGACTGAGAGTCAAGGATGATTGATATTTGAAGAAATTCTTCAACTCAAAAGACAGATTCACAAAGAAAGAAACTGAAAGCAAAGAAAGAAACTTTGAATATTCTGTAGTCAGTATTCTCAGAGAGCCTAAAGAAGGTATTGCATCTATTTACAAAAATATAATGCTAGAAAAGTGGAATCAGAAATAATGCACAGGTTTTAAAAAGGACCAACATGTTAGCTTAAATTATATATACATATATAAAAAAGCATTCTAAGCTGATGGCAGACAGAGGTCACGATGCTAGAGCCCACGAACCTTTATTCTCTGCATTCAGTTGCTCAATGATTCAAGCAGTTGGTCTGGATTTTCAACACGATATCATGTAGAAGTGAATATTTCATTTCATAAATACATGCAAAATAAAATGAAATATGTGACATCTGTGTATGGCCAGAAAGACTACCTTGGTGTTTAGTTTTCATGCAGAAATAGAATTTTTGAGAGCTTAGTGAAACTTCAGAGTTGACTTACATTAACCAAGCCCATACATTAATGTGCTTAATTGAAGTGCTCATTTGTTAATTTCACTTGGTAAATAAAGAACTTCGAATATTGGAAGTCTTGAGCAAGATTGTCCTGCACTATCTATCTATCTATCTATCTATCTATCTATCTATCTATCTATCTACCTACCTACCTATCATCTATCTATCATCTATCTATCTACCTATCTATCAATATAATCTATCTATCTATCAATATCTATCTATCTATCTATCTATCTATCTATCTATCTATCTATGCAAAATCATGTAGGATGAGCATAAAATTAAAGGGATTGATTAATTATCCACTGGCTAAATTAATTATCCACTGGCAAAATTGAAAATCTTGTCAAAGTGATAGTCTCAAAATTATGACAGGAATGTTAAAAAAAAGTCAACACATTAAATCCTCTGGATAATAATGATGTGACCCTGACATTGCATATCTCTGTGATTCTTTCACCACCTCTCAAGCTTCCAAACCCATAGTTTACTCAGCTTCACGTTTGCATGCTCTTCTGATTTTGTTGATTCTGGAAGCTATTTGGGCCTCTTTAAATCACCTCCTTATGAGGAATTCTGGTATGTTGTGTGTGAATGTCAATATTATTTACTTTATTATATAGTTGTGAAATTGCTTCTGTATTTTCCCATTACTTATAGTGGTTTCCTTGCTATTTGGGAGGCATTACTTTCTAATTTCCTATGGTTCCTTAATGTTAATCGTTTAACACTCCTGGCATCTCTGTTTCATAATCTATTTTCTTTCTGATGAGTGACTTATCTGTTGGGTAAATCTGAGGTAAATACACTGAGCATAATCAACTCATGCTCACATGAGCTTCCCTAGAAAGCAGCTATACACTGCTCCTTCTTGTCACATATCAAACCTGGACAGAGTCCCCAGGCATTACTTGTGACTACATTAATAATATCCACAAATATGGATGTATTTAGCTAATCCATTTTGCTATTATACTGTATTATATGCTATAATTTAATTTTATAAGTAATGAAGTGGTTTTGGTTTTCTATTCGCATTGCTTTTTTTCCCCCCAACTAGCTCAGAACTTGAGTGAGAAAGAGGAGTCATATTTTAATATTTACTGGTTGGCTTGAAGAACTCAAACATTTGTACTATGAGATGTCTTGGAAAATACTGTCTTAATTTTATGTTATTGAAAGAAAGCTGGACTGAGTTTTAGGTCTAATTTTCCTATAACTTTAAAATGTGATCTTGGGAAACATTTTATTTCTTTAGAAATCAAATTTTCTATTGCAGCATAAAGTAGGTTAGGATAGATGGTTCCGAAGAATTAATTAGCCATGAGTAATTTGTGGATTTTCATAGATTTATCAATTCAAGTAACTATGGTATAGAGGTATATCAGTATATTTAGGAATACTCAGGGGATTAGTTTTTCTAGGTCAAGTTAAATGACAACTCCATCACTTTTCTATAGATTTATTGAAATTGAACAAATATCAGTTGAAATGTCTTCCATTCCTTATGCACTGTGAAAACCCTTTACTAAGCTTCCTGTGTGATTTCTGTATACCTTGGCCTTCCAATTACATGAACTTACATATCAATAATATTTCCTCTATTCCTCTTTCATAGTCACATTCTTGACTATGTCACACCTAGAATTACACAATTTCTGAAATTTGATCATTATCTCCATTTCTCACAGCGTATTGATGCATATAGTTCACATTAACGATGCTTTGACATCATTGAGAACCACAGGCTTGACTAATTAATTGTCTTTCTAATATTCTCCTTATGTCCTTACCACCTTTTACCTAGCTTAGGTTCCCTTTTTCACCATAATTACCACCTCATTGCAAATAACTTAATCTCTGGGAAAAAAAATCTCCAGACAAAGTCTGATTCTGGTTTAAACCACAGGGAATGGTCTTACTTTGTCCTCAGTAATTCTTCAATGAGTGAACAAATAAGTGAATCAGTATGAAGAAAAAAAGAGGCAGAATATTTAATTTCTGGAATTCTTGACATGCACCTCGCGCTTTGGATGATATAGTCTCTAGAAGAAGAAAGCAGATTCAGCACACCTCATTAACTTAAGATTACAAGATACCTAGGAGAAAAGGAAAGATTTGCACTCAGTTCTAGCTTTGGACTATCTCTTGTTATGTGTCTCCAATGGATAATTTCTGCAATAACCATTCTATATTTCTATGCCTGTAGGATGGTTATGGTCCTTTCTAAAAAATGTTGTCTCCTGATCTTGGCTACTCTGGAGAAAGCAGTTGTTTCCAGATCCATCCCCAGACATTTTATTCCAGCTCGTGTTCCACTGACCTCTCCAGCCATTTATATAATTAATAGACGTTAGTTTACTTCTTTACCTCAACAAACAGTCATTGTATAATCATGACTTTACTAAGGACATTGCTGTTATCTTCTGACATCAAAGTCTCTGGAATGAAAGGATAACGTAAGAGAGCAATACTTGATCACTTTATGGTCAGTCCATTTCTTTGTTTGTCCCGTCCAACCTCGCAGAGTGTGTAAGAGTTAAAGCCACAATAGATCAGGGTAGAAAAATAGCACAGATAATAAAAGAGTCAGCAGAAATAGCTTCTGTCCTGCTGCTTCTGCTGCAGGGCCTTTAGGAATATTACAAACTGCAACTATATATACGTTTATGTGCCCTTGTAAATATGTCACATGTAAATATTTTGCTGGAAGCCTGGGAAGGCTGAATCAATGTATGACCATTTTTCCTCCCGTCAGAAGCAATAGAATTTTTACTAGCATAATTTCCATTACTCAGCACTGACTATGATCTCTGGGATCAAGCTAATTAGAAATAGTTACACTTTGTACCCTAAGATATATCAAATTTATTAGAAACATTATGTATGTGCACACATACAAAATAAATAGCGATATTAAATATAAAGATATGACATTTATGCCAATGGTTGGAGTGAGGAGGCATTCTAATTAGATAGTGAATATTCTTAAAGTATGGATTTTTTTATGTGGATTGCACTATTTGGTTAGAACTACAATTGCTAATACAACTTGAATGTATAGAGGAAGGCAAAGATTATTTTTGTGTGTGTGAGAAAACAAGTCAATCTGTATTTTTGCCCAATGTTATGTGTCTTTGCTAGATGCTATGATGAGAAAAATGAGTTTCCGGCATCGAAAAGTTTTTAAATATCACTTGAGGACAAAGATTACGCTAATCTAAATAGCTAGTATACAAAAATAGAATGTTATAATATCTTTAACTATGTGTTAAAGGAAAGAACAGATGGACTTGTTTAGAAAAAAGATTTAACTTTGAGGTTGGAAGACCTATCTATGGAGTGGGTGAGACTTAATTGGTTTTAAAAACTGAGTTGAGATAGAAGATCAGTATGTCAAGGAAAGAATGGATGAGAACTGGAGATTACTTCCTGCTCCAGGGACTTAAATCATCCACGACTGAGAGACTTGGACCCCAGTCATGAATATGCAGTGTGTCCAGACAATATTGCTGATATTTATGTGGAAGATACCATGCTAGGAGTTTAATGGGATAGGTAAACCAGAAGTGCTGGGTGCTGCTGTTGGAGTTTCTCTTGCTGTGGTTGTTATGATTCTAAGCGCTCTTATATAATCACTTCAGAGGTCATGAGAGAAGAGGCTTTCCTAGTGCTTGGCAGTTGTGGAAAGTGTTTATGTGATTGATGTAACCTGGATGCTCCCCGTTCTTACCAGTCTGTGAGATGCATGGGGTCATGTTGCTGTGGTAACCCGTGCATTGTACAGGTCTTAGGTTTTGTTGTACCATCCCTATCAGTGAGCACTAAGGTGCACATCTATCTACATTGCAGCTTCAGCATCCTCACACAGTGCCCGTTGGAGCCCCTCCCCGTGGCTGTGGCATCTAATGCCCTCCAATGTGATGGAGATCCTGACTCTGCATTTTGGCAACGCTCCACTCACAAACAATATACAAATCTTGAAAATTACTACCTGCTGAGGCCCTTGATAAGCTTCCATTGAACTAAAATTGATGTCTATTCTACTCTGGAGGGCCAGAAGAAAACAATATCAGTTTGGAATCCTCCTGCCTCACTTGATGGACATTCAAACATGGGGTAGTAACTGTCATTCCCCTTGAATCTGGGAGAAAGTGTCTTTCCTCCTCAGAGAAACTTACTTGTACTTGCTTTTACATGGCCAGACTTTTTTTTTTTTTTGTCATTTCTGAGCTCCTCAGTTAATTGTACTCAAATTTTGTAGAGCAATGGGCAAAACCAATATATATTTAGCCATTTGAAACTCACAGTTCCATCATGGGATTAGTCTTTAAAAAGTCTGTTTTCTTCTGCCCTTGGTTTTTATTTACACTTCTTTGTTCAGAAGCCACAGTGAATGACTCAGAGCAACATTTCTCTTTAAGAAAAATTAATCTGCATTGGCAAGAGTCAACAGAGGTGAAAAGATTTGTTTTTTAAATTGTCAGCAAATAAGCAACCACATACACAGTCATTAAAAAAGTCAAAGTTATAACTTTTAACCAGCAGGAAGCTATCAGGTGGAAAGCAAAAGTATTCTCTTTCCCTTATCTTCACATTTCACCTTATGTTTTATTAAATTAAATGTATTTAGATTGCTGATTACTAAAAGTGCTAAATATACTGAAAATAAGAATAGGAGTGGTATACAAATATAGTATGTGTGTATATGTACACACAAACACACGCAGGCCCATATTTCTATACAACTTTCACTTAGGGTAAACTTCTTGGAGGAGATAGATCTCAAATCTTTTTTCTTTCTTTTTAGGAGGAAGTGTATTTGTCTAGGTGCTAGAAATGGAGAGAAGGCTGGGTATGTGGGATCACTTGGTTTGTGCAGGTCAGTAATTTCCATATAGAATTGCCGCCTGTTTAAGTTCTTGCCCAGATGACAAAAGCATACTTTTGGATTGACTCTCTGTATTGGTTGTTGGCAAATATGGTGACTTCTAACAGATCACTATGGACTGTACTTTCTAAACTATGTTACAATAAGCAATTGAGTAATAAATTATTGATTAAAAAATGGCAACAGGAAAGTATAGGCTCTGAAAAGCCTATGTCTATTAGAAGTTATTATATAGCATAACAAGCATTAAAACTATACAGGGGAAAAAATCTTCAGTGCTGAAATAAAATTTTTCTTTTAGGTGTTAGTTGCTCTGGGCTAGTCAATCATCTAATACACCAGACCAACAAGTCAAATCTTCCCCATGTTGGACACAACTAAAATTTTATTTGTTTCATAATCAGGGCAATGAAAATAAAATAAAGAAGGGTATCCCATGATATTTTTAAAATGGGCAAGAAAGAATGAATTTAAAATAGATCTCAAATGCACAGAACTGAATTGATTATAATCTTAATCTCATTATTTGTCCATCAATAACCCTGTGTATTTAGTTATATTTTCCTAATTTATTGTACTTTTAAAATGCAACTTAGAAACCCACCATCTTATAAGTAGCCTTGAACTTGGAAATTAAACATCTACTTATACCTACCCCCTCATCTGAGGAACCATCATTCTAAATCTGTGCTCATCATTCCTTTCCTCGATTTTTTTTAGTTTTATAACAGTTATATGTATTGTGTATACATATAGATATACATATAATACACACACTACATATACATATATAGATGGATGGGTTAACTTCTAGACTTTCAATTAAATTCTCTTGGAATTTATGTTTCTCTCTCACAGTTTCTTGTTTAAAATATACCACAGTGTCTTGTTTAAAATAGCTTTTTAGTAAGTAAATTTATTTTAAAATAAGTGTGTGTGTTTGTGTGTGTGTGTGTGTGTGTGTGTGTGTGTGTGTGTGTGTGTGTGTGTTAGAATTGCCATCTGGGGTTTTAGCCAGAAGAATCCTCAATATGTATTAAAGACCTAAATGTAAAAGTAAAATGATAAAACTCTTAGAACTAAAGAAAACATAAGGGTAAGTCTTCATGTGCTTATATTTGGCAATGATTTTGTAGATATGACACCAAATTCCCAAGAAATAAATCTGCATAACTGCTAAGGAAACACCACCCCTTTATGTTCCTCCAAATTGTCTTAGATAGTTTTCAACTTTTGCTTTCCCAAGAAAATTTTAGAATCACCTTTTCAAGTTCCATGAAAAAGCCTGTTGCAGATTTATTAAAATTTCAAGTATTTTAAGAGGGTGAGGCATCTATATGATGAAGTATAAAAATTATTAAAATACCAAAATATTTAAAATAGTGAGAAATAAATGATCCAGCGGCTTGAATAGGAAACCCCTCAAAAAACAAAAACAAAAACAAAAAACACTGATAGTATACTCTTGATACTGTTAATAACCTGGTTATTATTAAAAGGAAAGAAGTAAAGGGAAAACTAAATAAGATAGGCATGCCATTTATACAGCTTTGCCCAAAAGCTGAAGTTCATCACTTTCCAAGTCTACTCCCCACAGATGGATGGGGGAAAGGACTGGACAAAGGCAGTTTAGACACATGGCTAGTAAGTAAGTCTGGGTGATGTGGGAAGGTCACATTTATCAGTCACACCTGCAAGCAAGTCAGTGACCAGAATAGGTATGGCTGCTGCAAGGGTTCAAAAAAAGGATCTCTCTCTCTCTCTCTCTTTCTCTCTCTCTCTCTCTCTCTCTCTCTCTCTCTCTCTCTCTCTCTTCTCTCTCTCTCCTCTCGGGCTTTTGGCCTTCTTGCTCTCTTGGGACTCCTATTGCAGAGGGTGCATTCCTTTACTTTCGCCCAAGTGGCTCACAGCCAAGTAGGACCACACAATGGGTTGATGGACTGAATCTAGCTCGATGCTCTGCCAGGCTCAACTCCACCATGAAAGGGAAGCTCTGGACATTGGCTTTGTTTTTAGCTCTGCTGGAGGCCCAGCTGCACCTTTTTCAGGACTGAATTAAGGGACATGGGGTTTTGCAATCTGAGAGATATAATTTAATGTGAATAAAAACAATTCACTCTCTCATGCCAGTCTTAGAATATTCATTTTCTGAAGATATTGTAAGAACTCCAATGCAATTAGTGATGGAGAAATCCTTTTCTCCAGCAACACTCTGAAACAGAGTTTTTAACTTTGATAAAGTGCAATATATCTATTTTTGTCTTTGATTCATTGTGAGTTAATTGTTGCATATGATGTGAGGTAAAGGTCCAACACCATCATTTCATATATGGCTGTCCAGTTGCCCAGCACCATTTTTTGAAAAGACTATTCTTTTTCTACTGAATGGCTTTGGCATCATTATAAGAAATATCAGATGACCATAAACACATGTTTGTTTGTTTTTTCTGGACTGAAAGAGAAATAAAATCATTTAGTTATTGTTCCCTATAGTTTGAAATCAATATAGTTTGGGAAGTTCCTTGGAAAGTTACCTTTCATACAATTCCATAACTATGAGAGCTTTTCATTTCTGAGACGCGGGTACTTATTATGTGCAAATCATTTTATTTAATCCTCAAAGTAACCCTAAAAGATGGGTTTTATGTGATTACTACTGCTTAAAGACAGAGAAGATGATGAGTCATTGCAAGCACGTTGAAGACCTACCACCTGGGTTGAATCCTGAGTTTAGCATCATCACCTTTGTAGCCATCATGCTCTAGGCACTGAACATCTCTGTTTCAGTTTCCTCATTTGTAAAACAGCATCTACCTCATAGGATTGATGTGAAGATTAAATAATTTAATATACATAAAACACTTAAATTAGTGCCTAACTCAAAGAGCTAGATAAATGTTATAATTATTTTGAGAACAGGAAGACTTGGATACATAAAATTGGACATTTGTTTCAGGTAATTAGACATTTATGTACTTGATAAAGCAAATGACTTCTGTGCTTATGCTCCTGATTACTCTGTTTTCTGCCTCCCAAGATGTTTATTTAGATTATTATTTTTTTATTGTTTTACAGGTGACTGGTGATGCCTGTTTTGAAAATTTCCCAGTGAAAAGCATTTCCGTTTAAATGGCATAGAATTTTGGAAAAGATCTTCATTTATCTCTGAGTTAGACTGGTCTCCATGTGCAGAGCTGGATGCATGCTCAGACGACACTTGAGAAGACTCTAAGCTTTCATCTCTGGCTGACCTTCAGGCTTCACACAAGCAAAAAGTAAAGGTAAAGTAGAATTGTAAATAGCTTGGGTAAGTGTTGAAGGAGTGCCCTCACACAGAACCAATCTGCAAAGATTAGAAAAGGGTTTTTTTGGGGGGAGGGGGGCAGGGAGAGGCAGGAGTTTAAGAAAATCATTGTCAAAATATTTGTTGACCACTAAGCTAATGGAACAGAGACTTCAGTGATCACACACAACAGAGAATAAAGACACAGAGTAGTTTGGTAAAGTCAGTAAACAAATGAACAATAATGACCCACAATAAGCAGCAATAGCAAATCCTGGGGTGGGGGAGAATCTGATTTTTAGATTGTCACATTATAATATTTAAAACTAGTAGCCCTGCACACGAATCCATGTGCCAGTAGCTCGCCAGTAGCTCACTGCCGCCCTCCAGTAGCTCTCTGCCTGCTGACCCGCCCTCCTGTAGCTCCACCTACCCCCTCCTCCTGCCCCCCCAATAGCTTGCTGCCCTGCCCCCTCCCCCTGCCCCCCCTCATAGCTTGCTGCCCTGCCCCCTCCTGTAGCTCTTCTCAGCCCACTTGTAGCGAGTAGCTTGCTGCCGCCCTCCTGTAGCTCTCCCAGCCCCCCCATACCCCCTCCCCCCTCATAGTTTGCTTCCCTGCCCCCTCCTGTAGCTCTCCGCAACCCGATTGTAGCTCGCTGTCCCACCCTCCTGCTGATCCGTGATTCGGTTGTTATGCAGTCGGTCGTTACGCCTCACAGCGTAACAGATAATTAGTATATTCCTCTCTTATTATATAGGATATTATATAGGATGTCCTGTTTTCAACAGCAACAACAAATTATGACCCATGTAAATAAAAAAAAATCTAGTTCACTCAGAGGAACAAAAGAAAAATTAATAGAAGGGGTTCCTTTGCCTGCACACATCAAAGCCCAATAAGACAAGACCTTGCAGCAAAGAAAGTAAGGTTTTATAACTTGAGAAGTGGCCCAGAGTCACAGGTGAGGTAATGCTCAAAGACCTGGCTCCCCTTTGGCTTCTTGGGAAGGGTCATATAGGGGAAAAATCATTAATCATGGTGACTAAAAGAGTTAGGGTTGTGGCCTCTACATATTGGCTGGCACTAGGGTAGGGGATAGTTGATTAATGCATCTGGTCCTGATATCACCATGGTGTCTCTTCATCTGTTTTTGCCTATTTTCTGGGTCTGGAGCTGAAACACACCTAAAGCCTACATATTATCTTTAGTTTGATTGAAACTCTGTCTCTGTGGTCAATAGAAATGAGTCTTTGTTCCTAAGATTATTTGATACAGACCCAGGGCCTCATTGTCCTGAGGGCTTAATAATTAAGAGACTGTATGCAAGGCAGAAGGAGGCAGGTGAGTCACGGTGCTGGATGAGGCAAGTTTGAATCAAAAGGGAAGAAAGAGAAAAGGTCATATTAAAGAAATGAAGTTTCTGTGTGGTTATAGAAACAGTCCCCAAGAAAGTGTAGGCATTGGACTTACTAAACAAAGATTTTAAATTGATGGTTTTAAATATCTTCCAAAAGACTTAAGGAATCCAGGAACAAAGAATTTAGCTATGAGAACCCAGGGTGTATTACCAAATAGATAATATCATTAAAGATAACTCATAAAAAGGAACCAAATAGAAAAGCATAAGGGAAAGATTTAATCAGAGTCAGAATAGGATATCTCCTTTTTTTTTTTTTTTTTTTTTTTGAAACTGGTGTTAGAAGGTAAGGGGGTTTCCTCTACAGAAAATGCTTAAAATCAGGGATGGAGAATTGAGAGGTCACAACTGAAAGCTTCATTTTGCTCTGGGTCAAGGTCAACTGCTGAGAAGAGGGAAGGAGCTCCACTAATTTGAGGAATGATGATGATGTACATTTGGATAAACTATGCTTACTATCAAGTATTACTGGAGATCATGAATTGAAATGGTGAGAATTTGCACCACTAGGATATTTCATCCATCAACCACAGAGTAGGAGCAGAAAGGCCATGTTGTCATATTGATCCAGATTTGTTAAACATTTAACCAGTACAATCTCCTGGTGTTCTCTTTAATAGTACTTCTAACTAGTTTTAGTATAAGGAAAGGATGTCTCTCCTAAATATTTTATTTTATTTTCAACAAAGGTTTTCATTAAAATCTTTTTCAGCAGGTGTTAGAAAGTACAGAACCAAATTTCCATTCCACTTGTAGAAACTACAAAGAATCATATAGTATGCATTTCTATGGTTAGTTTTCTCTTCACCAGCTTTCCTATAACAGCATGTCATAAAATGGATATTACTTGGAACTCAGTTCTGGAAATTTTAGCTTGGTAACTAAAGGCTGAATACTATATATTCTTCTTTGAAAGTCAGAAGTTACGTTAGTATTATCCAGAGTGTGCTTATATAACAAATAATTTAACTATTGTTAAAGCCAGTTTTTCTCATATTAGTTAATTTATTTATAGCCTTTTAATTGATTTTATTACTCAAAAAAACTTCATATTTATTTAGCTTTCTGACTCTGTGTTTGTGCCTTCAACACTTTCACAATGGATTACTACTCCTCAGTAAGGAAAGCTCGCTTGATCCTGTCCCGGATACATTTAGCTCACATGGATCCACCCCAGGCCCTGCTGACATGTTTATCACTTTAGACAACCTCATTATAACTTTAGGTCTCACAGCATGAACTCCACAAAGTCGGCCCAGACACAGGATACATGCAGATTTTGGTGCTTTCCCAGCCTTCTTGGTATACTAATAAAGGTAAACATTTCTATTACCAGGGGTTTGGGACAGCTTGGTTTTGTAGAGACTATTGTAGGACAGCCTCCTCTGATGGCATGTCCAATGCTGGACCATTCTGAATGCCTGTAGCCATCATCCTGGAAGAGGCTCTCATATTTATTTTGTTACTGCAACATATTTTATAAACAATGCTGTGATTTCAGCCTTAATACTTTTTTTTCATTCTCTTTTATTTTATGCTAGTGGCCTGGTGCACAAATTCATGCACATTGAAAGGAAATTAATTAGAAGAAATATTTTAATATCGCTATTTGCCCTTTCTCTATCATAGAAGTGTCAACAAAATTCATGATCGACAATGACAGATCAAAACACACACGTGTGATTGGCACCAGTGAGAGCTTTATATGTAATTTGCATGCGCAAGTCAACTTAGCCTTTTATATACACCGAGTAACTAGATTATTATGATCTCTGAATGCATAATAATCTGGCCACTCAGTGTATTTGTATCTCAAAAGGGTACCAAAAGTATTCTAGACTTTTGCTGGAGATCAACCACCTATTTGCCCTGAGCTTTCTATCAGCCAGTGCAAAGGAGAAAACTGGTCAGGTGTACGATTTATAGTATCTTTGATATCAAATAAATGAGGTACTCAAGAGAAGTACACTGAGTGGCCAGATTATTATGTGTTCAGAGATCATAATAATTTGGCCACTCAGTGTATATAGAATAAACTTGATTAATTAGACCTGCTCTCTGATTTAGCTAAACTTTTTCCACCCCAGTGAAGCACCCCAACTTTTCTTTCAGGTAATTGTCAGCAACACAGCAGTAAATATCAACATGAAGCAGATTATTATTGTAGATCACATAGGGAGAACAAAGGGTAAAATATTTATTTATTATTATTTTTTAAAATATATTTTATTGATTTTTTACAGAGAGGAAGGGAGAAGGATAGAGAGTTAGAAACATCGATGAGAGAGAAACATCCATCAGCTGCCTCCTGCACACCCCCTACTGGGGATGTGCCCGCAACCAAGGTACATGCCCTCGACCGGAATCGAACCTGGGACCTTTTAGTCTGTAGGCCGATGCTCTATCCACTGAGCCAAACCGGTTTTGGCAAAGGTAAAATATTTAACTGCAGCAGTGTTTGACTATATCCTGTGCAATGAGAAAATATGAAGTAATTTTCAAGGTCCACCATTTCTTGTTTTCAGTCTGGTCAAGTTTCTAAACTTTCTAAATCTCAATTTTCCGGCTAATGAAAAGAAAATAGGATTTCATTGAGTCTCCTATCTACCTACTCCAGGACTTCTGTGAGGCTCAAATGAGATGAGGCATGGGAAAATGCTTCACAGACATTTGGTTAAAGTGTAAAATGTTTATACCTGGCTATAAATCAAGTTGTGTTCCTGAGCTGAAGAAACTGCAAGGAGGCTAGTTGTCACTAGGGAGAGGAAGCTGGACATTGCTACATGACACCATTACCCGTCGCTGACAGCCACTGTTTCTGGCTGGGCTGTGGGCCACATTTTGTGCCATGGGTTCTTGGCAGTGTCAGCTGCGATTTGGTGGGCTGTTGCTCTGGGTTGGTGGTAGGGTCTGTGTCCCATTTGGGGGAAGCAGAGTATTGCTTTGTAGGTGCCAGGTCCGTGGTGCCATTTATTGTTAAATGGTCTGTCACTAGGGAAAGGAAGCTGGGCATTGCTACATGATGTCATTACCTGGGCCCACAGCCACCGTTTCTGGGCTGGGCTGGGCTTGGGCCAAATTTTGTGCCATGGGGTCTTGGTAGCAGTGGCTGCAATTTGGTGGACTGTCATTCCAAGGTGGTGGTAGGGCCTATGTCTCACTTGGGAAAAGCTGAGGGTTGCTTTGTGGGTGCCAGGTCCGCAGTGTTGTTTCTCTGTAAATGGCCAGTGTGCATCACGGCAGCTCCTGCATTGAGCGTCTGCCTCCTGTTGGTCAGTGCACATCATAGCAACAGGTTGGACAGTCAGACACTTAGCATTTTAGTCTTTTATATATATAGATGTTTTTCTAAACTGCCTTGAAACCTTGTCATTTGAGAAAGGTGGGGAAGACCTCCTGGTGTCTAGATTAAGGGAGGAGTGATTTCACCTGAAACATTCACCTGTGTTTTAGAGGAATGGGACCTGTATTTTCTCCTGCCCCTTCTCAATAAACAGAGGGGTCCTCACGAGGAACATTAAATCAATAAAATTAAAATAAAGAAGTGATATTTTAACTGGACAGAAGAAAGAAATGAAAGTTAAATTGGTAGCCCACAGCAGCACCATGCAATCTAAAATTCTGTCTCATGTGAAATGAACCATCTAAACTCTCAAAAGTGGCACTGAGGATATAATTTTATTAAAAATATAGGCAGAGACAAGTTAGAGGTTCTTTCTTAGAAACATTTTAAACTACCATAAATAGGCAGTGACAATAAAAGGGGGGTGGGGTGGGGACAAGCAGCTATCACAAAGTAAACTTTAGGAAATTCACCTTTGATTGATGGTTTTGATTTCATGTGGAAAGTTATTTTGGAGTTTAGTTTGAAGGCTTTTTTTTTTTTAACTGAATTTTTATTATTTTAACATAGTTTAGGACTGAAGTCCTACAAAATGCTTTCCACAGTTATAATCTATCTTTGACTGGGCATCCTACATGAAGCTACAAATTTAAGGAACAAAAAAAAAATCCATTTGTCTCAAGAAAAAATATAATAGACAGGCAATCTTTGGCTAATGTGATTTATGGTAACTGATGGCTTGGGTTGAGAATCTTCCTTTCATAAATCAGAAAATAAAACCTGTGACATGGTGATTGGCACTAATTAAAAAAACTCAACTTTAAAACAAGTCAGATCTTAATTTTGGCTTTTCTGGACCAGGCTTATATAAATGCCGTATTTTCTAGTTTTTTAAAATACCTGTGATATGCAGAGGTCAAAACCACTGACTGACTCACTGTTCAGAATGGGTCAGATGAAAACATTCAAAAGCACTGAACATTTGGAAGTCAACTCATATGTGACATTTCCATAATTAAATATTTCACTCATGTTTATGGATGTTCCATTTATGCTTTCATTTGTTCAGTTCAAATTTGTTGCACTCCTAGTACATGTCAGGCACTGTGCTAAACCCAGCAGCAGCATGCTTACCACCCTCACTCTGATCATCCTTACCCCAGAGCTCTGATGTCTCTTATTTTTTAGAGAGAGAGGAAAGGAGAGGGATGGAGAGAGAGAGAGAGAGAGAGAGAGAGAGAGAGAGAGAGAGAGAAAGAGACATCAATGTGAGAGAGAAACACCATCATTTACCTCCTGCACACACCCTGACCAGAGATTGAACCCACAACCTGGGTATGTTCCCAGACTGGGAATAGAACCAGCAACCTTTCTGTGCATGGAATAACACTCAACCAACTGAGCCACACTGGCCAAGGCTCTCTTTTCTTCATGTAGTCCTTGATGGTATTTTTGAACCAAACTGAATGACTCATGAAAATTTTGCTTCAAATAACAAGTAACCAAAAGACAAACTGTCTTATTTGCATATGTCCTAAACGGTCCTGAATCATTTCTTCTCATGAAATAAAGGTGAAAACCAAACAAACAATGGAGGGAGGGATGACTCTCTGTAAAGCAGATTACTTCTCTATCCTGCTGTAGATACAAAATATTGTGCTTGATTGCTATCTTATTATTAATTTACTAGAGGCCCAGTGCACAAAATTCATGCACAGGTAGGGTCCCTAGGTCTGGCTGGCAATCAGGGCTGATTGGGGCGGCTGGGGCCTTCCTTCCAGCTGCCAGCTGGGGCCTCCCTTCCCCGACTGTGGGCTCCTGGCCAGGGCCTTCCTTCATTCTGTGCCACCCCCTGGTGGTCAACGCACATCATAGCGAGAGAGCAAACTCCCAGTCTCCTAGTTTACCTCCTGAGGGGACAATTTGCATAATAGGCTTTTATATATATAAATAGCACAACATTGAGTAACTTCACAAATAAAATACTTTGACAAAATCAAGAGGAAAAAATTACACTTTGGTGAGTAACTAAGGTTTTCTTTGTTTACATGATCCTTTCAAACTCTTTTCATATAACTTTTCAAACTAAAGTACATAAATATTATTGATTTTTCATATATATTTGTATCCAATGTCTTTTCCAAATTATAAGTAGAATAAATGCCATAGAGAATTTGTGACAAAGATTAATTGCTTTTCATTTAAAGGACATTGCTTCCTCATTTCATAACCATGGTATGCATTACTATAGGGCAGTTGTCAGCAAACTCATTAGTCAATAAAGCCAAATATCAACAGTACAACGATTGAAATTTCTTTTGAGAGCTGAAAACCGACTTCTGCACATGGGCCACGAAGTTTCAATCACAGAGTACGTGCGTGCCCGCACGTGGTATTTTGTGGAAGAGCCACACTCAAGGGGCCAAAGAGCTGCATGTGGCTCGTGAGCCACAGTTTGCCGACCACTGCTATAGGGTGAGCCTTTTCTATTTACTAGTTTTTGCTCAGCCAGTTTTAAATACTTTAAATTATTCACTCGCCTTATAAAGCACACATTCATTGCACTTAAATCTCTGCTTATGTGTTTTGAAATAGTAAAATAGGAGAATAAAAGAATATAAATATATTAGCTAAACCCAACACACAAAGAACTAATCCAGAAAGATTCTACCTGTTATTGTGAAATGTCTTATGTTATTAAGGTTAGAATTCTCAGCCTTATCCTCACCGAGTTGTAATCCTTCTTTGATAGAAACGTAAGTCCCTGAAGGGAGGATAAGTAAGTAATAAACATATTGTTTCTTCATTGTCACAAATTCAAACCTATGGAAAAGCCAAAGTGGTAAAACGTATTTCAGAAAATCATATAATGCGAGCAAATGCAGAGGGATACTTGAATTTTCAAAATAGGTGGGAGGTTTTAATGTTAGTTATTAATAGTGCCATATATATACGCCTACCTTATCTGGAAGACAACAATCAACTTTTGAATGTAACATGTAACCTTCCTGAACACGTACTATATGGTAAGGAAGAGGAAGACATGTGGACCTCGTTCTGTGTTTTCATGCTATTGCTGGTCTGTCCATGACTGCATTCCCGTGTCTGTGCAGCCCAGGCTGGGGCTTTGGGCCTTTGACCTCCCCCATTTGCCTTTTCCATTCTGACTCCGCTAGTGAAATGTAGACATGCATATGTCATTCTGTCAGTGTTATTTTATTGCTACACTAAACTGACTAACATAAGTACCCAAACTGGTGGACACTGTGTGGGTAATACTCTGTATCTTGTGGTCAGTGCATAGGATTCTACAGTCAAGGTGGGCAAGGTCAGTAAAACCTTTCCCTGGGAGAATACAGATCAACAATAACAAAACGAAACAAAGACCAACAAGTCATAAAAGAACATCCCTGACAAAAATAACATTTTCATCTTCAGAAAGGCTAATTTGTTAATATCAAACCAACGATGAATCTAATTGCTGCAATTTTAGGCAACCCTTGCAATCAAATTTAGAATATTTATCAGAAGGAGCAATTTTCAGTGCTAGGCATGTTTACATGATTTTGGTAACTGTTTATTCATTTTCTTGCTAAGACTACAAGTTTCACTTCAAAAGTTCTGTTATTTCAATAACTTTCTAGAAAGGAGCTTTATATTCTACTGTTGTTGAAGAAAATAAAAAAAAAAAACCCACACTCAACCCATTTGTTACCTGGATACTTTTTAACTGCTTCATTATAAATGAGACCAGAATAAAAAAAGAACTTGACTTTTCTGGGCAAGCTACATGCCTTGCGGATGCTTGGCCCTGGGTCACAGTGTCTCTCTGTCATTCCTACTAGGAAGATGGGACAGAAGGTCTGGGGAAATGGGGCTCCAGGCTGTGGCTTGTGATCCGTGCTCTCAGCAGCAAGATGAAAAGAAAATAATGGGACTAACCCCCAACCTCTCCATCTATCTCCTACATAAACTGGCAGTCCTGAGACATCCTTGGCCACCATCCAACATGACAGATGCGACTCCCAGAGCTGTGGATTGATGCTGGCAGTGAAATTCCCAACAAGATATTTTTCTGCCATATGTTCTGGGAGTGCCCAGGCCACCAGGCTTCCAATGACAATGTAATTTGATGGCTTAAAAAGTATCTTAACCGTATTTCCTTCCAGAATCTTCAGACGGGCAGACAAGCACTGCATGGAATCTGCTTCTGGAGACTGGCCATGTGCTTACTTGAACTATGAATTGCCTACTTCGGCCCCATGAACTCTAACCTTTGGGGAGTCTGGTATTACTGAGCTATTTCATTTACTTGGACTCTATGGCTGAGAGAATGAACTGCCTTTGTGGAAAAATTGTGACGGTGATGGGGAAAGAGAAGTCTCCTTTTGGAAGTTTGATCTGCCTCTGTTCAACCTTAGGGCAGCTATTGTTGTTCTAGCTGTTTCCCAACTGATGGCATTTAAGTTGTCTCCAAACTTTTTTATTTTTTTAATTTACATATAGTAGCATGTTCATTTCTGTGTTACCTAATCTCAAAGGGTAGATATTTCTTACCTGTGAGAGCAAACTCCATAGTTCTTAGTATCTTTATCATCTCATGGTATCACCATTTCTTCTTCAAAGATATCCTGCTTCCATCATCTTATTTAATCTCACAATGATACTGATGTTTTACAGCCTTTGGAAAACACACTCACATCTCCTAAGAATCCAAAAAATACTCATGTGTTGGCTTTGAAAAGATGAGCAGTTGCAGACTTGGTGCCTTACAGGGATATGAGGTGGGATGGTTAAGAAAAAACCATATTGTCATCGGGATCCAAGTTTATCACCTGAAGTATGTGAGAGGCATCTTCATAAAGGAGTCTGCGTATTTCCACATCCTATGGGTCTAGTCAGACCTACATATGCTAGTATATTTGCTACAGACAGAGAATATCTGCTGTTGCATTTTGCTATATTTGAGGTCACTCATGCAGTTCAGCTCAACTCAGTGATAAACACACTGGGCTATCACTGTGCTCCATATCTTACATTTGTATTGGCCCTAATAACAGTAATCTATAGGTCAGAAATCTACATAGTAGGTTCTCAAAAATAAAATGGAATAGCTGTTAGGTAGAATTAGTAGGTGAGTCTTTATATTTTATACTTAGTCCTAAACTACAACATCCCAGATTGATTTGGCTGGACTGATTTATGTTCGTCCTCATAAGACATCAGCATGGAAGGAACACTATAGATCATTTGCTTTCTCAGTACTTGCTGACTGGTAGAATCAGGCAGGGGTTGTTCCTCTGGAAGAACTTTATCTAATCTAACAATTCTATGTAATAGGAGAAACCTCAAGAGGCTGAACAAATTACTGAGGTTTTCACACTAGTTAATGGCAGAACCAAGCTACCTGTCTCCAAGCCAGTGCCTCATTGTCTCCAGTTTATTTATGCTTTGGCATCAGTAAGTCAGAAAACTTTTGTGACAGCTATAGGCTAAGTCAATATTGTCATTAAAATGAATAATTTATTAAGTACTTTCTTATTATATTGGTCATTTTAGACACAGGTTCAAACTGCCAAAGTATCTGATTGATTTCCTGTAAGGCAAGGTCACACAGCAATTTGGGGAAGAAACTCTCCAGGAATAACCCATTCATTACCCAGCTTTCATTAGCAATTTTTCAACTGTTATGCTGCATTTTAATAATGATATGGAAAGTCAGGTACTAATCGCAGTTTTAATGAAAGGGCCAAGGTATGACCTATCAATTACCATTTGACTGAACTATGTGGTCTGTATTTTAGAAGAAAACCACTGAGGGCAGAGGGATGAAATGGATTTGTCTTGCTAAAAGTAAAACCCCTGATAGTACAGAATTGAAAATCCAATCATACTACTTTCTGGTGAAGGAAACATACAGATTGAAAACTGGGGATGGATTTAGCCAGAGCACCTGAATCACACAGAATTATAGGTTTGGTTCACAAATTGCGACGTAGGATTATATTTACATAATGACAAGTGATGGGCTGTGATGAAGACCAGAAAGCATTTACTATTTTTGCATCTTGATGAGCACTGGGTACCTTCTGGTACTGGTTGGAAATCACTTAGACTCTACCCTAATTACTCTCTAGATGAAGCCAGAATTTGGGTTTTGTAGCTCTGATTCTAGAGTTGAAGTGTGTTTTCTTGATGCTATATTGCCTTTTTGGGGGGATTAATCACCTGACACATTTGATACTTAGTATTGTTTCCTGTCTTTCTTTGGGAAAAAGCCTCTAACCTTTTGCTGATTGACATTGTAAAGTCTTTGCAATATCTAAGCTTCTATTTCGTGTTATTGTTTCCCCTCAGGGTGCCTGGGACAGATTTCCTTTTAACTAGTCCTTGTTTCAGCTACAGAAGCCTTTGCCACAGCATTGTCTACGGGCTGACTTGTGAAATCATTGCCCTTAGGGTGAGTGTGTAAGAGTGGTGTGTGCAGAGGTGTGGACTCTATCCACCGACACTGAGACATTAGTGTGGATTTATGAACCTCTGGCTGCAGCCATGCCTCAGGAGCTGGCATTTGCCAATGGGAAGTCCTTGAGGCAACTTCTGCTGGTTTCCTCAACCTTCCTAGTTATTTTTCTCCAAATTGGGAGATTTCAGGAATTCTCTCCAAGTTATCAGCATCATTTTCAGTCTTGAGAAGGGACTAGCTTAAACTGTTTCTCTCCCTTCCCTTCAATAGGTGAAAGCCAATTTAAAATCCCAAAGAAGAGTGTCTTAGCCAAAAAAACAGTTTCAGGCTCCATCCCCAGTAGGGAGTGTGCAGGAGGCAGCCAATTAATAATTCTCTCTCATCATTGATGTTTCTATCTCTCTCTCCCTTCTGCTCTCTGAAAGCAATCTTACTAATAAAGGAGAAATATGTAAACTGACCATCACTTCGTGACACCCACAGCCAATCAGGATTGAGTATGCAAACTAACCCGACAAAGATGGCGGCAGCCCGGCTCCCTCAACCCCCCCCCCCCCCCCGCCACTCTGGGCCTCTGGGCAGTGCACCTCCTCAGGACCTCCCTGCCGTGCTCCAAATCTGTCAACCATCCTTGCAGCCTCCCTGTGGCCCAGCCCCTGACCTCAGAGGCAACCCTCTGGTGCCTGAGGTCATAGCTCCCAGTGTCTGGCATCTCCCTCTACCCCATCCATGCCTCACTGCTCTGGTAAACAAAACCCTAGCATTGGAACAGCCGCACAGGCACAGACACGTGCATGTGCTCACGCAGTGCACAGTTAGCATGCCCCGTGAGCTCTGGGCCAGCTAAGGGGTGATGGTGGCAGCCATGGCGGCAGTGGCAGGCAGCTCAGCTTTGTTTTGAATAGATCAAAGGCCACCTACACAGTAACCCAAATTATTAGATCTCCCTTCTCCCTATCTTGCCAAATCAAGAGGGGAGGGGCGATGGGTGTGGAGGGAGGGTAGGCAGGCGGGCAGGAGGTGGAGGGCGGTGGAGGAAGAGGATGAAGAAGGGGGCCAGTTGCTTCCCACTTTCACAATGGGAAAGTGAAATGCACTAGCGCACCCAACCTCTCCAGTCCTCCCCGCCTGCCTCGTTCCTAGCACCTCTTCCCTTCCGCACCTTCTTGGGAGCGCCAGCGCTGCACAGAGGAACTCTCCGGAGTAGGAGGGTGAGGAGGAAGCGGCGCTGGAGTGCGCAGGGCTTGCCACTGCCACTGCCGCTGCACAGGCTGCTGGAGCGAGCCTGCCGCGTGCCAGCAGCCAGGGGAAGGAAGGCCTATTCTTGCATAAATCTTCCTGCATCAGGCTTCTAGTATATATATATATATATATATATATATATATATATATATATATATATATATATATTTATTTATTTATTTAAAAAGTGCTACTTCTCTGGCCTTTCCCACTTGCTCTATTCACATTGCCAGAATCAGCTGACCTCAACTTTCTACCAAGAGAATGTCCAATGCTGGGACATCACAGGGGGTAATTTCCATGCACACTGAGTACCAATGCTCCCAAATCTGCTGTTTTCTCTTTCTCACCATGTGGGGAGATTCCCTATAATTGTATCATTAAAGAAATGGATGCTGCATATCTGATGTTACCACGTGCTCCTGTTCAGACCTATCAATGTCACTTCTGCTGTTGAGATTTCTCCTTCAGTCCAAAGAACATAATAATAAAGGCCAAGGACACTGTACACAAATGTGCCTATTGGCCAATATAAAGGCACTATGGGAGATATCAACACTATCACCAGCCACACTAATATTATTATGATTGTCACTATTATCATCAGAACTGCAAGATAGATATCTCAGGTTATCAGGTGTTAACTGAATTTATTGAAATACACTCCTTTAATTTATTCATTTCTTATGGACCTCTTTGAAACATGGCAAATATTTCCCATTTTTCTTAGGGTCAAAATCATTAGGGTAGGGACCTTGTCAGTGTTTCTCCTCAGTGGTTCTCCAGAGAGCCTGGCCCATGGTAAATGAACAATGCATGTTTTTTGAGTTTATGAATTATATCATTTTGCAGTAGGACTCTGGCACATATCTGGGGGATTTGTTACACTCTGCTAGACACAAACCTGTATTTAAAACAGCGCTTTCTCCAGAATTTGACCTATTGTTTCCATGTCAAACTTCAACATGAGTTTTTCTGAAAACAATAGACACACTGACAGCCTACCCCGTAGGTCTGCAGACATAGCTAGATCTTAATTTGGAAGGAGCACAGGCTAATATGTAACCAATAATACATTATTGGTTTATATGTCTGCTTCCCTCACAAAATCCCAATTTTTTTTTAGGTTTGAAATTTTCTCTTACTCCTATGTCTCCTAGGGCTTGGCACACATAAACTGGATAAATTAATAAAGCGTGTGTGTGTGTGTGTGTGTGTGTGTGTGTGAGTGCGCACATGAGTGCGCTCACACACAGTCTCTTACCCAGGATAGGTGATGTTTTTGAAGCTTTATTTACTTAATGTTGATTCATGTGGGGAAAAAAGCCATAATAATTGAAAATCTTCCTGGTGGTTTGGTCTCAATACCACCTACTGGAACCCGGATTCGTTTTCCGCTGGAGTCGAAGAATGAATCCAGGGAGGGCAGAAGGTGGTATAGCAAAAGTGGAAATTTACTAAAGAACAAGTACAGACTCCCACGTGGGAAGGGAGAAAGAGTCCCACAGAATGGACTCCCATGTAGGGAGGGGGAAAGGGTCCCACCAATTTCCTGTTTCCATGGTTTATAAAGGCTGCAGGTCCTGTGTCCTGATATCCTCTCTGATTTGTCAATATTCCCTTTTGAATTGGTTACTATAGTAACTCCTGAGGCCCTCCTCCCTCATTGTCCTCCTATTCTCTCTGGGCTTTCTTCCTTCTTCTTTATTTTGTAAATATAGACCTTTTTTGGCAACTTCCAGTTCCCTTGTCTTTTGGAAATGTAACTGCACTTGGCTCCCTTGTGTTATGGAAATATACCTGTTGCTGCTTCCTTGTCTTATGTAAATGCAACTGTTGCTGCTCCCTTGTCTTATGGAAATGTAACTGCACCTGGCTTCCTTGTGTTATGAAAATGTACCTTCTCCCAGTCTGTAGCCCTGTGTGTGTTTACTTCCCAAGGACCCCAATTCTAAAAATTCCTCAAACCTGCCTATATTCTCCTAAAATTCCTGTTTCAATTCCAAAAGCAAATCCCACCTTTGTATGAGTATATATTTCCGTGGGTTGCTACCCTATTGAGGTAAATGTGAATAAGTTCTATTGTAGGTTTTCCAGATAACATGACTTTTAGATTATGACAGGGATTGTGTGTCATAGACCTCAGCCTCACTCAACTCATGGAAAGACCTGGAATGGAAATGACACTGACCTTTAGATTCAAGTAAGATCATTGGCTTTGTTAGTTTTTATTCTTTTTTTACTTTTCCATTTTTAGCTTTCTCTTCTTCCTCAGAAGCAACAGTCTACAATTGCAGAACACATAATATATGCACAGCCTAATGCTAATTTTTTTTTCTAAATAAAGAAATGGGTGAGCGCTTAGCATCAAATATCTTAGATTAGAGGCCTGTTGCAGGAAGATTCCTGCAATAGGGCTTCCTGCGGTGGTCTCCCCAGTCCCACCTGCTTCCCTCCCTTCTCCCCGCCCCGCCTGCTTCCCTTCCTTCTCCGCAGCCCTGCCTGCTTCCCTCCAGTCTCCGCCACCCTGCTTGCTTTTCTGCAGCTTCGCTTCCTTCCCTTCTACAGCACTTGGCTTCCTTCTACGCTGTCTTCAGTCTTCGCTCTGCACCCAGATATGCAAATTAACTGCCATCTTGGTTGAGTTAATATGCATATTTGCTCCTGATTGGCTGGTGGGCGTGACTGGTGGGCGTGGCTTGTTGGCATAGCGGAGGTATGGTCAATTTGCATGTTTCTCTTTTATTAGATAGGATATGTATATGTATGTGAAAGGAGATTTTAGGGGAAAAATAGGCAGGTTTAAGGAGTTCTAGAAATAAAGCGGGCCCATGGGGGAGAACTGTAGGGCTGCAAAGCTAAGGGGCTGGATATATTCACAGAATAAAGGGAGAGGAAGATACTCATTCTGAGAATAAAGGGGAAAGCCACAGGGAATAGAAAAACAAAAGGGGAGAAAAAAAGGGGGACCCCAAGTGGGGTCCAATAAGAGGGGATATCAGGCCACAAAGAACTGCAGCCTTTATAAACCTTAGGAAAGAGGGACTTAGTGGGTCTCTCGCCCCTTCTTCACTTGGGAGTCTGTGCTTTTTTCCCAATAAATTTCCACCTTTTCCTATACCATCTTTTATCCATGGCTTCATTCTTTGAATCCACCTGGACAAGGACCCAGAAATAACCTTTGCATCCTGCCCAGAGAAAAACAACACATTCTGTTTAATTTTTGCATTTCACATGTGTGTGTGAATGTGCGCATGAAGGTGTGTGTGTGTGTGTGTGTGTGTGTGTGTGTGTTGCTGTCGACACAGAGTGGAGAAGAAAGGGCACCCATTGCATACAGAAAAATACTTGTAGATATTCTCACTGTTCTCCCAGTCTCCTATTTCATTCTTGTCTAAGCTCTTTTCTTTGTTTTACAGAACTTTATTTCTTAAAATGCATTTCTTACTTGGTCTCTTCCTTGATCAATGAGTTTCAGGATAGGGTTCTTAGCACAAGCTGGCCTTGTGTCCATTCTCTCCCTAACCCCTGTCTTCAAATGTGGCTTTAGCCATTCAGTTATAATCACGAACTCCCCATTAGGGCTTTAATAGTTGAGGATTTGCATATGCTGTTTCCCCTGCCTGAGTCTTTGCTCATTCTCCTCCAATAAAACACTGGTTGGCTGCTCCTTTCCAGTTTTCCTATGGCACACCATATTTATCTTGTCACTGATCATTAAGGACTTGTATAGGTTGAATCATATAAAATTGGTGATTTTTGACAATTTTTACTTAAAAACACAGCAAAAATATGACTACTTCATATTTAAACTAAGTATTATTATTATTATTCATATATTGCTGCTTTAGTTTTAAAGACTAGGCACCATTGACTAAGCTCCTGCTATAAATATGTAAGGGTTCAAGTACAGTAGTCTCCACCATAACATACAATTACAAGGGCTGAGAACTTCACATTTACATTTGAAGAGCCTTTATCAAGCTTATTTTGGTTTGACTTACCTTCAATTACTCTTTAATTGGCTAGGGTATCCTATTTCACTTAAATCTAAGCCCCTGAGTCTGGGGGGAGGGGAAGAGGGAGAACAAGGCATATAAAAGTAGAAAAGTAGTGAATATAGTGTCAGTGTGGGGAAAAGGATCTTCAAAGTTTCTCCACACCCCTTCCCTCCCCATTAAGAAGGCCTCATCAGTGGGAAGATCCAAGATAAAGAAGCTGTGAGCCTAGATACCTGGGCTGGGAATTCAAATATGCATAAACCATGGCCATTTAGGAATGTCTGAGTCCTTGGCTGCCACTCCCTTTAGAGACTGTAATTCACCAACTGTGCACCAGATCTGGTGTAGAGAGACCAGCTTTTCTCCATGAGGCCTGACAGTAAAGCCTTTGTTGTCTATGATTGGGCCTGAAAAATCACATATAGGTTTTAACCAAGAATGTTGCTTCTCAATTCTCTATTGGGTTCATTCAGGCACTCTTTTGGGCAACATACCTAGGTTAGCTTCAGGAGAACTTAAGGGACATTTGGCTGCAGCCTTCTCTTATGCTGCCACTAAAGCAGGTAGCCAGCAATAGTCTTTCATATTTAGCCTCCTTTAGTCATGGGATCTCAAGGTCTACTATGAAGTTTTTCACCTTGACTGCGATTCTAGAAGGGAACACCCATTCCCATTCCTTGTAGGAGGAAATATTATACCAAGTACTGCCAATTTTCTAAAGAAATTCATGCTCCACGTTCCATCAACTTCAACAATTCTAGAACTATAAGATGAGTTTAGATCTAAGGATTATCAAAACAAACAAACAAATAAATAGCTTTTGGTTATCCTGCATAATATGTTAACCCCCTATTATGAGGATATTTGCCATATTAGTTTATGCTCATCCTTTTGGGAAATTGGACAACACAAAGATAAAGTGTAAGCATCCAATTATGCTTAGAGCACTGCTGAGAAGGAAATAATGTTATTATTCAATTCTGATGTTATAGCTGAGGGAAAAAAATGGCCAAAGAAGTGAAATAATGCTTTAACCAACATTATGCATTCTTAGTCATCCTGATACTAGTTTTGCTAACAATATGATTTGGAAGATGTTATATGTGGACTTTGTGCCTCATTATCCTCATTTTAACCCATTATTCTGTTAAGATTACATAAAATAATGTAACTAACGTGGCTAACAGAAGGATGATCCATTGTGAACCCTGAAAGTATAAGCACCAATCTTCCTTACCACTTTTCTCCATGTTTCCTCTTTAAATCCACATATATTTCTAAAAAAATCTTAATCTATTTAAAAATAAAATATGAATTCACTTATTCTTTTCATTTAAAATTAATGTAAATTTTGAGACCTAGTGGTCTTATGTAGGTCCTAAGGAAGGGAGACAATACTTGAAGGGAGAATTGTTATATCTGAAAGTGAAGAAAGGAGAAAATAGCATATAACAAACTTGTGAAGGTTAGAATCTAAAAGGCAAAATGAATGTCTGGGTTGGAGACACCAGCAACAGTAAGGAAAAGGTCTTACCATAGCACTGAAAACTCTAAGCTGTGGAGAGATCAATGGTCTTGGGCAACTAAGGATTAATCTATGAAGAAGGATTGTTTTGCAAATAAATGAATCAGAACAACATCAACTTGATCAGTTAGAGCTATAAAGCAGATGCAGATCAAAATATAGAAACTGTGAGACAAGACAGCTGAAGAATGATAGTGTCTGGAAGATGTCAAACACATTATCTATTGAGTAGGTGACTATTCACATATGCCATAGTTCAGTAAGTGGAAGCAAATTAAATTTCTTGTTTTTATTTCTATAGCTATATAGTATATATATCAATATACATAAATATAAACAAGGAAATATAGATCATCTGATTAGAAGGAGAAGATTATTTTTGGTTCTATAATTCTTGCTGGTGACCTGTGCAAAAAGGATTTTGGAAGAATTACGGCCCACTGGGAAATTTCAGGTTTGCAAAAAATCTGGGGAACATCTCAGAAGAAAGATGCAGTTCTAGTGTAAATTAATTCTGAGCTGATATCACTCCTGGCCCTAAGTCTCTCCCCAGGTGTAATTAGGCACATCAGGAATAGAAGGTTATATCTTCCTGAAATGCCAATTTCTCTGTCAAGTCAGGATCAAATAGTTACTATTAATCAGTAACAGTAAACCATACCTGACTTGTCTGTGACACCCTGAATAAAATGGCTTGCTAGTTCTGACAAGGCTATCCTTGCTGATATCTCTCATCTATCTTCTATTTAATAGAAGATAGCTGTTTTATCAATGGTGCAGTGACCAGTGGGCTCAAGTATTGATTCAAGGATCAATTATTGGTCTAATTTGGTGCCAGTCATGTTTTCTAAATGGAAGGAATAGAGGGGAGAGAGACGTTTTCATATGATTTGGAAAGGCTTTGTGTGGACATTGGACAGTTCTGCAGGTAATTTGCTTGTCTTCTAACTGAATTCAACATGCAGTGTCCCCATAATAGGACTAGAATTTCTGCTCTGAGAGGCCAGACTCCAAAGCTCTAATATGGATATTGAAATAGAAATCTCAGTGGATGATCTCAACAGAAGAATGAAGGAAACACATAAAAAGTCAATGAACTAAAAGAAAAATAGAAAAAAAACACCTAAATTTGAAAAGCAGAGTAAAAATAGAGTGGGTTTGAAAAACAGTCAGAAAAGAAACTTGTGGGACTGTAACAAAGGAACTAGTATTTGTGTCATTGAAGCCCCAAAAAGAAGAGAAGGAAAAGGGCAAAGTTGGGAAAGTACTAAAAGAAATAATGGTTGAACATTTCCAAAGTTTTGCAAGTCATAAATGTACACATTCAAAAAGCTAAGTGAACCTCAAACAGGAGAAACCCATAGAAATTCATGCCAAGACATCTTACAGTCAAACCTCTGAAAACTGAAAACAAAGAAAATCAATATTGATTTAGTGAAATAAATTACTTTATGTTTTATGGTAAAAGGGTAAAAGCAATTTCAATGACAGTGGATGCAAATTAGAAACCATGAAGGCCAAAAGAAAGTGGAAAAATATTTTTTAAGTGTTAAATGAAAACTATCTGTTCACCTAGAATCCTATATGCAGCAAAAGTACCTTCGAGGAAGAGGGCGGAAGCAAGATGGTCTCAGATAGAGTTTTCCTAAGGGCATTAGTTGCTAGCAGGTCTACTATGAAAGAATGATTATATGAAGCTACCAAAAGTGAAAGAAAGCAATAAAGAAGGAAGCGTGGCATGTCATCAAAAGATAAGAAATGTACCCTGGCTGGTGTGGCTCAGTTGGTTGGGCATCATCTCATGCACCAAAAAGTTTCTGGTTGGATTCCAGGTCAGGGCATGCTCAAGACCTGATAGGAGGTTATTGCTTTCATTTTGATGTTTCTCTATCACTATTCCTCTCCTTTCTTTCTCTAAAAAGCAATAAAAGTATTATGCTTTTATTATTATAGATTATTATTATAGATATCTCAAGAGTGGAAACAATCTATTTGCTGTCAACTTATGAACAAGTAAACATAGTGTGTACACATACAATGGAATACTATCCTATATAATAAAGAGGTAATATGCAAATTGACCATCACACCCTCACACAAGATGGCCGCCCCCATGTGGTCACAAGATGTCTGCCACAAGATGGCCAGCAGGGGAGGGCAGTTAGAGTGCACGATTTTCATGCACCAGGCCTCTAGTTTAGTCATAAAATGGAACGAAGAGCTGATACATGTGATAACATATATTCACTTTGAAGACATTATGCTAAAAGAAAGAAACCAGACACAAAAGTGCACTTATTATTGAGAAGATTTTAGAAACAGGAGAGGCAGTAAGGGAAAAGGGGGATTCATGGAGAGGAATGCATATGTGATGGGTGGAGACAACTCCAAGCCACCAGATGGTTTACAAGAATGTTTCAAGATAAGGGGAAGAAGAAGAGGGGGGCACTGGGTAAGCTTTGAAACATTGAAACTGATACTAGCCAGAGAAGTGTCCAATTAGAAAGTAGCATGAACAGACAAAGAACCTGCCAGCATTTAAAAACCCATAGATTTTTAAATGCTCAGTGGATAGAGCGTCGGCCTGTGGACTAAAGGGTCCTGTGTACAATTCTGGTCAAGGGCACATGCCTGGGTTGTGGGCTTGATCCCCAGTAGGGGTGTGCAGGAAGCAGCCAATCAATGATTCTCTCTCATCATTGATGTTTCTCTCTCTCTCTCTCTCTCTCTCTCTCTCTCTCTCTCTCTCTCTCCCTCTCCCTTCCTCTCTGAAATCAATATAATATTTTAAAAATAAAATAAAACAAAAACCCATAGACAAAGAGACTCATGGGACTAGGTGCTGGACACCAATTCCAGCATGTCAGCATGGCTGAATCATCTGGGATGGCTGAAAGGCATTTCCCCAAACCTGAATAGGATTGTCCACTGCCAGACAGCTCAGGGCATCTTAATCTGCATGTTATTGCCTCCAGTTGGCCAAACACCTGAACAGCTGTAGGCTATTCCCCAATCTGACAATGCTTCTGTAAGCCCTACCCTTTGAAACCTTACCTTTTGAAGTGTATTGTTTCTATCTTGCCTTAGGACAAATTGTGTTAATAAAAGCACAGGTCCTGAGTCAAGGGGTAGTCTTTAGCTCCTTTAGCTGAAGCTCCTCTGACCCTCAATGCCTTTCAAAATTATCTTTCATCCTTGGACTCCTTATTGAATCTACACGAGCTCCTTTTTTCAGATTGCTGCACCCCTTCATAATGCTGGGACAAGAACCCCAGCAACTAGGGTTTTGTTTTTTTTCATTTTGGAAAACAGTGTTTTTGTTTTGTTTTGTTTTTTGTTTGTTTGTTTGTTTTGTTCTTTTTTCCATTTTGGGGATCACTTCCCAAGGATTCCTCTTTGGGAATTCCTCCCCAGGGGGAATTTGTATAGGCTTGCAATAAATTTCTACACTTTTGCTTAAAAATTTTTTAGTCTGTGAATTTTTATTCTTCAAACTTCCTAGGACAAGAATCTGCAATGAGAGTTCCAGCTTGCCATTTGGGGTGTCATTATGATGACATATCTATGGAGTGTCTAAAAAAGTCATATCCATAGATTCAGAAAATTAGTGATTTCCAGTGGCTCAGAGTGGGTGGTGGTGAATGATTATTTAATAAATGTCGGGTTTCTTTTTGAAAATGTTCTGTAATTAGAGGGTGGTCATAATTGCACACCATTGTGAATGCACTACACACCATTAAATTGTACACTTTTTAATGGTTTCAATGGTGAATTTTATGTTATGTGGATTTTATCTTGGTTTTAAACCATTAGCCATCCTGTGAAGAGTGGTATGGTGGGATGCACTGCCAGAGCTGGCAAATGGTCCTCCAACTGGCCCGTATCACATCTCCCTTCCCAGCAATGCAAAATCCAACCCAGAAGCATATACCAGAATTAATAACTCTGGACTTGGGATTAGTTTCTCCTAACAAATATTTTATCAGGTGAAATAGAGAAAAACCCAAGTGGAGTAATTAGACCTTTTCTGTTAGTTTATAAAACTGAAATTTCATCTGGTAATACAGAACTTTGTAGCTGGCTAAGTATTTTTATCTGCAGTACTATTAGGAGGCAGGGGGAGAGAATAGGAAGAGGAAGAGAATAGGAAGAATGAGGGTTTCAGACCAGATGGACTATAATTTGAACTCACTGGATCCTCACTTAGCTCTAATTTTCTCATTTGTAGAATGGGGATACACAGTTCTGTGATGTAATGATTGTCAAGGGCCACCAAAGTTATTGCTATTATTATTTTTGTCTATGTTTACCTGTATGACAACCTTTGGAACCAGGAAGCTTGCTTTTTTTAATCCTAATTTTATTGATGTCAACATTGGAACCTGGGAGGATATCATTGAAGGCTATTCAGCCCAGAATTGGAAGATCTGAGGCTTCTGATTTCCAGCTTAGTCTTGTCCTTTCTATCTTTTTTTAAAAAAATCTTTATTGTTGAAAGTATTACATATGTCACCCTTTTTCCCCCATTGACCCCTTCTAGCCCTCCCACTCCCACCTGAGGCCTTCACCAACCTATTATCTGTGTTCATGGGTTATGCATATATGCATAAAGTTTTCAGTTGATCTCTTCCCACCCACCCATCCATCCCCAGCCTTCCCTCTTATCCTTTCTATCTCCCTATAGAACCCACAGCATCTGCCTTGAGACCAATAAAGCCCCAGATAGATGGAACTTTTTTTATTGGACACAATGCCCTGAAAGCTCTTTAAAAAGTATTTATTATTTGTTATTTATAAATCAGGGACACAAACCCTGAAAATATTTCTTTTATATTAGGTAAACAAAGTTGTGCAAACCAAGACATCTTGAAGTTCTCTCTTCTCTTTTCTTCCTTCTCTTTCTCTTTCCTGGACCTTGTTTAAACCTAGAGCAACTCTTTGGATATACTGAACATATGCTGTATTATGACCCATAGAGTGATGCTGGATAGCCTTGGTTCCCTGTAGTTGTGTGGGGATTAGCACAGGCTCCTGGTACCAAAGTCCCTCCAGGTGACAGGGTGCTCCAGGAAGGTCCTGAGATGGGACACATCCCAGTGAAAAATGATACTGGCTACACTTTACTAAACAGGATCGTCTACTTTCAAATGTTATCAAAGATAGGGTCTGCCCTGGCTCTGCTAACACCATCACCCTATTGTAGTGACAGCTTGATGAGGAAATGATGACCTAGGATCTATAGTGAAAAGAACTTTGGCTTGGGTGTGAGGTTCAAGTCTGTCTCCGTTATTGTCTCCTTGGGTGATTGAGGCCTGAACTAGGTTAACATTTGATGTGTGTCTTACTCTAATGCAGTGGTTCTCAACCTTCCTAATGCCGCGACCCTTTAATACAGTTCCTCATGTTTTGGTGACCCCCAACCATAAAATTATTTTCGTTGCTACTTCATAACTGTAATTTTGCTACTGTTATGAATTGTAATGTAAATATCTGTGTTTTCTGATGGTCTTAGGGGACCCCTGTGAAAGGGTCGTTCGACCCCCAAAGGGGTCGCGACCCACAGGTTGAGAACCGCTGCTCTAATGTATGATGCTCATCTTGAGATCTAAGGCAAGGTCTTAAAACTTGGGGAGGTATTTTGGCACCCTTAGCTTGTTTATCTGTGAAGTAGGGCTGTATATAATATGATACTCAAGACTAATTGCAGATTTTATATTTTGAGACATGATACTGCATTGATATAATATTCCTATGTTAATTTTTCGTTTCAATAATTTTTTTGTTTTTTTGTGGTTTCTTTTTGTTACCTTATTATTGTATTTTATTTTTGGACACTATTACAGATGTCCCCCCCTCCTCCACCTTTGCCCACCTCCACCCAGCTCCTGCTTTCCCTTCCCTTTGGCCACCACACTGTTGTCTGGGTCAGTGTGTCATGCATGTATGTTCTTTGGCTAATCCCTTCACCTTCTTTCATCTACTTGCCCTCTTCTCCCTTTCCTCTGACAGTTGTCGGTCTGTTCCATGTATCCATGCCACTGTTTCTATGTTGTTCCTCAGTTTATTTTGTTCATTAGATTCCACACATCACTGAGATCATATGGTATTTATCTGTTTGACTGGCATAGTTCACTTAGCATAATAATCTCCAGGTGCATACGTGCTGTCTTGAAAGGTAAGATTTCCTTCTTTTTTACAGTTGCCTGTCAACAACCTTTTGATCAAATTGACATTTTCTAAAAGGGGAACTTGAGATAATTATTTTTAAAATGTTATGATATTTTCTTGATTCTAAAATGTCTATGACATTAGAAAATACTATTGTTTTGATAACAGCTTTTCGAGGAAAAAGATTCACACTCAAAAGTAAACAAAACCTATCCAATGAGCTGAAAACATATATTTACACAATAAATATGATTTTAATTTTTAATATATCCTAGACTCTCAGATTTTCAGCACCTAAGATTTCTTCACATTCAAGTTCTAAAAATGAATTCACACTTGATTCCTGACTGTTTTGATTTGTGATTGGGACCCATTTCATTCCATACAATTCACCACATAATTCTTGTGGTATGATGAAGATTGAGGTTTTATCTACATTTTTTATTTGAATAAAATAATAGTATTTTTCAAATTGAAATATGAATCACTAAAAATAGAGGCCACTGGGAACTTCTGACAGATTTCTATGCCATTCTCTTAGTCCTTCACTATGCAAGAATCAGCCATGTTAATCTCTCCACTTTGCAAATGTTTAATATACTCTGAAAGGTTTGACAATTACAATAGCCATTTGGGGGATCATAATATTAGAATTTTTAATGGTTACCTCTTATCAACCTTGGGAAACAGTTCAAGTGTTGTTTATGTTTTCCAGAGATATAAGCAAAAAATGACCCAGGTCAAGCCAGTCTTGCAAAATAAGCTAAATTAAGCTTTATTGGTATGAATAAACTGGCTTTGTCTGCTCAGGGAATTTTCAAGGCTGGTCTCTGTTTTTCATTTTAACAATATTGAATACTTAATTTTTTGAGTTCTACATTCACAGGATTTGTGCATGTAAATGAAGTGTTGCTCTTCAAATATCCTAGTTGAATCTCCCAAGTTAACTTCGTATGGTTCTTTAAAAAGTACCCATCATCAAAATTTTCCCTGAGTATCACAACCTCTAGCATCGAAGTGCCAGAGTATATATGCTGCCAATCCTTTCTCAGAGTGCATCTTTGTCTTCGTGATTAGGATTTGTTAAAGCATACTACCGAGTCCATCCTAGTGATGCCAATGCTATAAAACAAAAAGAGTAGTTTTTAAAACTTTTAGAAGAAAACCTTTCAATACACTCTTATTTTCATCCTTGCATAATATTTATAATTTTCTAAAGAGGAAAATTATCTTAAAATACATATCAGTACTTCTGTTGTAAAAATAAATGATTACAATAGAATACATGCTACCTATAATTAGCAAATCTTTTGTGAAATTTATAACAATAGTAACAATAACAATACTTTGTATGTATCCCATTTTATCCACAAAGCTAAAACCTTATACAATAAACACTATCCAAACAGATAATTCTATAGTAGCCTGTAATGCAGCACCTGGCACGTGTTAGGAAACACTTCTGTAAGTGTCTTAATGACAAATGGCTCCATAGTTTCGGGTGCCTTTTCTTCTAAAGTCCAATGAAGTATTTGGGTGTTGCTTTATAAGGTATTTTGTAAGTTGGTTATTCTTCCAGTGATATAAGTTTGCTTTCACTTTAAAAAGTAAAACTTCCTTGCTACTTTAATGCTATGCTCTTTTGTATTTATCATCTATTTTATGTATTCTACTTTTAGTGTTGCATCTCAGTGTAATTTTGAGTGGAGATGAAATGCAAATATAAGTTATAAGTCAATTGCATGTGACAATTGCTGTGCAAAGAACTGAATTGAGGCACCACTCTCAGAAGCAGATACTTTGTTACATGGCACAATTCATGTGTGCTCAGCACTGGAGTCCTACATTAGCAAGTAAATCGATTCTCCAGGATTGGAAAAGTTATTTTTATGGGAACTTGAAGACACACATTAGTTTGGAGATAGTTATGATATGGGAAAAAGATTTTTTTATAATAAAAAAGAACCTATAAATATAAATGCATGCATGTGTGGGACAGTGGGACATTCTCCTTCTTCTTCTCCTCCTCCTTCTCCTCCTCCTTCTCCCCCCTCCTCCTCCTGCTCCTTCTCCCCCCCTCCTCCTCTCCCTCTCCCCTCCTCCTCCTCCTCCTTCTTCTTCTTGTCAACAATGCCTTCACTATAATGTAGAAGCTAGTTTTGAGTAAGGCAATGAAGCAGTGTCTGAGAGCTACTGATGGTGCAAATATCTCTCCAGGCAAAATGGTGAGATGTTCAGTTTTTCTCTTGTAACTGGATTCTTGCTACAAATCTTGGCCACCATATCCTTTTCCATTAAACATACATATTCCTTCTCTAAAACAATGTTCCACAAATTTCAGTGTTTTACTTTCTAACTCATGCAATTCACAACTATCCACAAACTCTGTGTAAAACTAGACTTGCAATCAAATACAGTCAAATAGCCCCCCCCCCCCACCCCCAGTTCCAACATTGATCAGCAAAGACAGAATATCACGCTTTGTTTCAGAAATGTTAGCCTAGGATAAGCACAAAAGAGTACATGGGCTTCAGTCCTCATTACCTACACACAATTTATTTTAAAAATTGCCTTGAAAATTAACAACAATATATTTAAATCTTTGTTCCTAACAATAGTTTCTTGTGCAGTGTAGCTAACTGATAAAAAAACAAGTACTAAATCTTGCTATATGATTTTGATTTTGAATCCAAAAGAATATAATTAGCAGAAAACAATGATTATGTGTACCATCACCCTGATTTTTAGTTCAAGGCTTTCTGAACGAAGTCAATGAGCAATACCTTAACTTCCCACATACTTTAGTTTTAACCTGGAGCTTATTGGAAAAAAAAATGTTCCTTCTACTATCCTGGGTCTGCCTTCTCTTTGAGACTGAAGCATTCCACTCCTGATAACATCAGTAACAGGAGCCAATACTGTGCTACAACACACAAACCTTCTGAAAGAGTGGCTTACAGATAAGGGCAGGGAGCTACCACTAGCTTAGCCTATTCATGTTGCAATCTGAAAACATTAATCCGCTAGACATCTTCATTTCCCCAGTCCCCTTGCTATGCCCCCAATTTAGAGAGAAAAATCTATGTCTTGTACTTCTAAGTGGAAATTCTCAGCTGATTGCTGATAAACTGGGCACTGTAGCTGTCAGCAAGCGATGTTATACAACCCTGGGAAATGTCCCTCACATCACATGTCAGTTGGCTTTGCATTGAATAAGCTGCACTCTTAACAGCAGGTAATTGTCTTTTTTTTTCTTTTTTCTTTTTTTCTGTTTCTAGCAATGCATTCTCTGTCTCCCCGGTACATAAAGCCCCACTCCATCCACAAACCTGCACTCACATATGTTTCTGCTGCAGAATAGGACAGCTAGATTCTAAGCCATTTTTTTTTACAAATGAAAAGGCTAAGGCAGGACTGGAGTGAGACAAAATACCTAAAGAATAAGTTCAAAATAATCAAGGTAAAAAAATTGAGGGTTTGAGAATGAGGGCCACGTGACAAGTTTAGGATGAACTTGGGTCAGGTCATCAATGAAAGGTTCTTGTCCACCACTGGATCTTAAGGCAGAAAACAGCTTGCTCAAATAATTATATAACTTATATAAACGAATGATCAGATGCATGAGCAGAAGGGAAAACAGGCAGATGAATGGAAAATTCTGGTAGCTATTAGAGAATTAAGGTTGAACATTAGGGCCCAGATGATGCTCCGAACAATAGCTAGGATTTCTCCCAGAGATGCTGAATGTACAAGGAGGACTAGCAGCCAATATCTCATTTCAGGAACCATGTCCTTTGGGTATCTATTAGGGTTTCACTAGGACCCTGGTATCAAATGCCCAGAAACAGAGCAATATTGCATAATAGGATACATTTACTTTTCCCAATCAAATTTTCAGACTTATTTAGAGAAATAACAAATCAAAGTATATTCCATTGAATAAGAAATAAACTTTTAAAAAGAACTTCATGAAATTGAACTTATCATTTTGCTCTACTATATATATGTCAAACAGTAAATAATTAAAGATTATATAATACTAGAGGCCTGATGAACGAAACTCGTGCAAGGGGCTCAGCCCTTGCAGCCCCAGCTGGCCCTCTCAGCCCCTCGCAGCCTCAACCGGCCTTCACAGCCCCTCGCAGCCTTACAGCCCCTTGCAGCCTCGGCTGGCCCTTGCAGCCCTGGCTTCATCCAGAAGGTCCTCCGGACGGTCGTCCAGAATGTCATCCGGATGGTCATTTGGCTGTTCGATC
The DNA here is from genome assembly GCF_951640355.1 of Cnephaeus nilssonii. Classification (NCBI taxonomy): domain Eukaryota; kingdom Metazoa; phylum Chordata; class Mammalia; order Chiroptera; family Vespertilionidae; genus Cnephaeus; species Cnephaeus nilssonii. The sequence goes on along the minus strand of NC_137086.1, from coordinate 52,141,922 downwards.
TAATTAGTATATTAGCTCTTTATTATATAAGATTTGCTATGTGCCAAACTAGATACCAAATATTTTTTGTTTTAACTCATATATTTTTATTTATCAGTATTGTATTTATCATTTTGATCTTCATTTTACACACGAAACTAAAGCACAATGTCACATAGTTATAGTCATTTGACAGTGTTACATAATAAAAATCATTTGAGTATGTTACATTGATTGTACATCTGTTACACGTGACTATGTTATAATGACAAAATCATTGACTATTTTGCGTAGTCAAATCCTTGGTAAACCCAGGATTTTATTGCAGGTAGTCCAGGCTCTAAATCACAATAATATGATAACTAGGTAAACTGACAGAGCAACGAGTTTAAAGACCCTGATGAGGGGTTCAGAATATCATGTACCTGAAGGATGAAGAATTTGTACAGGGCTGAGAACTCATTGGTTCAATGACATTTATGAAAGGCCTTAACTATACCCCATACCCCAAGATATCAATACCGAGATCTTAGATATTTATTAACTAAATACAGTAGTCCTCCCTTAACCATGGGTTTGCTTTCTGTAGTTACAATTATCTGAGGTCAACCATGTCTGAAATGTTAAATGGAAAATTCCAGAAATAAAGAACTTATAAATTTTAGCACTGTTCTGAGTACCTTGATGAAATCTTGCACCATCCTACTCATCCCATCCTGCAATCATCCTTTCTTCCAGTGTAATCACACTGTAAATGCTATCTATCTTAGTATCTATCTCAGTATCAGATAGACTGCTGTAGTACTGCAGTGCTTGTGTTCATGTAACCCTTACATTATTCAATAAAGGCCCCAAAGAGCAAGAGTAGAGATACTGGAAATTTGGACATGTCAAAGAGAAGCCATAAAGTGCTTCCTTTATTGCAAAGGTATGTCTGTATAGGGAAAAAACAACAACATAGTATATAAAGGGTTTCGTACTATCCACGATTTCAGGCATCCACTGGGGGTCTTGGAATGTATTGCCTGCATATAGGGGGCAACTACTGTATTTTTTTCCTTTAATAAATCAGCCTGGATTTATCTTCATCAATTTGTCTAAAATCTTTTAAAACTGTTTTTACTTTATCTGTGTATGAAAATGGAAATACTAACTTTTGTGACAATTGAAAAACAAATGGCACCTAGAATTTTCTTGAGAAAGCCCACCTATTCTTGACCTTTTAAATTCTAAATAAAATTCTTAGAACTGTGATCATCACTTCATCAGCAGTGCATCAACCCAGCCAGACCAATAATATTAAGTATAGCATAAATAAAGAGAGAGTTGTTCCCCAGGGAAAAAAACACCAAAACTTGAAGGGGGAATTCATTATCCATGCTGGGAAATTTGTCCTGGGACTCAATGACATTGAAAACAGGTAAATTCCTAGCACTGATGCCATGTCACAGAATCAACAGGCTCACTAGTAGCTGTATGCATCCTCACCCTTGCAGCTACAGCCATTTATTTGTAAGAGATGAAAAGTCTCCATTTCTCTCTTCCTGAATGAGCATTATCAGGCAGATTTGTCATCTCTCAATGAAGGAAACTTCTACTGCTTTTTATAGCTTGGAGTGTCTAAGAAGCTGCCAATTAGATTTGGACAGAGTGGATAAACTAGAAGAGCTGAGAAGATAATCCTTAGTGGTAGGAATTAAGTTTGCTCCTTAAGAAGACTTTAAAATAGATACTGCTGAGTAGGCCACAAAACTAGTTAACTGGTAATAAAGAACGTGGAGGACCCACAAAGATTTTCCCAGGAGGGAAGGGAATTAGCACTGGTGACAGAATTTCCACATTAAGGCCAAGAAGGATGTGGGCCAGTGGCTGGCTTAGAAACAGTGTGTGGCCAGGGCCAGAGACCCTCTGCAGTCCAGACTCCTTGAACTGGCAGAGGGCGGGCGCTGGGAATGAGAGAGTAAATAATCTCTTACAGACATGTGTACACTAAATGCCACTTTGTAATTCACTTTTACATACATGATCTCATCTGATTTATATGGCATTATTCCATTTTACAATGATGAGTCCAAAATCCAAGTAATAGAGACAGTTAATGGCCAGGGAGAGGAGATAGGATTGGGATGTGCTGATCAAAATTCAGTGTTCTAACTTCATCTTCTGCATTACCCAAATCTAATCTGGTCATCACTGTGTTTAATCTCCAAGAGCGTTGCCTGTCATCATTAGAATAAATTATAACATATACAGAAAGATTAGCATGGCCTGGTCCCTGGTAGATGCTCCAGGCTCAGGTATGGCCACCCTCCACCCCTTTCTTCTCATGCACACTGGCCTTCATGCAGACACTCACACTTACGTTCCCTTAGCATCTTACTCCTTCATGAAACCTGGCAGACTTAGTTTTATTAGTACTCACTTGTACCTATATATTTACTATGACCCCCGAGCTAGACTGTAAGTCTCATGTTACAATTCCAGACCTGCATTGTTTACTCAGCTCAGCAGTGCATCACACAGTATTTGGCATATAGGAAGTGCTCACTACATGTTTCTTTATTTACATACTAACTTAAAACTATTGACAAAATTATCTTTCTATGACCTTGGATAGCCGCTGCTCCTATGCCATCATTCTGATAGCGAACAGACTACATCCGTCTTCTTTCTTAGCCTCGATAACTTCTGCTCATTCTTCCAAGTCCAATTTAAGAATCTCTGGGGCAGTTATTTCTCTCTCTCTTCTCATCTTCTCTCATATTTGCTGTTAGAATCCCACAATCAACATTTGATTGTGTTCACTGTTTTTCTAAAAAAAAATATATGTATATTTCATGAGTATTTTTTCTATTACTTCAATAAGATTTAAAATATTTTTAAAAGAAATTCTTAACATCTTCTTTCTATTTCTTTACAGATCCTGCCAGGCGACTTAAAAGTGATGTGTAGCAACTTGCTGACATTGACCTGAACAAGCAGTTAGAGAGCAGTTGGGAGTCAAGCAAGGTGGACAGCAGTTGGGAGACAATGGTTTTTGATAAAGCGCATTGTCTGGAGCTGATCAAATAAAAGGCTGAGGAAGCTGGTCCCTTTTTATTTATTTCCTCTAGGAGGCTGCATGTCTAGAGATTGTGGTAAATATTTTGAAACATTCGAGTAAATAACAGAGTAGATATTTGTCTCTTAGGATGTATCTGTGAGCAATGTACTGGCAAAGTCAATCTGAAAACTAATAAGAAAGTCAAAGTTAATAGGAGACATATTGTTTGAGAACTGCGAACACAATATTCACAGAAGTTCTAATTTAATCTCCTATGAAAAAGCAACACAGAAAATGAAGCAAAACCCATTGGAATTTAAATCACAATCATCTTTGTATTTGGCCTCTTTTATTCAAATATTTTTGGAGTTTTCAGACATTGAATTTAATCAACCCAGCAGAGCAAAAATTGGCAATCTGATAGAAAGAGAACAATGGAATAGACTTGCTTCTTTCAACATGAATAGAACTTTCAGACTGAGGAAAACTATTTGTTCCCTATTTGTTCCATGTCATAAATCCATAGAACTGAATAACCTTGTTCTGAAAATCTTTTCCAGACATTGAACATGAGGCTCTTAATCTCAAAATCCTGTGGCCCAAACTGTATTGAGCTGAAAGGGTTGCTGTTTTCTTTCTAAATTGTGAATTCGGGGCCCAGAGAAAAAAAAAAATTGCATGCCTATGTTTGGCTTTTATAAGGCACATTTCAAAGGTGGAAGGATAAAAGAAGAAATACAGGAAGATGCTATTGTAAACAATCATATTTTCAAAATCCTATTTGACAAAACATGAAAATACCTCAGCTACAGTTCAGCAAAATGCATTTTTAAACAGACGTGACCTAAGTAGAAATAAAGATGAACTCACTGCTTCAACCTACTTCCAGAATCAGCCTTCTTTTTCCTGTCTGTTTCAGCTTTGGGCCATGCTGTTGCTGACTCCTCTTAAAGTATTAATGTGGCATCTGAGATATGAGTAATCCATGAAACCAGTATCAGCTCTATGAATTAGGAGCTGTATCAGGTAAACCAAGACAAAATTTGTTGGAGAATTGAAACATAGGTAAGAGCGGTTTTGAAAAGAGACAAGGAAATTATGTCTCCAGGCTTATTTTCTGTGAGGAAAAGTTTGATGATCATTGCAAGGCAAGAAAATAGTTTTTGAAAGGAATAGAGATAGAAAAGGCCAAACTCCATGGTCTCCCTTTTTGAAGTAGATGCATTACAGGTAGTTTAGTTCAATGGTGTGATGAGATCTTGGATCCTTATTGATTTAGGATCCTTTGGTGCCATAAGGGAAGGAATGACAGAATTGAGAAAAGTGGCAGTGCAGTGACACGGAAATATATTTTTTCTCTCCCAGGCTAACGATAAGCTACTTTCACGATTGGCTACTCTCACAGTTATTTCACCATGTCTAAGCCTGTTTGGGAGCTAGAACTAGGACCACGTGCATAGAGTGTGTGCAGTGTGTGTTGGCGTCGGGCAGGAATATAGTCATGTTTGTTCCCTTCACAAAATAGTGATCAGTCATTTCCTTGGCTTTATTTTTCTCTCAACTCCATTCCCTTCCACACTCCAATTCAGAGTTTACCTCATTACTGTTACTTCTGAATGTAGACAGATCCATGGCTGTTCATCAGTAATACTATGCTTCCAGCTATTACCGAATATCTTTTCTCAGAAATGCTGGGTGGGCTCTGGAGGAGGTGGAGTGGAGTTTTCCTTGTCTCCTTCCTCACTGATTCTGGCTGGTGTGGTAGTAAGATTTCTCATGTGACCACCCCTCAAATGACTAGTTCTAATCTCACCACCTGTGAATCTGATAAGATAGCACCCTTGTGAATATGTTACCTTCATAGCAAGAGAGACTTTCTAGATGCAATAAGGTTACTAATCAGTTGACTTCAAGACAAGAAGATTACACTGGGTTTTCTGGTGGGTCCAATGTAGTCACCAGCACCTTTAAAAGCAGATGTCTTTTGATGGCTGGTCGGTAGAACAGGAAGGAAGAAGTGGAGGGGAGAGATTTGAAGCATGAAAAGGGTGTCATTGCTGATCTGATCCCTGGATGGATCAGAAACTGCCTTAAACTGGGGGAGATGGGTAGTCGTGGGAAAGATGAGCAGGATAGAGTTAGTATTCACAGATCGCTGGACCTGACCCAGATGGGAAGAAGGGAGATGACTTAACAGCAAAACAAGTTAGCTGAGTAATTATTACACAGGCCTGGGCTTTCAAGTTCTCAGATGGAAACTGTTTTTGTGGCTTTCAGTAACAATAATGTTGTCATCATAGAAGATGACCACAAATTTGTCTGTAGACAGTCCTGTCTATTCCTCTTACCACTCGATTATGTCCCAGAGTGAATCAGAGGCTTCCTGCCACAGAGATCTTGGTAAGTCATTAAAATTTTCTTGACTTTCACGTAAAAAAAAAACGCCAAGCAGTTTGTTTATTAAGTAGTTACAGGTCCAAACAATTTAAGTGTTTATGTCCTAGCCACTTAATAGCTGTTTGAAAAAATAATACACATGAGCTAAAAGGGAAATAACATATTTAAAAAGGGGGTATCTATGATACTTTCAACAATCAATATAAATAAAAATAATATATTAATTTTAGCTTAAATAATATCAATTAGTTATTAATGGGATGTGTTTATCTATTGGGCACTTCTCAATTTTTTTAAAATCTTGGAATCAGATTGAACACACAACTCTCATTGTGTGTTCTACATTGACCTTCACAATGGCACTTGCTTTTTGTTTGATTTGCTTTTTAGGTAAATCACAGCATACACAGAGGACCCAGCTTCAGCAGAGATAGGTCCCAGGAAGTAAGGCACTGTGGTTGAATATTGAAACTGAAAATTTCAATATTAGACTAGCCATTGCCTGGATTTTGACAGATATCAAGTATCACTCTTTCTCTCAGAACATAGAACAAAGCTGTGGAACCCCTCCAGGTTCCTTGCGAAGCCCCAATACAGTTGAATTGCAGAGATAAGGAACTTGCTTACAACCTTAGATAGGGATGGAGCTGGGGTTGAACCCAGTTCTCTGTGAACCCAAACCAGGGTTGGGCTACTATAATTTCCCGTGTTCACACGAGGAAGTAAAAGGGTGCCAGGGTCACTGGATAACCGTGGCCAGTTATATTAAGGAAGATTTCATGGATATTACAATTCCCAATAATTAATAGCATTCAACTGTGCATAGTTAATCCTCTTAGTTACTCAAATGTTTATGGACTGTGGAGTCTATGGAAATAAATTTTTTAAAAAGCCCCCACTTTCCAGATCATTGTCTCTAGTTGAAAAATCAACATAAATATATATTCAAAGTTTAATTGAAACAACTGCTAGTACCGACAAGCTAAAACTCTTTGTGCTTCATTTATAAAAGCATTTTTAAAATTTTCAATGGTAATTTTACTTGTGGGAGAGCACTGTTTATGCCCACAACAAAATGTGCTGGTTTAATTAAAAACATTGGGTTTAAACTACTTTTACTATCTCATGCATTTTAGTCATTTTAATGTAATTGCATTTTAAAGCATTTTCAAAAGACAAAGCAACAAAAAGAAAGATGTTTTTATTTCAGAATATAATTGCTTTAGTATATGTGCCCAGCCAAAAGTAGCCATTAATAATTAGAAATCCCAATAGATCCAGAAAATTGTTGATCCACTGCCTGTTTACTGTGTAATTTATTTTATAATCAAACTATTTTTAAAATAGTGTTATTATCAATATAGAGTCATTAATTCAGCATATTTTACAAACATTTTCTGGCATCATTAAGTGAAAAGTTTTGATATATTCTTATTTATAATGTAATGGATAGCAGCATTTTCTGAGCAACTTTTCTAATACATTCATATAAATGTAATCTAAGTGAAATAAAGACTACTCCTTTACAAATTGATTTTCCATATTTAAGTGTGAACTCCCAGCACAATGCACATAGAAGATTTGCCAGGGAAGTGCTTGAATAATCAACACAGAAATTTCAGGATCACTTTTTATTTCAAATGCTAAATGAGAATTGTAATCTCAATATTTATCAACACAAAAAAAGCAAATCTCAGAATAGTACCAACCACTACAGTGCTTTTAAGAATTGAAATTAAGTTGCATAGTTTATGCAAGGTCTTAAATTGCCTTTGTTCTTTTTAAAATATATATATTTTGATTGATTTCAGAGAGGAAGGGAGAGAGAAAGAGTGAGATAGAAACATCAACGATCAGAGGGAATCATTGATTGGCTGCCTCCTGCACGCACCCTATTGGGGATCAAGCCCGCAACCCGGGCATTTGTTGTTCCACTTATTTATGCATTAATTGATTGCTTCTTGTATGTGCCCTGACCAAACCCTCAACCTCAGCATGACTCTCTAACCAACTGAAGTACCCGGCCAGGGCGGCTTAGTTTTCTTTTATACTTTTCATGTCCCTACTGGAAGGACAGAATTTTCTTTTGTTGTTGTTTTTTGTTTCATTTTCTCTCCTCTCCTCTTCTTTCCCTTTCTCCTGCCTCTTCCCTGTTTTTTTGCAGGCTCTGGTGGGAGTGCCCTCCGGGAGCATGATTTTAGCTGGGAACACTAATGGTATTTTTATGCATTCACCAAACAAATATGTGTTCATTATATTCACAATTCGAGATGGCTAGTAAGACGTGGCACCGCATAAGGCTTAGGCCACTGTGGAATGTAGGAATAGAAAAGCATTGCAGAGTAGTACACAAATTAGAGGTTCTGTAATGTAAACTGGCATTACAAGTAGCATCCTGTCCCTTTGAGCTTAGGTGCTTGTTAGGGAAAAGCTCTAAAAGTCTAAATTCAGGATGGATTCTGAGGAACTGACACGTAGCCTTATTCAAACGTCAAAGAATTTTAATAGAAGAAAATAGCTGCTTGCTCCCAGTGGTGGCCGACCAGGAAGAGATCCACACCCTCCCAGAACAGGGTCTCTTTTTTCTAGGGTTAATATTAAAATCATATATGGTGGGTAGTTAAGAACTAGTAGACCACCAAGAAGAACAATGCGATTCTACGTTAGCAGATAATTATCCCCACTCTATACATTCATTAACTACCTTCCTGGGGCCTGACCTTTACCTTTCATGGGCATCCCAGCTTTCTGGGTAGTCAGCCAAACCTGAGGCTACATAGAGTTACACAGTCACAGAAGGTTAAACAGAGAGTCCAACATTTCCCAGATACCTTTTCTGCTGGGGACACATTGCATCTCTGAGCTTCCCTACAGGCCTTCACCACTAGTTATGATAACTGTTATGAGATCCAAGCTTTCGGTGTGCTTGTGTGTATATTATTTGTGATCTTCTCTTGTTACTTATATTTATATTAACAATTTGCTAAATTCTGCCAGATTCATTCTATGTTTGAAATCCAGTTCTACCCAGATCGTTTAAAATTCAAATGACACTTTCAGGTATTGCTAGGTGAGTTCTATGACCTAAGTTAACCATGAACATTTACAGTTATTTATTGATGTCTATATTGGTTAAACTAACATCTGACTGGATGCCATCCTCAACTAATCATTTCTTCATTGTGTCATTGCTAGTTGTTTTTTGATTTATTTCTCCATTTAAATAATCATTCCTTAAATAGTGAATCTTTAAAAAAAACAATTGGGAAGCAGTATAATATGGTACAGAGCACACAGTAAGGATCGGAGATTTCTGAAATTTAGTCTGCATCTGCTTTAAATTAGTATATTGTTTATTAAAGCTGCCATCACAAAATACCACAGACAATGCAGTTTAAATGATAGAAGTTAATATTCTCTTAATTCTGAGGGTTGGACATTTGATTAAGGTGTTAACAGTTCTGAAGACTTCCTCATTGGCTTGTAGATATCCATCTTCTGAGAGAGAGGGGGGGGGGATAGAGAGGAAGAGAGGAAGAGAGAGAGAGAGAGAGAGAGAGAGAGAGAGAGAGAGAGAGATTTATTATACCACTTATTTATGCATTCATTGGTTGCTTCTTGTATGGGTCCTGACCAGAGATCAAACCCCCAACCTCAGCATGACTATCTAGTGAATCTTTCCAATTGGAAAGCAGTACAATATGGTATAGAGCATTCAGTAAGGATTGGAGATTTCTGAGATTCAGCTTGCATCTGCTTTAAATTAGCAATTGTTTATTAAAGCTGCCATCACAAAATACTATGGGCAATGTAGTTTAAATGATAGAGATCTGTATTCTCACAATGTTAAAGGCTGGAAATTTGGTTAAGGTGTTAACAGGGTTAAGTTCTTCTGAAGACTCTCTCAGTGGCTTGTAGATTTACATCTTCTCCCAGTGTCTTCACTTGGTCTTCTGTGTGTGTCTGTGTCCATCTTTTCTCTTCTTATAAGGACACCAGTCATGTAGGATTATGGCCTACTCAAATGACCTCATTTAAACTTAACTACTTTTTGAAAGAGTCTATCACAAAATATGGCTACATTCTAAAGTACTGGGGCTAAGGACTTGCACATATACATTTTCTTTTGGTGGAGTGGACAAAAAAGAGTCCATAACAATTAGCTTTGGTGAATTTTTTGGCCTCAATGGATTTAGTTTTCTTCTCTCCTAAAAAACTGAGTACTTAGTCATTACATGGTCTCACATTCCTGACAATTTTGACAATCTACAATTATATCAGCATGTACTCCATTATATGGAAAAAATACATTGTTGTAATATACACTGGAATTTTTTAGTGGAAGAAAAAAAATAAAAAAAAATTGAGTTTTTTATTTTTTATTTAATTTTTCACTACCATTTATTTCCCCTATACCCTTTTTAACCCCCTCAGCAATCATCACACTGTTCTACAAGTTCATGTGTTCTCTCTCTTTTTTTCTTTTTTGTGTGTGCAATCTTTCTACCCTCCCAAAGCACTCCCCACCAGAGCTGTCTGCCTGCTCTCTATTCATGAGTCTATTGGGTTTTGAACATGTTCAACATGTTGACATTTGATGATCACAATAATGGTAATAATAAAAAAAAGCAATATTGTTGCACGTCTGGTATGGCTCAGTGGTTGAGCATCGACCCATGCACCAAGAGGTCAGCAGTTCGATTCCCAGTCAGTACACATGCCCAGGGTTTTGGGCTTGATCCCCAGTAGCAGGTGTGCAGGAGGCAGCAGATTGATGTTTAAATTTTTCTCTTCCTCTCCTTTCCTCTCTAAATCAATAAAATATTAAAAAGTCAAGATTGTAAAGTACATACATATTCATTGACATTATTTGAAAATTAGAAATTTATAGCTGATATTTGATTGAGTACAAACTCATGTGAAATTCACTTGTTAGTTTGTAATAGGTTTTCATATCTTTATTTTTGTCACAAATCTTGTGAGTTTTCAAGGGCAAGCATTGCATCTGTTAATTTTTACAGGTAAGTAAAAAAGATAATGATGTTGGAATGTCTAAGATCTAACACTTAGTAAGCAGCAGAACTAAGAGTTCAAATTCTATTCTTCATCTACCATATACAGTCTTTACTTACTCTTTTGTGGAGATCAAAAGAGCCCAGTGGTTGAGCATCAACCTCTGAGTCAGGAGGTCAAGGTTCAATTCCAGGTCAGGGCACATGCCAGGATTGTGGGCTTAATTCCCAGTGTGGGGTGTGCAGGAGGCAGCCAATCAAATATTCTTTCTCATCATTGATGTTTCTATCTCTCTCTCCCTCTCCCCTCCTCTCTGAAATCAATAAAAATATATTTAAAGAAATTTTTGAAAAACCATGTGGTTTAAGCCCTTGAAAAATTTAAATGAAATATTTACCAACAAGGAAAGTGATTTAAGTAATTAGAAAAGAAAATGAGATGTTAAATTGACAGAGTTGAGAATAAAATGGCAGTGTTCACTAGAACAAATAAACACAGAAAAATTCTCCGTTACTCTCAAGTAAGGGCTTAAAAACATTTTCAAAGAAAATTCCATGCAGCAAGTGAGAAGAAACTGAAATGAGGTGTGTAAATTCAATGTATGAGATTATAAACGAGAACTTTAATATTAACCTGAATTACAATATAAATGGAAAGACTAAATCAACATCTCTAGTTAGCTAAGATTTGTTGCAAAAGACAAGGAAATCAGAAAAGTCCACAATTAATTTCATACTTATTAGCTGGGGTACAGACCAAATGACTCCAAATATCATTAAACCCTCTCCGTCTGCAAACCTGTTTATCACATTTTGTTTTTATGCATGCTGTGAGAGAAATGTTTCCCAAAGCAATACCACAATCATTTCATTTCTTGTATCTGTCTGTTATTCATTTAAACACACCAAAATTTAACCTTAGAATTGAATAATGAGTGATCATGCTTTAACAAATTATAAACTGCTTTCCTGGTTCAGGGCACGTTCTCTCCTTTTCAGGTGTCCTTTCCTTTCTTCCTCTGCCCCCCAATGGGGGGCACTCCAAATGGCTGCATATACACATGTTCCAGCAAAAGATGACCTGATTAATTTTTTAAGAAAACCTTCATGTAGCACTTGCAAAAGCTAGACACTGATCTTCCTCTTCATCAATATGAACTCATCTATAATAATAAAAGCATAATATGCTAATTAGACCAGACGTCCTTCTGGATGAACTTCTGGATGAAGCCGGGGTTGTGAGGGAAGCCTGGGTTCTGGGTGCTGGAGGGAAGGAAGGCCTGGGTGCTGAGTCACGGGTGCCAGAGGGAAGCCGGTCCTGGCAGCTGGGGGAAGGAAGGCCTACTCTTGCACGAATTTTGTGCATCAGGCCTCTAGTAATAAATAATAACACATGTGTCTTCTTTCTCAGTTATTTATAATACTTTAAGATCTTAACATATCAATACAATTCCCAAAAAAGCTGATCGATTCTCCAGCTTCCTTCTTCACCCACTACATCCTATATAATAAAAGAGTAATATGCAAATTGACCCTAACCACAAAATGACCAGAATGACCACTCGACCAGTCACTATGAGGCACACTGACCACCTCTTGGTTTCTCCCCGGCTGGCAGGCTCCATGGTGAACGGGAACCTGGGGGGGGGGGTGGCAGGGGATGCGGGTGGTGCCAGGCCAAGGGCCCCACCCCATCAGTTGCCCCAGAAACAGAGGGCAACCCACAGCAGGGGCTGGGCCAGTGAGCGAGTGGGAACAGCTGACCTCTCGGTCCCTTCCCCCAGCTGTCAGGCTCTGATCAACTGATGGCGAATGGGGAACTGGGGATGGGTGGTGGCAGGGGTTGGGGCTAGCTGCAGGCAGCCGGGGAAGATGGCCCTGATCGCAGTCCAGGCATAGGGACTGTACCCATGCATGAATTTCATGTGCTGGGCCTCTAGTTAGATATAATGCCTTAGTGTTTTTCAGTAAGTATTAGGAGGTAGGCAGGGTACTAATGTAAGTGCACAGCATGTTAGCTTTGAAGAGTTTGAAAGGTCAGCTTTGTCATTTACAGTGACAATCTCCTACTGTCTCTTTACCATAAGTTGTCTAGTCAAGATGTGGATGCATAGTGTCCTAATCCAGTGTGAAGGACTGTTAGCTGTAGGAGAAGGTTGCCCGCCTATTATTGTGAGGTAAGACATGAAGAATGATTATACTCAAAATACAGAAAAATGGTGTGCTCAGTTTGAAATGGGATGTATGCCAGCAAGAAATCACATTGAAGATAATCATCCAGGGCATACAGACACTTTGTAATATCATAGGATAGTCAGGCAAGGAGACTAATTCAGGAATCAAAATGAGAGGTGCTGGAGGCTAATTCCAGCATGTCATAAATGCAAGAAGTTTCATCAAAAGGTTGATGGAACCTTGAGGCTTCAGCAGGGCTGAATACATATTGTTGCCTGCTGGAATGGCTGAAAAGCATTTCCCCAAACCTGAATTTACATAAATGATTGCTTGCTGCCAGACAGCTGAGGGCATTTTAATTTACATGTTATTGCCTCCTGCTGGCCAAACACCTGAACAGCCGAGGGCAGTTCCCCCAAAACTGACAATGCCTGCTGTATACTAAACCTTACCTTTGATATGTATAACTGCTTTGCTTTAGGGCAATTTGTGTTAATAAAGAGCAAGGGATCTGGAGATTCAGAGAACTTGCTTACTGAAGCTAAGCCCTCCTCTGGCTCCCCCATGGATTACAAATTTATATTTCTAGTCTCTTTATTAATTTACGCTGCAGCGCCTTCTCCAGATTCCTGAACCCTTCTAGATGCTGGCTATCACCCTGGCATTAAGAGGAAACCTTATGTGAGCAGATTGCTGGACCCTCATCCTGCAATGAGTCCCAGGTCTACTCCCTCTTTTCATGTCAGGGTCACCTCCCAGGTTCCAGATTTCTTCTTTGCTTCCCCCACCCCCACATCATAGTCTGCTACTTGTCCTAATCCTTACCAATACTGTCCTTTGATAGTTCTAATTAAATAAATTAATTTGGTAAGTGACATTAGTAGTTGATAATACCTACATGTCGTTCCCCTTCTATACTTCATTTGTAATATTCACACATGCACACACACATGCACACACTCACGTGCACATACACATGTATATATGTAAAGAACTGTGATGCTTTTACATAAGGCAGAGCACCAGCCAGGAAGTAAAATCGTTTGGGAAGAAGTGTTGGCTTTCCTTCAGAGAAGGGTCTCACTGTGACAACTGGTATTTTGGGGTGCTTGTCCTATTCCAGAGATTGAGCAGTGACTGGGAAGAATTGGGAGTGACAAAGGAGGGAAAGGAATGCCACTAAGAAATGCAATTGACGTGGCTCAAACTTTTCCGGCCACGTAGAGTTTGGGCGAGTTTATTGATTTTCTTTTTGAAATACAATTTGAAAGACTTCTCTCAAGTTTGTGAGTGAGGCTGTGGCAAAGACATGTTTATGGTTGACACTGTCATTTCCTAGTTTATGGTTCCTGTTTGGGGAATATGTTTATATCCTCCTTAGTGCCGGCATTTACCAAGCAAAGACACCGCTAGGAAAGGGCGATTTCTTTTTTTATGCCGTTATATTTTGAAAGACTTTCAGGTTACAAGAAGTCTTTGGAATTAGAGCCCATGATTTTAAAGATTAATAACAGTAATTACAGGGCTCTGTTATAGCAGAAGAAGCTGTAGTCTGCTTGTGAGATTGAATCTGAAAGGTCCCTGGTCCAGGGGAATAGTAAAAGCTTGTTCTTTCTGCAAGAACAGCCAGGAACAGGAAGACACTGCTGTCCTGGAAAACAGAGCATTGGTGAGAGTTCAACTTTATTTTTCCCTGAAGCTATGCTGATTCTCTGCAACACGGCCCTGAAGACCAATTCCGGTCATAGCCACTTTTGTTTGATCCTTTTTTTCTGTGATGCCAACACTCACCGGGGAAATTAGGATGGTTTTGACCCTTTCTCCCCGAGCCACCTACTTCAAAGTTTGTAGTGACTTAAAATGCTCCCTACAGCTGCTGCAGCTTACAGACCTGCAGGCTGGTGAGGTGGAAGTTTCAGGGACATTCATTTCCATGATGACCAGTGGTCAGAGTTGGGCAGAGACTGGATGGCACATCCATACTTTGGGGGAACAGAAACTGTCCCCCATAAAACCTTTTAAGCATTTATAATATAGAAAAATTGAAAACTTAAAAGCAACTCTAATGATATTTTCCCACCAGCTTAACATTCTAGGGGGGCCCTTTTGGAAGGAGTGAGGTGAAAAGGTCAGATAAGATAAATGGTGTTGAGCAATGTCTCGAGAAGTGAACTAGAATGGAATGGTTTAGGGGTAAATACAGAAAAAGTTAGGAAAGGAGGTAAAGAAGAACAGAGGGATGGAAATTAGGGGAGAAAGAGATGAAGACATGAGAAGAAAAGAGAATGATTGACAGGAAGGAGACGTAGGAATGGCTGGTAGCATTGATTGACAGGTAGTAAAGAGAGTGATGAAAAGGAAATACACAGGAGGAATAGGAAAAAGTGGCCCCAAAATGCAATTCTTTCTTCTACTCCATCATCCTCTTTACTCAAAACAGGGACTTGGAATTCAAGCTCAAATATAGAATCTCAGGATTGTCTCAACTGTGTTCTTTAATAAGGAAAGATACATTTAGAAATATGAAGTTGTGCTTAAAACTTTCTCAGGATACCCAAGAAAGCTAATAATGTCAACTCTTACATATGGCAGGGCATCAGGCAGCTGGATTTGGAAGGTCATGCAGGATACAGTGACTGGGCAGTAGGTACCTTATCACCTCCTCAGGAGACGCTGTAATCCCTCTATGGTGCTTCTGCATGAAGGTCACCTGATGAACATAGGATCTCCCTATTCCTGCCCTCAGCCTTGTCACCAGTCACCAACTCTCTTCAATCTCTTCCCCTCCCCTTCTCTTTTGTATTTGTTGTAGATTGTATTTTGGTTCCCAAGTACTCTCTGTATCCAGACCCTTTGCCATGTGATTTTTCAATTCTTCCCATAAGAGGCAGGGTGAGCACTTTCTAACCTTTGACTTTGGGTTTGGTTGTGCAACTACTTTGGGATGCTGGTGGATATGAGGCAAACAGTAGTTTCAAGCATACCTACATGACTGAACCTTCTCTCTTGTGCTTCTGCTATTGCCAGAGAAGAATGTGGCCTGGCTGTTCTTCAGGTTCTCAAAGGATGAAGCACATATGGAGCAGACCTGAGGGAAGCTGGTGCCATGCCACCAAGCCAAGCAGAGCTCGGGCAAGATCAGCAGAACTGCTCCAGCTAAACCACAGTTACATGAGCAGGAGATAAATGCTTGTCATTTCAACATGGTGATATTTTAGATTTGATTG
Source organism: Cnephaeus nilssonii (assembly GCF_951640355.1). Taxonomy (NCBI): domain Eukaryota; kingdom Metazoa; phylum Chordata; class Mammalia; order Chiroptera; family Vespertilionidae; genus Cnephaeus; species Cnephaeus nilssonii. The sequence goes on along the minus strand of NC_137086.1, from coordinate 52,126,089 downwards.
TTCACATATAGTCATGGCTTATATATCATTATTTTTCTTTCTTTCTTTTTTTAATGCTGTCTTGACCTGGTTTTGAGGCCAGTCATTTCCTCTTCTTGAGCTGCTAATTAAGTCCAAACTTTAACCACTACCCTCATCAGCATCTCACACTCTTGGTACCCCTGTGATTCCACTCTGATAACTCTGGGATCACACACCAGACACCTAGGAACAGCCCAGAGCCTGTGAAAATTACTCAAATTAGCTAGTACACAGGGAGCCTAAGAAACCTAGCTAATCACACCCTATTTGCCATACAGACTGGTTCCTACAGCTCCAGCTTGCTGTTACCTTGTCCCTGGGTGCTAACCCCTTTGTCACCCTGCCTGGTGCTCTTCTCTGCTTTTTACCTATCTGAGTGTCAATGTTCTGTGTCCTGCCTTCAAAATAATCTTTAAATCTTAGGAAACAGGGGCTGTTATGCAATATTATTGAGGCAATAGATTCCTGATGTAGTAAGTCGCATTGGCACATGTGACCGGAAAGAAATTTAGTTTTTGACTTTAGCCGCTGTCTTGGCTATTGGGCAAAGCTCTCACTTCAAACTTAAATTTTATAGTTTACTCTATGAACTGGTCACTTTTGGGCCAAGTGCTTTATATATACCCTGAGCTACTCTTATATAGACAGAGGAGTCATATCAACAGGTAGAAAGCATGGCCTTCCATGCTAAAAGAATAGCCTGGGACCACATTTTTCTGTGTAGTTTGCTTGTAGGACAAAATCACTATACCTTTTTCTCTTCTCAAGTCTCAAACACCATTTCTGCTATATGCGATTTGAATTTTGAACAGATGGTTTAAGATTCTAATTAGGAAATATGAGATAATATAGAACATTTTATTCATATTGAAAGATATAAAAAAATTAGGAATTTATTTATTTTTGACTGGCAGCATACACCAATTTTCCTTTCCACATCTCTAACTCTTGTTCTTTACAGAGTGTTAGGTAAAGAAAGTCCAAAGAGTTGGAAAACTAGACTGTCCTTGAACTACTCTGTTATTTTTTTTTCTGGCATTCTGACATGCCACTCACTCTGGGCTTCAGTTTTCTAATATGTAACCTAACATTATAAATGGACATAAAAAGCCTGTGTAAAAGCAAAAGGTAAATGATTGATATTTATAATTATGGGTTAATTAGCTACTCATAAGATTTAAGAAAAAGCACTGTTAAGAGCTTCACTAACTAAATTCTAATCATTTTATTAATTATTTACAATTATGATTAATATGCTGTCCATAAGTTGTAAGAGTGAGTGCTTTTAAGAGTTCCATAAACTACAGACTTTCTTCTACAACAAGAAATTTGCAAGTGATTGAAAAGCCGATCTAGTGACAGATGTAATGCAGCTCCCTAAAGTGCCTCCCATTTATCCAGGAGTGTCTGACAACCTGGAGGAGCTAATGTAACAGACAGCTTTCTTCATCCACATAATTCCATGCTATTCTTCATGACCTTGAACCTAATATCTGGAGAAAGTTTGAAATGGAAAATAAATTAAAAAGTTGGATGGACCACAGTTTTTTTTAATCCACTCATCAGCTGATGGGCACTTAGGCTGATTCCAAATCTTAGCTATGATGAATTGTCCTGCTATGAACATAGGGGTGCATATATCCTTTCTGATTGGTGTTTCTAGTTTCTTGGGATATATTCCTAGAAGTGGGATCACTGGGTTAAATGAGAGTTCCATTTTTAGTTTTTTTGAGGAAACTCCATACTGTTCGCCACAGTGGCTGCATCAGTCTGCATTCCCACCAGCAGTGCATGAGGGTTCCTTTTTCTCCGCATCCTCGCCAGCACTTATCATTTGTTGATTTGTTTATGATAGCCATTCTGACAGGTGTGAGATGGTACTGCATTGTCATTTTAATTTGCATCTCTTGGATGATTAGTGACTTTGAGCATGTTTTCATATGTCTCTTGGCCTTCCTTATGTCCTCTTTTAAAAAGTATCTATTTAGGTCCGTTGCCCATTTTTTAATTGGGTTGTTTATCTTTCTTGTGTTAACTTGTATGAGTTCCCTCTAAATGTTGGAGATTAAACCCTTATCAGTGATAACATTGGCAAATATATGTTCTTCCATGCCGTGGGCTTTCTTGTTGTTTTGTTGATGGTTTATTTTGATGTACAGAGCTTTTTATTTTGATGTAGTCCTATTTGTTTATTTTCTCTTTAGTTTCCATTGCCTTAGGAGCTGTATCGGTGAAGATATTGCTTTGGCATATGTCTGAGATTTTGCTGCCTGTGGATTCCTCTAATATTTTTATGGTTTTTCATCTTATGTTTAAGTCCTTTATCCATTTTGAGTTTATTTTTGTGTATGGTGTACATCTACACAATGGAATACTACACTGCGGTAAAAAAGAAGGAATTCTTACCATTTGCAACAGCATGGATGGAGCTGGAGAACATTATGCTAAGCGAAATAAGCCAGTCAGAGAAAGATAAATATCACATGATCTCACTCATTTGTGGAATATAATGAACAACATAAACTGATGAACAAAAACAGATCCAGAGCAGACAAGCATTGATCAGACTATCAAACCTCAGAGGGAAGGAAGGGGAGGGTGGGGGTAAGGGGGAGAGATCAACAAAAGGACGTGTATGCATGTATATAAGCCTAACCAATGGACACAGACACCAGGGGGGTGAGGGCATGAGTGAGGGGTGGGGGCAATGGGGGGGATAAGGACACATATGTAATACCTTAATCAATAAAGAAAAATAATAAATTAAAAAAAGAAAAAAAATACAAAAAAAAAAAAGAAATTGGATGGAATATCTCAGTAGAATCTTTGATTTTACCTTTTTTTAAAAAATTCTTCCCAGAGTATATATTTATTGAATTGAGAGAGAGAGTGGAGAGAGAGAGAGAGAGAGAGAAAGAGAGAGAGAGAGAAAGAGAGAGAGAGATTGATCAGGGATCAAAACCACAACCTAGGTATGTGCCTTGATCAGGAATAGAACCCCCAACAATTTGGTGTATCAGAGGATGCTCCAACCAACTGAGCCACCCAGCCAGGGCTTACCTATCACTCATTGATGATCCAGAATACCATTATTTATATATGTGAAGGTATTGTTATTTTACTTCACTAAATACTCATGCCTTCTGTATGTTCCATACTCAGAAAAAGAAAGAGTGATTACATACTTCAGAGGAATGTTTGGGCAGAAAGTTTCATGAAGTTTGATTCAGTTATCCTGTGTTTTGGGTTCTGGTTATACTATATACTGGTTTTAATAGCTTTGAGAATTCACTTAACTTCTCTGAATCTATTTTTTTTATCTTTCTTTTAGGATATTAGTCCCTAAGTCATAGAATTATTAAGGGTAGCAAGGATCACAATGCATGCAAAATATGGAGTGCATCTATTGATGCATAGTGGGTACTTAAAATTTTGTTATATTAAAACTAGAGGCCTGGTGCATGGAAATCGTGCACGGGGGTGTGTGTTTCTCAGCCCAGCCTGCACCCTCTCCAATATGGGACCCCTTGAGGGATGTCTGACTGTCCGGACATCCCTCTCACAATCCAGGACTGCTGGCTCCTAACTGCTTGCCTGCCTACCTGTCTGATTGCCTTTAACTGCTTCTGCCTGCCAGCCTGATCACCCCCTAACCACACCCCTACCAGCCTGATTGATGCCTAACTGCTCCCCTGCCAGCCTGATTGCCCCTAACTGCCCTCCCCTGCCAGCCTGATTGCCCCTAATTGCTCTCCCCTGCTGACCTGGTTGCCCCCAACTGCCCTCCCCTGCAGGCCTGGTATCTCACAACTGCCCTCCCCTGCAGGCCTGGTCACCCCTAACTGCCCTCCCCTGCTGTCTTAGTTTCCCACAACTGCCCTCTCCTGCTGGCCATCTTGTGGCGGCCATCTTGTGTCCACATGGGGGCGGCCTCTTTGACCACATGTGTTGGAGTGATGGTCAGTTTGCATATTACCTCTTTATTATATAGGATGTTAATAAATCAGAAAAAAATCAATGAGAACTAAGGACAAGAAGAAAATAGCAAAAGAAGACAAGCTCTAGAAAGAAAAAAAAATTGTTTTCTTTCTATAAAAATTTTTATAACAAGAAAGAACATTTAGTATTTCTATAAGATCTCAACAAAATAAAAACAACTGTGGACTAATTCATTATTTCACCTGATTATTCAAACATTCCTGAAACATATCATGTACTTGGCAGTGTGGAAGTCACTGTGGCAGTTACAAAGATATATGAGACACGTACTGAGCCATTAAGAACTTCCTATTCCAGTAAGAGAGATGAGACATTGTTATAAATAACTATTAGTCAACACCGCCCCCCCCCCCAAAGAACCTGTCCTGAGAAATCTAATCTCATGAAATGCAAAGTTTTATTGTCAAATTAGTTTTAAAAACTGCACAGCATACTTCCCATCCATCCCTGGAAATTCCCAAATTGAAACTCCTCTGAGTCTTCTGAGAATCCTGTGTAACTCGTTTCCTTAGTATATATAGAAAATGGATGTTTATTGTTTTATGTATCTTTCCCCCGCAACTATAACCCCCAATTTGTAAAAAACTTGTTGCTTTGAACACATTTAAAAATATTTCTATAATTAAAGGTATAAAATAATGAATGGCCCTGGCCAGTGATGCTCAGCTGGTTGTCCATAGTCCAGAGCACCTGGAGATCACTGGTTTGATTTCAGGTCAGGCCATATGCCTGGGTTACTGGCTTGATTCCCAATAGGGGGTATGCAGGAAGCAACTGATTGATGTTTCTCATATCAATGTTTCTTTCTCTCCCTCTTTATTCCTCTCCCTCTCTAAAAAAAGTCAATAAAAACATTTTACAAATAAAGTAATAAGCAGCATTAGAAAGAGATCAATAGAGTGGAGTGCTCTATTCAGAGGATACAGACCTGGGGGAAAGGGCTTCTCTCTGAGAGAAGAAGCTAGAAGGTGATGAAAAGAGCCACATTAGAGGGAGTTCTGAAAGTGCTATAAGTTCTGCAGAAGTAGAAATCCGCTGAAGAAATGTCTGAATTAAAAGGAAAAATGTGGTTCAGAAGGTCTGTGCAGTCCAAAATATTGATCGGTTATATATGGAAAAAGAATCTGATTAAGTTTGTGTGGCTCTCCAGCAGCAGAAAAGGGATGGACTTTGTATACACATGAAGACATTCTAAGGAATCTACCAGAGTGTAAACAGAATAGGTGGGCTTTTCCTCCATTCTAACATTTCAGTGGGATAAACACTCATACAGGAAAGCAGTGGGAAACCTCCAAGAGGACCTATTTATTGGTACAGACAGGCTTGGCTTTCCCTCCATCATCAACCATTAATCCCCTGTGGGAAAACCAAATTTTATCAAGTAGTTGTCAGCTAAACACTGGGCCACTTACTGCGACAACATACCAAGTCCTGATGATTTAATTCTGGGCCATAGCCTTTGTAGGAACTGGGGGAATGGAGATTTCCCTGTGAAGACATTTTTCTGCTGGACAGTCAATACCATAGTTTACAATGCCTACCAGTTTAGCAAAGGATTCAGCTACTCAGTTCCATTGTGAAGCAGGTCTATGTGTACGCAATTCAGTTAACCTCTAGCAATAGCTTCAGTGTAGAAGCTGGTTCTCTTCCTACTTAAAACTTGCTCAGGCCTTACCTCTCCCTGCCTCCCAATTTCCCTCCTAACATGAGTTAAATATAATATGGGGATGGTTGGATTATAGCCTCAGTAAGAATTAGAACTGATGTCATTTACTCATTTTAGAGAAAGAACTTGCCTTTAAGTCTTCTAACCTCTTTTGGTGACAGTTTTCACTTAAGAAAAATAGTGTCAAGCAACGCTGAATTTTTTTGTTTGTTTGTTTTTTGTATCTTCTCTATTATACCAAATAAAGGTTGAGAATTCCACGATCCCATTTTAGTTACTATCTAACCTAGGTAGAAAACTTGATTTTTATCCTTGAATATTCCTTCCGGCCCCTCATGGATCTTTGGCCTTAACTTTATCATGGAAACATAATTTTTCCAGTTATTTCTTGGCTTTTGCTGTGTTTGAGAAACTTCAGTTGAGACTTTTAAAACAAGAGAGCTGACTGGTTCATAATGTTTGAATACTTAGATCCAAACTAGTAAGAATGAGCTGTACAGGAATTAGTGCTCAATAATATTGTATAAATTCGTTGAAATTTTTTGGATGTGAATGTGTTACTTCAAGTGGCTTATATTAAGATTCTCTCAGACTTGGGTGTAATACAAACCCAAATGTGTATTTTTTGTTACAGATCTCTGCTTTTTAATTTTGTAATAAAGTTTCATTATAGATGCCAAAAACAAAAAACAAAAACACACACACATACAGACTCTTGTGCTAGATAAACGGTGGCATGACTAGACCCCCAAGGATAGTCAACTCGCAGTCAGTTTTTATTCGCATGAGTTAAAAGTTCATTCAGTTCTGAAGAGCTGTTAAAAGATTTTGAGCAGAAACACTCATGATCTGAATTGTGTTTGGGAAGATTAATTTTGCAGTTCTGTGTAGGATGTATTAGAAAAGACAGTAGTGTGGCAGGGAGGCCACTTACAGAGAATCATGTATGGGCACCACAATCATCTCCTTTCCCATTGGAGATGCCATTCAGATTCCTCCTCTATCCTCCCAAGGAGAAGAGGGCCTTCATTCCAGACCTGGGAAAAAGCATGGACTTGAGTTCATTTGCCTGGAATTCAACCTGAAATTTACCATGCTGGTATTAAAGTGCTGGGTATTAATTTAGGCTTTATAACTGATATAACTTTGTCGTCTCATGAAATATTGACATATAGAAACCATTGATAAAGTTTATCAAGACCCTTAAAGGACATTTCTTGTTTTGTATAATATTATGCAAATATAGGACACGTGTTGGGAAGTCTGAATATTGGTAACATCTTAATTTCTGTGAGATTAAATTCCCTTTTTTGACAAAGTTCTTGATAACTATATTATTCCTTCATAATACTAGTTGTCATTTATCAAGTGCCTACTAACTATGAGGCACTGTGCAAGATACCTAGAATTTATTATTGTATTCAAACATTCAGGTAATAGCAACGATGCAGGTTAATGTTCACACGAAGCGAGGCTAAGATGGGATGCATTGCAGTGAGGCACACTGGGCGTGGCTGGGAGGAGACTGTTAGAAAAATTGCAGAGTAGGGCTCATGGTGCCACTTCATTTACTGCCTAGCATAAAAGGATAAAGAACTAACTCTGGGCTCCGTAGTAAAAATAGGACTAGAACACTGCTTAGGCTCAGGCATAAGGATGCGCCTTTTCCCTTCTCCAATGCTTCCCTAGCTCATAGAGACATGCCTAGCAAGAAGCACTATCACCTTCCAACTTTACCCTAAACCAACATCTGTTACCAGCCAGAATGGCATTTGTTTGCCAGCTACAGGATGATGGTTCAGTAAATGTAAGTTTCTTTTTGTGATCGTTGGTTTCAGAAATTTCTAGCTAATCTCGCCCACCCCCAGCTGCTCCAAGAACAGCTCTCTGAACTCAGTCAAATCGGATTAGCATAGGGCTAGTCAAACATATAACCTTATTCTATTAACTTTCAAATATAGAGACTAAAGGTAGTCATCTGTCATATTCTTACTTGATAACCTTCGTTCAAAACCTACCACGTGCCAGGAATTGCCATCTGGGGTGGCACTTATAGAAATCAGGAAAATCATGGGGTCATTCTCCTGAGGAAGGCAGACAAGGGGAATTGTCACGTACTATGGTTTAGCTGTCACCTAATGAAACGTTTTCGTTTTCCAGACCTAATAGCAAAGAAGGCCTCTGACTTGTCAAAAATCACGTGGGCTGTCAGCAGTGTGATAGGAATTAAAACCCTAGTAGACCAGCACCCAAACCAACCAGGGCTCTTTGAACTCTAAATCTCAGGGCACATGTTAGTTCACCTCCCTCATCCTTTGCCTTTGCTTTTACTTATTTATTTTTTTGAAAGCCACTGATATTTCTGCCGCACACTGATCTTATTCTCATCTACCCTCATGCTTTTGCTGCCCTGTTCCTGATTAGGCCCTCCCTGAGCCCCCCTTTCTCCTTCTGATCTGAGCCCTTAGGGTTTCTTGAGGATCCATTTGCTTGATCATTGTTTCACCACAGCCTCCAGCTGACGAATTTCACTGGTGCCAAGCTGTCAGTGTTCCCAAGCTGATTGCAGATAACGCTGCTTCATCTTTCTGTAGAAGTGAGAACAACATACATTACATAATAATTGGCAGTGTCACATTTGTCTGCCTTCACTATGCAGTTTTTAATATTTCCCAGCCCTTTGTTACAACCATACAATTTCCACATCTACGAATGCTTCCTTGGACACTGTTCCTGCGTTTAAAAACCCCACTGTTCACATTTCCATTTCTGATTGAACTTTCTATTCTGGACTTGATGTAAGTTTCTTCTCCTCCCTAGGAATGTGCATATGTTCATTCACTTGCTGAGCCTATTGTTTAATAATGTTCAATAATCAAAGATTAATAGATACTTGTGTCAGGATTTAAACCGTGTTTTTCCCCAGAATATTTCAGAATGATATTGTTTTCTCTTTAGTTCCCACTCACTTTAAATAAGTCTCACCTATCAGATTGCAAATGCAACACAATTACTTAATTTCTTCCTTTTGATCATCATTCAAAACACATCAATTACCAGGAACGCTAATATTTAGGATGGACACAGAGATAAAAGGCATATTTCTTCCATTCAAGAACTGTGGGGGAAGACAGACAAGTTAATCAACATTAACGTTACAATGCAATACGTTGTACAATGGAGATAAGGACAGAGTGTTATGATTAAACAGAGGAGGGAAAACAGGTCCTGGACTCCTTTGCAGGGCGAGAAAATGAAAGCCTTCCAAAGGAATAGGTACTTCAGCTGTGTTAGGTGTTGGGTGTTGAAGAAAAGAAAAAAGTTACTGACAAAGAGGGAATGTTGTGCTATTTTGCAGCTTGGAAAACTGAAGAGCAAATAAAACATTCTCATTCTCAAAAGCATAAGGTCAATATTCTAAGAGCTAGATTATAGAGAACACGCATAATCCACTCAAAGAAGTTAAATACATTCTGTGGAATTTTTAAGCACCCAAATTCCACTTGGGGTGTCAGTGTACCAATTCCTTCTTCGTTAAGATTATTGGGGCAGGATGAAATTTTGCAATATTTTAATCACTTTATTTGATACAGAAAACTTAGAAAAGGGTAGGAAAGTTAATTTAATTTTTAACCATTTTTGTTGTATTTTAGATAAGAGGGAATTATTAAAGATATTTGAGAGAGGCCCTTGTTATATAATGTGAAAGGCATATTTTATGAAGCTATATAAGTAGAGATATTAGGATGCAATTTTATGATAAAAACAATTAGGAGAAAGTACTAGTTTATAGCGAAGAGAAACCAAGAGTGAAATCATTTCAACAATATTAAAAAGCAAAGCCTAACTCAGATAAGCAATTTGAATTAGAGGTCAGGTTGGCCAATTGAATAAAAAAAAAACCACGGTAATTCTGAGTTGTTAAATATGAGTGAATTCAGAAAAATGTTGGTGTCAACTCCCAGTGGTCAATAAATTTTTGTTTGTGCATTGGAACCTTTAGCCATGATGTAAAAAGGAATACAAACTTTAAAACACATCCATCAAGTGGCTTCCCCTCCCAAATTATAACTTATAAATGTAAAAAGGCTATTCTGAATCTGTGTTGGGCATTAGGGAAAGATGCTTTTCAAATACAACATATTTGAATCAATTTCTATCCTATATAATAAAGAGGTAATATGCAAATATACCCTCACACCCTCACAAGATGGCTGCCTATGACCAGGCTGGCAGGGGGGTTAGTGAGGGACGACTAAATGACTGAACAAGCAGGCTGCATGGGACAACCAGGCCAGCAGGGGGGACAGTTAGGGGCGACCAAATGACTGAACAGCAGGCTGCGTGGAGCGACCAGGCTGGAGGGGGGAGGGCAGTTGGGGGCAACCAGGATGGCAGGGAGGGGGCAGTTGGGGGTGACCTGGCCAGCAGCAGGGGGAAGTTAGGGGAGACCAGGCCAGCAGGGGGGGCAGTTAGGGGCAATCAGGCAGGCAGGCAGGTGAGTGATTAGGAGGCAGCAGTCCAGGATTGTGGGAGGGGTGTCCGACTGCCGGTTTAGGCCCAATCCTATCCAAACCGGCAGTCGGACATCCCCCGAGGGGTCCCAGATTGGAGATGGTGCAGGCTGGGCTGAGGGGACCCCCGCCCCCCATACACAAATTTCATGCACTGGGCCCAAGTTAAATATAATGCTAATTGAACACTGTTGAAAGAAGATATCAAGAGTTGACAATGACATAAAATATAGGATTGTCAGGAATTAAAGGGAAGGGTCTCACTTTGGTGCTTTCCTTTTAAAACTAGAGGGGAAAATATAAACATTAAAAATGGTAACAGCATATTCTTGTATTGAATATGTCCATGTGACAATAGCTTAACACTATTAGAAAGTAATCATACTGAAGACCTAAGGTTTCCTATGGTGAGTTCAAAAAGTAGGACCAGTCAATGTTCCTGGAAATAGTCACTGACCAGGTGAGCAGCAGCATGGGAATCTTTTGGCATTGCCAAACTGTGTACCTGGCATGGAGCAGGAGCGATATAACATGTTAAGTACAGGTATTTGCCCTCTAGTGCAGTGCTTTTATGAAAGACAGAGAAGAAACTATAGCAGATAGTATTTCTGGCATTACCAAGGAATTGGCTCTCAACTTCCCTTAGGCTACTGGATCAATGAACTGCTTATTTAAATTTTTATCATCCAGCCACTTATTTGAGATGTGAGAAGAGTGTTTTATAGGAAACAAATGGAAAGGGAGGGCATCCCATGAGAATGCTGCCACTTTATTTGCTTAGGAAAGGTTTACCTCAATTATGGATGATTTCAGAAATTGAGAAATAATGGAAGAGCAGTAGGAGAATGGAAGAAACATTAAAACAAAACAAAATAAAAACCCATCTGCATTCGAAGAGAGCAGAATATTGATTCTAAAAAGGCAAATAAACAAACAAACAAATAAAACAAAACCACAAAAAAACAATACCTCACCTATTTTTTTTTAAATCTCTAAAAATAAAGTGCAATTAGAACAATTTCTATGTGTATTCAATGTGACTGAAAAATTTGGTGTCTATGTTATAAGAAATAAGGATGAGAGAACCTGTTAATCAAGACTCTTTGATGTTAATTTATTGTAAACCATCAGAAAACACCTAAACCAAATGTAAGATTTATTGACTAGCTCTACTTTTAAGTCCAGAGAAGACTAATTGCAGTCATATTTAGGATTAGATGCTCAAATAATGCTGTAAAGGATATAAGGTATTCTCAACCCTCCTCTAAGCTTTGCCTTTCTGTCTCCATTCTTATGTAAGTTCTCCTCAAGTGATGCTTTTTAGCAATCACAGTTAAAGGCTATTTCCCTAATGATTCCAGTAAGAACAGTCTTTGACTAGGATCCTATTTTTCCACTTGGGTCACATACTCATAACATACACAGGAAAAACAGTCAAGTCTCTACCACACACAAATCTGGGTATGAAGATAAGAGCTGCCCCATCCATAAGCTAAGAAACAAAAGTGAGGCAATGGTCATTCTTCATTGGAAAATCAAGACACTGTTATCAATAGAAGGTAGAAAGCATACCAGACAGAAGACAGTAACAGTTTTCACTACATTCCATGTCTTGGTAACTCAAAAATCATATGCCTTTTTTTTTTTTTTTTCTTAATGATACTGTTGCCACATTCTACAGGCATGTCATTTGTGCAACTTTGCCAGGAAGCTGCAGGTTAACATTCTCCAGGTCTATTCCCCACAGATGGCTGGGAAAGGGACTGGACAGGGGAAGAGTAGGCACCTACCCAGTAAAGTCTGTGTGACATAGGGAAGGTACTTGTCTGCCAGTCATTGGCCAGAGCAGGCGTAGGAGTGGCCATAGCAAGCAAAGGAAGATTTGAGATAGTATTTAATCCCCTGAACAAGGGAGTTCACTCTCTTGTGTTTTCAGGACTCTTGGGACTTCTGTTTTAGGGGGCACATAGTAATGGACTGCAACTAGTCTGATGGTGTACAGGACCCAACCCCACCATGGAGAGGAAACTTTGGACGATGGCTTTACTTCTAGCTCTACTTAATCCTCAGCTGCACATCTTCTAGGACTGGATTAAGAGAAATGGGACTTTGGAAACCCAAGGACGTGATTCCATAAAAAATAAAGATTTCTACCACATCTCATCCTCCTATAAGGGCCTCTGGAAATGCCTATTCCAGTGGTACCCCAAGAACTCCACTGCCACTAGCAATGGAGAAAGACCATCCATGCTTTTCTCCAATGACAATAAGATACATTTAAAAATGAACATATCTAACATGATATAACTACTTCATGTACCACTAAAAGTGTGCCCACTTTATATTCTCAAAGAGACAATACCAATTTCTGTGCAGCTCCAAGTCTAGAATCTTTGGGTGATGTGCATTGCTCATTTTTCTATCTCTATATATAAAAGCCTAAGCAACCGAATGACCAGTTGACTGGTTGCTATGATGCACACTGACCACCAGGAGACAGAGGCTCAATGCATAGGATTGGGCTCCTTCCTGTCTGGATTGGGCCTGTGTCCCAAGTAGATCCTGGGAAAGGATCTGGGGTGTTTATCTAAGGCGTCCCTTGAGATAAACTTTAACCGTGCAGGTGTTGGGACATTCAAGTAGTTGCTAGCGAAGAGACTGCTCTACGCAAGCAGGACCAAGGGCAGGGCTAGGACTGAAAAGACCAGAAGCTTTAATTTCAGTTTTAAGCGTATGCAAAATGATTCAATTAACTGCCAGAGGAATTACACCACATGAAACATATGCAATTGCAAATCACACAGCACTTTATTACTCACAAAAGTTCCTGATGCTGCGGTTACAGGCTTATACGGGATCCCAGTGGTGCTGTCCTCAGGGGTCCGGCAGCTGGGCTGGCCAGTCCGGATGCAAGGGGCTGGCGTTTCTCACCTGAGAGCTCAGTCTCGTCTCGATCGGGAGGTACTAGCAATTCTTCTGTTGTCTGGCAGGGAGAGGAGTGTGGAGCAGCATCACTTGTCAGACTGACAAAAGGACGTGCCTTTGTGGTGGTCTCGACAGGCGAGCACTGTTAGCTGGTCAGGACCTATTTTTAAAGCCTGTTTCATACCTGCAGCAGTTCAGGTGGCTATCAATGAATTATGTCAATGCACACGTGTTAATCTCAAACAGGGCGAGGGGCTACATGGGTTATCTAGGGAGAGTACATCACTCACACAAATGGTTATCTTAGCAAGTCACTCTGAGTCAGTAACTGAGGTTCAAATCCTTATCTATGGGGTACACACGCTTCAGGGAAGTGGGGAATGTGTCCTTAATATCACACTTTAAGTTTCAAGAAAGTTAACTCAAACATTTTAAAGCCTTTTTAACATTTTAGACATTTTTTAACGCATTTAAAAATATTTCTATATATTACTACAACAGCCTGAGGGGATTGTGCTGAAACCAGCTATCTGACATCCCCTGAGGGGTCCCGGATTGTGAGAGGGCACAGGCAGGCCGAGGGACCCCACTGGTACACAAATCCATGCACCGGGCCTCTAGTGTCTATATAAGATGGGAAATAGGAACAACCACAATTAAAAATAAAAATAAAATAGACTCATTTAGAAAAGAAGTAGAGAGTTAAAGATTTAACACTCTATAACAGGGGTGGGGAACATCCAGCCTGAGTGCCATATAAGGCCCACGATATAATTTAGTCTGTCCCTGCCAAAGCATTAGGGGTGATTTAATTAAATGTTTGACCAAATATAGCAGGCTAATTTTTAAGCTGATAATTTTGTATGGCCCACGAATAATGCTATAAATATCCAAATGGCCCTTGGCAGAAAAGAGGTCCCCCACTGCTCTATAACATAAAACATATCTTTTGACAGCTGTAACAAGGATTCCCTGTTCTAATAGTGAAACAAAGCCCATTGAACACTCTCTGGGAGGACAGTGCTCTTCATGACAATATTGAGAATTACTCTTCATGATAATTTTGAGAATTACTCTTAAAGATACTGCAATATTTGGTAGTTTACTTGGTGTTAGTTTGGCACCTTAGGCACTGAGAAATCAATAGCCTCTTTGAGCCAAGTTTCAACTTCTCTTAAAATGCAGTTATTTTCATTGCCAGAGATTTTGTAGTGATGATTAAGACAGCCATCTGGCTCCTTTTATCAGGAAACTCTCTCATTCCCATTGCCACAATGAGCCCATTTCTATAACTGCATCTCCTGATAGCAGCTCTGGCTTACAGAGTGCTGGCTATTAAATTTACATCATAATGTAATGTTACCATGTTAACGATCACTCATTTAACTAACTTTATTCCACCCCTGATTCATCACTCTCTGGACACAGTTATACACATACTCTCCTGGTTCCCACCAGTACTTACTGACTAGTTCCTGCAGCTCCTTTAGGATACATATTTCCTTCCTTCCTTGGCAGGCCCAGAACCTCTCTCCAGTGGCGTCTGGTTGTTATCTAACCTAAGTTACCCATCTGGAAGCCAGAGGAGAGGTGGACTTTTATTTTAAAGGTGCATATGTTCTTTGTCTTCAGGCAAGAATGCAGGCACACATATACTCTTTGACCCAGACAAATGAGGTACTATAATAGTGTCCCAGACGGTTCAGGTGACTCTTTGGTTCTTGAGTGCATCAACCCATATGTTTCCATCTATCCCTAGTCTCTGGGTTCTACTGCTAACCAACCATAATCCTGAACTTGGCATATCAGACTTGCCAGATAGATAATTGAATCTTCGCTAGTGTTCTATTGCCCTTGTAATTCAGTTTAAGGTCTCAGGTTTTTGTTTGTTTGTTTGCTTTTGCCCATTATTTCAGACTATGAGATTCTTTTTGTGCTGCCTAGGAGCCCCTCTGACTTTCACATCTATCCTTAAGTCTGTGCTTCACCATCCTTACCTTTTCGTGGTCTTTTTCCAGTGCATCCATTGCATCCTGCAAGAGATTGCTTCCTTTGAACCTCCTAATCATCTACGAAATTTCATCAATTTCCACCAGTCACGAGCTACCTGTAGTGGAATTCCCATTACTGATAAGGGTCTCCTTGTCAGTTGGAACACTTTAAAGTCCTATTTTAGGGCTGTTTCCTTAGGCTATTTTTAACACAAATTGCAATCACCCAGATTCCTTTCTATTTAGTTTAGCCCTTAAGAAAACAACAACAAAAAGTGTGTGTGAGTAATACATGGCTTCATTCATCAGTACAGCAAATATCTAGCTTCTACTATAACCTAGCAACCACAGATGCCAGCCAAACAGAGTAGGGCAAAAGTAGGTTTACCATTGTTCATATGGAAATTAATACAGTGATTAATAAATAATAATATAAGAATAAACTGTCTCATATACTCACAACTGTAAACCTACTTTTGTCCCTTCTATACATAGATTTACAAATCATTTTTTTAAATCCTCACCTGAGAATATGTTTTTATTTATTTTAGAGAGAGAAAGGGAGAGAGGTAGAGAGGTGAAAGAGAAACATCGATCAATTGCCTCCTGTATGCATTGCATCCCAACTGGTATTGAATCTGCAACCTAGGCACCCATATTTTCCGGCGTATAAGACAACTGGGTGTATAAGATTTTCCTGGGTTAAAAAGTTGTCTTATAAGCCGGAAAATACGGTATTTGCTTTTCTCTCCCCTCCTCCGGGTCTTTGGAGTTACAATTCATCTGGTTACCGTATTTTCCGGCGTATAAGACGACTTTTTAACCCAGGAAAATCTTATACGCCCAGTCTCTTATATGCCAGAAAATACGGTATGTGGCTGACTGGAAATCAAAAGAGCTACTTTTTGGTGCATGGAATGATGCTCCAATCAACTGAGTCATCTGGCCAGGGCTAAATCATTCTTGATTTTATATTATCATGTAAAGAGATAATAGTAGCACACTATGACAAGGAGGAACTATATAATCTTACATGAGGGAAGTCAGAGTTCTTACAGAGATGTATAGAGGATATGACATAGTTGAAATGGATAGTAAAGAATACATATATTCTGGATGTACCTTGTAAGACATTACAAAGATATAACACAACATTTACAAAATATGGTTACATGAAACAGCCTGGTTTTAATTAACTAAACATAATTAAAGCAACACTGATATGAGAACACTTCCTGGCCATGTAGAGAAAGAGGAATGTATAAGTTAGAATTCATTTTTCTTTTTGTTTCATTTTTTTAATTGAGGTAAAATTAATATAAAATTAATCATTTTAAAGTG
Organism: Cnephaeus nilssonii; assembly: GCF_951640355.1. Taxonomy (NCBI): domain Eukaryota; kingdom Metazoa; phylum Chordata; class Mammalia; order Chiroptera; family Vespertilionidae; genus Cnephaeus; species Cnephaeus nilssonii. Next base: position 52,109,632 of record NC_137086.1, on the reverse strand, counting down.
AACAAATTATGGCACTTAATACATCTACCATGTGATGCAACTATCACCTCTCTCTACTTCTAAAACATTTCCATCAATCTAAAATACAACCACATCCATTAAGCAGTTACTTCCCATTCTCCCTCTCCCCAGCCCCTGGCAACCACAATCTGCTTTTGGATTCTATGGATTAACCTATTCTGAACATTTTCTAGCAAGTGAATTATATAATATGTGACCTCTTTTTGTCTAGCATGTTTCACTAAGAATAATGTTTTTGAGTGTAAGCTACACTGTGGCATGTATCAGTACTTCAGTCCTTTTTTTATGGTTAAAAAATAATATTCTATTATATGCATATACCATATTTTGTTTATCCATTTATCCATTGATGGAATCAATGTGTACACTGTACAGGAGTATTGGTTTGATGGTCAGTTTTCAATTCTTTTGATTATATATCTAGGAATGGCATTACTAGATCATGTGTTAATCCTGTTTTACTTTTTGAGAAACTGTTTTCCACAGTGGCTGAACTATTTTACATTCCCAGATAGAATTCATTTTGGCCAAATGTAATAAAAACTTTGTTTAAAAAAGTATCTTTAACGATAGGGAAGTCTATTTTTCTCACATAAAGAATTACAGAGGTATGCTCAGGGCTTCAAAGACATTCTGCCATTTAGGGATCCAGGCTTCTTCTATTTCAAAGGTCAACAAACTATTGACTGCAGTTACTTGTATCTATAATTAAGTTTTAGAGGTATTCAACCATTCCCCAGTACTCTCAATGGGGGCTTAGGTGTTGCATGGCAGAGCTGAGTAGTTGACATAACGACAGTACAGCCTGCATGGCACAAACTGCTCTCTGAGCTTTGACAGAGGAAGTTTACTGAACATTGTGTTATTTTGTTGGCCTGCTGTCGTTAGCTTGGGCTTCCTATTCATAGTCCTAAATGGCCATGGAGCTCTGGTCATCATGTCCTGAATTTAGCCATCAGGAAGGAGAAAGAACAGAGGAAGGGCATGCCATTCTCTCTAAAGATGCTTCCAGGAGGAATCTCCTTACATGTCATGATCATAAACTAGTCCCAAGTCCTTGATTAGCTACAACCAAGGCTGGGAAATACAATCTTTATGCAGGTGGCTAGGAAATCATGCAAAATTTGAGTTCACTTAATTCAAAAAATGGGGAAAAGAGAGTATTCTTTAGAAGAACTAACACTTGTTACCCATCCTAATCATCTCACAGCAATTAGAAATAAGTGAGTCAGTAGTACTTATCTATCTTCTTTGATAAACATTGATTTCTAAGTTCACTAAATCTCCTTCTCTGTTTAATTTAAAAGTTTGATTAAAGTTTTATCTCTCAGTGCAGCAGAATATCTAGTTCTAATTTGATTTTCAAGGTTTTGCATTTGAAAAGAAATTGAAATTCATAGAAGTTGTTAATGGTACACTTTGTGGGATTAGGGTAACCAATAGATATTATTTTTGTGAAAGAAAAAGACTATAAATAGTTTCTATAATATCTTATGGGGAAATATCCATAGAATAAGTAAGAGTGAGAGAAATTTAGCACAATGGAGTATGTATTAACTCAAATATATGTTTCAATGTGGGCACAGACTCAGGAGTGTGAAAGCAGGATGTATTTAAATATGTATAAAATAGCAAATAAATTAAGAACATCCATAAGATTTCTTCTATTTAAAAATATTTTTATTTTGCCTAAGAATAGAATCATCAGAATGAAGCTGTTCTATAATTTTTCCAAAGACCATATGTTAATTAAGAGTGAAAATTAATTAAATATGCAGAGCTATGAGTTTATAATATGTACACACCCTAGAACTATGTCACAAAAAAAGAAGAGACTGTTGCATTCCAGGGAATCTGGTGCTGAGAGGATTATTATTTTACTAGAGGCCCAATTCGTGCAAGAATGGGCCTCCCTTGCCCTGGTTGCCGGCACCACCTTTGCTCCAGCCAGAGCCACCTTTTCGCTTGGGCCCGGAGCTGCCTTTCTGTTTTCCCACGCTGCCCAGAGGCCCAGAGTGGCTGGGGCGGTGTGCAAGCGTCCCACCCCCGGCCGCTCAGCACCTGCGTATGCAAATTAACACACCATCTTTGTTGGGTTAATTTACATACTCACTCCTGATTGGCTGGTGGGTGTCGCAAAGGTACGGTCAATTTGCATCTTACTCTTTTATTAGTGTAGATTCACACCAGGGTCATTCTAAATTGTGCTGATGTTTGAGGAGAATAAAGGGAAGTTTTATAAGAATTGCAAAACTCCAATGTTTTGTTTTCTTTGCTTTTTAGGTTTTAATTTACATAATGTATATATCACTCTTCTTAGTGTACACTTCTCTAAATTTTGGCAAAGTCTAGAATTGTGCAACCACTACAAACAGTCAAGATACAGAACTGTCCCATCACCCTCCAAAAATCCTCTTATGCTACCCTTTGTAGTTAACCTAATGTTGCCTATGAGTTTATCTTAGTTTATTTTGTATCCTACATTTTAAATTCATCCATGTTGGTATATTAATAATGTCTTTCTTTTAATGTTGACTAGTATTTCTTCATATAGACATATCCTCATTTGTTTAACCATTTCCAATTAAAGGGCATTTGGCTCCTTTGTTCCTTTGACATACCTCATCAATGCACTTAAAATTAAGAACTTCCTTAATTTCTTGTACTTTAAATTGTTTTAGTCTCATTTTGTATATTTTCTACCACAGACCTAGATTTTTGCCCATTTAAAAAATTTGCCTGTTTTTTTATTTTTATTTTTAATAGTGCTTATTTCTCTTTATTGTGTATCTTTCATGGGGTAAAAGTATTAATTCTGCTGTATCATGTTATTTTATTTTTCATGAGTCATGTTATTGCTTACCCAATATCATAAATATTTTCTCCCTTTTTTTCTAAAATATTTTCTAATAGTACTCTATTTTATATGGTTAGTTTTGATATATTTTTGTTATGTATTTTGTGAGGTCTGAATAGTTTTATTTTTTATATATCGATGTTTAATCACTCCAGCATCAGTTACTTAACAGAATTTTTTCTCTCTGTCAAGTTGCCTTGTATCTTTTTCAAAATGTAATTAGTCATATTTGTTCAGGTCTATTTCAAGTATCTCTATCCTGTCCCATTGATCTATGTGCCATGCCTTTCATTTGTAATACTGTCTTACTTACTGTAGTTTTATATTAAACTAAAGGCTTGGTGCACAAAAATTCATGCACTCGGGGGGTGGGTGGTCCCTCAGCCTGGCCTGCACCCTCTCACAATCTGGATCCCCTTGGGTAGGGTCCCTAGGCCTGGCCTGAGATCAGGTCCTATTAGGGCTTTCCTTCCCTAGGCTACAGGCAGTTGGCCCCACCCCTGTCACTGCAACTGGTGGCCTCCCTCTGCAGGCAACAGGTGTGGGGTGCGATGGCTTGGATGGCCTGGGCCTCCCTCTGTGGAGTCATCGCTGGCCAGCTGCACACCTGTCACAGAATTGCTGCTGCCAGTGGCCTGGGCCTCCCTCTTTCTTTGCTGGGGGGTGGGGCCAGCCCAGCCAGGGGCCGTCTGCCCACCTGATCACCCCTAACCACTAGCCTGCCTACATGATTGCCCCTAACCTCTGGCCTAGCTACCTGATCACCCCTAAGCACTGGTCTGCCTGCCTGATTGCCCCTAACCACTTGCTTGTGGGTGAAGCGAGTCCAGCCAGGGGCCGTCTGCCTACCTGATTGCCCCTAACCTCTGGCCTGCGTACCTGATCTCCCCTAACCACTTGCCTGCCTACTTGATCACCCCTAACCACTGGTCTGCCTACCTGATCATCCCTAACCACTTTGCTTGCCTGCCTGATCGCCCCTAACTGCTTGCTTGGGGGCAGGACCAACCTGGCAGGGGCCGTGGTGGTTCTGGTCTCTTGTTGTTCCAGTCGTTACACTTATGGTGGCTGGCCTTTTATTATATAAGATATTGAAGTATTATGTGAGTCCTGCAGCTTTACTTTTTTATTTCAAACTGTTTGGGCTATTCTAGTTTCTTTGCATTTAGAGTAAATTTTATAATCTGCTCCTCAATATCTTTAAAACATCCTTCTGACATTTTGAATGGCAATGTTTAGATAATTATGTGGAGAATTGACATGTTAATAATCTTGAGTCTTTCAATCCATTAAAATAGTATATATTATGTATATTATGTTGCCATTTACTTGTTTCTTTAAAAAAATTTTTTTTTCACTTGAAGGCATTATGGTCTGGAATCAATTTAGCACTAGTCTCTGTTCTCTAAAATTAGGTAGTGTTATAGCCTCCTAATCTTGCACTACTGATAAAGTCTACCCAGTGATAATTGGTATATTTTCTTATTATATTTTACTTTCCATTCTTCTTAAGTATCATGTAGTATTTTTTTTTGTCTTTCCAGTTGATACCTAATAGGAAGATGGGCTCCAAAATAATTTTTTTAAGTTGTCTATAGATTCTTGATATTTTTGTTTGTTTGTTTTTTTCAGTATCTCATAAGTAAGGGTATTATGTCACAATCAATAAAAACTTTGAATAAGATTTAAGGTCTCAATGAACCTCTAAAGTCCTTCATCTTTTATTGGTACATATGACACATTTGCAGGTTTACGCCTCTACCTGCTTTTCATGGGTTGGCAGGTTTTTATAATAATGGTGTGGTGGATTACTCAGGGTTTTCCAGAGAAAGGCAACCAATGAGATATAGATGGATAAATAAATACATAGAAGTAGATATAGTAATGGAAATATTATATACATATATATACACACATATATATGCATATATATTATATGTATACATATATATGTGTGTATATATATATATGTATATAATATTTACATAATATTATATTGGGCAACCTTTTGAGCTTGGTGTGTCAAACTTCACCAAAAAACTGAGCATAACTCGGGTAGTGTGTCACTTTGAGGAAAAAACATTATTTCGCAAATGTTTCATCCTCAGGAGCAGCAAATATTTCATCCTCGGCATGCGGCTGCCCAGCGGCCGCATGTCATCAGAAATGGCTACGCGTGTCAGTGCTGACACGCGTGTCATAGGTTCGCCAACACTGATATATATACTAGAGGCCCATTGCAGGAAGATTCCTGCAATAGGGCTTCCTTTGGCAGTCTGCTTCCCTCCCTTCTCCCCTGCCCCGCCTGCTTCCCTCCCTTCTCCGCTGCCCTGCCTGCTTCCCTCTTTTCTCAGCTGCCCCACTTGCTTCTCTGCAGCTTCGCTTGGCTTCCTTCTACACTGTCTTGAGTCTTTGCTCTGTGACTGGATATGCAAATTAACCGCCATCTTGGTTGGGTTAATTTGCATACCCGCTCCTGATTGGCTTGTGGATGTAGCGGAGGTGTGGTCAATTTGCATATTTCTCTTTTATTAGATAGGATGAATAGATTTATTATAAGGAATTGGCTCATGTTATTACAGAGGCTAAGAAACTTAATGATCTGTTGTCTGCAAACTGGAGACCTAGGAAAGGTGATGCTGTAAGTTTCAATTAGTATGGAGGCCTGAGACACAAAGGAAGCAAAAGAATTGATGGAAGTCCCAGTCCAAGGGCAGGAGAAGACTGATGTTCCAGCTCAAGAATCGGGTAGAGAGAGTGAATTCTTCTTCACCTTTCTGTTCCATCCCAGCTCTCAACAAATAGGATAATGTCCACCCACATTGGAGAGGGCAGTATGTTTTACTCAGTCTACTGTTTCAAATGCAAATCTCATCCCAAAACACTCTCAAAGACAAATCCAGAAAGAATGTTTAGTCAAATATCTGAGCATCTTTTGATCCAGTCAAGTTGACACATGCAATTAACCATCACATAAAAGGCAGTAAAGAGTAATAGAACAGGAAGGTATTTTGCAATGTTAATTGAGCTAGATATCAGGCATTTATTGCTTGTAAAGCCAGTTATTAGAAAGGTACAAAGCTGCAAAAACAATTACGCCACCTGAGATTTTGTGTACCAGTATCTTTCCTATGTTATCCTAAAACTCCAATGAGAATGAGCTGTAAATAAAGGGAACAGGTAGTGGGAACAATAACTGCTAGTAAAATGTAGAGTGCTTTGACATTTACTTGCTAGTTTTATTTCTAAGACAAATAATGAGGATATGAAACTTGGAAATGTTAATACCCTTGCCTAGCGTTGTGCTAAAAACATGTTGCAGCTCAAACCTAGATATCTGTCTCTAATTTCATCTTTTTATTTTTACTGTAATAAATGGCTTTGCATATTTTCTTATATCTGAATCTTTCATATTCTTGAAGATTTAAGTAAGTTTATTTATTGAATTCTTTCAATTCTTCATTCAATTAATGTATGCAATTCAGCTCATTCAATCTTTCAATTCATGAAAGAATCTTTAAGACTTATAGAACTGTTATTTACCTCACTTATGCAGCAGTATCTTCCATAGTTCTCTAGGTATTTATTAAACACCTAACATATATCAGACACACTTTAGATCCCAGGAATACAATAAGCAGACAAACTGTCTTGTTGCCACGATTTATGCAATCTAGTGACAATCTACTGACTGAGCAGACACAAATAATTAATTAAGCATATACTACATTAGATAGAGATAAATATCATGAAAAAAATAAAGTGTGAAAGGGATATACAAAGTTTTGTAGCTTGTATTTTTTTAAATATACTTTATTGATTTTTTTACAGAGAGGAAGGGAGAGGGATAGAGAGTTAGAAACATTGATCAGCTGCCTCCTGCACACTCCCTACTGGGGATGTGCCCACAACCAAGGTACATGCCCTTGACTGGAATCAAACCTGGGACCCTTCAGTCCACAGGCCAACGCTCTATCCACTGAGCCAAACCCGTTAGGGCTGCAGCTTATATTTTTAAAATAAGGTGACTAGTTGAAGGCTAGCTTCAGAAAGTAATATTTGAATAAATCCCTGAGGCAATGAAGGAGTGAAGACTTTGGGGACCTTGGGGAAGAGCATTTGCAGGTGAGAGAGAATTCAGTGGAAAAGCCCTGTGTTATGAATGTGTCTGATATGTTCAAGCACCCTTTATGCTTAAGTGGAAGAAGCAGGAGCATAGTGGAGATGAGGCGTGGGCATGCAGGAGGTGACAAATTGTTTGTACAAGGCTTTATTGACATTGTTGGGATTTTGTGTTTCACTGTGAATAAACTGAGAAGATATTTTTGAGCAAAAATGAAATTCAATTCCTGTTATTGGCCTAACATCAAGAAGGGGAAAAAGACATTAATCAAGTAATCATAAAATGTATGTAAAAACAAAAGTAATAAATGCTATAATTGAAACCAGTCAATTGGATTAGGTTTAAGAATTAACATGTGAACTTGGCTCTAAAGGATGACTAGAAGTTAACCAGGAAACAGTATAAGTTTAATAATAACCATGCCTTATTGAGTTTATCTCTCTAAAAACCATCATGTTCAGCACTTTCCTTGGATTAATTAATTTAGTCTTTACATTAACCCTCTAAGGCAGTGGTTTTCAACCTTTCTAATGCCGCGACCCTTTAATACAGTTCCTCATGTGGTGACCCCCAACCATAAAATTATTTTCATTGCTCCTTCATAACTGCAATTTTGCTACTGTTATGAATTGTAATGTAAATATCTGTGTATTCCGATGGTCTTAGGTGACCCTGCTAGCGGTTCTCAACAGTTATGAAGTAGCAACGAAAATAATTTTATGGTTGGGGGTCACCACAACATGAGGAACTGTATTAAAGGGTCGCGGCATTCGAAAGGTTGAAAACCACTGCTCTAAGGGATGTGCAGTTATTCCTTTTATAGAGGAAACTGAAATACATGAAGGTCAAATAACATGCCCAGTTTCTCATACTTAGGAAATGGGGGGAAATGAGACATCAAACTAAGAAGGCAGGTCAAAGAAAAGGTGCTGATCTTAGATGGTGAAAAGGACAAAATTCTTGGTCCTCAGCCTGTAAAATTCCCTCATCAGCCTCTCCACCTACTCTAGCTTTCTAATTCATATTCATATTTCAATGGCTGTTTGAAATTTTCTCCTGTCTGAAATATTTCCCTGCCTCTCCAGCCACCACAGGTAATTTTTCTTAAAGTCCTATAGAAAAGACTCTGTGACCTTTGATAAATAATTATATGTTATTGTGTGGCATCTATTACTATTTACAAGAATTTTGAATAAATTGTTTTTGAAGGTTCGTGCTTTTTGCTTTAATATTGCAAATTAATTTCAAGTCCCTAGGGATTTGAGCACAGTGGAAATAATTGGGATGATTGCTTAATTTTGTTCGATATAGTGTTTAATATGAAGTTCTGTAATAATCTATAATAATAAAAGCATAATATGCTAATTAGACTGGTCGTCCTTCTGGACCAAGCCAGTGAGAGAGGGATCCAGGCAGCCGCCATGGCTGCAAAGGCCTACTCTTGCACGAATTTCATGCATCGGGCTTCTAGTATTCACTATAAAACAGAAAAGGGTAAAATAAAAACAAAAAAACAAACACAAAACAGAAAGGAATGAAAAAGTAAGAAGGAATCTCAGAGGTCTCTAGAGGCTGACTTCCTTTTACATATGATTGTGGGTGAGGACAAAACCCTCCTTTATTGGCTCTAAAGCCTATGCTGATTTCCAATCCATATGAAAACATTTTTTATATTGCCCTTTAGGATTCAAAGTGATATAGGAGCCAGCCACAGGGAATGGAAACTAGATGTCCCCAAATAAACATCAAACTCCAAGAGGAGACATATGGGTACAAGCAGCACTTGGGATCTAAGGCAAATGGGGAGAGGCTAATGCACACAAGAGAGGAACACATAGCAATGCAGCACAACTCATTTCTTTCTCCTTCCTGTTACAACTGACCTGCCTGTAAGGAGTGTATGTTCTCTTTCCCCATCCATGACACAGGACTGCTGTGTGGGGAGTCCCGGAGTGCGAAGCTCTGCTGGGTGATGCCTGCTATTTCTGGGGTTCAGTACTAAGAAGTCATCATTTCAAATGTAATACACTTCTAATAACAGCTTCATCAATAATGAAGGGGTTAATTTGGCCCTATGTGGTTTATTTTTTTGTCTTACAATTTTTAATAAATGTTAAAGTTTTAATTTATCCGAATTTACGATGCATCTTAAAATTGATGACATGTAAAAGTTTTATAAGAGGTATTTTCTTTCTTAGCAATAAATAAAATAATGGTATTTCTAATAGTTGGGGGCATCTTCTGTCTGACGAAATACAATATAATCACAATTGACTTAGAAACAAAATGTGAGTCAAGTAGTACACACGTTCGGTCCCAGTAGTGCCATTTCCTGGGTTAATAAAATGTGCAGCTTCTCAGCTTCTGTGTGATGTAATGGATAAACACATTCATTTGCAGACTGACCATGATTGGACATGTTTTATAGTCCATCCAAATGTATTATTTTAAATAAATGTATTATTTTTAAAATGGCCTCATTTTTATTTATTTATTTATTTATTTATTTAAATATATTTTATTGATTCTTTTACAGAGAGGAAGAGAGAGGGATAGAGAGTTAGAAACATCGATGAGAGAGAAACATCGATCAGTTGCCTCTTGCACACCCCCTACTGGGGATGTGCCCGCAACCAAGGTACATGCCCTTGACTGGAATCGAACTCGGGACCATTCAGTCCTCAGGCCGACGCTCTATCCACTGAGCCAAACCGGTTTTGGCTAAAATGGCCTCATTTTTAAAACTATATTCTACAAATGGTAAAATGTGTGAGAGAGCTGAGTGTTTATATAAGAATAATTTAAATCCTCAGGTCCTTATCTCTATTCCCACACCTCATGTAGTAAAAGCAATTGTCTTTTCCAGCCCCACAATATTTTAAGAGATAAAATAAAAAGATGGAGGGGAATTTGGGCAGGAAAGGGTGCAATTTTAGATAGTGTTGCCAGAAAAGCCCTCAATGAGAATGTAATTGTGCCTTAATCACTGATATAAATTAAATTCTTAATCTGAAGTTCTTGATGACGTGCCCTTGCTTCAGAAAGGATTGACTTTTGTTTCTGTCAGTGGAAGTACTTGTTGCCTCCATACATTCCACAATTGGAGCTGATATGCAGTTGGGCTTTAGTTTTTAGAGTCCTTATCTCTAACACATGATTCAGTTTAGTGCTTATCTTGTTTTTCTGTTTCCCACACTACAATGTAAGCTGGACATGGACAGGGAAGTATTGATTTTCACAGTATCTCCAATATCTACAACTGTGCCTGGCCTAGAATTTGCACTCCACAAATATTTGTTAAATTAAAGAATTAATATTAATATTTATTTTTACAATCCTCTTGCAGTTATAGACCTGACAGAAATATACCAACCTCTAACAGTGGTTACATCTTGATGGTGGGGAATTGTATTTTTTCCTCTGGTTTCTACCATGTATTAGTTCTCAAAGTACCTCTTTAAAAATGATATTTAATTGAAAGTCATCAAGTAAAAAGAGTCAAGGTCTTCTTCTATCACACACCCAATGCTCAAACTCATAAGTAAACTATAAAAAATTACTATCTTTTAACAAGATCATGTTGTGTATAATCATATCACCTGTGCTGTCCATTTTGAAGCACCTGTAGTTAGCCATTAGCGTGAATGACTGTGGTCCTGGGACAGAGCAAAGAGAGCCGGTCTGTGAAAATTACTTCCTACAGCTTGTTTCCCAGTTTAGGACCCTACCATTACTCACTAAGTTGTAGATAGAGTATCAAGCCAGAAACAGACTCTGGTCTAGAGGATATCTAGTATAGAGGCTGCCAATGTATTTTATCATCACACACTCATTTATTATTTTTTTTCTACAAGCACTAAGCATTTTGAAATATTTAATTTAAAAAATACAACCCAAATTAGTAATCAAAGATTAATCATACTAACAGTCTTACCAGTAGGACATGACTACTATCACTTCATTGAGTATAAGTTATACAGCATAAAAATGATGTTTAAGTGACTTGTGTAGCTAAATAAAATTTCTATGAAACTCTTGAAATATTAGATATCTTTTCCAGATTAAATTTTCATGGGCACATTCATGGTGGGGATTGTCAGTTGGGAGTTAGACAGAAGTCAAACTTCCTCAGTTCATTTTTTTTTTTAAATTGACAGACTCCCAACCACTACCCATTTCACCCCAAAACCTCACCCCACAGGACATGCTGGCCGAGTTTGAAAGATAACTCAAGGGATATAATTACACACCCTAGACATGGTGATCTTCTAGGAAAGTGGTCAGGGCCCATCTCATTGTTCACTCTACATGTAGATTGAGTCCAAGAGTCACTGCCAGCACCTGGTGGTTTCCCTTTGTTTAAAAAAAAAAATGCTCCTAAGGGCATGGGAGAAGATCTAAGTAATTATGAAACATATATACCTGAATTCAAAGTTTCAATACTACAAAGAAATTTTCCCACAAATTAAGCTAAAATGTCAGTCATTTTAATTACAACCCTTACAAAAATTTCCATTTCCATAGAATTTAACAATTTAATTCTAAAAACAATATGGAACAATTAAAGACCGATCAAAAGTGGTCAAAGATTCAGGGAAATGCGAACTCACAGAAACTGCTAATAGTTTAAATTGGTACAATCTAATTGGAGAAAAGTTTTGCAATATCAAGTTGATTTGCAGATAAACAGAAATGTCACTTCAGAATATAACATAGAGAGCCTTTTGGCGTATACTAGAAGATGATGATCTAATTGCAAAATTATTTGCAATCACAAACAGCTGACCAATATGTTTATCAACAGGAGAATCTATCATGTATTATAATATATTCATAGATGTAAAACCACAGAGTAAACCCAAGTAACTAATAAGTATAAAATACCTTGTGTTGCAATACATAGGAAAGATTCAGAATGATATATGGAGCATGATAGATTTAATGTAGATTTAATGGCATGCAAAACAACAGTAAATTTGTTTATGAACATATACAAACATAATATACTATGAAAACATTTACTGCAAAGACACAAATCACTTTTATAATAGTGATTGCCTCTAGGGAGGAAAAGAGTATTTAGATCCAATGGGAATATAAAAGGGTCTTGAAAATATTTGTCATGTTTGACTGCAACACAGTTTTGAAGAAATTTTTAAATATGAGACTGAATATTTTTAAGTAATATTCTCCATCATTTTTTGAATGTGTGAACATTTTCATTAAAATTAATGTGTGTAAGTTATTACTTTTCCACTTTTAGTTTAAAACTCATAGAATATTTTGTTTTGGTTGCACCCAGTCTCTTTATGTAAATTAGGATTTAAACAAAGCACAGCTAAAGATTACTGAAGGTGCTGAAGAGTTGAACATTAGGCCAATATTCACAGTGGTCAATGAGAGGGGTTTAAGATAATTTTATAGGTTCTTTACAATGCTAGGGAAATAATAGACAACCCCTTCATCAGCTCATGCACCTTGTATATTCTTCATCTGTAATTTTTGGGTGCATCACCCAGCATTTCAAATAAGCAGACAAGTTGGTCAGTTGTGAAAGAAAAAAGCTATGTATAGAGTTAGCTGTGCTCATCTTTTATTCCAGACAGATGGTTGTCATTTCTTAGAAAATTGATTGCACCCAGTTTAAATTTCACAGTGATTTAAACATGCTAGGCATCACTGCAAGGCCACCAGAGAAGTTATTTCAGATTTTAATAAAGCTGAATTTGTTGGAGGTGATCCTTGGACTAGTGAGACCAAGACTAAATCCACTCATAATTTTATTACCTTTCACATAATTCCATGCATACTAAGAATTTTCCAATCTCTCTATATAAAAGCCTAAATGACCGAAGGACTGAACAACCAGTCGAGTGGTTGCTATGACGCACACTGACTACCAGGAGGCAGACACTCAATGCAAGAGCTGCCCCCTGGTGGTCAATGTGCTCCCACAGCCAACCTCCTGCTGCTGGCCAACTTCCCACAGTTCCTTCCCCCTGCTGGCCGCCCCCCCCATCGGCCCCAATTGGGGGGCTGGCCAGCCAACCTCCCGTGGTCCCTCCCCCTGGCCGTCCCTCTCCCCCCACCGATTGGCCCTGATCACCAGCCAGGCCGAGGGACCCCACCCATGCACAAATTTGTGCACCAGGCCTCTAGTTGGAATATAATAGCTGCTATTTGGTTTGAAAAGTGTGCAGGAAAGTACCACTTCAATGGGATATTTTTAATGCATTTATAACTAAAAAAATGGAAGGCTCCAAACAGTGTAACATAGAGAAAATGAATGTATTGCTATGCTAATGAGGGCTTTGACCTAAATAATTGGTTCTGGAATTGTTTGCTCAGGCTCAGTAACCCCAAGTCATTCTGTCTGCTGGCCTCTTGTGATCTTTTTAAAATGTATGATGATATCTCTGCTCAGTTCTACTGAAACTCAATTTTTTTCTTTTGATCAGGGTTGTTGTAGTAAAAATCAATTCTGTTAAGGTCCATTTTAAAAGAATAATTAATGAAAAGTTTTATCCATCTTTCCATGCTTTTAGTGTAAACAAAACAAAATATATTGAGATTAGTGAAATGAATGATACAGTTACAGTATTGGCTAATACAGTTGCTGAAATTTTATTTGGCATGTGACCAAAAGACAGAAAAATTCAATACTTTTGACTTTGTGTGTATGTATGTGACACACATGAGAGGAAATAAATAATAGAGAAAAAAGAAACCATATATTTAAAAACAGGAATGAAGATTGGTTAGTTTGATCATCCACTGAGTACTTCAAGCAAAAATTCTTTAAAATTAATTTATCTAATGTTGGATTTTTATTATCTTGTAGGTTATAGAGAAACTGAAAATGGTTTTTGCTACCCAAATATGTATATTCTATTACTATATTTAAGAGGCGCATCCTCTGTGGAAAACTACAATAGTGAATAGTGAAAAGATCATGGACTTTAGAATTAGAAAAATTGTGTTGTGTATCTAAAATGGAATAAAAAGCAGATGGGATCCAGTCTCGGGGATGCCTCTTCAAGAAAGAGGTCTCCACCTGGCCCCCCATGCCTTCTAAATTCATATTCCTTGTATAGTATTTTCATTTGTGTGTCGGTCCCTCCTTCAGATCCTGAACACTGCCGCAAAGGTTGCGGCATTGTGTGACTCTGTGGCTTATCAGTTAAAAAAATTGGTCCCAAGCCTGTTGCATATAAGTTTTATCATCTGTAAATTGAGGATAATATTTACTGGCTTGTTATAAGGATTGAATTGCCTAGTACTTCTGCTCCCCTAATATAGCATCTATGAGAAGATGGTTCTTAAAGGTTTTCTTCATTGATGCATCCCCATTATCTATACTATTGCCAGATGCACAATGGAGGATTCAGTGACTATTTATTAAACAAACAAATATATATATGCACAAAGATAGATGCTAGAATGGGCCTTCCTTTCCCTGGCTGCCAGCACCACCTTTCCACTCCAGCCCAGCCCCAGAACCACCTCTTTCCACTCAGGCCCCACCTTCCCACTCTGCCCAGAGCCACTGAGAGACCAGGGGTGGGGCAGAATGCCTGCGTCATTGCCATGGTGACGATGCAAGCATCCCACCCACCCCTTGTCACTCGGGGCCTGTGTATGCAAATTACCCACCATCTTTGTTGGGTTAATTTGCATATCACTCCTGATTGGCTGGTGGGCGTAGCAGAGTGATAGTTAATTTGCATGTTTCTCTTTTATTAGGTAAGATATATGTAATATATAGCATATATCCATGAGTTACATAAATTAATAAAATGGTACCACCTGGCACAAAAGTGGTTAATAAGTATTTGTTCCACATGCTTTTATTTTTATTTCTTTTTTTTAATTGATTTCAGAGAGGAAGGGAGTGGGAGAGAGAGACAGAAACATCAATGATGAGAGAAAATCATTGATTGGCTGCCTCCTGCACACCCTACCAGGGCATACGCCTGGATCAGGAATGGAACCTTGACCTCCTGGTTCATAGGTCAATGCTCAACCACTGAGCTATGCCAGCTGGGCTATTCCATATCCTTTTAGTTATCTTCCTCCAGGATATGCATGATGACTAAACAAGTCAACATATGTGTTTAGATCATAGTTGCTACTGAGAGAAAAAAGTAGAGTCTGCTTCCCCATTAACATCTCTGTATATTTCTATATCTATTAATGCATATATAAATATAGAAATTATTCTAGTGAAAATATGTAATTATGTAGCATAGCAAAGAAAAATGTGTATCAGGATCACTGAACATTAAATACTAGCGTTCCCGTTGCAGGAAAAATCCTGCAATAGGGTTTCCTGCTGCACTCTACCACGAACCCCCTGTTCTCCTCCCTTGTCCCCCACCCCGCCTTCTCCGCCAGCCCACCCGCTCTCCTTCCTTCGCCCCCGGCCCCGCCTCCGCTCCTCCCTTCTCCCCTGCCCCGCCTTCTCCACCAGCCCGCCCGCTCTCCTTCCTTCGCCCCCGGCCCCGCCTCCGCTCCCCTTCTCCTCCCCCCGGCTTGCTTGCTTATCCGCAGCTTTGCTCCCTTCTGCAGCTCTTGGCTTCTTTCTAAGCTGTCTTGATATGCAAATTAGCCGCCATCTTTGTTTGGGTAATTTGCATACTTGTCCTGATTGGTTGGTGGGCATGGCTTGGCTGGTGGGCGTGGCTTGGGCATAGAAAAGGTGCGGTCAATTTGCATATTTGTCTATTCTTAGGTAGGATATGCCTGTTCTTCAACTGACCTAACATAAAGGTATTTATCTTGCCTTCTATCCTCTCTGAGTTTCTAGATGCCTAGTGTGTACAAAATAATTTAGCTTTCATCTAAACTTTCACAAAGTTCTCTTTGTTGTATTGGTATGTATTCCAGCTCTAACTTCCTAAAGTGCCCTGAAACAAGAGCTACAACTTCTACGCCATAGCATGTTGCTAAGTATATACTAATAAACACTATCGATTAGGATGCATGACATTAATATTCACTGCCATGTCTTCTCTGATTCCCCATTAAATGTCTATGGAAAATATCAACAACAAAAATATGGAGTTCAGGGTAAAGAGCTGCCTGGGAGCCAGACAGCGGAATTTCAGTGCTCTCTACAGCAGATGGAAAAGGGTTATCCAATAAGCAAAGTGGGATTAAAAACTATCTATATATATAAAAGGCTAAGTGACCAACCCTATGTCCGTCTGACCATCCGACCAATGGTATATATGACGTGCACTGGCAATTTAAAAATAAAAGTTGACTTGCGCATTCACGATACATATAAAACTCACATCAATTTTTTTAATAGTATTACTCTTTTGGGAATGCTGTGTCATAAATTAAAATTGAAAGTAGGTGCCATCATCATGCTACTGAGAAATCTTAATAGTAAACGAGGTCTTTGTAATGGCACTAAATTTTTATCAAAATATTTATTATCAATCTATTATCAAAATAATCAAAGCTGAAGTATTAACAGGATCTGTGGAAGGAGAGCTTGTTCTCATTCCAAGAATTGATTTGTCCCCCTCTAACAGTGGCCTCACATTTAAATTAATTTGAAGACAGTTTCCTGTGATGCCAGCATTTGCAATGACTATTAACAAGTCACCAGGACAAACTCTAGACAGAGTAGGAATATTCCTGTCCAAAAGCGTTTTCGAACATGGTCAGTTATATGTTGCTTTCTCTTGAGTTCGAAGAGCATGTGATGTTAAAGTTAAAGTTGTACATACTTTATCACAAGTGAAATTAGTCAAGCACTCTGAAAGTGTTTTTACTCTTAATGTGGTGTATAGGGAGATATTAGAATAAGTTTAATCAATTTATCAGTCATTGTTTTTATCAATGTTGTTATATCATGTTTTTATTGTTTTTACATCATGTTTTAGTTGTTTTCATATCATGTTTTTGTTGTTTTCATATCATGTCTTTGTTGTTGTTATATCATGTTGTTATTGTTTATTTATTAATAAATTTATATATTATTTTATATACATTTTACTAATTTTCTTTCATCTCTGACACTTCTATTATACAGAAAGGGTGAATAGTGATATTAAAATATTTCTTCCAATGAATTTCCTTTCAATGTACACGAATCCATGCTCTGGGCCACTAGTCTCTTAATATTGTTCTGGGGATTCAATCTTACTACATTAAAAGCACTTTTTAAAAAATATATGTCTCTATTGATTTCAGAGAGAGAAAAGGGGAGGGAGAGAGAGAAAGAAACATCAATGATGAGAGAGAATCATTGATTGGCTGCCTCCTACACAGCCCCCATTGGGGACTGAGCCTGTAATTTGGGCATGTGCTCTGACCAGGAATCAAACAGTGACTTCCTGTTTCATGGGTCGATGCTCAACCACCAAGCCACATTGAACAGGCTTAAAAGCACTTTGAACACCTCTTGGCCATAGTAAGAGAACAATAATGTTAGCTGTCATTGTTATTACTATTATACAAAGGTTGGAGAAAATAAAATCCAGCTGTTTATGAGAAACATGCCAAAAATCAAAAGATATAAAAACTTGGAAATAAAATGATTTACAATTCACCACACAAAAAGTGACAAAATAAAGGGGGAGGGAAACTAACAGTATTGGGCAAAAGAAAATATAAGTTAAAAATAATTTAATGGAACATGGAGAGATGCTCATGATTGATAAAAGATAAATTCTATTGAAAAGGTGTAGCAATTTAACTTTTAAGAACTTTAGAAATGTAAAGAAAATAGACATCTATAATCACAGTGACAATGTCTTTAATACATATAAATGTGTGTGGGAAAGAAAGAGAGAAAGCATGAAACAGAGAGAGAGACAGAGAGAGAGATTCACTCAATTAGAAAAATAGGAGAAGCAGTATTGTATTACTATACAATTATCATGCTTATTATATAGACATGTAGATATACTTAGATATGAAACTTGTGTGTATTTGACTATGGTCAGACTTGTTTCTCTGAAACCTCCAGTAGTCCTAATGTAGCAAGAAAATTCAAAATTCAGAAATAATTAGGTTAGGTTCAGGGGTTCAGGAAAACATAATTAACTGCAACTCTCTCCTTGGGTCTAAGGCAGTGGTTCTCAACCTTTCTAATGCCGTGACCCTTTAATACAGTTCCTCCTGTTGTGGTGACCCCCAACCATAAAATTATTTTCGTTGCTACTTCATAACTGTAATTTTGGTTAAGAACCACTGGTCTAAGGGCTTCACTTGTTACTCATGCCTGAGCCCGTTCCTGGGTGGAGCCTTGAAAATAAAGCCTCTATGAGTGTCCTATGGTCAGCTGGTCATGCAGCTCAGAGACCCTGGCCACTCAGCTGCTCTCACCACAAGCTCCTTTCATGCTGTTTGAAAGGCTGCATAGCAACTGTGAGTCACTTATTTTCAGAAGTTATGTAACTAAAGAAATTGCTTTACATGAGTAAAGGATAGAGTGCAGTAAAAACCACATACGATGTGAAACGAATACTTTTTATTTTTAAGGGCAAGATTTAGGGAAAAAGCCTAGCATTCTTGCGGGTCTCAACTGGTTACCAAAGACTTTTATTACCTTATATTATATGCTATGAGATACTAAAATAGAAAAGATAATCAACATAAAAACTGCGAAGTTAAATTGAACTACTTGAGCGAGAGGATTCAACATATTATTGAAGGTTGCTTTTGTGGAATAACTGGAGCTATTTGTGTGTTAGGCACTGCTAAACATTTTTGGAGGAGGCATGGGAAAGCCACATCCATTCATTGCCAGAGGCAATTGGTGATTAACATCTTTAAAAAAAAACAACCAAAAAATGAGGCTCTACATTTTCCCTCATTTGATGTGTTAAAAATCTAATAATATACCACAGCTGGAGGCCACAACTGTTTCTTCCATTGATTTAATGTTGTGCTTTATCTCAAAAAATAATCTAAATGAAAATCAGTTGTTATCTTGATATGCTTGATTCAGATAGTTATAATGTACACTAAAGATATTAAACTAGTTAGGCCTCCTACTGCCAAAACTATAACATTAGGGTAATAAAGAAGCAAAATCAAGAAACATATGTAAAATTCAGACATTTCACAATACAGTGTGTTTTATTTTTACAGGGCTTTACAAATAGTAACCAAGAGACTGTTATTTTGATGTGCTTAACTGTGATCCTAAAATATTAGCAATTACTTCAAGACCCAAGTCAACACCAGCACCCACTGAGGCTTTTTGAGAGTTGTTTACTTCTCAGTAAGTTAATGTGGATACTTTTTTTGTTGTTAATACTCACCTGAGGATATTTTTTCCCACTGATTTTTAGAGAGAGTGGAAGGATGGGGAGAGGCAGAGAGAGAGAAACGTTCGTGTGAGAGAGACACATCGATTAGTTGCCTCCCACAAGCACCCCAATCGGGCCTGGGATCAGCCTGCTGCCAAGGCACATGCCCTTGACCGGAATCAAACCTGTGACCCTTCAGTCCATGGGCCGACACTCTAACCACTGAACTAACTAACTGGCTAGGGGTGTATGTAGATAATTTGAGGTGAGAAAACTATCCTTTATTCATTTTCACTAACGCCTCAGAGTTTCACCATGTAGCCTGCTCATTGAGGTGATGTTAGCCCCTAGGTTAGAGGTACATTTGTTTACAGAGAAACGTGAGGTAAAGAAGAAAAAGAAATGATATCAATCTTTAATATAATTTATATTCATATAGGTATGTTTGTGTCATATTTCATATTTGTTTACAAGAAAATCACATTATTTGCTCCCATTGCAGCTTCTTTTTGCATTTTAAGTGTATACATTTTAATGAAATGTGAATTGAATATTTTGAAACTTCTACATTCCATTGCAGGCATTAACAATAGTATATTGAATCTTTTAAATTAAAAAAAAATAGCCTAATTAAAGTACAAGAAAAGGGGGTTTCCAAAGATTAAACTTGAAAATTAGAGACCCTACCATGTTAAGTTGTGGATAAAACCTGATGCTTCAAAGGGTAGGAATGGATTCAGGCACAAAAGCCTCTACATCTATGCAGAGTCCGGGGACAAAGCTCTGTAACTTGTTCGTGGTAGAAGATAAAAAGTGGATTCACTGGATAAAATTAGGAATTGCCAACCCAAAGACTGGGATAAACTAACTTGGCCTTGTTGTAACCCACCCCACCATTCTTTTCACATCATTTCTGTAAATGATGACTTGCTAACTAATATACCATATAACTGCAGACAAACAACCAGTTTGCTTAAAAATTCTAGGAACTAACTTTAAAAGGAGCAGATTCTGACCTCCAGACATTCTGGGTCCCGAAGATTTGCTGACCTTCAACCATAAAAAACAGGATGACCCAAACCAGACCATGTACATAGTCCCCTTAACAGAGAACTATTAACTTCCAACTTTTGATTCCTTTGTTCTGTTTTGTTTTGTTTTGTTCTTTTTCCTTCCTCTCCCTCCTTATAAAAGCCCCTGCCCACATCCAGTTATCCAGTTGGGCTTTGTGACATTAGTTTGCCATCTTCTCAGGCTGCTGGCTCTTGATCCACTTTCCTTTCACCAGCCCTTGTCTCTGGACTATTGGCTTTTGAGCTGCAGGAATCTGAACCTGGATTAAGTATCATTGTCACTCCCACATACCTACACCAAACTATAATATAAGTTAAAAGACAAGCCACAAATTGGAACACTGTAGTAATTATAATTTCAATATTATAATTGACAAAGTAATGTTCTACAGATTGTATAAATGATATCTACAAATCAATAAGAAAAAAACTCAAAGATAAAGTAGTTCAAGGATATAAATAAAACATTCGAAGAAAACAAATTCAACTGCCTATACATGTTTGTGTTTACCCTCTCAGGTTCGGGGAAAGCAAGTTACTGAGACAATAAATGTGCCATTTGTAACTCCCCCCATGTCATTTTATATTTTAACTAGAGGCCCAGTGCATGACATTTGTGCACTTGGGGAGCGGGGGGTCCCTCAGCCTGGCCGGTGCCCTTTTGCAGCCCAGGAGCCCTCGGGGATGTCAGTCAGACATCCTTACCACTGCCACAGAGCAGGGAGAGGCTGCTGCCACCACCACTACACTCGCCAGCAGTCAGCACAGATTGTGGCTGAGCAGTGCTCCCCCTGTGGGAGCACACTGACCACCAGGAGGCAGCTCCTGTGTTGAGCAACTGCCCCTGGTGGTCAGTGTGCATCATAGCAACCAGTCATCCCACCGTTCAGTTGATTTGCATATTACCCTTTTATTATATACTAGAGGCCAGTTGCAGGAAGATTCCTGCAAGAATAGGGCTTCCTGTGGTGGTCTCTGCCTCCCCGCCTGCTTCCCTCCCTTCTCCGCCGCCCCACTTGCTTCCTTCTCTGCAGCTTCGCTCCCTTCTGCAGTTCTTGGCTTCCTTCTATGCTGTCTTCAGTCTTCACTCTGCACCTGGATATGCAAATTAACTGCCATTGTGGTTGGGTTAATTTGCATACTCGCTCCTGATTGGCTGATGGGCGTGGCTTGTGGACGTAGCGGAGGTACAGTCAATTTGCATGTTTCTCTTTTATTAGATAGGACTAGAGGCCCGGTGCACGAAATTCATGCACAGGGGGAGGGGTCCCTCAGTCTGGCCTGCACCCTCTCCATCCGGGACTCTTCAGGGGATGTCCAACTGCTGGTTTAGGTCCGAACCAGCAGTAGGACAGCCCTCTCACAATCTGGGACCGCTGGCTTCTAACCACTCACCTACCTGCCTGCCTGATGCCCCTAACTGCTCCCTTGCCTGCCTGATCACTCCTAACCACCTCTGCTTGCCTGCCTAATCGCCTCTAACTGCTTCTGCCTGCCTGTCTGATAGCCCCTAACCACCTCTGCCTGCTGACCTGATCACCCCTAACTGCCTTCCCTGCCAGCCTAGTCTCCCCTAACTGCCCTCCCCTGCTGGCCTGGTCACCCCCAACTGCCCTCCCCTGCTGGCCTGTTCGCCCCTAACTGCCCTCCCCTGCCTGGTTGGTCGCCCCTAACTGCTTCTGCCTGCCTGCCTGATAGCCCCTAACAACCTCTGCCTGCTGGCCTGATCACCCCTAACTGCCCTCCCCTGCTGGCCTGGTCGTCCCTAACTGCCCTCCCCTGCCAGCCTGGTTGCCCCTAACTGCCTCTGCCTAGGCCCCTGCCACTGTGGCTTTGTCTGGCAGGACTTCCGGATAGATGTCCGGTCTAATTAGCATATTACCCTTTTATTAGTATAGAGGATTTGTAATATCTGTTAGGATTAGCCAGAATGTGGACAAATATTTTTATGCACTGCTAGTTGTAATGTCTAGAGATGACCCTTGCTATATATCAGCGATTTTCAACCAGTGTGCTGCAAGAATTTTTAAAATATGCAATACCTGACTAGTCAGAAATACTGACCTCTGATTTGCTTTCCTCATCAGAAGCTGTGTTTTCTGTGACCCCTGAGTTCTTGTCTTGCTTTTTTTATGTTGCGAACTTGATTGTCAATTTCTTTGAAAAATCTGAGCACTTCAAAATGTATTTTACCTGAAAAGACAGACTTTTCTGGCTCTTTGGCTACGTAGGGCATTCAACCTTGCCTAATTCTTGTATAATGTGTAGCATTTTTTCATTAAAACCACCTTAACTAGTTGGATAAGTAATACAAAATGTAAAAGGTGGAGCAAAAGTAAGTTTACAGTTGTTTGCATGGAAAATAATGCCATAATTAATAAATAATAATACAAGAATAAACTCTGTGTTTTGCATACTCATAGCTGTAAACTAGGCATGCACCAGTCTCTCTCCCAGCCATCGGAGGAACAAACACTGCTGACACTTGGTCTCATATTCTAGGCTCTACAACTGGAAGACAATACATTTCTGTTGTTCAGTTGGTGGCATTTGTTACAACAGCTCTAGCAAACTAATACATGGAATTTAGTGTCAACAATTCTGAAAGGTTAATTTCATAATTTAGAATCCAAATGCTCCATACTCCTGTTTGTGTCCCATCATACTTAAGGTACAATGGCTACAACTCATCAGCAGTCCTTTTTCTTAAAAAAAAAAAAAAAAAAAAAAAAAGATTTTTAAAATTTATTTTTAGAGAGAAGGGAAAGGAGAGGGAGAGAAAGAAACATAAATGTGAGAATGAAACATTGATTGGCTATTGGTTGCCTCTTGCATGCCCCCTACTGGGGATCAAGCCCACAATCTGGGCATGTGTCCTGACTGGGAATCAAACCAGCAACCTTTCGGTGCATGGATGACACCCAACCAACTGAGCCACACGGGCCAGGCCATCAGCAGTCCTTTTTATAATTCTTTTGTGTAGTATAACACACAGTAGTTTACTTTCCTATTCTTATTAAAAGCAAATATCAAGATGTTTACAGTATTACACATACAGGGTGGGGCAAAAGTAGGTTTACAGTTGTGAGTACATGAAACATAGTTTATTCTTATATTATTTGTTAATTACTGTATTATTTTCTATACAAACAACTGCAAGCCTACTTTTGCCCCACCCTGTATAGTATTGTCAGAAAAGTATATTCACAGAATCGTATTAGATTTACAACTAGCATTATTCAAGGGTTAGTTACATGGTATACATTTAACATCAACATAAAATAAAATAAAATAAAATAAAATAAAATAAAATAAAATAAAATAAAATAAAATAAAATAAAAAAGAGACATTGCAGTCAAATTCAGATCAGTTCAATAATGGAAAAGAATAAGCTGAAATACTTGTTAGCTATAAATATAGAAAAATAATAGAAGAAATTTGTTCTTAAAGTTAAATATGAAGACAGAGATGATATGAATTAACTTAGGAGGGGACAGTCGGGCTCTGGTCTTTCCATAGGGATGCTCACCACAAGCAGGCTGCTTCCCCCAGAACGGGAGATCTCTGTTTTAATAAGCCCTCCAGTGACTCTGATGCACGCTAAGTGTTGAGAACCACTGACCTAAGGGACTCTTTTGAAGACATGTGCCCCTTAAAATTCTGACAGAATTTTCTAGTGGGGAAAATCACTCTTCCCTTGGTATCACATTACTTCTAGAAATGTTTTTACCCTTTAGTGTACAGGGGCAGGGATAGAGGAAGTGCTCACCACCTCCAGCCTTGTTTTACCTTTTGGATGTTGCACAGATCAATGAGAATGTGGGATTTCAGGCGTACAGCTACTCCAACATATGTCTTATACCATTTGTTTTAAAGTGCCTCCTATAAGCAACCGTGGGAAGACTTTATATATATATATATCTGCAAACCTACCCAGGTGATTATAAAAATACTCCTCTCTCTCCCCTTTCCCAAACACAAATCTTAACTCTCTCTTTACTTTCGTTGTTTCTTTTTATGCAATTCTCTTCTGTAGACTGATTGGTGTTCAGAAGTCCTTGAATGTTGCTGCTCACTGCCTTCCTTAACCTTTGCTCTTAACAGTTCAAACCACACTGGTGGTAAGTTACCTCATAATTAAAGTGCTTCGGCAAGCAGCACAGACACTGATGTGCCCAGATATTAGCAAAGGACAGGAATCGGTGTGTTAGGATACAATTTTGTTTTTCCATAAGTGGAAGAAAATTCTCAAATCAGAATTTTCTGTCTCTAAGATTATTTTTTGAGGCTCTGTTACTTCAGAAACAAAAAGCTTTTAAATCTCAACCATTCTCTGTGCAATGTTTCTCTTAATGATCCATGGACATGTTTCATGCTGGGAGGTTAAGAGGTGAGCAAAGGCTAAACTAAAACCATCCTCACAGTACAGTGTTTCACTTAATGATAAATGACACTGTTTCAACGTGGGAGGATGAAAGATTTTGCATTTACTTTGAAGCAGAGAAATAGGCAAGTGCTGCTGATTAATGATGTGTCTAAGAG
Organism: Cnephaeus nilssonii; assembly: GCF_951640355.1. Lineage (NCBI taxonomy): Eukaryota > Metazoa > Chordata > Mammalia > Chiroptera > Vespertilionidae > Cnephaeus > Cnephaeus nilssonii. Next base: position 52,084,743 of record NC_137086.1, on the reverse strand, counting down.
AGTGGGGGTGATGGCCTAGGACGAGCTACTGCTGCACTGAGAAAATGTCATTATTTTTCCCTCCTTTTCTGAAAAACACGTTCTATGCTGTCTAGGAAATCATTTACACTGTGGCCCAGACAAGAAAATTCAAACGAAAATATAAAATTATTAGCCAAGTCATCTTTTATTTATTTATTTTTCAGAGAAAATTTTAGAAAAACTAAGACAGGAATCAACTGAACCATCAACTTTATGCTCCTGCACATTAGTAATTTGAAACATACCTCAGCCCTAACTGGTTTGGCTCCATGGATAGAGCATCGGCCTACGGACTAAAGGGTCCTAGGTTCAATTCTGGTCAAGGGCACATGCCCTGGTTGCGGGCTCAATCCCCCGTGGGGAGCGCGCAGGAGGCAGCCAATCAATGATTCTCTCTCATCGTTGATGTTTCTATCTTTCTTTCCCTCTTTCCTCTTCCTTCCTCTCTGAGATCAATAAAAATATATATTTTTAAAAAAGAAACATACCTCAAAGAACTTTTCCCAATTTTGGTCAAGCACACAGTATTCATACCAGGAGAAATTATAAAGATGGTTTGCTCTCAGCTGGAGAAAAGAACAAACAAGAAAGAGGACACGAGCTTCCACTTGAATATAGGCCAGTGCCATGGCCTCTTCCCTCACAGGTGCGTTTGCATGTTTAAAGGTGGCTAACAGGAGGATGTCCCGCTCCTTGAAAAGACCTGTCCCAAATAGCCCACCTTCTCTTACATAGGACTGCAATTATCAGAGTGAGTAGAACACACAGAGTCACTATTGCTCTAAGAAGTGTTTCCATGAAAAAGGACAGTACGAGTTATCTAGAGATTCTAAATAAACTCAAAAGTAAAGAAATAGAACTATCTAGCAAACCTAAACTGTTGTATGAATAAATACAATGGCTTTCTGTTATAGAAATAACAGAGAAGTGCCTGTAAATTTATTCCCATTTAGTTCCAGTTCTTACCCTAGTGTAAAAAAAAAAATCCTATCACTGAACTCTCTCTCCTGTTTCATCAGTCTGAGCAGTACTTCCAGCACATCTTGAGTTCCTGCCATTATGTACTCCCAAACTTAGTCATTTAAAATCAACCATTTTTTTTCTTTCTACTGCATCTTTGCAGACTAAAAAGAACAACAACAACAAAAAAGAAGGATGAGGAAACTTGCATTGCTTTGTGACCCATGCCCATCAATTTCCAATCAGGATGTGATCACCACAGCACTGTCCAGAGGCAAGCCCTCTGATTCCCACGGAAACCCTGCCTGGCTCCCACCCTGCCTGGCTCCCAAATCCGATTGCTGTGCCAGCACTCTGCTGCTCTGCTCCACCCTGCAGGGCCCTCCCAGGGCTGCAGCACTGAGGGCTGTCTGAATCAGACAGGGTTGTGCTGTGCCTTCTCAATGCAGCATCATAGGCTGTCCATGCAACCTGGTGAGTTTTCCCAAATCTAACCTTAACCCTCTCCGTCCGAGCAGGCGCCATTTGCTGCATTCATAGCATCTCTTCACTCCTAGAAGAAATTGTTCTCAATTTTTCTTTTTTGTTGTTACGTGGGTAGATCCTGGGTTTAATATAATTTTATTAAATCAGTCACATGTAATTGAATAAGTTTCTGGTTACTCTTCTCATCTTTTGTCCCTCCCTCCCATCCCCTCCCCTTTCTTCTCCTCTCCTCTTCCTTCTCCATCCTTCTTCTCCCCCTCCATTCTTCTTCTCTCTTTTTTCTTCTTTTCTTTTCTGATAAGCAAGGCTAGCCAGGATGAAAGACAGAATAGTGAAAGATACCAACAAGTTATTATTAGATTTTAAAATATTTCTCACTGAGCCATAAGAGAAAGGATATCATAGTGTAGCTATAGTCTTTGAATCTTCCTAGCATTTCTTTATTATTATGCCAATTATCAGACCAAGATTTCTCTTCTAAGCTGGAAAAAAAAATAACATTCAATTGGAATACTTTATAATATTGCAACCTCTACTAATGATCAAGCTTGTGCTAAAAGAAATACCTATATTTATATAGTCAATATATGTGTACATATATGTATATGTATATATTTCTATGTATATATTGCCGGAAGCCAATTCCAGCATGTCAGCATCTGGGAATGGCTGACAGCATTTCCCAAACCTGAAAGGGATGCATAAATTGATTGTTTGCTGCCAGACAGCTCAGGACGTCTTAATCTACATGTTATTGCCTCCTACTGGCCAAATACCTGAACAGTGGAAGGCAATTCCCAATTCTGATAATGGACTCTGTAGATGAAACCCTACCCTTTGATGTGTATATCTCCACCTTGCTTTAGGACAAATTGTGTTAATAAAAAGCAAGGGGTCCTGAGATGAGGAGAACTTGGTTTCTTCAGCCAAGCTCCTCTGCCCGCCCCCCCCCCAAATGCCTTTCAAAATTATGTTTCGTTTCTGGACTCTTATGCTCAGCCCCTTTTACAGGTTTCCTGAACCCTTCTAGATGCTGGATCAAGACCACCGGCATTAATATATGAGACTAGATATAAATATATTTATTTTTCCCTTTCACTCTGTGATACGTGCTATGACTTGATATGCCAGTAAGATCTCTCTGTAGGACTATGGGCTTCCATTTTGATAGCTGCTGGAGCCCTCAGATCCCAGAGTTGTTAGGCTGAGCAAAGTTGCTTCCCCCAAGGTAATCCATGTGGATAGGTCAAAACCAAAGACTGGTCAATGTGGGAGCACAAAAGCTTGCCTCCTCACCCCCAAAATGGGGAATTCTGAAGGATAATTTGGTCTTCAGAGTTGCCTATTGGTCTGGCCCATCTTCTCCCTTTGAGGAATTCTGATTCCTTCCTTTCCCTTCCCAGGTGATCATTCTAGCAGCACCCCTAGGAAATTTCCTGCATGATAATCTGTATTTCAGAGATGCTCCCCAAGGAGCCCTTGATGCAACACACTTTATTTTTTATAGTTTAAAACACTTAATAGTATTGTTGCTAAACCTTGCAAAGTGAGGCCTTTATTTTTATATTCAGGAAAAACTCAGCTAGGATAATAGAAGCATTACAATTCCATTTATGTAAAACTTAATTAAGGCATATAGGTATTAAAGACCAAAAAAGAAAAGCACATGGGTTGTCTCCAAACACAATGTACAATGCCACATCAGCCATGTCCCTATAAATCAGCGTGGGTAGCTGTCAACAGCAGATGCTCATGTAGGACCTGAATCTCCTTTTGTGTCAGGTGTCCTTATTCAATTCAGCTTCTCTGGGAAGAAAGGTATCTTTGGGCTTGAATTTTTATTGCAATGCTTTTGTTCCAAGGAGGTTCAACAGTTTACTCTAATAATACTATTCAACATTCATTAAAAAGTTACTAAGTGCCAGTTAGATTATTTTAATTACTGGGTCATACGAACAATTGTCAAAACTATTCCGAATGGCTTTACTTATCTTCCTATTATATATTGGTAAGCTGAGGCACAGAGACAAGAAGCAATTGGCTAAGAGTCATGCAGTTAATAAGTGACAGACTCAGAGCCATCTTATTTGATTTCAGAGTTTCCACATGTACCTTGACCATGTTCTGCTTCTCAATGGGTAACACTGTCTAAGATGCTGAAGGAAAATTGTTCACCGACAAAAAAGGGATCCAATGTCTTATCTCCCACCATGAAAAAAATGTTTATTTTCCAATAATTTGAAATGTTGAGAGAGAGAAGGGGAAGATTTCCCATTGGGAATCAAGAGGACTCCTTGTATGTTTCTTACCAGGTCACATCAGTTCTCTCCTCTGTGCATGGTCTCATGCCTTCTCTTTTTTCCTATCAGTCTAACCTTCTATTCCCTCTCATTCTGTTTCAAGTTCCAGTTGGTGCAAAAGGTTATCTGGATTGTTCCACTTTACAATGATTGATGGACATATATATATATGCCCAATGCCAAACTGTGATTCATTTTGAGCACATTACATTCTAGAGGCTTTTATAAACATCACTTCCTTTAATCATCACAAACTCATTTGAAGGGTGGGTGTTGTGATCACTATTATTTCCATGTGCAGTGAGGGAACGGAGACACAGACCGCTTCGGTCCTAGGTAAACTGGTGCAACCTGGGTTTGAATACAGGGTCCCACTCCAACACTCCTGCTTTGGCTGCAATTTCCTACTGTTTGTCCTCTTGATAATCTACCTTCTTTTAATTATTTTAGGGCATTTTAAAATTTAAATTATAACTTAAATTATGAGCGAAGCTAAGATTTATGTGTATAGATTTTTGTCTCTCAAATATTAGCTTGGATTCCCTTGGTTTAATTTTCTCCTGATCATTCACATTCCCTCACAAGCCCCACTAGTAGATAAGCCGCCAGGGAACTAGCCAGCTGCAACTCATCATGTGGATTCTTTTTTTTTTTTTAATATATTTTATTGAGTTTTTACAGAGAGGAAGGGAGAGAAATAGAGAGTGAGAAACATCGATCAGCTGCCTCCTGCACACCCCCCACTGGGGATGTGCCCTCAACCAAGGTACATGCCCTTGACCTGAATCAAACCCAGGACCCTTCAGTCCGCAGGCCGACACTCTATCCACTGAGCCAAACCGGTTAGGGCATCATGTCGATTCTTTGGAAATTGCCCTGTGGATGGAAATGTGACTCTGCATAGTTTATAAGTCAAAGGTGTATACACTTGTTGTTTTTTATTTAAAATATTTGCCTTTGCCCTGGCCAGGTGGCTCAGTTGGTTGGGTGTTGTCCCATGCATCAACAGGTCACTGGTTTGATTCCTGGTCAGGGCAAATGCCCAGGTTGTGGGCTTGATCCCCAGTGGGGGGCATGCAGGAGGCAGCCAATTGATATTTCACTGTCACATTGATGTTTTTCTCTCTCCCTCTCCCTTTCTATCTCTCTAAAAACCAATAAAAATTAAAAAAATAATAATTTAAAAATATTTGTCTTTGTTCCTTTTTAAGTTATATTATCCTGGCCATCACTGGGGAGTAGCCCAACCACTCTCATGTCTACATTTCCCCAGACACTGTGGCATCCTCACAGCCCTTCAGAAAGGTGAGTATCTATCTTCCTGATAACACTCCATGAAAACCTGCTGTCCTCAATTGATGGTGAGTTCAAACTTATTCATGAAAAAGTCATGGTGTTTAATGAATTGCAGTGATACCTCTGAAGGGAATGGGAGCTCTAATTTAATTTAAACACAAAGCTTCTTTGGTGAATTTCAAACCTCAATGAGTCAGATGTGAAATATACTTTGACAAAAGTCCAAGTATAGCACTTATTGTCTTCTATAACTTTAAGAATGCCATTTATTGTCATCTTTATCTTTAGATGTCCATAGGGGCCTAGGGATTATATTATTTTCTGTTGTCTCTACAGTTTAGCTGTGGGTATTGTGCTTGAATCCTGGGAGATGTACCCCACATGTCACACGATATTAAAATTTTATTTTTGGTCGTCAATATTCAATTTGCAGTGCAAACCGAAATAGCACTCTGTTTCCCAAAAGCACCAGTGGTGCTGACAGCTCAGCAAACAATCAAACTGTATTTGATTATTTACCATAATGCCTTTTAGTAAAAAATCAAGATGTCTACTTTTTATTAGGCTTGTTTGGCCCTTTGCCACCTTGCTAGGCTTCGGCTTTTTTCTGAAACCAAACCAACACAGCTGGAGGTTATGAAAGAATCCCAATGCTTTGTTTTGGGAAAGGTATATACCCATTAACCCAATTAATTAGAACATGTGTGATTTGGGAGTGAACTGCATTGGAAACTTGCTGAGGGTACCTCCTCACAAGCATATCTCCCTGCCTTCCTGTTGTTGTGTTATTTTATTATTTTTTTTATTTGTTTGTTTTCTATCCAGATAAGCACATCCTTTAAAAGGTAGAGTCTCCTGAACTCCTTCTTTTTTTCCCTTAGAAGAAAAATAATGAGCTGTTAGTTCAGTAAAATTGGACAGGAAATATGAGGAACCTCACAGTGTACACACAGTCCTCTGTGTCAGTTTCTTTTAAAAAAGATATAGCCTGTATGACACAGTTATTTCTTTTTTAATTTTAAAAAAGGTTGTTACTCTTTCCCCCCCCCTCCATTGTGTATTTTTAGATGTCCAAATCTTGCTTTTCAAAAGCTGATCATTTCTGTGTCATTCTGAGTAATATCCAGTTTGATGCTATGAAAAATAATTTAAAAAAAGACTCATTATCAGGTTTCACTAAAGCAAAGATAAATTTGTTATAGCTGAATTGAAAAGATGTGAAATCAAACCTCCATGCCTCTAAGGTAGTGTTTCTCAGACTTAAATATATATATATATATATATATATATATATATATATATATATATATACATATATATATATATATATATATATATATATATATATATATATAATCACCTGGAAGGCTTGCGAATGAAGGATTGCTGGACACCACCCACATTTTCACTGGTGGATGGAGCCTGGGAATCTGCATTCCTCACAGGTTCACTCCTGATACCAAGGATTGAACTTTGAGAACCATTGTTTAGTAGCATCTAGCTGCAAACTTATATTTTTCTTGTCTTGTCTCATGCAGTATAATTTTTTAAATACCGTATTTTCCAGCGTATAAGATGACTGGGAGTATAAGATGGCCCCCAAATTTTCCAGTTAAAATATAGTGTTTGGGATATACCCACCCTATAAGATGACACCCGGTGTATAAGACGATCCTTGACTTTTGAGAAGATTTTCCTGGGTTAAAAAGTCATCTTATACACTGGAAAATATGGTACTTAATTTCCAACATATATGACTTGGAAAAATCTCACATAAAGTACTTTTCTCAGACAATTCTAAAAAAACCCACAAAATTGGAAAACCCAGCAGCCTGAGGTCTTATAATCACACATGGCAAGAATCTTCTGGAACAGAAGTGTAGCAGCTGAAAGTGAGATGTGTCCTCTTGGTATTTTGTTTTACTCATCTTTAATTTCTAGTACTCTAAGTCCCCCAAATTTTGATATGCACATTTTTCATTGTCACTTATTTCTGATGCATCACATTTTCTTTTTTATACATTTCACTTTAAATTTTACTTTAAGTGTAAGGTGTTTTTTTTAATTTAAGGGTTGAATGTAATTTTTTCCAGGTAAATCTAGTTATCTATCTATCTACCTATCATCTATCTATCATTTATCTCTCTATATATGAAGTTATAGTTTAATGAAAATATATTATGATACAATTAGTTTGACATTTTTGAGATTTCTCATGTGAAATTTGAGGTCAGTTTTTACAAATTTTTATATATGAGTATGAAAGGAATTATCTACACTAATAAAAGAGAAAGATGCAAATTGACCGTACCTTTATGATGCCCAGCAGCCAATCAGGAGTGAGTATGCAAATTAACCCAACAAAGATGGTGGTTAATTTGCATACACAGGTGCCCAGAGGATGGGTACGGGATGCTTGCATCATCGCCAGGGTGACAACACAAGTGTTTTGCACCACCCCAGCCACTCAGGGCCTCTGGGCAGCATGGGAAGGCAGAAAGGCTGCTCTGGTTGAAGCGAAGGCAGAAAGGCAGCTCCAGGCCGGAGCAAAGGCTGTGCCTGCAACCAGGGTAAGGAAGGCCCATTCTGCACGAATCTTCATGCATCAGGTATCTAGTTATTATATACTAGAGGCCCAATGCATGAAATTCATGCAAGAGTAGGCCTTCCTTCCCACAGATGCTGGCACTGACTTCCCTCTGGCACCCGGGACCTGGGCTTCCCTCACAGAGGGAGGCCCTGCCCACCCACCACAGCCCTCCAGTTGGTGGCCTTGACCTCCCTCTCTGGGGCTATTGTGGAGCCCCCCAATTGATTGCCCTGCCACCCTCTGTGGGTGATCATGGGGCGATGGCCAGGCCCCCAACCAATTGCATCGCACCCACCTTGACTGGCCTGGTGCCAGTGGGTGTCATACCGTGGTCCTGGATGGTTGTTCGTCATTTGGTTGATTTGCATATTACCCTTTTATTATATAGGATTTGTAGCTTTGGGGGTTCAATATATATATCTATTAGATTATATTTGTTTTTTTATTTTAAAAGTACTTAGCAGTATTTTTTCTATGCTTGTGATATGTCTATTTATTCTTTTTATTATTGATTTTAGAGAGGGAGGAAGGGGAAAAGAGAGAGGGAGAGGGAGAGTGAGAGAGAGAGAGAGAAATATCTATGTGAGAGAGATAGAGATACATGATTGGTTGTCTCCCGCACACATCCAGACTAGGGATGAAACTCACAACTGAGGTTTGTGCCCTAACTAGGAATCGAACAGAGCAATGCTCCAACCAACTGAGCCACACTGTTCAGGGCTCAATTAATTCTTTAACATTTTTCAATTTTGTTTCATTCAATTGCCCCTAAACCAGGAATAAACAGTGTTAAAACTGTACCACCATACATTTGTTTTGCCTATTTTGAACTTTCTAAAAGTGTAAGTATACAGTATGTACTTTTCTGTGTATCTGGCTTCTTTCACTGAAAATGTTCTTGATAGTCATCCATATGATTGCATACATCAGTGGTCCATTTTTAAATTGTTATGTAATTTCTATTGTATAAATATACCACAATTCTTTATACTCCTCCTGTGGACATTGGGAGAATTTCTAGTGTTAGGCTATTGTAAACAATGTCCTTACTTCTATTTATCACTGCTTACTTTCTTTTATCTGCTTAGTATATATTTAAGGAGTATTTAAGTATTAATGTTGCCAATATTTTGACTTAATGATTTTCACAGAGAAGTTTTTTTCTTATAGTCTATCAGCCGATCACCAAATAAAAATGTATTGAGAATGTACTTTAAATGTGCAACTAGAAATCTAAAATCAATGAGGTACTTAATATCCCAAATATATAGAATTTATAATATAATATGGTGAATTTAGCCCTGTAAATCAATATTTGAAATTCATGGTAAACTCACAAAAGCTCAAAATAGGAGGAGAGAAAATTCCAATTAGTGTTCAGTAGATAGTGAGATTCATCTTAAAAGAGGCTTCACTGGGAATCATAGAGTAGGAATCTGCTATCAAGGGTGAGTGTGATTTAGATAATCATATATTTGAGAGCAGAGAAACATTTAATTTGAGATCCATGCAGGGACATATTTGCATCCTATGTTTATTGTATGCATAAAAATCCCACACATTTTATATAATATCTTACATTAATGTAAAAAAGACAAGAGTTGTACAACTTTTGGAATTATTTGAAAAATTAGTGCATGAAGTTGGGAGATCAATTTCTTGTTTTCCTGAAATAGAAAGGGTATGACAGACTTCAATGGGAAATAACCCTGCAGTATAGGTTGAGATGATCTCCAAGCTGGAAAAAAAAAGCATCTAAATTTCTCATTTGTATTTTTGTCTGATATTTTGAACATATGTATTTTTAGGGCTTAATTTACTTTCCCCTAAAAAAGTGACCTGGTATCTTTGGTGGACTAAGAACTCACAAAGGTAGGTAACTATTGATTCGTGTAAATGATGTTATGGTAATTTCAGTCCAAAAGCAGATTAAACTGAGCAAACCTGTCGAAGCAGTGTGTTACATGCTGCCATTAACTGGCAATGCTTGACAAGAATCTAGCAACAAGGAAAGAAGGACTGTTTACTAGATATACACAAACTTAAGTTATGGGTCTGATCACGGCAGTGAACTTACCCAGATAGCGACATGCTGAAGGATAGCCAAGTGACACATGTAACAATGCTAGAGGCTTTTTATAGACATTTTAATCCACTTTTGTCCTGGAGGAATAATTGAGTTGTAATTATTGCTACCTTATTTTGTAATTATCTAATCTATTCAAACTAGCCTCCCTTCAAAATCCAGTATTCAGAACAACAACTGAAATGCAAATGTTTGCAAATCTTAGCTGTGCTATCTCTGGTTAAAAATTAGAAAATATTCTGTCCTCTTTTTTTAAAGACATTTTTTGGAGCAGTTTTAGGTTTATAATAATATTGAGAGGAATGAACAGAAATTTCTCATATACCTTCTGCCGCTACACAAGAATATCCTTTCCCATTATCAACATCACTCACTTGTGTGGTATATGTTTTACCAAGGATGACCCTACATTGACACATCATGATCATCCAAAGTCCATACTTTACATATGGTACATTCTTGTTACATAATCTATGGTTTTGGACAAAAGTACAATGACATATACTAGTATTTTCCATTAAAATATTCACAGAGTATTTTTACTGCCATACAAGTCCTCTATGCTCTGCCTATTCACATTTCCTCTCCATCCATGCCTGGCAGTCACTGATCGTTTGTTGTCTCCATAGTTTTGCTTTTTCCAGTATATGATATAGTTGGAATCATATGTATGTAGCCTTTTCAGATTGGCTCTTTTTATTTAGTAATATGCAGTTAAAGTTCCTTGGTATATTTTTATGGCTTGATAGCTCCTATCATGTTAACACTAATATTCCATTGTATGATTATATCAGGTTATTTATGTATTTTCCTACTGAAGGACATCTTGGTTGCTTCCAGTTTGGCAATTATGAATAAAGCTGTTATAAACATCCATGTAGAGGCTTTTGCACAGATATTTTAAACTGCTTTGGGAAGATATCAAGGAGTGAAATTGCTGGATCATATTGTAAGAGTATATTTCATTTTGTATGTAACCTCCAAACTGTTATCCTCTTACCATTTACAACAGCATGGATGGAACTGGAGAGCATTATGCTAAGCGAAATAAACCAGTCAGAGAAAGATAAATATCACATGATCTCACTCATTTGTGGAATATAATGAACAACATAAACTGATGAACAGAAACAGATCCAGAGACGGAGAAACATCGATCAGACCGTCAAACCTCAGAGGGATGGTAGGGGAGGGTGGGGGTAAGGGGGAGAAATCAACCAAAGGACTTGTATGCATGCATATAAGCCTAATCAATGGACACAGACACCAGGGTGGTGAAGGCATGAGTGGGGGGAGTAGGGGGCAATGGGGCGATAAGGACACATATGTAATACCTTAATCAATAAAAAAAAAAAAAAAACTTCCTAAGATGCTAGGGGTAAATTTTGGCTTTGAGAACTTTAAAACAAAACAAAACAAAACAAAACAAAACAAAACAAAACAAAACAAAGTGGCTGCATCATTCTGCATTTCCACCAGCAGTGCATGAGAGTTCCCATTGCTCCGCATCCTCACTGACACATTTGATGTTCTCAGTGTTCAGATTTAAGTCAGTCTAAAGGGTGTATAGCAGTATCTTATTGTTGCTTTAATTTGTGTTTTCCCAATGACATATGATTTAGAACATTTTTCCATATGCTTATTCACCATCTGTATATCTTTGGTGAGTATCTGTGAATGTTTTTGGCCCATTTTCTAATTGAGTTGCTTGTTTTCTTATTGATATTTAAGAGTTCTTTGTGTCTTTTCAATAATAGTCCTTATCAGATTTGTTTTTTCAAATATTTTCTCTTATGTGCAGCTGTTTTCCAATTCTCTTGATATTGTCTTTTGCAAAGCAGAGGTTTTTCATTTTAATCAAGTTCAGCTTATCAAGTATTTCTTTTGTAAATTGTCTTTGGTGTTGTATCTTAAAAGGCATCATCTAAGTATAATTTTCAGCTGAGTATAATTTTAACTGACTTCCTCCCTATAGGTTTTCAGTTACTATAAAGGCAGAAAAAGTAACAATTAAAAAAAGTTTAAACACTTCAGTGGAGGCCTTCAAACTCAAAAGAAAGTGACAGGTATTTTAGGTTTACTTACCCAACATGCATTTCCAATTTCCCTCTTGCTTACTTTCTATTAAAGAGGCTAGAAAGCCATGGTTCTCCTTTCAGATTCCTTTGCAGCTAGAGTTTCCCTTGTGACACACTCATCACCAAATGACTTCCTCCTTCCAACAAACCTCCTACTTTCTCTTTGGTGTTATATGGGGGCTGAATATCAGCAGCCATTTGTATCTGCAATAAAACGATGAAGAGACTTTTAGGTATCTTGGCCCTGCTATCCTTAAGTTGCTGGATAGAGCAGACAAAACTAAAGATTTTAGTTGCCTGGGTCCCCTGAGAAACCATGTGAACATTGAACATATGCCACAACTATCACAGTGGAAGACAAGGCAGCTCCAGGTTGTTCCAGAGAGAAAAAAAAGTTCTTACATAGAAACGTCTCCTATATGCAACCTTATCTAACACAAGAGGTGATATAAGAGGTATCTATTGATAGAAAGGAACTATGATGGAAACTGATTACTAAAAGTATACAGGGACCACTGTGTGATATTCTCAAGAATACTATCAGAGGTTTTCCTTAAAGATTAAGCTCTAGTATTTCCTCTTGAAAGTAGATTGTTTTATAAGATGCAGTAAAGCTTGGTGGACAAGTTAGTGGGGAGCCAGAGGGTGGGAGGGGGGACTGACACATAAAAGTTTCCACTTACACTGCAACCATGGAATGCATCTCAATTTTACAAACATACAAATGTAGATACATTTTTTTTGTATTTGAAAATGCAATAAAATTAATATACAATAAATATGGTAAGTATCTCTGGAATCAAAGATATTGCTCATATATTATATCTTAGGAGTTTAGAAACATCCAAAAATTTCACTGGGACCAGCTCAGAGAAGCTGGACAAAATGTGATTACATTTGAGTATAAATATATTGAATCAGCCACACTACACACTTAGAGAAAGTCTCAGTAAACAGGGGGGTTTATTCAGCCAAGATCTTAGAAGTAGGAGATTGAGAGAAATACACATTGACAGTGCCTAAGCTATGCAAGAAAATATGAGCTCTGGGGATAAATTTTTATTTCTCCAGTCACAGGACTTCTAAAGTGATTGAAAATTCCTCAAACTATATTAACTGAGACATATTTGTTAAGATTAATTCAAATTATGTTTGATTTTCACAATTACTAGGAACACTGATAACTTGGATTTCCTTGTCGGTCTGCTGAAACGGAGACCATCCTACCATTCACTTATTGCTCCAGTCAGGCCCCTTAACTACTTAACTATAGTGTAGGGATTTAATTGACACCCTAAGATGCAAATTCTTTTAATAGTCTCATAGAGAATGAAGTTTAATAAGAGGGCTTTTTTTTTGTTGTTGTTTTGTTTGTGTGTATTTTTTAACCTGAAGTTTTGGCTGTAGAACTTTAAGTCTGATACACCATGTAGACCAGAATACAGTTGAGCTGCAGGGCACTATATCAGTTCATGGAAAAGGAGACCTAAGCCAGACGAACTAAGGGAAACTCAACCCACTGCAGGAAAAAAATGTGTCTGCGACAGTGTGTACTCCAAGGACTGTGGTGGCACTAAGTATTCAGCTGTGAACTATGTCAACACAATATCCGTTCTCCAGGAACTCAGGCTCAGATCTCCCAGTTGAAAGGGTTGACTCAGAAAAAGATCCATGCTCCACTCATCCTTTCCTCCATTATTTTTAACATCTGACTTTTGACTCATGGTTAAGATATGACATCTGCATCTCAACCTAAAGGCCTGAGATACACATTCCAGGCCATAAGAAAAGGGAAGTAGAAAGAGTTACTCCGTGTTGGTATTTTATTCAGGAAGATGTTCTTCTTCACAGGGACTTACCCCTCCATCTCATTGGCAAGAAATGTGTACATGACTATCCAAGACCACGGAAGGGCCCAGTGTAAGGGAGACTGATAAACGTGGGATTTTATCTGGATATCATACGCCCACTACAAAACCATAATACTGCAATATTATTTTTAATATTATCCGATTCAGAGGATATGGCCATTGTGCAGAACACTAGTAGAGACTGCCACAGAAGTCACTCAGGTGAGAGGTGAAGATTGACAGTAATCAAGAGCTCCGTATTTCAGGTAAGATTCGCTGAAATAAAGTTCACATATTCTTTTTTTAATTGCATACATTATGATTTCCAGACAGCTAACCTGTGAAATTACATGCTGACTAAAATATACACATTTCTGAAAATAGTGAGTCAACAGAAAAGAACAATCAACACAATGTCTCAGAGTTATAATTATACTTTTGTTAATAGGTTTTGAGTGTCTTCATCATATTACTTGACCATAAGGACAGCCGCTGTGGAATTAAGAGCACAGAACAGACAAGAATAAAAAGGTCAAACTTCTAAGCCAAGACTTCTGATATTTCTCAGGGACTTAAATTTTTCTTAAATATAACAGTTAAACAGTGTTGTGTGGGAAAATAAGTATAACATGCTGTCCATTTCAATAATTATAAAATCTTTAAAGTATTAGAGATGGAGATGATTCTATGTAACTTTGGCAAACTCATTTATTTAAAAAATAAGTGGCCGAAGGTAAGCAAAATATATATATATATCATTACTAATATTGTATCCTGTAGGGAGCGGCTATAGGGTTAAGCCTCAGACTGACCTGTTGGCAAAGCCACAAACAAGTCCCAGCTTAGAGGGCACAGCCTTCTTTGCATAATTAAGCTTGATTTTATGACACCCCCTAGATCCTATCTGGGTAGCTAATGGGCTGTGGGAGGTGCAGCAAGTGCTGCCAAAACAAGTGAAACTCACAAGAACTTTGCAGCTATTGTGACTGATACTTTGTTTACCTCTGGCTATAAAATAAAGGCTCAGCTTGCCCTCTAGATCCTCTCTGTGGCCTCAGCCAGGCACAGAAGATCCACCTAGACCCAGCTTACTCACTTTATTTGTCTTTTCTTTAATCCTTTGCTGCCCCCCACTCAGGCTCATCGAACCCTTGGCTGAGCTGGCCCGGCACAGTATCCAGTTCACTTTTCTGTGTACCCACTTCTAGGATCGCTCTATGTGGGAAAACTCTATGTGGTGGTAAGAACATTTCCTAGAGAGAACGACAGTGACCTTGAAGAAGAGAAGTAGGAAAAGTGATCAGTGAGGTGTGCCCTTAGTCATTTAACACCTGAACTACAATTAGCTTATTCATGAACCAAGTTTCTAGCTGCATTAATCTTCAGATATACTTTTTAAAAATTATCTAATTATTCCAAATTGAATGAAACATTTGCGTGGAATTCTGAAGTCACTGATATGCTATCAGCTGAGTTGCTGAGGTTTCTCCTTCCCTCATTGACAGTGGGGAAAAAAGAATTAACTGAATGTGAAACTCTTCCTACAGCAAAAAGGTATCAAATCATTTTTAATATACACCATCCCATTGTGGGTCTTTATACAAGTCACAGAAAGGTTCTGTTCTTGCAGAAGGCAGGGTGAGTAAAATTTGTAAGAAGCAAAGCTCCGACATAAGATAAATTATGGAGAAGGGCTTATCCTGAGGCACTAGAAACTATTGCAGAATTCTATGTAGAGTCCAACATGGTCAGATGTGTGTTTTAGAAACCTTGAAGATATTAATTTTTCATAGTGATAGGAGAATACAACTTCAAGGAATACACTCTTAAGTGGGGTATAAATAAAAGAAAACATTTCAAAAGTATTAGAGGGCGAAAATAACAAAAGGCAAGAAAGGAGAAAAATGGACAAGAAAAAATAGTGAATAGAAAAAATAAGTAATAGAAGTAAGAGTTAATACAAAATTGATCAAAGTAAAGTGTATAGATTCAATTTTCCAGTTGGGAGAAACAAAAAAATTTAAAAATAACATGCCAGCCTTTTTCACAGTTCTATACCTACCCCTTTCACCTGAATTAAAAAGGAAAGACATGGCCATTCACATTTCTTAGCCAAATTTATAAGTTATACCTCACTACTCTTATTTCCTTTTACCTCACATTCAATAATTCTGCAGGACCTGTGGGATCCATCTCCAATTCTAACGCCAAAGCACATCTTTTTGTTGTCTCTATTTTAGCATACCTGATCCTAGCCATCACCATATCTAGCTTGGACCGTAGCAATCCACTCACAGTTGGTATTCCTTCTTCCTCTCTTCTTCAGCTCATTCTCTTTCTCCAAAAAGAATGATATTAAAAAATAAATCTGATAGCATCACACCCTGGCTTCAAATTGAATGATAGGTAATTATTCAATTAAAATGTAATCCAAACTCCACTTTACAACTTCTATTTCCAGCTATGAGTTAGGAACAAGACCATATTTACCTTTCTATCTTACATAACAAACACAGTAGACAAAATATATGAAGCAATGTTTTCAGAAAACAATGGCAGAACAGTAATTTATTTGAGAAGGGAACCAAAATTTATGAGCCTTACTAGTGTTCTAACTTAATGCCTAGAGGGAATTGCTGGGCCAAAGCACAGGGAGAGAGAATCAAACTGAAGTTCATGTTCTCTCTCGGTTGTAGAAACAGAATTTAAAGTTCAAAACAGTCAAGATTATGCCCTAGCCTGTTTGGCTCAATGAATAGAGCGTCAGCCTGTGGACTGAAAGGTCCCAGGTTCAATTCTGGTGAAGGGTCTATGCCCAGGGTTGTGGGCTTGATCCCCAGTAGAGGGCATGCAAGAGGCAGCCAATCAATGATGTTTCTCTCATCATTGATGTTTCTATCTCTCTCCCTCTCCCTTCCTCTCTGAAATCAATAAAAATATGTTTTTAAAAAAGTCAAGATTATAAGACAGAGCATTAGAGAGGAAAGAGCTACACAGAAAGCTCCAGAACAATGGAAGAAAATTCCTTTTGAGTCTTCATCTGAATTCTTAGCACACATGTGTGAGGAAATTACTGAGGTGGAGAAAGAACCACCAGAAAGAATCAGGTAAAACAGACCCTGGAGCTTCTGTAAAGCTGGTTCATGTTTACAACTAGAGTAGGAAGCCTCAAAGTTCATATCAAATACAGCACTCAGAAAGCTATTGCCTCAGTTTTCAGGTCAAATTATTCCTAGACTGGAGGCTGCTCTGGGCCCACTTAACAAAGGTTAAAAGCAGGCTTTGTAGGGTCAAATTGACCCCAAATAATTTTACATCTCAGCATAAACCTCAATATATTTAAAGGAATGCAAAAAAAAATTGTATCCAAAGTGTAAAATTCACAATTCCTGGTATTCTTATGCAGAGATACATTGAAGTACTAACTTCAATACCTGTCAGTGTAAACTTATTTGGAAATAGAGTCTTTATGGATGTAATGAAGTTAAAAGGAAGCCCTTTAGCTGGACCCTAATGCAATTACTGACATTCTTAGAGATAAGGGAAATTTCGCCACAGAGACATAAAACAAAAACTTGACCATGTGCAGAACGTAGCCACATACCAAGAAATACCTCATGCTACCAGAAGCTGGGAGAAGCAAGGAAAAACATTCCGCTTTGGAGGGAGCATGACTCTGCCAACACCATGATTTTAGACTTCTAGCTTCTAGAACTGTAGAGAATAAATATCTGTTGTTTTAAGCCACTTAATTTGTGTAACTTTGTTATAGTTACTGTAGAAAATCAATGCAGGTAACCAATATAAAATTTCCAAGCAAACAAAGAAATAGAAAAATATGAGGCATAATAAATAGTAAAGTTAATTAATAGTATTAAAAACCTAAAATGACTTAGATGATAGAACTGACAGATAAATAATAATAAAAAATTGAGCATAAATATACTTTATATAGTTTATGAAATTACAGTAAAGTGTATGCATGATAAGATAAATGAAAAGTATAAAGAGACCTACATCCAACTTCCTAGAAATGTAAATTACAATGTCAGAAATGACTAATACATTCTATGGAATTAATGAGAAAAAAAAGAAAGATTAGTAAATAGAAACTATTCAAAATTGAATAGATAAAAAAAAGTAAAGAATAAAATAAATACAGCATTCTTACTTGTAGAATAAAATTAAGTACATGTGTAAATAAATAGAGTCCCATAAAAGGGAGAGAGGATAGGACAGAAAAAAAAAATTTTGAGAAAATAATGGTCAAGAATCTTCCAAATTTGAAGCAAACTCTAAACCTACAATCCAAGAAGCTCAATGAATTCAAAGCAAAGACATGAATAAAATTGCATCAAGGTGTATTGAGATAACATTGCTTAAAATTAGTGATAAAAATAAAATTATTAAATCAGCCTGAGAAGCAGGCATATTCATGATGAATAAGGACAATAATTCTTCAGATGTCTAAAAGCAATACAAGAAATACAAGCCATAAGGCTGTGTTCTGAACTTCTAAAAATCTTGACAATCAGCAATAACAACAATAAAATCTGTCAACCTAGAATTCTATACCCAGTGAAAATATTGTACAAACTCCATTTTATGATCCACAGGTATTAAATTATAGATATCATTTCTTTCCACTCTGCCCTCCTTTATTACATTGTACTAAAAGTGGACTGCTTCCAGTCTATGCAAAATTGCTAATTTGATTCTCAACTGAGAAACGTTTCATTTATTGTTCCTTTGCCTCAAATGTTTTTTTTCCCACACTTTTGCTATTTGAATTCCATCATTATTCAGGTCTCAGCTCAGAAGGACTTTGATCTACTAGCTATAGAATCTGGTGTGATTAACACAAATCAAAATTAATTAACAGCAAGTTTATGGAGCTTTATATAAAAAGTATGTGAACATATTTTCCTAATATGCAAGAAATGTTTAAAATTTAATTACCTTAAAATAATCCAAGATTTTTTAAATATTCAAGGAAAAGTAATAACAGTGGAATAAAACTTACTTTGCTGATAGGTAGACTGATAGGATTTGCTAATAGCAGTGAGAGAATGAGAAAACTTAAGAATGATGTCAGGTTTTGTGACTTGAATAACTGAAATAATGAATTGTCATGGAGATAGGCAAACCTATAGGAGTGCTTAAGAGGAAATCATCTACACTAATAAAAGAGAAATATGCAAATTGACCATCACTTCGCTATGCCCACCAGCCAATCAGGAGTGAGAATGCAAATCAACCTGACAAAGATGGTGGTGGCCCCGCCCCCCAGCCACTTCCGGCCACTGGGCAGCACCCATGCAGGCACGGAGCTGCAGGGCGGGGTGGGACGTCTGCTATGAGGAAGAGGGTGAGGTCGGAGGGAGCTACAGGAGCAGCACTCCAGCAGGAGTGAAGACTGAAGGCTCACTCCGGCTGGAGTGAAATCGGAAGGCGCGGCCAAAGTGAAGTCCTGGGTTCCTGGTGCAGGAGGAAAACCGGAGCCGGCAACCAGGAGAAGGAAGGCCTATTGCACGAATCTTTGTGCAATGGGCCTCTAGTAAACATATATATTCTGAGATATCTATTAGATATCTAGATGCAGATGCCAAACAGGAAAAGATATAGAAATAATAATGTCAAGAGAAAAATAAATTTATGAGTTGTCAGCATATAAGTGGTACTTAAAATCATGAATCTAAAACTTATAATGTAGAAAGTAAGTATAGAGATATGTGTAAAGACTAACCTCTTGTGTATTCCAACATTTGCTAGTAAAAAAATGAGGAAAAACCAGAAAAAGAGAGACAACCTTAAAAGAATAAGAGGTACCAATGTCCTGATGTTCACGTAAAGATAATGTTTCATGAAGAAAGTGGAAAATGTATCAAATGATCCTGATAATTTGAATAAGACAAAACAGGTAGTTAATTGATTTTATCATATTGGTAATATTTAAAGGGGAAGTTTAAGTAGTAATGAACATTTATTACTAATTGGAGTGGACTCGAGAAATTGGACAGAAAGGAAGTGCAGACAATATTATTATATAGTCTGAAGCAGAAGAGCATATACAAAATGTGAAATCTAAGTCTCCATAAGGATATATGCACCACTATGTTCATTGTAGCATTATTCACCTTGGCCAAGACATGTAAACAACCAAAGTGTCCTTCGATAAAGATGTAGTACATATGTACAATGAAATACTACTCAGCCATGAGAACAGATGAAATACTGCCATTTGTGATAACATGGCTAGATTATGAGCATATCATGCTCAGGAAAATGAGTCAGATGGAAAACAATCACATGATTTTACTCATATGTAGGATAAAAAACTGAAAACAACAAATAAATATACAGGACATACATACAAACAAAAACTCAAAGATATAGACAACATTATGGTGGTTACCAGAGGGGAAGGGTGTGGTGGAGAGGTACTAAAGTGTAAAGGGGGTCAAATACATGGTGACAGAAGGAAAACTTGACTTTGGGTGGTGAACACAAAATTGATATACAGATAATTTATTATAGAATTGAAACATATAATTTCATTAACCAATGTCACCCCAATAAATATAATGTGAAAAAAAATCTAACCCTCTAGAAAAGAAAAAGAAATGTCAACAAATTAATAAAAGTAAACATCAATAAACAGCTTAAGGGTAAAAAGAGAAAACAACAACACAAGTAAAACATTCCATGATCTCACTCATATATGGAATCTAATGAACAAAATCAACCAATGAACCAAAGACCCAGAGACATAGAAGCATGTAATAGGCTGTTTTATCTCAGAGGGAAGGAAGGGTGTGGCATGTGGGAAGAAATTAATCAAAAAACTTATAAGCATATATGTATAACCCATGGACACAGATAATAGTGCAGTGAAGGCCCAGGCTAGGGGTGAGGTAGAGGGAATCAATGGAGGGGTGGGGTGGGGAAGGGGACATCTGTAATATTTTCAACAATAAAGATAAATAAAACAAACATCTCAGACTACTTAGAATAGAATAACCAGTCTCCAACATATATATATATATATATAGCCAATGATAATCATATATGATTTTAACATACATTAGAAAAAGAAACAATACAAATTATATGTTGGAAATGTGTTCAGCAGAAAGCTAAAGAAAATACAACCAACATCAGCTTAAATAAAGAAAGGATTTATCTATTTTACCCAATAAATTATTAGGATTAAGCTACCCAGGCCTTTGTGACAGTCCAGTCATACCATCATTATATAGGGTGGGGCAAAAGTAGGTATACAGTTGTAAGTACACAAAATATAGAGTTTATTCTTGCATTATTATTTATTAATTAGAGGCCCAGTGCACAAAAATTCATGCACTCAGGGGCA
The DNA here is from genome assembly GCF_951640355.1 of Cnephaeus nilssonii. Taxonomy (NCBI): domain Eukaryota; kingdom Metazoa; phylum Chordata; class Mammalia; order Chiroptera; family Vespertilionidae; genus Cnephaeus; species Cnephaeus nilssonii. Next base: position 52,063,704 of record NC_137086.1, on the reverse strand, counting down.
TCCCTTAGCCCGCCCTGTGCTCTCTCGCAGTCCAGGACCCCTCAGGGGATGTCCACCTGCCGGCTTAGACCAACACCCCAGGGGATTGGGCATAAGCTGGCAGTCAGACATCCTCTGGCAGCTTGGGAGCCCTTGGGAGATGTCCACCTGTCAGCTTAGGTCTGCTCCCTATGGGAGCGGGCCTAAGCTGCAGTCAAACATCCTTAGCACTGCCAAGGAGGCAGGAGAGGCTCCCACCACCACCGCTGTGCTTGCAGCCTTCAAACTGGCTTGTGGCTGAGCAGAGCTCCCCCTGTGGGAGCACACTGACCACCAGGGGTTAGCTCTTGAGTTGAGCGTCTGCCTCCTGGTGGTGAGTGTGTGTGTCATAGTCACCAGTTGTTCCTGGTTGTTGTGCCATTAGGGTAAATTTGCATATTACCCTTTTATTAATAGGACTAGAGGCCTGGTGCACGAAATTTGTGCACAGGGGGGTGGGGGGGGTTGTCCCTCAGCCCAGCCTGCACACTCTCCAATCTGGGACCCCTCGAGGGATGTCTGACTGCCAGTTTAGGCCCGATCCCACTAAACGGGCAGTCGAACATCCCTCTCACAATCCAGGAATGCTGGCTTCCAACTGCTTGCCTGCCTGCCTTCCTGATTGCCCCTAACTGCTTTTGCCTGCCAGCCTGATCACCCCCTAACCACTCCCCTGCCAGCCTGATTAATGCCTAACTGCTCCCCTGCCAGCCTGTTTGCCCCTAACTGCCTTCCCCTACAGGCCTGGTCACCCCTAACTGCCCTCCCATGCAGGCCTGGTCCCCCCCCAACTGCTCTCCCCTGCAGGCCTGGTCACCCCAAACTTCCCTCCTCTGCCGGCTTGGTCACCCCTAACTGCCCTCCCTTGCAGGCTTGATCGCCCCCAACTGCCCTTTTTTGCAGGCCTGGTCCCTCCCAACTGCCCTCTCCTGCTGGCCTGATCACTCCCAACTGCCCTCTCTTGCAGGTCTGGTCCCTCCAAACTGCCCTCCCCTGCTGGCCATCTTGTGGTGGCCATCTTGTGTCCACATGGGGGCAGCCATCTTTGACCACATGGGGGAAGCCATCTTGTGTGTTGGAGTGATGGTCAATCTGCATATTACTCTTTTATTAGATAGGATAGAGGCCTGGTGCACAGATGGGGGCTGGCTAGTTTGCCCTGAAGGATGTCCCGAATCAGGGTGGGGGTTCCCTTGGGGTGTGGGGTGGCCTGGGTGAGGGGCCTGTGGTGGTTTGCAGGCCGGCCACGCCCCCTGGCGACCCAAGCGGAGGCCCTGGTATCTCGGGTTTATTTATCTTCTACAATTGAAACTTTGTAGCCTGGAGCAGAGCCAAGCCTTCTGCTTGCTCCGTGGTGGCAGCCATTTCTGTTGGGATTTATGTATCTTCTATAATTGAAACTTTGTAGCCTTAAGCAGAGTCCTGGGCCAGCCAGGGTGTGCGGAAAGCTTGGCTTCCTCCATCGCCGGGGGCAACCCTAGCCTCCTGCTCTTTCCAGCTCCGTGGCTGCTGCATTTCTGTTTGGATTTATGTATCTTCTATCATTGAAACTTTGTAGCCTTGAGTGGAGGCCTAGGCCGGCAAGGGCAGGTGGAAAGCTTGGCTTCCTCCATTGCCAGGGAAACCCAAGCCTCACTCTTGCTCTCTGTGGCCGTAGCCATCTTGGTTGGGTTTATTTGCATATTTGCTCCTGATTGGCTGGTGGGCGTGGCTTGTGGGTGTAGTGGAGTGATGGTTAATTTGCATATTACTCTTTTATTAGATAGGATTATTGTATTGTTTCCTATATGAATAGATGTGAACCTACTTTTGCCCTACCTTGTATATCAAAGCTCTTGCTCTTAAATTTTCTTGCCATTCTTTTTTTTAAATCATTGTTTATTTATTTATTTTTTCCTTTTTTATTAAATTTATTGTGATGACACTGGTTAACAAAATTGTACACATTTTAGTTACATAATTCTACAACATATCATCTGTAGACTGTATTGTGTGTTCACCACCCCAACTCAAGACTCTGTCCATCACCATTCATCCCTCCATACCCTCCTCCACTTCTCCCTGCCCCCTCCCCTCTGGCAATCACCATTCTGCTGTCTGCATCCATGAGGTTTTTTTCTTTTCTTTTTTGCTCTATCAGCACCCCCCACCACAGACCCAGACAGCTATCAGCCTATTCTCTATCTATGAGTGTGTCTCCATTGTGCTTGTTAATTCATTTTGAAAATTTGGCTTATTTTCTCAAGATCCATTGCTATGGTATTTCCAACTAAGATATTGTGTTCATGTGGGGGGAAAAAGTAGGACCCTGAGAAAAGTACTGAAAATTCATGACAGCCACTGGCCAGAATTATATCTAGGTGAAGGCAGTTGAAGTTGAGTATTTTGTCTTTATAATAACTACAGTAGAGGAAGTCAAAGGAATAAAATGGTGAATAACTTTTGGGTAACGAGTTTTTGCACTTAAAATAAACAAAGTGAACATTTGAGTCAAATAAATAAAAATAAAGTAAGAAGAAAGGTTCACTAAAAAAGAGAAGAAAAGGAAAATATTCATCAGAAAGAATATATGCACCCCTATGTTCATAGCAGCGCAATTTACAATAGCTAAACTTGGAAAGAGCCTAAGTGCCCATCAGCAGATGAGTGGATAAATAAAACTATGGTACATCTACCATCTACAATGGAATACTATGGGGCAATAAGAAAGAAAGAACTCTTCCCATTTGAAACAGCATGGATAGATCTGGAGAGTATTATGCTGGGTGGGAAGAGATCAACCAATGAACTTATATGCATATATCCATAACCTGTGGTCACAGAAAATGGGATGGGGAGGGCCTGGGAAAGCGACAGGAGCAGGCTAAAAGAGGTGAATGTGGGAAAAAGGAGGACCCATGAATACTTTTAACAATAAAGACTTTTTAAAAAGTAATAATGGGATAGAAAAAAATACACAACAAAGTAAACAACATAAAATTAAAAATTTATCTTTAAAATAAATTATTACATGTAAGTCACACCACAATTTTACTCAGTTTAAAGCAAAAGAGATAAGTAATAAGCATTTTAAATATAAAAAATTACAAAATCAAATGCAAAAGAATCTGATATGTACCAGAGAATTCAATGTGCAATTTCAAATCTTGGTAATTTTCTCAAGTTGAGAGAAGATGGATAATTTAAATGGAAAAAATGGTCAAAAGGAGAGATGAAGAATATGAATATGTCATTAACCATGGGGCAGGGCATATAAACGTTGTCAAATATTTACCTTCCACCTAACGCTAGGCCCAGATGATTTTATTAACCATTTTTATGTCTTGAAGGAAATTAGATTTTCTAGGTTTTTTAAGTTTTCTCAGATCATATAAAACAATGTAAAATAAAATTTCCTGATCTGTGTCCTGATTCCAAAATAAAATTAGAGAAAAATAACACATCATTTGTAGATGAAAATATTATCCAATCTAATAAAGAGGGAATATGCTAATTGACTCTCATGCCATTGCAAAGATGGTGGTGCCCACAGCCAATAAGGAGGGAATATGCTAATTGACTGCCCCACCCTCAAATATGGTGGCACCCACAGCCAATAAGGAGGGAATATGGTAATTGACCACCTCCACCCCTGAGGGCTCCCAGTGTGAGAGGGGGCAGGCTGGGCTGAGGGATCCCCCCTCCAGTGCATGAATTTTCAGGCACCGGGCCTCTAGTTATTAAATATTAGCCAAATGATTACATAAACATATTTGTAAATAACACATTCTAACCAAGTAAGAATTCATTTAGAAATTTGATGTTGGCTCAAATTTTGGAAATGTATAATGCAACTTATTTTATTAATATGTTAATAAATAAAACCAATATGAACCTCAATGGGGAAAATTATGTCTTAGTTAGAGGTAAAAAAATTGAGACATACAATGCTTAAGAAAGCTGTTTAAAATTGAAGAGCTTAGGCATAGCTGAGGTTTATCTTAAGTCTTCCTGACTTTGAAAAACCTTCTTTTGTATTAAATAAAACAGTTTAGTTGTTGATAGGACCTCATATAATCCTGGGTAAATCACAGGTTTTCCCAATAAAATTTTTGAATCACTTACAATATAACAGAAAACCCGGAGAAGAGCTTCTCTCTCTTGTCAGAAAGCTAAACCTTTTCCCAGAAAACCGCCAATATCTACACTAATAAAAGAGTAAGATGCAAATTGACCATACCTTCATGATGCCCACCAGCCAATCAGGAATGAGTTTGCAAATTAACCCAACAAAGTTGGCAGTTTAATTTGCATACACAGGTGCCGAGCTGCTGTCGGCATTCTGCACCACCCCAGCCGCTCTGGGACTCTGAGCAGCGTGGAAAGGTGGAAAGGTTGCTATGGGCCAGAGCAAAAAGGCTGCTCTGGGCGGAGCGAAGGAAGTGCCAGCAGTCAGGGGAAGGAAGGCCCATTCTTGCACAAATCTTCGTGCATCGGGCCTCTAGTATTTTTATATCTCATTGACCATAACTGGCTCAGAGGAACCCATGTGGCTGCCACATGGCTTTAGAAGACATGTCTGGGGGAGACTACCAGAGTGTGAGGGACTGGGGTACTATCGGGAAACCAAGCTAGGTCTACCATAGTGGCATTTGTTTTTGTAGCTTTCACATAACTTCAAACCATTTCCCCCATTTCCTTGGTGCAATCAGAAAAGCATAGTAACCTGGTGAAGGAGAAGGAAGAACCACTTGCTCTGTAGACAATGAGTCCACCTATTTCCAGTCATTTCTCTATTCTAAACTGTTTCCATGCTACATCAGCCTCCGTAATGCAGTCACGGATGCCAATAGGAACTGCTGGTTTGGCAAATGTTTAAGAATAATTCATTTTGCAATGTAATCATTCATCCAGAAGCCAAAGGTGGTTTTATTGAATTAGATACATAAAATAGCTCATGGTCAGAGGACAGTGGAGGGCAAATTACCAGTACTGGTGATTAGTCTTGAGTGATCGGCCTCACACATGAGAAAATAAAATAATGTGAATATGGGAACAGCTAAAGTGATATATGAATGTTCTAAAGCCATTGTAGGCAACTTTTCTTTGCTTCATTCTAGAATGTCACACACTTAAAATAATATTTTATGGGTATGTGACAGGAAAGGAATGCCTTATGCTGTGGGGCCCCATCTATACTCCTTGAGAAGCTCGTATTTGAATGATGTGACCACAGACCAATTAGGATGTTGCTCTTAGCCACATCTGTGTGCTCCACAGTCTTTCATCTAAGTGGGCTTCAAATCAGCAGAATGAACAGAGCCTGTTCCTGTCACTGTTGAATCAGCTGTATTTCAGTTTGCTGTGCCTCCCACTGAAAATTGATTTAACTCATGTCTTCATCTGATTTCATCTCATAATTACTAAACAATGAGAAATTGGGAAGTACTTTTTCTTTAACTATATCTTCAGGTGTTGATTCTCAATTGGTCAAGCAAAATTGACTTAGAGAGCTCCTACTAAATGTGCATTACAGTGAAGACTGTCTTATCTTCTTTCTTTAAGGGAGCAAAGGAGGCAGTGGTGCTAAGGCCTTCTGGGAGAAAGAAATTTCAGTGCGGTGGATAGAAGCTTCTTGCCTAAGGGCAAATGCTGAATTTTTCTTCCGGGACTAATTATAAACAGTGATTTTGTTAATGTGACTCAATTAGAGTGGGCTGATATGGGTGTCACAATTCTAAAAGAGAATGGGGAGAGAAGTTGAGGTATGAGCCATTTATTTTTTTGACATGATTTTGTTTCACGCTCTCTTCTGTCATCATTGAGCCTCACACTCAGTTTCTGCCCCCTGGGTGACTCTCATTTCTATTCTGAGGTGATGGTTGTATTGTGCTTTGATAAAGTTCTCATTAACCACATTTTCAGATGCAAGCAAGTGGTGGCTGGCTGTGTTGTGGTCATAAAGGACATCAGTCAGATTGATGCCTTTAGTTAAAGGATCCCTCTTCTGCATCATCATTTTTTTCTCTGTTTGATTATATTTATCAGCAAACCACAATTCTATAGTAATCTACTATTTAAAAATGTGAACAATACCTTGGGTCATCAGTCCTGACCCACACCTGCCATCTAGCATGTCATCTGCTCCCTTTCACCACTCCCTGGTCAGGGCTCTGTTATCAATCACTGAAATTGTTGTATTTGCCTCTGTACCCTTTTTACTCTCAAACCCAGCTATTATTGAAATTTATTTTCTATTCAACATTTGTAGGTACCCTTTCCTGAATCAGACCACATCACAAAAAATTAAACTCCTTTTCCTTTACTCTAAAATGAAGTCCAACTCCTTACATGATAACAAAACCTTATATGCTTTGGCCCTTGATGTATTCTCCAATGTCATCTCAAACTATGCTGTCCCCAGCATCCCACCACACCAATGACAGGCTCCTGACTCACAGTATTTAAACTTCACTCATTACTCTTCTGTCCCTTGAATATTGCAAGATATTCCCCACCTCAATTTGTTCTTCTTTCTTGAATTGCTTCATTTTCTGCTTTTTGGGGTGACATATATCTCTTCATCCTTTCATTGAATCTCAGCTCAGCCACTATCTCCACAAAGTGGGTTTGCCTCCCCCACTATAAAATTATAACCTTCCTTGATTACAGCCAGCTACTGCCATGAAACACTTAGGTTGTTTCACTTATGTTGCTTACTGATTTCATAGTTTACATTGGCTGCTGTGGCAGTCATCACACACACACACACACACACACACACACACACACACACCAGATGTGAGGTTCCATGGAGCATGCACTTGGTCTGTTGGTTCACTTCTGAATCCTTTTAAACAAGAAAAATGTCTGGCACATATCAAATGCTATATATATATATATATATATATATATATATATATATATATATATATATATGTATTTTAATAAATCTACCTTGAAATGTGGAATTGGATAAATGGAAGAAAAAAATGTCAGAGAGCACTCATTAATAAACAGAGAGAGAGGGAGAGAGGGAGGGAGAGACTTATAATTATGTGTTATAGGACATTATGCAACATTCTCAACATGTCAATGTAATAATACAGTTGATCTTTAGAACAATCTTATAGTATGGTTCTTCCAGCACCTCTGTTTTTAAGAAGATAAAAGTGGTCCATCAATCACTAAAGAATACAGGTTTAATAACAGATGTAGTAGAAATTCCAGTCTACAAAGTCATCATCTCTTTCATTAATCTTAAATTACATTCCAATGTTTTCTATTTGGGGGCTCCAGAGTGATTGTCCCAATTTGGAGAATTTGGAGAATCTGAACTTTGCTTAGAGGCTTGAACAGGAACCAAGAGTGGTATTAGTAGGTCATTGGTCTATTGTTCAATGAGGAAGTGGCATCACATGAAGGTTAAAACTAACAGATCAAGAAATTAAAACTCATAAAAATAGTAAAAATAAGAAATAATTTTGACCTTTCTCAATATTGCCAATTGTAACTATTGCAGCAGGCCAGAGAAAAGGATCCCTAATAGTCATTGTATGTTTTGGCAGCTACTTGGGCAGAGGTCCATTTGACATGCAAAGGTGGGAAAAAAACATAAAACATCTTATACTTAACCCGTTCTAATAAATTTTAATTTATTCCACACCTACCAAGTTTACCTGTTTTCATCCTGTCCTATCACATTCCCTTCCATACTGTTTAGTTTTATTTTTTATATATATTAATTTATTTATTTATCATTTTGTTATTGTTAATCCTCACCAAAGGATATTTTTTTTCCAACAATTTTCTTAGAGAGAGTGCAAGAGAAGAAGAAAGGGTAGAAGAGAGAGAGAGAGAGGGAGAGAGAGAGAGAGAAACATTGATTGGTTACTCTCCTGCAGGCACCCTGACTGGGGTGAGGATCCTACAAACCAGGTACATGCCCTTGACTGTGCATCAAACACATGGCCCTTTGGTTCTTAGGTTGGCACTCTAACCACTGAGAAAAACCAACTAGGGCATGTTTAGTTTTATTTATTTAATTATTACTTAATACTTTTGAATTATAAGGGATATTTATGTCTAGAGATCAGAAATCTCTCTATTTCAAATCATGATTCTGTCAGATAGTCAATCTTTCTGAGCCTTAATTTCTTTCTATAGGACTTTAAAATTTATATATGCACATGTGTGTATGTATATAATTATATTTAACTAGAGTTCCCGTTGCAGGAAGATTCCTGCAATAGGGCTTCCTGCTGTGCTCTCCCCCGGCTCTGCCTGCTTTACATCCTTCTCCCCTGGCCCGCCTGCTTTCCTCCCTTCTCCCCCGCCAGGCTTTCTTGCTTCTCCGCAGCTTCACTCCCTTCTGCAGGTTTGGCTTCTTTCTACACTGTCTTGATATGCAAATTAACTTCCATCTTGGTTGGGTTAATTTGCATACTCACCCTGATTGGCTGGTGAGTGTGGCTTGGGTGTAGCAAAGGTGTGGTCAATTTGCATATTACTCTTTTATTAGGTAGGATAGTAGATAAATAAATGTTTTAGTATATACAAAGAACCTAAAATAGTGAAACACAGGATTTTTAATTTTCTTTCTCTTCCAAAACTTGTACAATAATACAGAAAACAATAAATCATATGGGATAGTGATAATAGTTTCCAGAATTTATGTCAGAAACTGTTTTCCTTTTCAAAAAATTCATTTGTTAAATATAATTTCATTACATTTAGGCTTCTCATCAAATTAAATAAATTGAAAATCTCACTTTTTAGAATATCTGCACTGTTCTTTGACAAATCTGCTATCCATAAATATGCCACAAAGTCAAATAAATAAATTAAAGACCAGGTCCAAATGGAAGATAGAATTTAGAGGTTCTTTGGTTAATTGCCAACATTACACTTAACAAGAACTCTAAGGTTAAGAAAGTAGAAATGAATTGACAAAAATTACATGGCAATTTAGTGATTAGTCCAGGTACTTTATTCTCCTGGTTGTACCTGACCTTTATCCCTTAAAATTCCAATAAAACGCATTTATTAGGGAGACCACTTTTGTTCATTTTTTATATCTTGCATAACAATACAAAATACATGAATCATCTATCACAATTTTTCTAAAACATTGTATATTCCTCTCAATCATTTACCCTCCTTACCTCGATCTTCTATTCCTTTTTCCTTTACTTACAAATATCTATCAAGCATTTGCTTTATGACTCTTTTTTCCCCCAAGATCCTAGTTTCTGTCTTTGACACAGAAAGCTTACTAAGGACAAAACCAATACCATGGCATCATGGTGATGCAGTTAATTCCTTTATATACTGACTAAATGCATACCCAAAGACACACACAAACTCACAATTGCACACACAGACCTACACACATTAAAAATGTTCCTAAGAAACTGTTAAAGGTTTTAAAGCAAAATCTTGGATTTGTGGATTTAATATTAATTTATTAACTAATAACTAAACAGAACCACACACAATGTTTTTAAAATGGAAATGAGTGACTATGGTAGTTTTTTCATTCCAATATTAATATATGCTTATTATAAACCATTTGGATAATACTGGAAAACTATAAGTAACAAAATAAATCATTCATGGGTTCATTACCAAGAAACAATCACATTTAAAATTCATTACTTGACACTGGTAATGCTTTCTTGAGAGATGGTTCAAATTACAGTGCATTAACAATTTTATAAACTTTTATAAAATTTAACTCTATGGTGAAGCATTTACTATAAACTCTTTATATGCATTTTAAAATAGCTTTTCATTACCCAGATGTTCTATTATTTATTTAGCCAAGTCCTAAAGAAAATATGGCTTCTACTCTGAACTACAATTTTTAAACATTCATTCCAACCCTTCAAAAGTCACTCAAAATAACTATAACTCTGTAGTAGGAAACTGGTTATTGATTGTATGGTTGTGTAGAAAAGAAAAAGCCGGAGCTGTCAGAAACTGAGTTCTGACCCCTAAAATCATTGTGTACTTACTCAAGTGAAGTCTCTCCCAGTGTTTAGCATTCATCTCTACTCTGGACAGGAGATTTTAAAAAATATATATAGTTTATTGATTTTTTTTTAACAAAAAGGAAGGGAGAGGGATAGAGGGTTAGAAACATCGATGAGAGAGAAACATCCATCAGCTGCCTCCTGCACACACCCTACTTGGGATGTGTCCACAACCAAGGTACATGCCCTTGACCAGAATCAAACCCAGGACCCTTCAGTCCACAGGCCGACGCTCTATCCACTGAGCCAAACCGGTTAGGGCATGGACAAGAGTTTTTTACTATTGCCAATCAAACAAGCTAATATTAACAACTGAATCATCACTACTGACTTTGCCATTTGATTCTGCTCTTTCTCTGTGATCAAAATCTTGTTATTAGTAAATTGTGAAGCTCTTCATTTCTTTTCAGACATCGAAAAGCTTTTTCTTATTCTCACCAGATTCCCTTTAGGGATGCTGATCAAATTTGATTATGTCAAGAGCGCCTTGCCTTAAACTTTTAATTATTCTTTCATTTATGAACTCATCCATGCATGAATAAATTCATGCATTTATTCATTTGCACATAAATTTATGCATTCATGCAGTAATCCCCCTTATAAGTTTCTAAGACTTTCCATGTACCAGTAACTGTGCTAGCTGCTAGGTGAATAAACTACAATCTTAGTCTTGCAGGGAAGGATGATGTCCGAAGCACTTTTGTTTTTGCTGACTCATGCTCTAAAGCCTTGCATCCTGAGAGGCAGTGCTTTGCTGCACTCTCACTTCCCATTTTGCTATGGTTATCCCACCAAATTAGGCTTTGTTCTTGCACCTGCCACTCTTTCCCCCAGATTCATTCTCAATCCCCAAACTCTCTGTGTGTCGATCTTAACATCCTTGCAGGTAGCCTGGCTATGCTCAGCCTTGGCCTGTACCATGACAAGAAGAATTTAAGCATTTGTGACACTCTAGCACTATCCCGTTCTCCTACTCCAGTAATACTTAATTTAAGGGTGTCATCTGCAGGAGGAACCAGTTATACTTAATTTAAGGGTGTCATCTGCAGGAGGAACCAAATCTTTTCTCTCGCTCAAGCTCAAAAGCTGCATTTTGTTATAGCTAGAAAGAAACTGTAAGTTTTAGAAGTAGTTTTATCTCTTCCTTTTCAGCTGAAAAGTGGAAATGAATTCTCAAGGTTAAGTGCTAAAAAAAGAAACAGTTCAATGAATGTTTCTTAAAATTTCACATATGGAGCCTACAAAAATCCCCTGACTATCCTCTAATGTTCTGTTGAGAAGAAGCTGTGGAGCAATGCCAACTGCCGTTTCCTGTCAAGTGAGAATGAGAGGCAGCATTAAGAGGGGATGAACAGAGGGACGATCGCTAATCTGCAGCTGGAAGATGAGTGTTCTGAATGTCAAGGTCACTCTCTACCTGGATTTCTAAAAGTGCACAATTCTCCCTTTGACACAATAGAGGTTTGTACCTGAATCAAACAACCAGTTAGCAACAGTGCAATTGTTAGGCTAGTGTATCACTCAGGGTTACCCAGAAAATAGAACCAATACGAAATATCTATCTCTAGATTTATATAGGTATATATGCAATATATGTGTGCATGTATAGAAGTATATCTATCATCTGTCTCTGTCTCTATCTCTATCTCTATCATCTCCAATCTCTATATCTATATGTAGAGAGAGAGCTCTCATTGGATATCATCTTAAGATGAGTCAGTGTTAAAAATCAACAACGAGAAATTCAAACATGCATGAAGATGGATGATTACCATGTGAAGACCCTGGTGGATTTTGTTGAAAATCCATTTGCTGCCTGCTTTTATCGGTCTTGCCTCGGGTGCTACAGCTTCTAATCCAAAAGCAAGATAAAATAACCCTGTGGTTTTTTGATACGTCTTCGGGGAAGGAATAGTTTCTGGAAATAGTCAAGTGCCTTCCAGGCATTGGAGATTTAAAAGAAATGTACAAATTTCCTGAAAAACTCAGTACACAAAGTGCATGTCTTAACTAATGTTATTAACGAAATAGACATTCAGGGCCTTATCCATATCAAGCGCTATGCGAGTGCTAGATAAACAAAAAGTAAGGCACCACCCCTTCTGTTAAGAAGCTTATCCTTTAAAAGGGTGGCAGGAGAATTATAAAAAATCTCCACAGCCCTGCCATTAGTGCTGTGATATCAACCAGTAGAGGGACCTAAGAGAACACAAGAGAAGGAAAACCAAACCAATTACTGGGATAGCAAAATGTCTCTCCCCAAATATTCCCAATAATTATGGCTTAATCTGAATGAAGGAAATCCCAAGGCATTTGTGTGCGTGTTTTTAACTTATCCATGAGGTTAATTTATTGTCTTCCATTTTTAACGTATTTCCTGTGAAAGCAAAACATAGGAAACAACATAGCAATGGAGAAGCCTGGTTTTGGGATCCGGGTTCTGAATGGTTTATGATGTAAGACAGAATGTTTCTGCATCCTGAGAAGCTCATGATTCTCTGGAGGAATTTCAGCATTGGGCAGACAGGATGGAGGAACCAAGTTCAAAGGCATGGGACCCTGAGTCCTGTTTCTGCTTTCGTCAGTGTGGCTTATATTCACCTGTTAATTAAGGAAGTTTTGTGTGTATGTTTTTAAAAAAATACATTTAAAAATCTAATGTAAGCAAAGCAGAGCAAACTCCTGCTGCTATAACTCTTTTCTACTTAATATTTCTGCCCAAGCTCCTTAGCCTGCATTTCAAGGTCTTGTACTACTTGTCTCATACTCATGTCTGCCCTTTCTGGATCATCACCCTCTTTCCTAACATCTATCTTTTACACCAAACACTGAGAACACACTGCATTTTTATTTTATTTTTTTTTTTACTTTATAGATGTCTACATATCATGGATTTTCATATTTTAAAGCTTACCAAACATGTTAAATTATATTCTGCTTTTTCAGTCCTGCTCAGAGACCTAGAGGCTATTTAGTGTTTACATTACCCCCACCCCAATATTATGCTTCTTGTTTTTCATGAAAATTACATTTAAAATGATCTGATTTGAAGTAGGACATCCAACATTTCAGAATCATCATCTTAAAGAAAACTATCTTCCTTTCTGTTCATAGGATTTGGAGTTTAAGATTAGCTTTTGTTTCATCAAATGATTCTGAAATACTATTACCAGTGTGTCAAAATTCTTGAGGTCAGCATACAGAAAGACTCTTCTGCATTGAGACTCCCAACACTACAGTAAAGGATGACTATTAATTACATATTTGATTGATTGTTCTAGGCAAGTAGTGCATAACTTATGGAGGGGCAGCTCTTCAGGCTATAATTTCATTTTTCTTTCTCCCAAAAGTATCATGGAAGAAAGCACTACACACAAATTTTATGTAGTTTATTTGTTTTAAATGATAAAGTGCAAAAGCTAAAAGGAAAATACAATTTCTTCAATATTACCAATCTCAAAATAGAAAAGAAAAAGTCGTAAAGAAAGCCAAACATTTCAAGTAATAAAAATGAGAAATGTTAGCATGTAATATTTTATAGTCTATCAAAGTTTATTATGATATAATTGGGAAATTAATCAGGACATGAATATTTCTAAGAAATAAGAGAGCACATTGGTAATTCTCTTATGCAATTTGCAGTCAAGAAGCAATTAAAGCAGCATTACTCAGAATAGCTAAGCTGTGGAAATAACCCAAGTAGATCAAGAAACTGAGGTATATACACACAATGGGATATTATTCAGCCTTAAAAATGAAAAAAAAAAAATCCCACTACTTATAACAAAATAGATGGACCTGAATTACATTATGATAAGTGAAACAAGTCAGTCACAGAGGACAGATAACAAATGGTCTCACTTATATGTGGAATCTAAAATATTCAAACTCCTAGAAGCAGAGAATAGAATGGTGGTTGCCAAGGTGTAGGAAGAGGGAGAAATGAGTAGCTATTTAATGGGTATAATACTACAGTTATACTAGATGAATAAGTTCTAGATATTTTCTGTACAACATAGTGTATAGTTAACAATAGGGTGTTTTGTACTTAAAAGTTTGTGAAGAGGGTAGATCTCATTATAGCATACACACAGAATACAAGAAATATTTTAGAGGTGATAAGTATATTTATTATTTTGATACTGGTGATGCTATTCCATTGTATGCAGATGCCCAAACTCATCAAAATATCTACCTTACACGTGTATAACTTTTGTATATTACATATAACTCAATAAAGCTGAAAAGAGGAGAAGTAGGACTCCTGGTTCTGGAACAGCAGCTTGAGTTGCTCCACAGACCTGTTTCTCAGTAAAACAACCTGCAGTGGGTTAAATCTTGCCACAAATGGCAAGATTTTATTGCCCAAAGTTCATGTCCACTCAAAACATCAGAATGTGGTCTCCTTTGAAAAAAAATCTTTGTAGATGTAATCAAGGTAAGAATCTTGAGATGAGATCATCCTGAATTTAGGGTGAGCCCAAGTCCAATGATTGGTGGCCTTCTTAGAAGAGGAGAGGACACATACAGAAACACAGAGAAGATAGTCAAGGTAAGACAGGGGCAATGATTGGAGTTATGCTGCCTCAAGCCAGGACTGCCAAGAGCCACCAGAAGCTGGGAGAGATAAGGAAGAATTCTCCTGTAGAGCCGTCAGAGAGACCATGGCCCATTCGACACCTTAATTCCATATTTCTGGCCTCTAAAACTGTGTAAGAATGCATTTCTGTTGTTTTATGACTCCCACTGTGTGATTATCCTATCTAATAAAAGAGTAATATGCAAATTGACCATCACACCAAGACACAAGATGGCCGCCCCCAGGTGGTCAAAGATGGCTGCCCCCATGTGGATACAAGATCGCCACCACAAGATGGCCTGCAGGGGAGGGCAGTTGTGGGAAGGTAGGGGTGACCTGGCCAGTAGAGGAGAGCAGTTGGGGGTGACCAGGCAGGCAGAGGAGGGCAGTTGGGGGAGACCAGGCCAGCAAGGGAGGACAGTTGGGGGTGACCCAGGCCTACAGGGGAGGGAAGTTGGGGGGGACCAGGTCAGCAGGGGAGGGCAGTTGGGGGGAACCAGGACTGCAGAGGAGGGCAGGCCTTCAGGGGAGGGCAGTTGGGGGGGACCAGGCCTGCAGGTGAGGGCAGTTGGGGGGAGACCAGGCCTGAAGGGGAGGACAGTTGGGGGGGACCAGGCCTGCAGGGGAGGGCAGTTGGGAGCCAGAAGTCCTGGATTGTGAGAGGGATGTCGACCACCCGTTTAGGCACGGTCCTACTGAGATTGGGCCTAAACAGGCAGTCGGACATCCCTCAAAGGGTCCCAGATTGGAGAGAGTGCAGGCTGGGCTGAAGGACACCCCTCTCCCTGTGCATGAATTTTGTGCACCGGGCCTCTAGTTTGTTCTAATAGCACTTTAAAATTAATACACATCATAAATAACTGGGGAAAACTTTTAAAATTCAAAAATCTCTGGAAATTGTACTAAGGACATAGAAAACAATGAAGAAGCATTTACTAAATTTTTTTATTAAATATAGGTAATTACAAGAAATTTCTATAGCTCTTAAGCTATGACCTGCTCCCACTTCTATCCCTAAATCTTTTATTTTATAAAATTTATTTTTAATTTAAATATGTTGGTTATATTACTTTAAGAGGTACAATATAATAATTCAACATTTTTATACCTTGCTATGTGTTCCCCCCACTAATTCTAATAAGCAACTGTCACCATGTAAGCTTATCACAATAGTATTGACTATATTCCCCTTCACCTTTACACCCATTTCCCCACCCTTTCCTTTTTGGGAACTATCCCATTGGTCTCTGTTTATCTCTGTGTGTACTTTTGTTTTTTATGTTTGTTTGTTTTACATTCCACATTTAAGTCAAACCATATGGTGTTTGTCTTTCTCTGCCTGATTTATTTCACTTAGCATAATACCCTCTAGATACATCCATTTTGTCACAAATGGCAAGATTTCATTCTTAGGTCTTCTTGGTAGAAGCTTCATTCTGGGTGCTTGTAGCCAAAGGGATGGGGCTCCCTATATTTTCAGTCATCACTCAAAAGATACAGATAAGGGTTCTAGTAAAGACTCTGGTAAATCTACCACTTACATAAATCAACTACCATGTATATAGTACCTTCACAATCTATGTACATAACATAAGAAAATAGCCGTTTAGTACAGAGAAAAGTGAGCAAGTAAAGTAAAAAGAAAGTAATCTGATTTTGATTATCAAATTTTGCAGAAAATTTGGTGAAAGATGAAAACGGTGAGAACATATGAGCGATGATGTGACCTATGTAAAAATTTAACAAGTAACAAGTGCTGGTTGTTGTACTCAGATGAAAATTCTGGGAGTATAAACTTTATTCTTGAGATTATTGCTAATTATTTGAACAGTTAGTATTCTAGGATTCTCCTTATTAAGCTAGAGGCACCCTCAAGAAAGAAGTGAGTTTATGTAATTTAAAATACAGTCCAAAGTACTGCAAAACTAATATTGCACTCTATGAAAGCTCAGTTTAAGTGCCTCTTTTAAGTATTTTAAACCAATCCCTTCATTATGTGCCAAATTCCAATTGATCCTTAAAGAGATTAGCCCCCCTGCCCCCAATTTGAAGTGTATTCTACCTATAAAGTGCAATATAAAAACAATTTCCTTTTATTACTATCATTTGTCAAAAAGTCAAGTCTAAGATACAGAGGGACTAATTTATTAAAAAGTGAACTGTATAGAGACAAGAAGTGGAAAGGGTGCATTGGGAACTTTTTGACCAACTTTGGCCAGCTGAAAGCACAAAAAAAATCAATGTGGATACATAAAGGGGAAAAGGGAAGGAATTCTCAAAAAGGTATAAAGATACAGATGAAAACTGAGTGAAAGTAGCTTAGAAGATACTGTTATGTTGTACATTTTACATAGATTTTTTTAAGAAAAAAATTAATTTATATATACCTTTTAATGAACTTGAAACTGACAATAATTTTACATCGCTCTGTTATTTTCCGCCAAAAAGTAAAGTGTTATTTGTCCAAGCTATTACGTAAAAAATTCAGTATATTCATACTACTCTCTCCACAATAGTGTTACCAATAAGTTTTTTAAAAAATTCATTATCTGAGCCCTGGTCAGTGTGGCTCAGTTGGTTGGGCCTCATCCTGTGCACCAAAGGGTTACCAGTTTGATTCATGGTCAGGGCACATGCCAAGATCCTGGGCTTGATCTCTGGTGGGGATGTGCAGGAGGCAACCAATGGATGGTTCTCACTCGCTCCCTTCCTCTCTCTCTAAAAATCAATTAAAAATCTTGTTTAAAAATTATCCGAAATCTCATGTACTTTGGTAATGGTAAGTTTTAAATATTTGGCAGACTTTCCACATCTTATTTAAAGAGAAAATATTATGTTGGGCTCTAGCAACTGTCAATTTTATTATATACAGCAAACAATTATCACTTTTATTACATACTAGAGGCCCAGTGCACGAAATTCATGCACGGCGGGTGGGGGAGGGGAGTGTCCCTCAGCCCAGCCTGCACCCTCTCCAATCTGGGACCCCTCTCACAATCCAGGACTGCTGGCTCCCAACTGCTCGCCTGCCTGTCTTCCTGATTGCCCCTAACCGCTTCTGCCTGCCAGCCTGATCACACCCTAACCACTCCCCTGCCAGCCTGATTAATGCCTAACTGCTCCCCTGCCAGCCTGTTTGCCCCTAACTGCCTTCCCCTGCAGGCCTGGTCACCCCTAACTACCCTTCCCTCAGGCCAGGTCCCCCCAACTACTCTCCCCTGCAGGCCTGGGTCCCCCCCAACTGCTCTTCTCTGCAGGCCTGGTCACCCCCAACTGCCCTCCCTTGCAGGCCTGGTCCCTCCAAACTGCCCTCCCCTGCTGGCCATCTTGTGGCTGCCATCTTGTGTCCATATGGGGGCGGCCATCTTTGACCACATGAGGGCAGCCATCTGGTGTGTTGGAGTGATGGTCAATCTGCATATAACTCTTTTATTAGATAGGATAGCACACAACTTTAATGACTGAAAAGGAATACTTGTCACAGACCTGAATGAACAAAAAGACCTTTTATGTTCATTTACATTACAGTTTATTTTATCTATTTGCCTTGTCATTATTCTTGGCAATACCGCCAACTAGTACATTTGCAAGCCATTCTTTAATTATTCTCAAATAAAAAATCACTAGTGCATTGCAGAAAGCCAGTTTTAGTCATTGCTTGTAAATTTATTAAATATACTTGGAGTGACTTTAAGTTTATGTTTAATGAATTGTGTTTCCACCTCAAATGCCAACCAGAAAATATTATCTAAGGTTGACTATGATTAACAAAATCCACAATAAGGAAGAGCATGACTTGTTCACTGATGGGCCTGCCCCTGTCATCTAGAAAGTTCTCATCACCTGTATGTTGAATAATAAGCTCTAATTTTAATTCCCACAATGGAAATCATGGTAATCTAAATCATTGTTCAAATTTTCACAGTGCTGCAGGGACATAAACACTGTGAAATTTAGGTTTGGTTGATAAAAGGAGAGCAAGAAAAAAATATAAAGATTTGAGGATAAAAATAGTTCATCTTTGCAGTCATTTCAAATATAACATTCAAAGTTAGCAAAATTTTACATTTCTATCCTATCATTTATATCAATAAAAATTTTAAAGGCTATCCTACAGGACACTAAGGAGGAATTATCCACAGATGGATGATATGGATGTGTTTCTCTTACTCAAAATATTTTGTGACTTATGCCTATAAACTAGCCATTGGGGATTTTTAACACATTTTCAATAAATATTATTGTAGTCAAATTTAAAATGCCTTTGATAAATAAAGTTATTAAGTATTATATAGTCCCTATTGCTCATGGACTTTTTTCTTTTTCAGTGTTAAAAATCACAGTTTGAAAATAAGACAATTGGGAAAAAAGAAAGCTGCAAAGATCTCTAGATAAAAAATATGAATACAATTTTGTTGACTTTGAAAGAGGAAATAATTTTACAGACAAAGGTGAGAACTGGTATGTTAGACAATCTTGTATTTTTAAAAAAAGCCAATGCCTAGGCACAAGCCATGAGAAATGGTGAACGGCTGAGGTTTTAAGAAAAAGAGAATATATTGGTTTCACAACCATAGGGGAATGGGTGGGATAAGTGAAAGACACTGTCTGCCATTTTGAGAAATTAAATCTAATATTTTGACATGTTGAAGACAGATCACCCCTAACTGCCTCTGCCTGCCTGCCTGATTGTCCCTAACCCCTCTACCTGCCTGCCTGATTGTCCCTAATATAATACAGTTATATTAGTAGTGTCAACAGATTTGGCTTAGTGAAAATAAATAAGAGACGTATAAAGGAAATAAATGTGAAGGTGCTTGTTAAGTAGCCATTAGTTTCAATCTCGGGAGTATTATTCCATGACCAATTTTAATAAAAGGCATTTTTAATGGATACATTTTGTTTTATGTCCTGAATAAGACAACAGTGAAGAACAGAACTCTAGGTTATAAACATTAAATAACAATGTGAGGAAAAAGAAATAGAGAGAGAGAATAAGATAGAGAGATGAAGAAAGTATTTAAAAATAAAAACAGATCAAGAATGGGGAAAAAAACAAATATTTGCCACTGGTTTAGGCAAGCATGGAATTGCTGGTGACTATATTAAGAAGCGTATCAAGAAACTGAGAAGGTAGAGAGTCCAGATGTAATTGGGAAAAAAGCAAATGTTTCTGTTTACTAAGTGTTTGAAGTATAAAATAAATATGTATGTTTATAAATTATTACATGGAAACTCCTCTGAAACCATTACTCAGATAAAAAGTGTAATCATCAGAATCTAAAAGGTCCCCCACATGCTTCTTCCCAGTTAATATCCTCACCTTTATCTCAAAGGGTAGGTGCCATGTCTAGCACACAAGAATATTTTCTAACTTCATTTAAATAGAATAATATTGTATGCAGTCTTTTGTGCCTTCTTTTAGTCAATATTTTGTAAACAATCTATTATCCTTATTGTTTCATGCAGCAGTTCATTAATATTCATAGTTTCATAGTATTCTAATGTATACTAGTGGCCCAGTGCACAAAATACATGCACGGGGGGTGGGGGGCGGTTTCTCAGCCCAGCCTGCACCCTCTCCAATCAGGGACCCCTTGGTGGATGTCCAACTGCCGGTTAGGCCCAATGCCTGTGGAATTGGGCCTAAACTGGCAGTCGGACATACCTCTCACAATCTGGGACCGCTGGCTCCTAACCGTTCACCTGCCTGCCTGCCTGATTACCCCTAACTGCCTCTGCCTGCCTGCCTGATTGTCCCTAAACCCTCTACCTGCCTGCCTGATTGCCACTAACCTCTCTGCCTGCCTTCCTGATTGCACCTAACTGCCTTCCCTGCTGGCCTGATCACCCCTAACAGCCTCTGCCTTGGCCCCTACCACCATGGCTTTGTCCGAAAGGAAGTTGACATTCAGAAGATAGTCTGTTGACTTGATCTAATTAGCATATTACCCTTTTAGTAGTATAGATAGATTATATAGGATAGGATTGCTTAAATGGGGTGGGGGGAGCCTTTTTCAGCAGGAGGAGATACTCTTGGCAGGCAAAAATACATAATCCCTATATCTAGACTGATAGCCAGCCATATGCACTATACTGCCAAACTGGTCATTAAAAAATTGAACTGCTTTCTTACACCTTACACCAAACAGCTGTTGCCCTTAAAACCTTAAAACCCCTCCTCAGCCCCCACCTTAGGTTCTGCCTTTACAGTTCACCCAGATTTGGTTCTGATTGTTTGGTTTCTATGCCAGTCAGAGTCAAAAGCTCCGCCTCCTAGGCTTCCATTGGCTCCTTGCAGTTCACCCAGATTTGGTTCTGATTGGTCAGTTTCTATGCTAGTCAGCTTCTCCGGGCCTATCAATGGGCCTGATCAGAGGAGCAGGGCTGATCAGCAGCCCCAGTGGAGGTCCGAGAGAAAGAGAGGCACAGCTGCTGGCCAGGCCCTGAGAGAAAGAGAGAGGCAAGGGTTGATCAACAGTTGCCACTTAGGCTAGGGATCAGACCCTGCTTCTCTCTCCAGGCCTCTCTTTGGGCCTGATCCGCAGCCTCCTCGGCAGTCAGTGCTGGGTCATGGCGCCCGCAGTGGCGGGCAGTCAGTGCTAAGTCACCATGACAACCCAGCACTGACTTCTGGTCGGTCGAGCCTTCGGTCATTTTGGATGCTACGGACCCTGGGTTTTTATATATTAGGAAGTACACAACAGATTATTCAGGCTTTATATGTTTTGTGGTCATTTGCATTGTTTTCTCTTTAAACTATTTTAACCATTCAAAAAGTGTCTACTGTGATCTATATTACCTTGAAATACTCTAATGATTAAATAAGGTTGCATACCATTTCCTACATTTATTGGCAATATGGATATCCTTTTTTTGTGAAGTGCTTATTGACCATTTTTGCCCATTTTTAAATAAGCTTTTCAATTTTGGAATAGTTTTATTTACAGAAAAATTAAGATAGCACTGAGAGTTCTCATACACCCACACCCAGTGTCTCCTATTGTTAACAACTTACATTGGAATGTATATTTGTCATAATAAAGTAATATTGATATATTATTGTTAACTAGAATCAAAACTTTATTCTAATGTCCTTACTTTTAAAAATCAAATGTCCTCTCACTATTTCAGCATCCCTTTCAGGCTACTGTGTTACATTTAATCATCATGTCTTTTTAGGCTCCTCTTAGCTGTGACAGTCTCTCAGGTCTTGAGAGAAATATTCAAAGTTTAAACGAGGCATCCTGAGGAATGCCGGATAACATTAAGGGTTACAGGTGATTGTATTTATATAGTGATGTCCTTTATGTCAGTCATATCTTTGTATCCAAAATATAAAACAACTTAAAGTTGGAGAAGAAAGGACAGATTCTGACATTAAACCATTATCAGATATATGGGTTACAAATACTTTTCCCATTCCTTAGGTTTTCTTTTTATTGTATTGATTGTTTCCTTTGCTGTGCATGACCTTTTTAGTTTGATGTAGTCACACTTGCTTTTTGTTTTCTTTGTTGTTTTATTAGAGAAATCATTGCCAACTCCAATGTCATGAAGCTTTTCCCCTACGTTTTCTTCTAGGAGTTTTAAACTTCCAGGTCTTTTTATTAATTTTTTAATACATTTTGAAATAATTTTTGTATATGGTGTAAAGTAACAATCCAATTTTATGCTTTTTCATGTGAATATTCAGTTTTATCAAAACTATTTGTTGAAGACACTATCCTTTTCCCACTTTATTCTTGACATGCTTAATAAACATCAGTTGACCATATCTGTGTGGGTTCATTTCTTGGCTATTTTGTTGCATTGGTTTATACAGACATATCTTCTTTTACTAAGCACCACTTTATTATGCTTCACAGATATTGTATTCTTTTACAAGTTTAAGGCAAGACCTTCCACCAGCAAAAATATTATGACTCACTTTATTGTGGTGGTCTAGAACTGAACCCACAATATCTCCAAGGTGTGCTTGTAGTCTGTCTTTATGAAAGTACCATACTGTTTGGTTACTGTAGTTTTGTAAGATATTTTGAAATTTGAAAGTATTATGTCTCCAGTAGATCTCATGTTGTGTTATCCTTAAAATAAAATACAAATAATAAATATGAGTAAATAGAAAAAAATAGAGGGCTGATTTTGATTTTATTCAGAGTAAGAGTTTGTGAGAATTCATATGTCAGAAGAAAAAGATTGTGATGGAATTGAGAATACAAGTGATACTATTTTAAAAAATAGTTTATCAAGCCCAGGCATGGTGAACTAGAAAATGTAGCTGAGAGGGTTGGATAGAATGAGGGCATATAAGTTGGAGACTCAAAATAAATGCAAGCCAATTTAAGGAAAAGAAAGAGTGGAAGACATGACAGAAAGGATAAAAATCAAAGCAGAACTTCTGAATTTCTTAACAGATATCTAATATAATTGTTACACTTAAGACAAAGAGACTGTATAACTTAAGTGGAATCAATATTTTTAAAGTAAATAAAATAATTATGAGTTTTGGAACTGAAAAAAATCACAATATTCTGGGTGAAACATTTCTGTTCAAATTTGCACAGAGAGGTCTGAAATATGTATCTCACAACATATATGTATCTGTATCTATAGTTATATATGCTATGCTATCATATGTAATCATAGTTATTAAGACAGAACAATTTAAAATAAATATTTGGGAATATATAAAATATAAATGTAATAATATAATTGTGTTATCCTCTCTAATAAAATGGTAATATGCAAATTAACCATCACTCCGCTACATAAGCCACGCCCACCAGCCAAGCCACGCCCACCAGCCAATCAGGGCGAGTATGCAAATTAACCCAAACCAAGATGGCTACAGCCACAGAGAGCAAGGTTTCCCAGGTAACAGAGGAAGCCAAGCTTTCCATAGCCGTTGCAGGCCTAAGCCTCCACTCAAGCTACAAAGTTTCAATTATAGAAGGTAAACAAATTCAAACATATGGCGGCAGAATGGAGCTTGAGAGAGCAGGCCAGGGTTGCCGGCGGCAACAGGGGAAATAAAGCTTTCCGCACACCCTGGCTGGGCCCACCCGCTTAAGGCTACAAAGTTTCAATTGTAGAAGGTGAATTAACTGCCACAGATATGGCTGCTGCCCCCGAGGGAGCAGCAGGCTTGGCTCTGCTCCAGGCTACAAAGTTTCAATTGTAGAAGGAAAATAAATCCCAGATACCAGGGCCTCTGCTTGGGTTGCCAGGGGGCGTGGCCGGCCTGCAAACCACCACAGGCCCCTCGCTCTGGCCGCCCCACGCCCCAAGGGAACCCCACCCTGATCCGGGACACCCTTCAGGGCAAACCAGCTGGCCCCCACCTGTGTACCAGGCCTTTATCTTATCTAATAAAAGAGTAATATACAGATTGATCATAACTGCAACACACAATATAGCTGCCCCCATGTGGTCAAAGATCCTGCCCCCATGTGGACACAAGATGGCCACTACAAGATGGCCAGCAGGGAAGGGCAGTTGGGAGGCACCCGGCCTGCAAGGGAGGGCAGTTGAGAGGGACCAGGCTTGCAAGGGAGGGCAGTTGGAGGTGATCAACCCTGCAGGAGAGGGCAGTTAGGGGTGACCAGGCCGGCAGAGGAGGGAAGTTGGAGGTGATCAACCCTGCAGGAGAGGGCAGTTAGGGGTGACCAGGCTGGCAGAGGAGGGAAGTTGGGGGCAAACAGGCTGGCAGGGGAGCAGTTAAGCATCAACCAGGCTGGCAGCGGAGTGGTTAGGGGGTGATCAGGCTGGCAGGCAGAAGCGGTTAGGGGCAATCAGGAAGGCAGGCAGGCAAGCAGTTGGGAGCCAGCAGTCCTGGATTGTGAGAGGGATGTCCGACTGCCTGTTTAGGCCCGATGGGATCGAACATCCCTCCAGGAGTCCCAGATTGGAGAGGGTACAGGCTGGGCTGAGGGACAACCCCCCGCCGTGCACGAATTTCGTGCACCGGGCTTCTAGTTTTTATATAAACACATAAAAGATATTTTTCTCCAGCCCTTCTCACTAAGGAATACAAAGAAATTGCATGCTGACTAATTATACAAATGGCATTACATGTATGTGGCATTACTTTTTATGCATGCATTGTGGATGACCCCATGAAAGCTGTTGTGTGTGTGTTTTTAAGATATTTTATTGATTTTTATAGACAGAGGGGGAGAGGAGAGAAAGAGAGACACATTCATGTCAGAGCAAAACATCGATTGCCTGCCCGTGAATGCCAGCTACCAGGGATCTAGCCCACAACCTGGGCATGTGCCCTGACCAGAATGGAACCAGCAAACTTTCAGGGCACAGAGACAATGCCCAACTGAGCCACACTGGCCAGGGCAAGAAAGCTGTTTAATGTAACAAAGAGAATATTGGACTTGGAGTAAGAACATTAGAGTTTAAATTTTACATTTTCTAATAAGCAGCAAAGTCACTTGTCTCTGTGAACTCTATTTCAAATATTTAAAATGTGTACGGTAAACTAGACAGTTTTAGGATGAAAATACAGGCATTTTTCTACAATTATGTAGATTAGATATTCATAAATGCACAAAAGTAAAATATACCTCTGGCCGGTGTTGCTCAGTGGTTGAGTGTTGACCTATGAACCAGGAGGTCACAGATCGATTCCTGGTCAGGGCACATGCCATGGTTACAGACTTCTTCCCCAGTGGGGGGATGCAGGAGGCAGCCCATCAATGATTGTCTCTCATCATTGATGTTTCTCTCTCTCCCTCTCCCTTCCTCTCTGAAATCAATAAAAAATAAAATAAAATAAACCTCTATATCTTTAAAAAGTAAAATAGCCCTCAGCAGTTCGGCTCAATGTAGAGTATTGGCCCACAGACTGAAGGATCCTGGTTTTGATTCAGGACAAGGGTGCTTTCATCGGTTGCAGGCTCCATCCCTGGTCCTGGTTGGGGTGCATGGGAGAGGCAACCAATTGATATGTCTCTCTCACATAAATGTTTTTCTCTCTCTGTCTCTTCCCTTCCACTCTTTCTAAAAATCAATGAAAAAAATATCCTTGAATGAGGATTAACAAAACAAAAAAAGTAAAATATACATTGTAATCCCTCTGTTTTTTAAAAGAAAAAAAATTGTTCTCAAAACTTTACAATTTGGGAGCTACTTTAAGTATTCAAAGTAAATAATAAGCTATTTTGTTGCCACTCAATTTATTCAAATTTGACCCTCCTATTTGTGTGTGGCTAAAGCACAATGTTAAATACCTTATTAATCAGTATTCCTAATAGCCAATTCCCTACCATTACTCCAATTCAGACTCTCAGACTGTCTCAGATTCTCTCACTAAATCCCACATCCTTTATTTTAGTCAATCCTCATCTTTCAAAAAAGGTAGAGATGATGCTGGGGTTAGGTTTTAAGAATGGAGTAAATTTTTCTATTTTCCCACTAGTTGCTAATTACAAAGCTAGAATTTCAGTGGTTTCTAAAATCCTCTTTAAAACAATTTAAGAAAAGCATATTAGGAGGATTTTGTCAAATTTGCCATATCAAGCAGGCTTGTACTCGATGCATTATTTGCAGCCCCTAGTTGATGCCGTGCTTTGTTTTAAGTATCTGTTTGAGGAATAGAAGAAACCATTCAGGCAGTAAAAAACATTAGAATCTGTAGGTGGATGTGACACGTGAAAAAGCGGTCAGGACAGTGTTGATGCTTCTGTGCATGTCAGGCTTGTCTCAGACTCAGTAGAGTCTGTCTCAGGCAATAAGGCATGTGTATTCTCTTTGACTAATATCGTGTGTTACTGTGAATAAAACAGAGGGAAGAAGAGCTAGCCAACTTTGTGGGGGAAAATATTGTAACTTTTTAAGCTTTCCAGTGGTGAAAGTAGAAGAGTGGGATATAGGCAGACAAAAGTATTACAACAAAATAAAAAGACGTGGTATTAAGCAAAAGTCATTCATTTACAAAACCTTTTTTTCCCCAAAATATGGGAGTATGTTTGGGGAGAAGGGTGGGTAAGGAAGTCTACCATTTGTTTCCCATCCAACTGCTTTTTACCTAATGTTATTAATGCATCAAAAATTTTAGTAAAATACTCAACAATGACATGTTGACATGAGACAGCAATATTTGAGTGGAAAGGTGGCCCTGTTACAATACCCATCCCATCTCTTAGGGCTGCTGTACACTTGGTGTGGGGCTAGAGGAAGGGACTTTGCTCATATTTTTCTTAACTCTAGATGTGGTTCATATTGACAATGAGAAAAATATTAATAGCACTCACAAACTGCCAAGAAATCTATTACATGAGATAGTTCCGGCTTCTTGGGCAGAAATTTTAATCTTAGGATTACTGATTGATATTCCTCATTACTGGTTCTTCAGTTTAGTTGACGATAAACAATTATCCCCCTGGCAGTGTGTGTTCATAGAGAATAAAAGGAAGGAGGCAGGCAGGGAGAAAGGGAGGGAGAGGGGCACAAAATGTTGAGATACATCAGATGCACTCTAATTTCATGTTATTGCTGTTTCTTTTTGTGGGAAAAACAGTTAATCTCTTCCTCTAGGTGCTTTTCAACATATGAAATAAGGTAACAAAAATAAGATTAGAATA